>NC_042621.1:234359413-234959413 GCF_901001135.1 Rhinatrema bivittatum
CACTGCCACTTGCCGCCTGCCCTGACCCAGCCTGAACCCAGACTCTGATTCTTGCTGCCTGCCCTGACCCAGCCTGGTACCTGACTCTGTTCGAGCTTCCTGTCTCTCTCCACCTGGAGCCACCCTGCTGGGTGGTGTGCACGACTCCTGTCCGGAGCCCTAGCGTAACAGTATGCCGAAGCCATCACATTTTCCAGGGGAAGAGATAGGTCTGTGTCCTGCCGGTGAGTCAACTTTTCACTAATTCAAGATGCCTCCTTCTTTAAAGTTTTATACCTGCAATTCCTGTCAAACTTTGAACTATCCTAGCTATCAGAACTGTCTAGCCTGTGAACTTGTTGGTCAGGAACACTGGTCATGCAATAACTGCAACAAGAAAAATGTTTCTGTCTATCAGGAGTGTTTGAACTGTCTGGCTCCTAAACCAGGGTGGTGGAAATGCTCCTGTCTCCCGTGTTTGTTACCTCCAGGCAAACCCTGCCCCTGTTGTTCTGCTCTAGGACCAGCTGTGCAATTAGAAAAAGCTATCAGCTCTCCTAACCAGTATTCTGTTTCTGGCTCAACTAAAACAGACATTTTTGCTGGCAGTTTGTGGGTAGAAAAACCCAGGACTTACCTGGCCAAGAAGGCTTCTGTGAGACCAGTGCTAGAGCCTCGGGAACAGGTTTCTCTACAACGGAGAGAGCTGATTAACTCTAGCAGGGCTCAGCTTCCCACAGCTGCCAAGTGGACACTAACGAGCACCTTCCCTAGACGTCCTAGAACTGCCTGTGCCTTCTCTAAACTGCTCCTCCAGAAACAAAATCAGGAGCATCAGACTTTGGCTCGAGGTATCAAGCCCACGGCAGTACAATCTGTGTCTTCCATGCACACTACCTTTAACCATGCTACTCTGCCATCTGAACCTGCTGCACTACCCCGAGAAGAGCCTGAGTCTGCTGAACCGGCCCTGCTGCCGTCCTCGGAGGGGTCCGCACCAGCCCTGCTGACAGACTTTCTAACTCTGCCATCTGAGCCTGCCGAACCGGCCCTGCTGCCGTCTTCAGAGGGGTCCGAACCAGTCCTACTGACAGACTTCCTGAGTCAGCCATCGGAGTCTGCTGAACTGGTCCTGCTGCCACCCCTGGAGGGGTCCATACCGGTCCTGCTGACGCCCCGAGAGGGGTCCGAGCCTGCTTCATCGCCCCGAGAGGGGTTCGAGCCTGCTTCATCGCCCCGAGAGGGGTCCGAGCCTGTTACAACGCCCCGAGAGGGGTCCGAGCCTGCTTCATCGCCCCGAGAGGGGTCCGAGCCTGCTTCATCGCCCCGAGAGGGGTCCGAGCCTGCTACAACGCCCCGAGAGGGGTCCGAGCCTGCTACAATGCCCCGAGAGGGGTCCGAGCCTGCTTCATCGCCCCGAGAGGGGTCCGAGCCTGCTTCATCGCCCCGAGAGGGGTCCGAGCTTGCTACAACGCCCCGAGAGGGGTTCGAGCCTGCTTCATCGCTCCGAGAGGGGTCCGAGCCTGCTACAATGCCCCGAGAGGGGTCCGAGCCTGCTTCATCGCCCCGAGAGGGGTCCGAGCCTGCTACAACGCCCCGAGAGGGGTCCGAGCCTGCTACAATGCCCCGAGAGGGGTCCGAGCCTGCTTCATCGCCCCGAGAGGGGTCCGAGCCTGTTACAACGCCCCGAGAGGGGTCCGAGCCTGCTTCATCGCCCCGAGAGGGGTCCGAGCCTGCTTCATCGCCCCGAGAGGGGTCCGAGCCTGCTACAACGCCCCGAGAGGGGTCCGAGCCTGCTACAATGCCCCGAGAGGGGTCCGAGCCTGCTTCATCGCCCCGAGAGGGGTTCGAGCCTGCTTCATCGCCCCGAGAGGGGTCCGAGCCTGCTACAACGCCCCGAGAGGGGTCCGAGCCTGCTACAATTGCCCGAGTAGGATCCGAGCCTGCTGTACTGGCCCAGCTGCCGCCCCTGGAGGGGCCTGTACCGGTCTTAATGCCGACCTTGGAAGGGTCCGGACCGGTCCTACTATCGCCTCAAGAAGGGTTACGGACTATTTCTCTGCCCCAGGTGGGGTTTGTGTTCCCCTTGTCACCCCAGGAGGGGTTATGGAAATCTGCACCGCCTCTGCTACCCCAGGAGGGGTCTAACCCTGCCGCCTTGTCCCAGGAGGGGTTATGGACTATTTTTCTGCCCCAGGTTGGGGTTGTGTCTGCCTTATCACCCCAGGTGGGGTTATGGACTGCCTTATTTCCTCGGGAAGGAGTTGACCCTGCCGCATCACCCCCGGAGTGGTCTCCCGTTATTCTTGATTACCTCCTGCACAGATGGGATCCAGGGGGAGGGGGAGGCCTTGAGGGGGGGGTACTGTTACGGCTGTGGCTGCTGTGCTACCGCCTCACCACCAGGGGTCCCTCTAGTGCTGGCTTTCCTGACAGGCCCAGTCCATCTCCTCTGTCCACTCTATGCTCTGGGTGTGCCCTCTTAACCCTGCCTGACAGTTGCCTCGGTGCTTCGGCATCGAGCTCACCTGGGCTCCCTGCTCTAGCCTGCCTTGCGCGGCCTTCGGGCCTATCCTTGCCTTGCGTGGCCTTCGGGCCTATCCTTGCCTTGCCTTGCGTGGCCTTCGGGCCTATCCTTGCCTTGCCTTGCCTTGCCTTGCGTGGCCTTCGGGCCTATCCTTGCCTTGCCTTGCCTTGCGCGGCCTTCGGGCCTATCCTTGCCTTGCCTTGCCTTGCGTGGCCTTCGGGCCTTTCCTTTCCTTGCCTTGCCTTGTGCGGCCTTTTGGCCTTCTTCCTTGATTTCCATACCTGGCCTACGGGCCTTCCGTGTGTGTGTGTGTGGCCTACGGGCCTTCTGACCTGCCTTGCCCCGCTATTGGTGTGTGGCCTACGGGCCTTCCGTGTGTGTGTGTGTGGCCTACGGGCCTTCTGACCTGCCTTGCCCCGCTATTGGTGTGTGGCCTACGGGCCTTCCGTGTGTGTGTGTGTGTGGCCTACGGGCCTTCTGACCTGCCCTGCCCTGCTTACTGTGCCCTGACCCAGCCTGGACCCAGACACTGCTGACTGCCGCCTGCCCTGACCCAGCCTGTACTTGACACTGCCACTTGCCGCCTGCCCTGACCCAGCCTGAACCCAGACTCTGATTCTTGCTGCCTGCCCTGACCCAGCCTGGTACCTGACTCTGTTCGAGCTTCCTGTCTCTCTCCACCTGGAGCCACCCTGCTGGGTGGTGTGCACGACTCCTGTCCGGAGCCCTAGCGTAACACTATCCCTATTAATACCAGGAGTGTTGTGATCTTCCTGCACACAGTGCCCTATCCCTAATACCAGGGGTGTTGTGATCTTCCTGCACACAGTGCCCTATTCCTGATACTGGGGGTGTTGTGATCTTCCTGCACACAGTGCCCTATTCCTGATACCGGGGGTGTTGTGATCTTCTTGCACACATCCCGGTATCAGGGATAGGGCACTGCATGCAGGAAGATCACAACACTCCTGGTATTAATAGGGATAGGGCACTGCATGCAGGAAGATCACAACACTCCTGGTATTAATAGGGATAGGGCACTGCATGCAGGAAGATCACAACACCCCTGGTATCAGGGATAGGGCACTGTGTGCAGGAAGATCACAATACCCCGGAGGAGTGAGGGTCAGGCAGCTCCCCCCTGTCTGTGAAGCCAGCCTCTCACTAGTAATGCAGGGAGGGAGCTGTCTCAGACTTCACCATCCTCCCCCCCCCCCCTCACCCACACACCATTCACTAGCTGGGACATGGGGGAAGTCAGGAGTGAGGGTCAGGCAGCTCCCCCCTGTCTGTGAAGCCAGCCTCTCACTAGTAATGCAAGGAGGGAGCTGTCTCAGACTTCACCATCCTCCCCCCCCCCCCCCCTCACCCACACACCATTCACTAGCTGGGACATGGGAGAAGTCAGGAGTGAGGGTCAGGCAGCTCCCCCCTGTCTGTGAAGCCAGCCTCTCACTAGTAATGCAGGGAGGGAGCTGTCTCAGACTTCACCATCCCCCCCCCCCCCCCCCTCACCCACACACCATTCACTAGCTGGGACATGGGGGAAGTCAGGAGTGAGGGTCAGGCAGCTCCCCCCTGTCTGTGAAGCCAGCCTCTCACTAGTAATGCAGGGAGGGAGCTGTCTCAGACTTCACCATCCTCCCCCCCCCCCCCCTCACCCACACACCATTCACTAGCTGGGACATGGGGGAAGTCAGGAGTGAGGGTCAGGCAGCTCCCCCCGGTCTGTGAAGCCAGCCTCTCACTAGTAATGCAGGGAGGGAGCTGTCTCAGACTTCACCATCCTCCCCCCCCCCTCACCCACACACCATTCACTAGCTGGGACATGGGGGAAGTCAGGAGTGAGGGTCAGGCAGCTCCCCCCTGTCTGTGAAGCCAGCCTCTCACTAGTAATGCAGGGAGGGAGCTGTCTCAGACTTCACCATCCTCCCCCCCCCCCTCACCCACACACCATTCACTAGCTGGGACATGGGGGAAGTCAGGAGTGAGGGTCAGGCAGCTCCCCCCTGTCTGTGAAGCCAGCCTCTCACTAGTAATGCAGGGAGGGAGCTGTCTCAGACTTCACCATCCTCCCCCCCCCCTCACCCACACACCATTCACTAGCTGGGACATGGGGGAAGTCAGGAGTGAGGGTCAGGCAGCTCCCCCTTGTCTGTGAAGCCAGCCTCTCACTAGTAATGCAGGGAGGGAGCTGTCTCAGACTTCACCATCCTCCCCCCCCCCCCCCTCACCCACACACCATTCACTAGCTGGGACATGGGGGAAGTCAGGAGTGAGGGTCAGGCAGCTCCCCCCTGTCTGTGAAGCCAGCCTCTCACTAGTAATGCAGGGAGGGAGCTGTCTCAGACTTCACCATCCTCCCCCCCCCCTCACCCACACACCATTCACTAGCTGGGACATGGGGGAAGTCAGGAGTGAGGGTCAGGCAGCTCCCCCCTGTCTGTGAAGCCAGCCTCTCACTAGTAATGCAGGGAGGGAGCTGTCTCAGACTTCACCATCCTCCCCCCCCCCCCTCACCCACACACCATTCACTAGCTGGGACATGGGGGAAGTCAGGAGTGAGGGTCAGGCAGCTCCCCCCTGTCTGTGAAGCCAGCCTCTCACTAGTAATGCAGGGAGGGAGCTGTCTCAGACTTCACCATCCTCCCCCCCCCCCCCCCCTCACCCACACACCATTCACTAGCTGGGACATGGGGGAAGTCAGGAGTGAGGGTCAGGCAGCTCCCCCCTGTCTGTGAAGCCAGCCTCTCACTAGTAATGCAGGGAGGGAGCTGTCTCAGACTTCACCATCCTCCCCCCCCCCCCCCTCACCCACACACCATTCACTAGCTGGGACATGGGGGAAGTCAGGAGTGAGGGTCAGGCAGCTCCCCCCTGTCTGTGAAGCCAGCCTCTCACTAGTAATGCAGGGAGGGAGCTGTCTCAGACTTCACCATCCTCCCCCCCCCCCCCTCACCCACACACCATTCACTAGCTGGGACATGGGGGAAGTCAGGAGTGAGGGTCAGGCAGCTCCCCCCTGTCTGTGAAGCCAGCCTCTCACTAGTAATGCAGGGAGGGAGCTGTCTCAGACTTCACTATCCTCCCTCCCCCCCCTCACCCACACACCATTCACTAGCTGGGACATGGGGGAAGTCAGGAGTGAGGGTCAGGCAGCTCCCCCCTGTCTGTGAAGCCAGCCTCTCACTAGTAATGCAGGGAGGGAGCTGTCTCAGACTGGTATCAGGGTTAGGGCACTGTGTGCAGGAAGATCACAACACTCCTGGTATTAATAGGGATAGGGCACTGTAAGAGATGACTGTAGTAGATTGAATAAAGATCTGATGTTTCTGCTCTCCTCACACCAAACAAAAACAACACACAAGCAGAGAAGCCCTTCTTACAAAGCTGAGCTAGTGAGTTAAGTAGGAGGAAAAGTAAACATACTTGTGCCAGTGTGGCTACTTAAAAAATACACTTACCAACAATCAATTACATATATTTGAACTGTGTACAGTTCCAGCCAGGACCACCTTTCTAAAATGCACAGTGATTGGCAAATTCAACATGCACTAGCATTTCAGGTGCCTGCTAACAAAAATAATAAACAAACAAGTTCTAGTCACGTGAGTGCTGATCATTACATTACTTTTTTTGTCAAGCTTCCAACTGTTTCCATTTCACATCCCCCCAACCATTACCTCAGTATTAGCCTTGGTAACATCAATAGATAAGAGCACAGCCAGCCAATAGGAATACATACATACATATTCATTCCTAAGTGACCTTTACTGACCTGGGAAGTGTGAACACTTTGTTTCATTTTCTGTTGGTGTTCGTTAGTTTCCAGTTCCATTTCCCATTCCCCCAACCATCACCTCAGTGGTAACCTTGGTAACATCAATAGATAAGAGGGCAGCCAGCCAATAGGAACACATATTCATTCCTAACTGACCTTCAGTGACCTGGAAAGTGTTTATTTGTATCATTTTCAGTTAGTGCGCACTAAATCGAGTTAGTGCGCACTAACGGGGAGTTAGTGCGCACTAACTCGAGTTAGTGCGCACTAACACGATTTAACGATTTTTAACGATAAATCGTTAGAATTTCTATTGTATCGTGTTCTATAACGATTTAAGACGATATAAACATTATCGGACGATAATTTTAATCGTTGAAAAACGATTCACATCCCTATGAGATAGACTGAGAGTTAGATTACTCACTAGATGGTTGCTGTTGGTATGCGATTCTACCAGGTTGAAAAAGTTTGGTAGCGGCACCGAGGCAGGGAGAGCAGGCCCTCGAGGAGTGAGTACCTGATCCCTGTAAGGCACCTGAAATTAAGCAGAGGGCCCCCGAGGAACGGGTATCCAGATTAGCAATACCCCGAAGGGCAGAGAGAGAGCTTCCAGAGGCAGCAGCGGAAGTGGCTGAGTAGCTTAGAAGCGGCCGAAACCAATCCTTTGCTAACTAAAAGAGCTAGCAACAAAGTACAGGCTATATACCCGGATGTCGTGATGTCGGTAGAGGGGAATGGCCCCGAGGTTTGCGCCAGTGCTGGAATAAAACATAAGAACATAAGAAAATGCCATACTGGGTCAGACCAAGGGTCCATCAAGCCCAGCATCCTGTTTCCAACAGTGGCCAATCCAGGCCATAAGAACCTGGCAAGTACCCAAAAACTAAGTCTATTCCATGTAACCATTGGGTGGCGTGCGCGCGTGCACCCTAGTAGGCCCTTGAGAGGCGCATGGTGGGAGGCAGCACCATAGCCGTTCCGGGGATGCCAGAGAGGTCGGCTTGTAGACGCGGCAGCAGCCATTTTCCCAAGGGAAGCGGGAGGAGCCGTGAACAAGGTGAGGCAAACGGGGTGAAGCCGTCTAGCACTGACGGACACAACACTCTCTCCTAGTCCATGCACATCAGTCTTACATACCCTAATATATACAGCTCTTTTGGATTACTGTATCCTGGATGCATGACTCTGCACTTCTTGGCATTAAATCCCAGCTGCCATGTCTTCGACCACTCTTCCTGCTTTCTTACTCTATTGCAGATCTTAGTTTCATCCACAAATAGGCACATTTTACCTTCTATCCCTTCCATAATATCACTCATAAAAATATTGAACAGAACCGATCCCAATACTGATCCCTGTGGCACTCCACTTAACATGGTTCTTTCTTCAGAATAGGTTCCATTTACCATTACACGTTGTCTCCTGTCAGTCAACAAGTTTGCAATCTATGCTACTACCTTGGCACCCCCTTCCAAGCTTCTCTTTTTGTTCACAAGTCTTCTATGTGAGACAGTATCACAAGCTTTATTAAAATCCAATTAAATCACATCCAGCATTCTTTCTTGATCAAATTCTCTAGTCACCCATCAAAAAAATCAATCAAGTTTGTCTGACAGGACCTTCCCCCTGGTGAATCCATGCTGCTTCGGGTCAAGCAACCCACAGCATTTTCCCACCACCGAGGTAAGGCTAACCGGCCTGTAGTTTCCAGCCGCCTCTCTGGTCCCACTCATGTGAAGTGGGACCACCACCGCTCTTCTCCAGTCTTGCAGCACCACGCCTTTTACCAGGGATCTATTGAACAAATCCTTCAGCGGACCCACCAGCACATCTCTGAGCTCTCTCAATATCCTGGGATGTGTCTCATCCGACCCCATGGCCTTGTTCAGTTTCAGTTTGTCTAGCTCCTCCCATACATTCTCTTCTGTAAATGGAGTTTTGTTTACTCCGTCCACATCTACAGTTTTGTTAATTAGCAACAGTCCTTCTCCAGGGTCTTCTTTAGTGAATACCGAACTGAAATATTTGTTTAATATTTCTGCCATTTCTTCATTACACTCCACACATTGCTCCTTGTCATCTTTCAGTTTCACTATACCACTTCTGACCTCCCTTCTTTCACTGATATATCTGAAAAATGTTTTGTCTCCTCACTTTACCTCTTTGGCAATCCTTTCTTCCACTAGAAATTTAGCTTTTCTTAAATCTTTCTTTGTCTCCCTCAGTTTTAATAGATATTATTCCCTATGTTCCTTTTTTTGGGATCCTTTATACTTCTTGAATGCTGTTCTTTTTGCTTTTATTTTTTCAGCCACTTTCTTAGAGAACCAAATCAATTTCTTTTTCCTCTTACTCTTGTTTACTTTTCTAATATATAGAGTTGTTGCCATTGTAATAGATCCTTTTAACTTGGCCCACTATTCCACCTCACCCATTTTCTCCCAGTCTTCCAGTTTTTCCTCCAGGTACGTCCCCATTTCAACAAAGTCTGTATCTTTGAAATTCAAAACTCGGATTTTCGTGTGTCTTATCTGTATTTTATTTGCAAAATCGAACCATACTGTCTGATCACTAGTGCCCAGGTGAGCTCCTACCTGAACATTAGAAACATTATCACCATTAGTAAGCACTACATCGAGTATCACACCCTCTCTCTTTGGGTTCCATTACCATTTATTTGAGCAGAACCCCTTGAAGGGCATCTACTATCTCTCTGCTTCTCATAGATTTTGCAGAAAGGATACTCTAATCCATATCCAGCAGATTAAAATCTCCAACAAGCAACACTTTTCCCTTCTTTCCCATCTTTTGAATGTCTTCTATAAATTCTCTATCTAATTCTTCTATTTGAGTTGGTGGCCTGTAGATCACACCAGTAAAAATGGAAGTATCATCTTCTTTTTATTTTTTATTTTTTTAGGATGGGCCACAATGCTTCTTCTCTACCCCACATCTCTTGCAGTTCAGGTGCTTGGATTATGTTTTGGACATAGAGCTACTCCTCCCCCTTTTCTGTCCTTTCTTTGCAAGATATAGCCCGGGATGGCCATATCCCAGTCATGAGAATCGGTGAATCATGTTTCCGTAACCACAACAATGTCCAAATTCGCCTCCACCATTAGGGCCTGCAAGTCCGGGATTTTGTTACCTAGACTATGAGCATTTGTAGTTGTAGTTTTCCAGCTGTTCTTTCTAGTCATTTTTTCTACATTTTTGAACTGATTGATTTTACTTTTTCTTCCCTCTTCCTCCGGCCATCCCCATTCCTTACTTTGAATACCTGATAATGTATTATCTGAATTTTTCACTTAGCATCCTTTTTCCTGCTATTGTAAAATGTAGGCCATCATTACCATATAATCTTTTATTGCTCCATACGTGGCCCTATCCTCCAATGTATCCAAATCCACATTCTTTACCCCAGGTTTTGAGCCAGGCATTGAAGTTATCTATCTGGCATGACCTTTCCTTTCCCTTTCCATGAACAGGTAATACTTCTGAAAAGGCAGTAGTCTTTGCCATGTATCTAATCTTTTCCCTAGATTTTGGAAATCTTTCTGTACTTTATGGGCATCGTTTCTAGCAAGGTTATTGGTCCCCAGATGGATTATAATATTGATATCAGAGTTCTTACTTTCTTCTATAATTATGTTGACTACTGTTGCGGCCCCGGTTGTGGCACTCGCGACCGGGACCTTATCTTGTGTCACCAGGCTCCAGGCTGGGGGGCTCCACGGCGGGTCGCCAGGTCCTGGTCCCGATTTTGGGCGGCTGCCGTGTGCCGCTGGCAGGCTGACAAGGCCCATCTTCAGCGGCGTCTCCACGAGGGAGACACCGTTGGCTCGCTGAGGCTGGCCCCTCCCGTCCTAGGTGCACGCGTGCGCCAAAGGCCGAGATTTAAAGGGCCTTTCCCGCCTTTGGGCGCGCCACCTCCTTCTCTGACATCAGACGCTGGCAGATATTTAAAGCCGGCGTCTACCCCAGTTAAATGCCTTGCAACTAGGTTGCTTCGGTGATCCTCATTGCTGTGTGCCTCTGGAGTTCTTGCTTGCAGTTGTTCCAGTCTTGATTCCTGTTCCAGTTGCCTGCTTCAGTTCCAGTCCTGATCCTCGGTTCCGGTATCCAGTTCTTGCTTCAGTTCCAGTCCTGTTTCGTGGGTTTTGCCTTCGGTTCCAACCTATCCTGGTTTGCTTCTTCGGTTCTGACCTCTGCCTGCTCCCGTCGTCTCCCGTCTGCTGCCTGCCTTGACCACGGATCGTCTCGTCGGATTTCGCCTGTTCGCCTAAGTCCCAGCGGCTCGGACTCCTATGGGCTCCTCCCGGGGGAGTCTCGGATCTCCAGGGTGAAGTCGTCTTCTCCTCTCGCCTAAGTCCCAGCGGTCCGGCTCCTACGGGCTCCTCCTGGGGGAGCACGGGCTTCCAGGGTGAAGATCCTTCCCTTCAGTCTGTCCAGCATCCGCCTCCCGGCCTGTCCACTAGCACGGAGACTGTTTCCATTCTCTCCGTCAGGCTGGCCCAAGAGTCCACTAAACCTCTCCAACAGTTTGCAAGGCCATGGACTCGGTGGATTTGTCGGGCCTTCAGGCCATCCCCGGAATGGCCCAGCGTTTGCAACAACAGCAGCATTGCATGGATGTCCTCGCAGCTACAGTAGAGTGACTTGCTAATCGCCTTGACGCCATGCCGGATCCAGCTCCTGCTCCACCGCCAGCTCCAGTGGTGAAAATTGGTTCAACTACTCAGTTACCGGTGCCGTCACATTACGCCGGAGAGGCTAAGACCTGCCGAGGTTTTCTGAACCAATGCTTTATACGGTTCTCTCTGCTTCCCCAACAGTTTCCTACTGATGCGGTAAAAGTGGCGTATATCCTCTCGTTGCTGGATGGGAAGGCCCTAATTTGGGCATCTCCACTCTGGGAGTGAAATGACTCCCTGCTCGACAACTTGCCGCAGTTCATTGCCAATTTCAAACAAGCCTTCGATGAGCCGGCTCGGCTAGCCACCACCACCTCTGAACTACTGCAATTATGCCAGGGTTCCCGCTCTTTAGCAGATTATGCCATGGACTTTCGCATGCTTGCTCTCGAGGTAGGGTGGCGTGATGACAGCCTCTGGGCTGTATTTCTGGAGGGTCTGGCCGGGCGTATTAAGGACAAGTTGGCCGCCCACGATCTTCCAGAGGATCTCAACGACCTCATAGAGGTGGCCGGTCGTATTGATCGCCACCTCCAGCAGAGGGCAAGAGAACTACGACCAGCTCGACACACCCCTTTACTAGCTCCTGTATTCTCCATACCACCCTCGCTCTACCCGCACCGTATGCCGAGTTCTCCGACGTGTTTTCCAAGATGAAGGCGGAAATCCTACCTCATCATCGGCCATTTGATTGTGCCATTGAGCTCCTACCAGGGACGACGCCCCCTCGGGGAAGGGGTATATCCCTTATCTCTACCAGAGACTTGGGCAATGTCCGAATACATCTCGGAGAACCTGGCGAAGGGGTTCCTCCGACCTTCAAAATCTCCAGCAGGGGCGGGCTTTTTTTTTGTAGGCAAAAAAGACGGATCGCTAAGACCATGCATTGACTATCGGGATCTCAATACCATCACCAAGCGGGATCGTTATCCACTTCCACTGATTTCTGAGCTCCTGGATAGGTTACAGGGAGCCAGGATCTTCACAAAGTTGGATTTGTGGGGCGCATATAACCTGGTTCATATTCGACCAGGGGACGAGTGGAAGACTGCCTTTAACACCAGGGATGGGCATTATGAGTACCTTGTCGTGCCTTTCGGACTATGTAATGCCCCGGCAGTATTTCAACACCTCATGAACGAGATACTTCGTGATTTACTAAATACTTCAGTCATCATGTATCTGGACGATGTATTGATCTACTCCCGTGACCTGCCTTCACATCGTCAGCCTGTCCGACAGGTTTTACAGATACTCAGGGACAACGGGTTATACGCAAAGTTGGAGAAATGCTGCTTTGAGAAGGATTCCCTCCCATTTCTCGGATATATAGTTTCCGCCACCGGATTCCAGATGGATCCTGAGAAGGTGGCCGCCATCAGAGACTGGCCTCGGCCGAGGGGTTTAAAAGCGTTGCAGCGCTTCCTTGGCTTCGCAAATTTCTATAGACATTTCATCCCCCATTACTCTCGCATTGTGGCTCCACTTACCGCCCTCACTCGGAGGGGAGCTGACACCGTGGATTAGCCGGACTCAGCCTGTCGGACGTTCGAAATCCTCAAGGAGGCATTTCTACAGGATACTTGTCTTCGTCATCCTGACCCTCTCCGTCCATTTGTGGTGGAGGTGGACGCATCTAACGTCGCTGTGGGAGCAGTGCTTAGTCAATGCACTGACTCCGGTCAACTCTTACCATGCTCGTATTTCTCCAGGAAATTCTCTGCTGCCGAGAATAATTACAGTATCAGGGATAAGGAGTTACTAGCTATCAAGCTCGCCTTTGAGGAGTGGAGACAGTGGTTGGAGAGAGCCATCCACCCCATTACGTTATATACGGACCATAAAAACCTGGAGTTCCTGTGCCAAGCACAACGCTTGAATCCAAGACAGGCCCGCTGGTCCCAGTTCTTCAACCGCTTCAATTTCACATTCCGCTACCGGCCGGCTTCCAAGAATGTACAAGCGGACGCACTGTTTCGCACAACAGAGCTGGAGGAGAATGAGGATCAGCCACAATATATCCTAGATCCCGCGAAGATCAATCTTTCCGGAACCACTGTATGTTCGCTAGGAAAGACGGTGGTCCCCCCGACGTTCTCGGAAGGTGGTCTTGGTCTGAGCCCACAACTCTCTCACTGGGGTTCACGCTGGCCGCGAGAGGACTCTTGATTTGGTAAATCGCTTCTACTGGTGGCCAACCATGAGGCAGGATATCTGCACTTTAGTAGACTCCTGTCCCACCTGCGCTGTACAGAAGCTATGGACGGGGAAGCCCTGGGGCCTACTCCAACCGTTGCCCATTCCAGTGGAACCCTGGACCCACATCGCCACAGATTTTGTGGTGGACCTTCCAGCCTCAGAAGGGAATACAGTCATATGGGTAACTATAGACCGGTTCTCCAAAATGGCCCACTTTGTTCCCCTGCCCAAGTTACCCTCAGCTCCTGAACTAGCGTGCTTGTTCACACAACATATCTTCAGAATCCACGGTCTGCCACTGGACATCGTCTCTGATCGTGGATTCCAGTTCACCACCCAGTACTGGAGGGCATTATGTAAGAAATTCAATGTGCAACTCAATCTATCCACCGCCTTTCATCCTCAAAGCAACAGACAGACTGAGCACACCAACCGCTCTCTGAAGACGTTTCTTCGCTCCTTCGTCAACGAGAGACAGAATAATTGTTGCCGTGGGCTGAGTTCTCGTATAACAACCATACCCATTCAGCTACAGGAAGTTCACCCTTTTTAATCGTTTATGGGAAGCAGTTACGACCGCCTCTACTACTGCCGCTTCCTAGTGCACTTCCAGGAGTTCAAGCATACGCCCAGCAGTTACAATCTCTTTGGACATCCGTCCAGGGGAAACTCGCCAAGGCAGCCAGGGCCATGAAGAGATGGGCAGATCGTCACTGGCAACCAGCACCCATCTTCCTTCCCGGAGATCGGGTTTGGCTCAGCACAAAGAACATTCAGCTCCGAATTCCTTCCCGAAGACTGGCTCCAAGATAGTGTGGCCCCTTCCGTATAGCTGAACGTGTGGGAGCCGTTTCTTACCGGCTACGCCAGCCGCCTCGATGCGTATACATAATGTATTCCATGTCTCCCTGTTAAAACCTCTCATCCTCTCCAGGTATCATCGTCAAGTTCCTGAGCCCACGGATCCCTCTGTACCCGATGAACCTACCTATCAAGTTCGGGAGGTCCTAGATGTCTGGTTCCACCTCCGACGGTGGGAATATCTACTTGCCTGGGAGGGTTGTGGTCCTGAGGACAACACTTGGGAACCAGCCCGTAACATCCTGGATAAGGAACTGCTGCTCCAATTTCATCGTCAGCATCCCGGTAAACCTGGGCCTTCTAAAAGGGGGTGTAAGAGAGGGGGTACTGTTGCGGTCCCGGTCGCGGCACTCGCGACCAGGACCTTACCTCGTGTCACCAGGCTCCGGGCTTAGGGGCTCCACGGCGGGTCGCCAGGTCCTGGTCCCGATTTCGGGCAGCTGCCGCGCGCTGCTGGCAGGCCGACAAGGCCCATCTTCGGTGGCGTCTCCAAGAGGGAGACGCCGTCGGCTCGCTGAGGCTGGCCCCTCCTGTCCTAGGTGCGTGCGCGCGCGAAAGGCCAAGATTTAAAGGGCCTTTCCCGCCTTTGGGCGCTCCGCCTCCTTCTCTGACGTCAGATGCCGGCAGATATTTAAAGCCGGCGTCTGCCCCAGTTAAATGCCTTGCAACTAGGTTGCTTCGGTGATCTTCATTGCTGTGTGCCTCTGGAGTTCTTGCTTGCAGTTGTTCCAGTCTTGGTTCCTGTTTCAGTTGCCTGCTTCAGTTCCAGTACTGATCCTCGGTTCCGGTATCCAGTTCTTGCTTCAGGTCCAGTCTTGATCCTCGGTTCCGGTATCCAGTTCTTGCTTCAGTTCCAGTCCTGTTTCGTGGGTTTTGCCTTCGGTTCCAACCTATCCTGGTTTGCTTCTTCAGTTCTCTCTTCCTGCTCCCGTCGTCTCCCGTCTGCTGCCTGCCTTGACCACGGATCGTCTCGTCAGATTTCGCCTGTTCGCCTAAGTCCCAGCGGCTCGGACTCCTACGGGCTCCTCCCGGGGGAGTCTCGGGTCTCCAGGGTGAAGTCGTCTTCTCCTCTCGCCTAAGTCCCAGCGGTCCGGCTCCTACGGGCTCCTCCTGGGGGAGCAAGGGCTTCCAGGGTGAAGATCCTTCCCTTCAGTCCGTCCAGCATCCGCCTCCCAGCCAGTCCACTAGCGCGGAGACTGTTTCCATTCTCTCCGTCAGGCTGGCCCAAGAGTCCACTAAACCTCTCCAACAGACTACCTTGTTTGCATTTGTTAGCTGAGGATCCTGGACAGCATTTACCAATTGTGTCCCCATCATAATGAGTCCCCAAATTGATTCCTCTGATTGAATCTCCCAGAAGAAGAAGCTTTCTTTTAGGACTTTTTAATCATTTTGCAGGGTTTCTGGGTGCTTTGGTTGACTTTCCTTTTAGGCATTTCATATTCTATTATTTGGACACTTCTTTTTCCAAAATGTGTTATGTAAGGGTACCAGTGGGGAGAGTGGGTGCTCTTAGTCACTGGTCTTGTTCTACCATAGCCCTCTGTTATCCAGTTATTTCTGGGATTCTGAGTCCTGGATATCAGGCTTCTCTGTGGGAATGGTTGATACTCAGGGTGCTTCAAAGTTGGAGAAACTGGGTGTCTTGGAGTTACCCCAGAAAGAGTAAGAACCAGCAGAAATAAGTTTACCATCTATTGGAGAGGGAAACATGTGACCCAGAAGACACAGCAGAAAGCAAGCCACCTAGGGGCGGATTTTAAAAGCCCTGCTCGCGTAAATCCACCTGGATTTACGCGAGCAGGGCCTTGCGCGCCGGTGCGCCTATGTTCCATAGGCCTACCGGCGCGCGCAGAGCCCCGGGACTCGCGTAAGTCCCGGGGTTTTTCGAGGGGGGCGTGTCGGGGGGCGTGTCGGATCAGCGCGGTGTTTTGGGGGGCGGGACGTGGCGTTTCGGGGGCGGGCCCGGGGGCGTGGTTTCGGCCCGGGGCGGTCTGGGGGCGTGGCTGCACCCTCCGGAACCGACCCCAGGTCGCGTCTCGGCGCGCTAGCGGCCCGCTGGCGCGCGTGGATTTACTTCTCCCTCCGGGAGGCGTAAATCCCCCGACAAAGGTAGGGGGGGGTCTAGACAGGGCCGGGGGGGGTGGGTTAGATAGAGGAAGGGAGGGGAAGGTGAGGGGAGGGCGAAAGCGAGTTCCCTCCGAGGCCGCTCCGATTTCGGAGCGGCCTTGGAGGGAACGGCGGCAGGCTGCGCGGCTCGGCGCGCGCCTGCTACACGACATCGGCAGCCTTGCGCGCGCCGATCCTGGATTTTAGCTGATACGCGCGGCTACGCGCGTATCTACTAAAATCAAGCGTACTTTTGTTTGCGCCTGGTGCCCCAACAAAAGTACGCGAAGGCGCACTTTCTTAAAATCTACCCCCTAGTGCTTCCGCCAGCCCTGCAAGCACGGGCAGCTTTCCATTTAATTATAGTTAGATTAACACAGGGCCTGATATACTAAATGGTTTTTCCTTTTTTGGGGGCCTTCGTCACACTAGATAGGTATTTATATCTCTATTGGAGGCCCACCTAGTAACTCGAGGTGAGGTTTAGGTATTAATGTAGGGGTTAGGGGCCACTTTGACATTCAGAGTGAGACGTACGAACAGAACAGTGCTCTCTTGTGAAGATTTGATGACCTTCGGAGTGAGGAAACTCACCCAAAGATGAGATTTGTGCAATGTTCAGCTAAGTTGAGATTTTGTGCTAAACACACATATTGTTATAGATTTTATTGTGAGGCTATTGCAGCACAGTTAACACACTATTTGCTAAAAACTTTAAGCCCTTTGTGAATAATGTGTTAAATGTTTTGCAATAACTCACATTTAGTACATGTTGGTAAATAGATATCTTGTATCTGTGGGAAAAATGCTTAGTACATCTAGCCCAAAATATTAATTTAATATTTTTGGTTATGTTTATAGGAAATGCTAGTTTTTCATTTGAAATATATAGCTAGTCTTTGTTTTTATAGACTTACTCAAGTATGTGGAAATCTAAAATTGAGCAACTCAGCTTCATACCATGAGAAAGAGGTTGGAACAGTATTTATTAATGAACAGGAGCAAGCAAGGTAAACATCTTTGTTTTAATATTTTGAATGTAATGGGATTTTTTGGGTGAGGGTTTCAAAGTAATTAATAGCAAGAAAAAACTTTGAAATTATACTGACATATTTTGTGATACAAAAGTTCTTGTGGACAAGCAGGATCAAATGCAGCTACACAAGAGGGTGATGTCATCAGCACCGACATGGATTATGCTCTCTCAAAATTCAAAGACCCAGTAGTCTTTCTGAGCTAGGGTTGACAACTCTCCTGACTTTTTTTTCCTGGACTGTACAGATTTTTGGGGTACCATACAGAAAAAAGAGGGAGGCCTAAAATGTTTAGAAATGTTCCAATTTTAGCTTTCCAGCTTTCACTTAACATTTGATCCTCCCTTGCAATTATACAATGCAGTATGTGCTGTAGTAATTACTCTATAATCAGTATGTGTTGGATGCATTTGTGCTAAGTGCTATGTGCGGATGTTCTACCGCCTGCTCCCTTCTAATTTCTATTCTCTATTCTCCATTCTCTTTGTGATATGCTTGTTTAAAAAGCCATGGTTTCAAACTTTTTAAAAATGCTTTGAGATCTCTTTGTAATCTGATTTCTAGCGGCATGGTGTTCCATAGTATAGGTCCTGCCAGTGATAATGCTTGTTCTGTAACTTGTGTTAGTCTTGCTGTTCTGACAGAAGGGATGGTTAGTAGTGCTTTGTTGGCTGATCTCAGGTTTCTCTGTGGGACATGTACCCTCAGTGCTGTGTTTAGCCATTCTGCTTTTTCATTATGTATTAATTTATGTATGGTGCATAGTGCTTTGTACTGTATTCTGTGTTCTATGGGTAACCAGTGCAGTTCGGCTAGAGTTTTTGTAATGTGGTCTCTTTTTCTTTTTCCAGTCAAAATTCTTGCTGCTGTGTTCTGTAGTATTGGAGTGGTCTTATTATTGTGTAAGGTAATCCTAATAGCAGGGCATTACAGTAGTCAGTGCTAGTGAATATTAAGGCCTGTAGTACTGTTCAAAAGTTTGTAGGTGTTAGCAATGGTTTTAGTTTCCTGAGGACCGGTTCTTGGTTCAAGGTACTCAGAGCAAGAATGGCAAGTAACCAACGTCATCTTCATGATGGCAGCAAGAAAAAACAAATCAGACTTCAAGCTGGACTTTAAAGCTGTGACGATGGAACTCAGGAGAGTAAGTAGACAACTTTCCAGCTGTCTTTTGGATAGCAGTGGTGTCAGGAGGACTCGAATGAAAGTCCAATGCACATAGCTCAGATGATGGAGAGTTAATACTGGAGGCAACTTTTGTCTAAAGAAGATGGTGAATTCAATACCGAGGGAAGACTGTCAGTGAAGGTCGTGACAGGGAGACCCACAGGATCTTCACCAATGGAAGCCCGAGATCCCCCCAGGAGGAGCCCTTGAGGATCCGAGCCGCTTGGACTTAGGAGCGGTCACCTGGGGACAGGTGTACGACGAGAGGTCCAGATGACATGAGTTGACAGGAAGTCGGAGCCGGGAGACCCACAAAATCTTCACCATTGGATGCTCAAGATCCCGCTGGGAGGAGCCCTTGAGGACCCGAGCCGCTTGGACTTAGGTGTGGTCTGTGGAAGGTGGAAATCTGAAGCTGAGCAGGCAGCAGAGACTAAAGAAGCTCAGGATTGGTGCTTCCCGGCTTGCATGGCTAAATGAGAAAAGTCTTTACAGATTGGTATGAGAGTGAGCATCTTGGGAAATCTATGAATACTTCAGACACTCACAACGTGGTGAAGTCACTCTCAGACTTGATGGTCAGTAGGTGTCGCTATAGTATTTATGCAAGGGACTGTTTACTGAAGATGATTGTTCTGATGACTGTGAAGAAGAAGTTCCCTTAGGACTGGGTCAAGGAGCCAGTACGATGGATGGAGCTTCAAGAGGCAGGCTCAAAGACAGCAGAGAATTTCATGGGTATGCAGTGATTCTCCACAAATGGATAGTCGAATGCAGGCACTGATGAACGTACTTGCAGAAGTGAGTCACTGGTGGAAGGCACCGGAGTTGGAGAATACTCAGTGATTTCATTGAGCTGTACGGAAGGCTTCCTGGGGTGATGAACTGAAGATAACCACATGGGTTCCTCTGGATCCAAGGAAGTAAGGTTGACTTACCCTGTGGTGTCAAGGAAGACAAGATCTCTTCAAGAAGATCAGCAGCTCAGTAGTGCAGACATACTAGAGTACTGGAAGATGGTAATGTAATTCTTAGTTTGGCAGCGAGGCTAAACGGCAGAGTGGATGGCTAGATCAAACTGTGGATTCAAGGTGATTCGCAGGAAGGTGACATCTGCGAAGAACCAACAAGTAGTCCATAGCTGGAGTCTCACTTGCGGATATGAAGAGAGACTTCTAGTTGAAGATGGCTCCTATGGCAAGCATTAGGACAATGCAAGCAGGAGCAGAGTCAGAAGCTAAGAGACGAGGATGAATCTAGGATGCAGGCGCCTCCTGCTGGTGATAAGAACCCTAGACGTGAAATGTGGAGAGAAGCTTCAGGCTGAGAAGACTCTAGAGTCAGCAGTAGGCCAGTGCAAGCAAGAGAAGAATTGACAGAGATGAAGTGAAGACAGGTCATGGGTACAGGCGCCTCCTGCTAGTCGGAAAAAGCCAAGACCTGGAATGGTGTAGGGTACACTTCGAAGACACAAACTCCCTGATGCTTTAAGATTCTCGATGTTGAGGGTGCTGGTTGCTGGGTGTGGAACCTGGGTGCAGGTGCCTCCTGCAGGTCGTATGAACCCAGGAAGCGGGACCACATCGTAGTGGGAAGAACGGAGATGAACACTGGACCTGCAGGAGGTGCCTGCTTCCAGATGGTCTGGATGCAGGCACCTCCTGCAGGTCGTGGGAACCAGACAGCTGAAGAGAAAAACATGGAGCAAAAATTTGGTTAAGGCATAGCATAAAATATCCAGGAACTAAGGTGAAAAATTTCTCTGGGCAAAAGCAAGTTATGGAAGTCCAGAAACTGAAGAAAAAATTTCCAGGCAAAAATCAAGGCCAAACAGAATATCCAAAAAACTGGAGCCCGTCACAAGCACAGCTCACTGAACTCATGGCCTTCGGATACTGTTGCGAGCGCGGCCTTCGACTGCTGTTATGAACCAAGGGCTTGGGGGCCTTCGGATACTGTTACAAGCGCGGAGGCACAGTCGTTTCTGAAATGGGTGTTGTGAGCCCTTGGGCCATGGCATGACTCAGGGAGGAGCCCCAAGACACACCGCCGGAGGTGAGCTGGTGCGAGCACGGGTAATGAGGAGCAGGACAAGGCTGAAGCGAAGACAAGGAGATGGAGGTCTGATCCTCTACCGGACCTGCAACCCCAGGATGACCAACAACGCAATGTTGATCAATGAACAGTCCTCCGACCGTTCCACGCCCTTTCAGACCTGCCACTGGGTAACGGCAAAAGGCGGCAGGCCGGACAGAGGACAAGGGCAGACAGTGTCCATAGAATACAGAAGACTTTGGACGAAGACTCAGGCGAGGACATTGTAGATGTAGGCAAAGGATCAAGGCACTGCAGACATAAGATCAAGGATCAAAGCGCTGGGTCAAGACTGCGACGCAGCGCGCACTACACAGTCCACCCACAGGACTGGTCGCGGACCACGCTGGGCTCGAAGCAAACTCTAGGAGAGAATGGAAGCTGGTACTGGAACATGGCGAAGATACTGAAGAGACCTTCACCGGGGCGCGCCCTACACAGTCCACCCACGGGACTGGTCATGGACAACGCTGGAGCGGAGCAGGTTCGAACAGTATCTTAGGCATGGACTCAAATGCAAGGAAGCTCCGAAGACCGGGACAAGATTCAAGCACAGGATTCAAGATTCTCAAGGATTCAAACCCAACTCAGGATTCAAGACTAGGACTGAAGCAGAAGTCTTCCGGAGGCTTGCAAGGCGCAGAAGAAGATGGCCTTGTACCGTGAGGTGCTCTACACAGCCCGCCCGTGGGCTGGTCACGGACCACGACAACGGCACGCCAGGAAAGTGAACATCAAGGAACCAAGGCATGGAAGCAGAGGCGAAGGCAAAGGCATCAGGAAGGACATCAGACATCAGGAGGTACGAACGAAGAACATCAGGAACATGAAGACATCTGGAGACACGGACGAGAGATATCAGGAACCTGAAGGCATCTGGAGGCACGGACGAAGGGCATCAGGAACATGAAGATAAAGCCGTCAAAGCAGGAGAAGCCCACGGAGGACCTGGACCGGTTATGAAGCACAGACAACTGTGGAACCCAATCCGAAGGCCAGGGGACTGAAGAGAGGCCCTTATATAGGGCTGAAGCAGGAAACTGGGTGGAACTGGATTCCGGTGAGGCCAGGAGCACTTCCTGCTACTGGCCCTTTAAATACACAGAAGAGGCGCGCGCTGGCGCCTAAGGAAGGCAGGAAGCAGAGAGGAGCAGTACCACGGTCAGCGGCGCTCTCCTGCACTTCGACGCAGAGGCACAGGCAGGCTTTGGGGGGGCCTCCAGGCCGCGGACGAGGACCCCAGCAATGGCGTCGTGGCTCCATGCCACAGAAAGGAGCTGGCTGGTGCGACCTCGAGGCCGCATGAAGATGGCGTCGGCGGCGGCCCTGCCGCATGGGAGGCTCTGCTGACAGCGCTAGGACCGCGGGGGAGCCTGGAGTGTCACCGCGGAATGGCGACGGCTGAGGCCTGGCCGGCCGCGCTTCAAGCCAGAGAAAGGTAGGGGGGCTGTCCGTGGCTCGCGGGCAGTCCCACAACACCTCTATCTCCAACCATATTCTCTCATACCACTGTTTGAAGACTTTACTGACACAGAACACAGATGGTTCTTAACATGCACTCTTTTTAATTTTCTGATCTCCTAGAATTTTCTGCTCTCCTTTGACTTCCTTAACTGGAGTGTAGTAAGTCTTACTTTTCTTTCTTCTGCGCGACAAACAACTCCTATGTGCGAGGCATACTTGTATACCCCCTTGGAAGTCAGCAGGATAAGCCAAGAGGAAAAAGGCACTGAACTCCCTCAGTTTAGCATGCTTACACTTTTTAGCTTGTCCTTAGAAAGTAATATACTCATACTATTTAGTCAATGCATTTTTGGGTTTCCATATTTGAGAATAGCATGGCAACACCAGTGAGAACATGTAATATCAATGCCACACTAAATCTTTCTGCATCACTCATTAATAAGTGACTTCTACGTGCATGTTAAATTTTTTTGTGATCCCTTGCTAAACATTTCTTGAGCATAAGTTTTATTTCACAGGTCCCTATATAATTAACTCTATTCAATGTCTGTCAGGAATGGATGTTCTGAGTTTTCCCCCATAGTTTACAGGCTGCTGACTATTTTATTTCATCTAATGAGTTGTAAGATAGAATAGGCTGTGTTTTTTCCAATCACTGTTCATTGTTGCTATTAAATGTATACTTAAATGTTATCCTGGTTTTTTTTTTAAGTGCACATATTTTTCTAGAAACAAATGAGGTCTTCAAAATGTCATCTTGAAACATACTTAATTTCATGTAAATGTACACATGATCTGATTTTGGAATTTGAAGCTGGGAAAATAGAACCTTTGGGGATTAGGATGCATTTTGTTGGCTCAGCATATGAATTATCCAAAGATGGTGTACATGGACTTTCAGAATCATACAGGACCCTGCTCCAGTGAAACAGAACACATTTTTAATTTACTTTATTGCAGTTGTAGGCAAGAGATCTTGCTGAAAGAGAAAATGAGTCAAGTAAAGAAAGTAGAAACAAATGACTTTTTTGACCAGGCACAAGATATTTCAAGACCAGTGAGCAAGCCAGTTAATTCAAACGAAAAGGTAATGTACTGTATTCCAGTTTTTTTTTCAAGTGCATTAAGCACAAGGTCACAATGTATTTCTGTCCCTCTTTTAAAATACAAAATAAGTCGAACAAGCAAAGTAGATTGAAATCAGTAAATAAAAACTGCTCTAATTTCAAAATCATTGAAGTTGTTCAAAAGCTTTTTAAAAAAAAAAAAAAAGGAAAGCAATTATTGTGTGATTTATCAGTTATGAATTACAGTAATTTGTGAGCTAGAAGGTCTCCCTGAAATAAAGTAACAATTTAGGGATATTTTATTTCTTTTACAGATTATGGAGTTAAGTGCAACCGGCAAAGGTCTTAATGGACTATCTTTTCCATATTTATGGATTGCTAAAGCAGATGTTTTGATTCAGCTTAGTTTCTATCAGCCAGCTAGACACCTTCTCGCCGAAGCACACAAGGCATGTCAGGTAAATTACCAGTTAATTCCAAATTATCAAAAATAAATGCTAAGAAATGCGATGAAAATGCTATGAAACCATATCATATTAGTTTGAGAAAATAAATGATTATCTATAATCATTGTGGTCCATATTCAACAGCATTTAGCCAGCTAACTCAGAAGTTAAGGAGCTAAATGAATATTTGGGTACATATCTGGCTAAATTCTAGCTGGCTAATAAATTAGGAGGCTAGAATTTAGCTGGATAAATTAGGAGCATTCCAGGGGTGTAACTGGGAGGAATTGAATTAACCCGCTAAGTTAACTGGCTACTCTGATTTTCAGAGTTAGACAGTTGACCTAGCCGACTAAAGCCTAGATTCATCAATCCACTATGTTTTTTCGCAGAAGGGGGTCCTACTATCGCAGGGGGTGTCGCAGCAATAGTGGGACCCCTTCTCCCAAAACACATCAGGGCTTGATGATGCATTGTCTTGTATTGTGGCCAAACACCTCAACACAAAAGAACAAAACGAGTGGCCCTTTAATGTGATGGTGGCCCCCAACCTCACAGGACTACTTTTGTCTCAAAGGGCCATGGGCCACCAAAAAAACCTCACACAGCCAAACGGAGAGGTTGAATGGAGGTCAGTGCTGACTCCCGTTTCAACCTGGGGCCGCTAGTCGAAGTGGACCCGACGCCCCAAAAATAGAAAAAAACTTTTAATTATGTGCGTGGCGGCAGTGGCCCCCTCAATGTCCAAGCCCCCCACCGATCCCCGGACTTTTCCCAGTCACATGACTGAGGCAAGGTCAGGTCGGCACCATTTAGGAAAATGGCACCAACCAGGACGGGTGCAAGTGTGCACCCATCCCTGACATAGAATCCAGGATAAGTTGATGGGGGAGCTTGAGCATCGGGGGTGTGGGGAATTTAAGCCTTCAGGGGGGATAGGGAATCTTCCTCTTGGGAAGGCTGGGGATTATGGTAATGGATCTCAGGGGGGTTGGGGGCAGGTGGAGGGGGGATCTTGTTCTCAGGAGCGGGGTGTGGGAGGTCAGATCTTACTATCGGGGGTTGCCGGGGACTGGGTTTATGAAAATGTACAAGAGGGATTTTGCTCTCAGAGGTCTGGTGGGGCCGGGGGGTTATGGTAATGTATCCTGGGGGGTTGGGGGCTTGGACATCAGGGCAGGGGCCAATGCCACTTCAAGCATAATTAAAACTTTTTTTTCTATTTATGAGGTGTCAGGGCTCCCTCAAATGGCGGCCCTGGGTTGAAATAGGGACCAGCACTGACCCCCGCTCAGCTTCTCCATTTGTTTGCGGTTTTTTTCCAGTCACTTTAAATGTGTGGCGGGAGCCTTGGGACCCGTATTAGGGTCCCAGGCATCCCACTAGACTTACCAAGGAGGAGTTTTATCTTGGCTGACCAATGTTTTGGTAAGTCGCAATAAAATATTTGCATTGAATTGCCTTGTATTGTAATAGGGGAAGGATATCTGGGTGGGGAAATACAAAACATTGCATATATCGTGTGACATTCCCACGATATATGGTGGTGGTGGTATCTCATGTTATCCCAGGACAAGCATATGGTCCTTATGAGCATAAGTCCTCACATATGGGTGACGTCACTGACGGAGCCTTATTGCGGGAAAACTTCTGTCAAAGTTTCTAGAAACTTTTGACTGGCACTGTGAGGCTACTGAGCATGCCCAGCATGCCATGATATTCTCTGCCACAGGGGTCTCACTCTAGTCTTCATTTTTCCGCGCTGCTCTCAGCATCGCAATCATCGGAGCCTCTGAGATTTTACTCAGTTTCTGACTGAAAAATCATTATTTAAAAATGTTCTCTCCCTCACGGGATCTCACTCGTTTTCTCTCTCACCGACTGGTGAGATATTTTTTCAGCTAATAATTTTTTCTCTCATTTTTTCTCTCATTCATCGACGGCCGTCGATATCACCATGGCCTCAGGCTTCAAAAAATGCCGGGCCTGTAATCGGACCATGTCGGTCACAGACCCGCATCTAGAATGTGTCGTCTGTTTAGGTGAAAACCACAATATTTCTTCCTGTCAGCAATGTCAGGAAATGATACTGAAAGGAAGAAAACTTCGGCAGGAAAAAATTGATCAACTTTTTCACCTGCAACTTATTCCTTCACCGTCTACTTCATTAAAATCCTCACCGGCGGCAGGTACCAAGAAAATTCTCTTGAAAAAACATCGACCAGACGGTTCTGGGGACAAAACCTCGCCAGCGCCGTCAATGGTATCGGTGCGATCAGAGACTGAGGTAAGGCCTAAACATAGGCATAGGCATTGTCATGCCTCAACATCGCCGTCAGTTCCCTCGCAGGAGGAACCGTCCGAAAAGCGGCCGAAACACAAACACATCTCGCCGCACCTAGGCCTCCCTCGGCGGAACCTATAATACTCTCTCCACCTCCACCGGTGCCGAGCGTTCCCCCAGTACCACAAGACTTGACGGCATTGATCAAAGAAGCGGTACTGCAGGCGATAAAAGAAAATCTACCGGCGACCACGCCGATGCTGGCGATATTGCCGATGCCGGTGACCTCCTCCCTACCTGGGATGTCACCGATGCCGGTACAATCGATACTGATGACAGCTTTAGTACCAGCGACGATGCCGATGCCGGGTACACTCCTGATGCCAGGAAAATCCCTATGCCGCTCGCAGCGATGCCACTCATGACTACACCGTCGATGCCGATGTCGATGCCTCCTCTTTTTTCAGAGTTTACATCGATTCAGATGACGTCATCGGTTCTAGTCTCGGTGCCTATCGTTACTGCTGCACGTCACAAAAGAAAAGTGGTACATCAACGAAACCCACTAAACAGACATCAAAAACACCGATACCTTCGATGCCAAAGATTACATCAACGGTGCCACTTCCTCCTGGGACTCCAGGATCCTCAGAAGCAGCACTATATTCTCTCTTACAAAAAAGATACCAGGATTTATTGGATTCTCTCCCAAGTGACCCACGAGAAGAGGACTCTTCTCCTGAAGACCCTTTGCCAGGGCCTTCTGGTTTATTCCTCCACCTAAACCTGCAGTACCACAACCAAAAACTCCAGAATATGATACAAGGAGTGGCACTGCCTCAGACACTTCATCAGAAGCCTTTATGTCTGATCCCTCACTACCACATCCTAGAAAACAGTCTCCGCCAGAAGATCTTACTTTTACCACATTTGTGCAGGAGATGGCTGACTCTATCCCTTTCAAATTGGAATCAGAGCAAGATTCGAGACAACAGACCTTGGAGGTTTTGCAATTCGTTGACCCTCCAAAACAGGTGGTAGCAATTCCCATACATGATGTTCTCCTACAACTATAACATCGTCTTTGGGAACATCCCTGTTCTGTCTCTCCAGTAAATAAAAGGGTGGACACCACTTACTTAGTGCAATCCACTCTTGGATATAAAAAATCACAACTACCCCACCATTCAGTAGTTGTTGAATCAGCACAGAAAAGATCTAAAAGAACAAGAGTCCACTCTACAAATCCTCCAGGAAAGGACCACAGGTTTTTGGACTCCCTGGGTTGCAAGGTCTTTCAGGGTGCAATGTTGAACTCTAGGATTTCATCCTATCAACTTTACATCACCCAATACCAAAGGAACTTATGGAAACAAATTGAAGAATTTATTCCATCTCTTCCAAATGAATACAAGGAGGCTGCACAAACTATTGTTAACAAAGGCTTAGAAGCCGGAAAACATGAAGTCAGAGCTGCCTACAATGGCTTTGAAACGGCTTCAAGGGTAGCTGCATCAGGCATTAGTGCCAGAAGGTGGGCTTGACTCAAGGCCTCAGACCTTAGGCCAGAGGTCTAGGATAAATTAGTTGACTTCCCCTGCACAGGAGACAATTTATTCGGATCCAAAGTGCAGGAAGCTGTGTCTCAATTAAAAGAGCACACAAAAACAATGAGACAACTATCCTCCCTCCCACAGGACCCCTCTGCGCATCCTACCCGTAGGCCTCCACGGAAAGACACAAGATGGCCTTTCTATCATCAAAGGAGATATTACCCTCCTGCACCTAGATCCAGACCATCTAGAACCCAACAGAGACCACAACCACGTCAGCAAAGGGCTGCTAGGCCACAACCTGCTTCACAAACTGGACCTGCTGTGGGTTTTTGAAAATTCACCCAGAGAACTCAGCCTATCTTCAAATCCTCGACCAGAACTCCCAGTTGGTGGCAGATTATCCAAATTTTACAACAATTGGATACCAATAACAGACCAATGGGTTCTCTCCATAATATCTCAAGGATACCAACTGAATTTCCTTTCAATTCCCACAGATTTTCCACCGACTCTAATTCATCTCAACGAAAATCACATACTTCAGTTACAGGTAGAATTATCCACCCTTCTGAAAGCCAGGGCTGTAGAACCAGTGCCCCGATCTCAGCAGGGCAGAGGATTCTACTCTCGCTATGTCCTCATTCCAAAGAAAACCGGAGGCCTACGTCCCATCCTAGACCTCAGAAATCTCAACAGATTTCTGAAGAAAGAAATGTTCAGGATGGTCTCTCTAGGCACCATGCTTCCATTACTTCAAAAATTGATTGGCTTTGTTCTCTGGATCTTCAAGACACTTATGCTCACATTCCAATATTCCCTCCTCATCGCAAGTACCTGCACTTCATGGTGGGTCATCAGCATTTCCAATACAAAGTACTACCATTCGGACTTGCCTCTGCTCCCAGAGTATTCACAAAATGTCTGGCAATAATAGCAGCACATTTACACAAGCAAGGTGTCCACATCTTTCCATATCTAGACGACTGGCTCATCAGACGTCAATCTCAAGAAGGAGCTCTGTCTTCTCTCAATCACACTATCACAGTACTCCACTCCACGGGTTTTCTCATCAATTACCAAAAGTCCCATCTTACTCCACCTCAACTACTCCACCTCATAGGAGCAGAATTGAACACAATCCTCTCAAAAGCTTTTCTACCCGAGGATCGGGCAGAAACATTATCCTTATTGGCAAACTCGATTCACTCAAAGAATCAAGTAACAGCTCATCAGTTTCTAACCATACTAGGCCATATGGCCTCTACAGTTCATGTCACTCCTATGGCAAGGCTAGCCATGAGAATAACTCAATGGACTTTAAGATCACAATGGATCCAAGCCATTCAACCACTGTCCTCTCCAATCCAAGTAACCCACCAGCTACGTTCCTCTCTACTTTGGTGGGCGAACAAGGACAACTTGCGCAAGGGCCTACCCTTCCAACAACCAGTCCCATGGATAACATTAACTACAGATGCATCCACCTTTGGTTGGGGAGCTCGCATACACAATCTCCAAACCCAGGGTACTTGGATGGAACTCGAAGCAACATTTCAAATCAATTTCCTAGAACTTCGAGCTATACATTATGCACTGGATGCGTTCAAGGACTGCCTTTCACACAAAACTGTTCTTATCCAAACGGACAACACAGTGGCCATGTGGTATATCAACAAATAAGGAGGTATGGGCTCACATCTCCTTTGTCAAGAAGCTGCACAGATTTGGGACTGGGCCCTGAACCACTCAATCTCCCTCAGGGCCACCTATCTGGCAGGCATTCACAATGTAGTGGCGGATCGATTCATTCGCCAGTTCCAACCAAACGAATTGTCCCTGGATCCCTCAGTAGTGACCAGGATTTTTCAACGTTGGGGACAACCAACAATAGACCTCTTTGCATCACATCTGAATCACAAAGTGGACAGATTCTGTTCTCTACACACACAGAAGAACCAGCCAGCCAAGGACACCTTTGCTCGCCCTTGGAACTCGGCCTTCTATACGCATATCCTCCAATACCGCTCATAACCAAAACTCTAGTGAAGCTACAACAGGACAAGGGGATCATGATCCTCATAGCCCCATATTGGCCTCGACAGGTATGGTTTCCCACACTTCTACACCTCTCAGTCAGAGATCCAATTCATCTAGGAGTAGCTCCCACTCTCATAACTCAGAATCAGGGTCAGTTGCGCCATCCCAACCTTCAATCCCTATCCCTGACAGCATGGATGTTGAAAGCTTGATTTTAGAACCACTCAATCTTTCAACCAATGTATCTCAAGTGCTTATAGCTTCACGTAAACCTGCCACACGAAAGAACTATTCTTCGAAATGGAAGAGATTCACTTTGTGGTGCAGACAAAAGAATATTGATCCTTTCACTTGCCCCACTACTTCTCTACTAGACTACTTATACCATCTTTCAGAATCTGGTCTCCAGACCTCATCTGTAAGGGTACATTTAAGTGCAATCTCAGCTTACCATAACAACATGGGCGATGCACCAATATCCACACAACCTCTCGTCAGTAGATTTATGAGAGGTTTAACTCAACTTAATCCACCAGTTCGGCCACCAGTCACAGAATGGGACCTGAATCTGGTTTTAACAAGACTCATGCGTTCTCCTTTTGAACCATAGATTCCTGTAAACTTAAATTTCTCACATGGAAGACTATCTTCCTCATAGCCATTACATCAGCTAGAAGGGTTAGTGAATTACAAGCACTTGTTACATACTCACCCTATACAAAATTCCTACATGACAGAGTGGTTCTCCATACACATCCAAAATTCCTTCCCAAAGTAGTTACGGAATTCCACTTGAACCAATCCATAGTTTTACCTACATTCTTCCCAAGGCCTCATTCTCACCAAGGGGAACGTGCCTTACATACTTTGGACTATAAGCGTGTCCTATCTTTCTACTTAAACCGCACTGCACTCCACAGGAAATCCAATCAACTTTTTGTTTCCTATGATCCAAACAAACCGGGTAAAGCAGTGGGTAAACATACTCTATCCAATTGGCTAGCAGACTGCATACAGTTTTGCTATGAAAAAGCAGGCCTTCCTCTCCAAGGGCGAGTAAAGGCACATTCAGTAAGAGCAATGTCAACCTCAGTAGCACACTATCGTTCAGTGCCAATTCTTGACATATGTAAAGCAGCAACATGAGTTCTCTCCACACCTTTGCAGCTCATTACTGTTTGGACAAACAAGGACGACAAGATTCAGCCTATGGACAATCTGTCTTAAAGAACTTGTTTCCAGTTTAATCCCAACTCCTTCTACATCCATCCTGCTGTAATCTTCGGCTGACTCAATTTCAACAACAATACTTCACTGTTGCTTTTCTACGAAATGACTCAGCCTCTAGCTTGCTAATCACCCATATGTGAGGACTAGCATCCTGCTTGTCCTGGGATAAAGCAAAATTGCTTACCTTGTAATAGGTGTTATCCCAGGACAGCAGGATATAGTCCTCACAGAACCCACCCGCCACCCCGGGGAGTTGGGTCACATTTCTTCTTATTATTTTATTTTTGCTAAAGCTTATTGCTACATACGAGACTAGAGTGAGACCTCTGTGGCAGATAATATCATGGCATGCTGGGCATGCTCAGAAGCCTCACAGTGCCAGTCAAAAGTTTCTAGAAACTTTGACAGAAGTTTTCCCGCAATAAGGCTCCATCAGTGACGTCACCCATATGTGAGGACTACATCCTGCTGTCCTGGGATAACACCTATTACAAGGTAAGCAATTTTGCTTTATATGCGATATAATGTGCGTTAGAGCCCTAATACGGCTATGTTCATTTCTGCGGCTGCACTATTGAATGTACCTTCAAAATTAGCCAGATAACTTTATTCACCTAACTTTGCTATCTGGACTGTGTCTGAAGATGGACCTCAGTAAATTTAAAATGCAAAATGTTTATGTTATGTATTTTAAAACCCTAGGTATTTTTTTTTTGGGGGGGGGTTCAGAATTTCTAAAATTTTACATTCAGTGCGCACTGTAATCAGGAACAAAAAGAAAGGAATACTACAGTAGAAATAGGCAAAGCAGAGGAACCAAAATCCAAACTGACCAAAATTTATAGGTGGGAATTCAAAAAGAAAGTTAAAGGTTAAAGAACAAAAGAATAAATTCTAACCAAATAAAAGCTGCATATTCAACCCCAAAATAGTAGTAAATGTATCCCAGTATAGAATTGCGTCAGAGACACCATAGCCACAACCAGGAAGGATGACATAATACCGACTTTATTCTTAAGAAAGCTCCGCAGGTCAGAAAAACATATCTTATATTTAAATATTTAATAACACACTTGGAAAGTGAAGAAAAAAGATACCACCCAAAGAAATTATTTCTTTTGTATAGCTGGAAAAATGATCCTTTTTCTGAGTTGCTTTACGAACATCAAAGAATACCTGGATTTTCTGATCATAAAACAATGCATTCCTATATCTGAAAAAGATCCAGAGTGCCCAGTCTCTGTGGTTCAAGTCTAAAAGTTGCCATCAGGGCCACCAAAGGAATCAATTGTTCCTGTGACATCTCCAACATGACAGTAAAATTTAAAAATCTCCTGTCATTCGTATAATGGCATTAGTTCTTGCATCCAGGCTGGATAAACCATAAACCCTGGTAATCCAAAGAACTGCAGGTGAATATTTGAGCATTTTAATCTTAGCAGAGCTATAAGGGGCCTGTTACAACTGCTGATTGCAAGACTTGTCCGTGATTGGCACGGCTCACCCTCCCGACACATGGCACCTCAATACAACCTGGAGGCCACTGGACTCCCTCCATGCAGCGGGAAACCACCAGACAACTGCTACTGCCGCTGCCAACCACAGCCCAGGAGACCGCCATGCCTTTGCTTCCTCAAAGTTCCCTAGGCACACGTGTGCCCGTCAGTCGGACACTTGAGGAGCCCATGGCAGGATAGCAGTACTGACACCCTTTGATGACATTATGACCCTTGTAGGATAAAGGGCTCAGGTCTCCTGCCTAGCAGTGTGTGTTACCAGCATTTCTGATCCCTGTGTTTCTTGTCTTCCAGCCTTGCCTCATCCAGCCTTGTCCTTCTGCCTTGAAAGACCTGTCCGTGATTGGCACGGCTCACCCTCCCAACACATGGCACCTCAATACAACCTGGAGGCCACTGGACTCCCTCCATGTTGATTTAAATTGTTGTGTGGTAGTCTGTTCCAAAGAAATCAAAAAATATACAAAAAAAAAAAAGGGGGGGCAGTTTTTAACAGATACTTAGCAGGTGACTTAGTGCATCATAGTAGGTGATCAGGCCAGCTTCTAGCCAGTCTGCTTTGAAAGAGGAAGGAGAGACTTCAGTCCAACTTACTTGGCAAAGCTAAGATGCTGAACTGGTGCCAGGAGCACCAAGGCTCAGGGTAATCTCTGGGAACTGGTCTGCTGAAATTGCTTGAATTATGCCTGCGGGGGTCCTCATTTGCTTGCCATAGCAGGAGCCATTCCATAACCTGCGTGCAAGGGGAAACCAGATTTGGAGAGAAATTCTAGTCCTCCACTTCCTTTTAACCAAATCAAGAGCAAAATAATATAAAAAGGTAAGAGATCTGGTATATGGAGCTCCAGCGACAGGTTAGAGTCAGATTGCAGTTATCTTTGATATAACCCCAGGTCACTATTATCAAATGTGTTTTACCACTTAACTACTTATTAACCATGGACCTAGAAGAGAAAAATAGTAAAAACAGAGCCTATGGTGGTTTTCGTTACCACTAAATCAATTTAACATTGAAAAAATAAGCAATAAAAATAGAATTTCAGCAATAGACAGTTATGTATAAGTTCTAAGGACAATCTGAAATTAATCTTCTGTCACACTTCTTTTTAACAATATAACAAATTATTTTTGAATTTACAAAAATGTCAGCTTATTTTTAATACTGCATATTGCATTTAATTTCATTTTAAATGGAAAAGTATCATCAGTCGTGCTGAACTGTAGCCATTAGTTACTTGTCATAGTCCTGCTCTTCCTTTGAAACTAGCAATATTTCTTATGGCGGAGGAAAGAAAGATTAATATATTTGTTGAAATATGCAGCAATTCAATATGACATTCTTTTGCTGTTAGATTAAGGGGTAATTTTCAAAAAGATTTACATACATAAAGGGGAGTTTTCTGAATGTTACACACGTAAAGATTAGCATATATGTGCATGAGTAGCCTCTATTCGCATATTCCTTACTGTATAAAGGTTTAAAAAACGCACATATTTTCACTTTCATGTGCATATAGACATGCGTAAAAAGGGGTGCTCTAGGGCATTCCTGGGCAGGTCCAACAGTTATGCCTGTATTTTAAAAGACCCTTGTGTACATTTGCCAACTTATGTCATTTTGCATCTGCTAATTATCTGGAATAAGTGATATTAAATGTGTTTACTGTCCAGTACTGAACTGGTGGGAGGTCTGGATGAACTGGGGGGAGTTCAGGCCGAAGAACCGGGAGGGGCTTGATGACCTGGAGAAGGACTGAGTGTACTAGTGGAGTAATTGGTAAAACTGATAATTTTACTCATGCATGAATGTTTTAAAATATAACAATTTATGCGTGTAAATCTCGACTCATATAGGTCCTGTTTTATTTTTGCATGTAAAATATATGCACATATATTTTTAAAACAAGTGGGTAAAGTAAGCGCATTCAATATATTGAAATACCTGGTTTCAGTGTATGTTGTAGGGATGTGAATTGTTTTTCTGACGGATGAAAATATTGTACGATATTTTCTCATCCATCGGGAATCGGAGGGTCCCCGAAAGCAATAGGAGTAGGGGGCGGGAAGAAAGGGCACACAAAAACAACCCCCTAACCCGCCCAACCCTTTAAATCTGATTATTTAGAATCCCCCACCCTCCTGACCTCCTAAGACTGTTCTAAAGTACCTGGTGGTCCAGGGGGTCCCGGTAGTGATCTCCTGCTAGATGGCGCCGGCCGTCCATTGCTCCTACCATGTGAAAGGGGCCGGCCAATGGCACCGATAGTCCCTGTCACATGGTAAGGGCAAAGGTTCATTGGCGCTATTTTGTTTACTGGCAGCCGATGGCCCGAGAGCAGGAGATCGCTCCTGGGACCCCCACTGACCACCAGGTACTTTAGAAAAGTTTTGGGGGGTCAGGAGGGTGGGGGATTCTAAATAATGAGATTTAAAGGGTCGGGGTGGTTTTGTTTTTTTTCGACTCCGGACAGCCGGAAAAAAAAGCATTCAAAACTGCGAACGAAGATTTCCCGTGGTTTTACTACGAACCCAATACCGGAAACGAGTCCGGTACCGATTCACATCTCTAGTATGTTGTAGGGTAAACATATGCATATTTTATAATAAGCACCAAAGAGAGGGAAATAGAATACAATCCTATTAACACGAGCCAATTCAAACAAGAGACAATATCATAGGCAAATGCTCAAAAATTGTAATCTACGGTCTCTCGCCCGCAATGGGCCTCAGGCAGTCGTCAGCCTTCTGAGCAGTTCTTTTGTAATCATTTATTGTCTCTTGTACTTCTGCTACTAAAAAATATATTATTCAATTTTTTAACAATACTTTATTAACGCATTTAGTCTTGAATGACTTTGAAGAGACGTTAGCTGAGTGTCCGGGTTTAAGAGAATATTGTGCCGATGGTGGATAATATTTATTTCCCCTGAAGAAGACTGTAATAGTCGAAACATGGCCCATGTCGGGTGAAAATTCAAGAATTTGTTTTTAGTCAAAAATTGGTGGCTGATGAGCATCTGAATTGGTTAAGTATTCCGTTTTCAAGACAGAGACCTTAGGTCTATACCATTTTAATAGATGCGTTAATAAAGTATTGTTAAAACATTGAATAATATATTTTTTAGTAGCAGAAGTACAAGAGACAATAAATGATTACAAAAGAACTGCTCAGAAGGCTGATGACAGCCTGAGGCCCATTGCGGGCGAGAGACAGTAGATTACAATTTTTGAGCATTTGCCTATGATATTGTTTCTTGTTTGAATTGGTTCGTGGTAATAGGATTGTATTCTATTTCCCTCTCTTTGGTGCTTTTTGATTGTCAATATTGAGAGGAGTTGGCTTCTGTTTTTGGTATTTTATAATAAGTGCATATATGATACGCGCATGTTATAAAATATTATGGTAAAAGTACACACGGTGACATACATGCGTATATGCCACCGCGCAGTTGTTTGAAAGTTATCCTCTTAAAACTGGGCTTTACACATATAAATGGGCTTTTGAAAATTGCAACAATATATACCTTTGAATTGTTAACAGGTTTCACAAGTGTAAGTGTTCTTTAAGCACATAAATGGACTTTTGGAAATTTTTACGATAATTTTATATTTACATATGTAACTCCTTTGAAAATACCTCCCCTGCGTTTTGACATGGAAAATCTCTTGTGAACCATCATGATATGCCACGCCAAATCCCATTCACAATCCACACTAGCACATATACATGATGAGATTTGATATCAAAAGTTTGATAAAATAGAATGGATTCTTTGTATATGAACACCCTTATGATGAAATACAAGCTAGAGCATATATTACTTACTTGAATGAAGTTACATACTGGTTAGTTTAGAAGCAGTATGTATGTAGAAGCTTCTTATAAAATTTTTCTTCACTTTCAGGCTAATCTTCAAAAGAGCGCACGGGTGCCCAAGCGAACATACACTTGAATTTTTAATCATGCACACATTTACGTGTGTAAGATTAAAAATACACCTAGGGATAGATTTTAAAATGTGTGTGAAGCCATACATGTGTGTGTGCTGCCCGGCGCGCGCCGAGCCGCACTGCCTTCCCCCGTTCCCTTACCCCCCACCCCACCTTCCCTTCCCCTACCTCCCCTGCCCTTTCCCCCCCTTCCTTTTTTGATTTCTTGGTTTCGTTTCAAAACTTACTTCAGCCCTGGGGCTGAAGTAAGTTGTGCGCGCTGGCCAACTGCCGGCATGCAATCCCTGGCACAGCAGAGCCTCTGACCCCGCCCTATTTAAAATAGGCCCGGCGTGTGTAACCCTTTGAAAATCCAGCCCCTAGCACGCATAAGTATGCTCCTAATTTTAAGAGGTCACTTAAACTAACCTACTTCACGTATCTTCCTTAGGACTTTTCCAACTTTAATGTACATATGTTAGCGAATTTTAAAACACGCTCGTGTGAGGGACATTCACACTTTCAAATTAGTCTACCAGTTTGCCCACTCTATACTTGCGTACATGGGCTTTTAAATGCAAGCCACGCTTTTAAAATTCTATTCTTTTTTTTTTGTTTGTTAATTTTCATATTTTATAATAAATATGCAAAGCTAAATTGCAGCTCTTTAAAAACAATAAACAGTTATTGTAGTTTTGCACCAAATCTAGCACTCCATTGCCTTTGTAGATTTAGTATGATCTTATTTACAGTAGCTTGATAATTAGAGAACAGATGGATGCATGACCTAACATACTGTCTATGTGAATTATCTCGCTCTTAGGAAATGGATGACAAGTATGCTGCATCAAAGTGTTTGTACTTATTAGCTGTGCTGGCTAACCAGGAGAACAACTATGGGCAAGCTAAGATTCTGTCAGAGGAAGTACAACAAATAGATGCAGATGCTGAGTTTTGGTACAAAACCACTCTTAACCTCATCCAGGCAGTTTTAAAAGAAGAAAAAGCTGAAAAAGAAAAACTGGTGAGAGAAAAAATCCTGATGTGTTAATGTCCATATTTGCGGTTTATGAAGTGGATACTGTTAATTTTTATAAGAATAATTAAAGAAAAATCTGATGATGCTGTAGTGCATGAGTATGAGACCAAATAAGACAACTCTTCAGCAGATTATGAATGTCTTTTCAAATGTATATCATATATAGCTATGAACTCTTTTATTAGGACCCCCTCTTCCTATGTTAATATTTAGAATTAACTTATATGCTTGTGATTTGTTTACTGTTATTTTTGTTTGTGGTTGGGTTTTTTTTTTTTTTGGGGGGGGGGGGGGCGGTTGCATAGTTTTGCCCGTACTTTCTTCATCATACTTTGGGGCTTATTTATTAGTTTTGTGGCAGTTTTACTCTGGTGTAAAAATTACACAAGCTTAAGCTTCATCATTGACAGCATCCCAATATTTTCAATGGGGAAGATAAAATTTTATAAATGAATCATTTACCTCCAGTACCTGAATGTAATCTGCTTTGAAGTGTCAAAGAGTGGAATATAAATTTAAAAAATATGTATTATTAAAAATTTCCTCTATTGTTCTATTGGTGATCAGAAGCAATGTATATGCCATGAAAAAATATTCTTTCAGCTCTATTATACCATTAATGAAATAAAATTAGTATCACTATTCTAGAGTACAGCAGGAGCTTTTTGTGAAAAGGAGAGAAGCATGACTTTAGAGGTCTGTAATAAAATCCTAGACATTGAGGCCCCAGTGGCAAAAGCCAATTTGGATATTGCTGCTATTACAGAAAAAATGCATAATTAGTCCAATGACTGGATGTAGCCAGGAAGAACACAGTAGGCTGAAAGGGGGAGGGGAACAGTAGGACTTTATGTAAAATATAGTACTGGAGCAACTGCTCTATGCAAATGTTATGCTCAGGCTTGTGGACCCTTGGCCGACCAGAGCATGGTATAACTTTTGGAGGATCCGTAGGCTCTCTCTTCGGGTGGCGAGGCAGAACAGGAGGCGGGACCAGCTGACCCTTGGCACTGGAGGCTGAGGCGAACACGGAGGCGATGAAGAGACGAGATGAGGCGCTGTGTCTTCACCACTGGTGGTCTGCGGTCCCCCCGGGAGGAGCCCGTAGGGACCCGACCGCTGGGACTTAGGTGGACCTAGGGAGGTCAGGGAAACGGTGCAAGGGCCAACTGGAGCTTCGCCCTGGAAGCCCACGGTCCCCCCAGGAGGAGCCCGTAGGGACCCGGGCCACTGGGACTTAGGCAGGCCCTTGGAGACGGTAGTCTTGAAGAAGTCCTAGGTCGAGTGCCAGAGGGTCGTCGCTCACCAGTCCGAAGTTGTACGCCAGAGGATCACCACTTGCCAATCCGAAGTCAGGAACCAGAGAATCACCGTAAGCCAATCCGAAGTCAGGAACCAGGAAATCACCATAAGCCAATCCAAAGTCAGGAACCAGGAAGACGAAGCAGGAACCAGAAGCCAAGCTCAAGGAACTCACTGAGGCAAGCGGACTGGACAAAGCTCACAGGAGACATTGCCAAGTCGAGGAATGAGCAGAGGAAGCCTCCTTAAATACTTCCTCTGCTCTGGATCATTGGAAGCAGGTGAGTATCATTAAAGGGATCAGGTCCCTTTAAATCCAGCAGGGGGGCATGGCCTCGTGCCTAAAGATGGCGGCAGCCATCTTGGATTTCCTCCGAGGAGGAAAGCCAGCAGAGCGCCACGAGGGAGGAGCAGGGATGGCTCCCCAGTGGGCAGCCAGACTGCGGACCATCCCTGGGGTGCTGGGCACCGGCCCGGTGGAGGTAGGGGGCTGCGCCCGTGGCCGTCCACGGGCGCAGGACACAACAGCAAATGCAGTGGGCAGGGAAAAGGAGGAGGCACTATGGTTAATCTTAGAAAAGGAAAATAGCAAGTCCATTTACATAGTTATAATGTTTTTACAGATTATATAACAATAGATATGGCCCATAAGACCCATTTAGTATCCTCCGTTTCATTCCTGGTGGAATGCCATGGACCCCATTTGATCTCTGGCTTTCTCAGTTCTTCACATTAAGAGATACTATGTACTTATCCCTTGCTTTCTTGAATTTCAATACTGTTTCTGACTCCACCATCACCACTGAGAGGCCATTCCACATATCTACCACCCATTCCATGCAGAAATATTTTCCAATGTTGCTCCTGAATCTAACCTCCTTGGAGTTTCATGTTATGATCTTTTTTTATAGATCATTCTTTCCTTTGAAAAATATTTACTTCTTCTGCATTAGTACATTTGATGTTTAATAACACTGTCATTTTCTCCTGCATGTTTTCTCCTCTAGAATAAACATATTTAGGTCTGTGGCACAGTAAATGAACGTTCAAGGCTTCTTTTAGTACTTTTATTTACAGTGTACATAAAATCACAGCATATATGCTTTCCTTCAGCAGTAGTCACAGTAACATCACCATTCACATACAGGATTCACCTTAGGTCAGCAATGTATAGAGGAGCTGCCTCTTGCTGGAGACCTGGGTCTGGTCTTCTGATCCCAGCTGGGCTCTGCCTCTTCACCTCTCTAGCTGGCTCCTGCCCACAGAGCTCTCTCCCTCCATAGGAATTTAAGGTGGACCAGGCATCTAGCCTGGTCCCACACAGGTCAAGGAGGGGTAGTAAGGACACTCCTTCACAAGGTCTTTAATTCTCATTCTGTAATGAAGGTTCTGCACCATTGTAATAGCCTTTATCTATGCCATCTATATCTTTTTTTGGAGATAACTTCTAGGCCTCCAAGGCAGGCAGAAGAGATCAATAGAGATTTAGTCAAAAAATTCAAGACTGTATAAGATACGCGCCTATCTTATAAAATCAGGCGTACTTTTGTTCGCGCCTGCTGCGCGAACAAAAGTACGCGCTCGCGCAACTTTTTAAAATCTGCCCCTATCTGTATAGTCTACAAGCATGGCTTATATTATCTACTGTATGTGTTGGGCTCGCACCAGGTGAATTATGAGACCCAAGAAGTAACTGAATGCATTTATTATTCTAAAACAGGGATGAAGATCCTTCTGGTCCTTGACAGTCTAGTTTGGTTTTCAGGATATCATATGAGACATTTGCATGCACTCTTCCTCAATAGTATGCATATCTTTCTAATGCATATTCATTAGAGATATCCTGAAAACCCAACCATTTTTGTAACCCCTGAAGATCAGAGATGTGCCCACCCCTATCTTAATAATAAAGTAGATACCTTGGTTAATAAGTTAATTGGTTAATAGGCTTACAACCCTCTACTGTACACAGCCTTCCTTGTATATAGCCTTCAATTGTATATAGCATTCAATTGTTTCTCATAGTTTGAATTATCTATCCTCTATATTGGTATATGATAATCACAGTTTTATAACCACTTAATCTGGTTTCAATTGTTTTTCCTTTCTGCGTTCCTTTATTTTTCCCTCTTAGCCTCTCTCGTTCCCTTCCCTGCCTCCTCCTTTTTCTAGCCTGCCCCCTTTTCCCCTTCCTCGTTCATTGTAATTTTCCATTCTTTTCAGTTCATTGTAAACCGGCGTGATGTGTTTTCCGAACGTCGGTAAATAAAAGTTCACAAATAAATAAATAAATATATTTCCCCTACGATACATGTTTATCTTTTAAAGTAAAAAAAATGTTTATATTCAACTTATTCATGTGAAATGTTGCAATCACAGTAAAGAATAGTGTGTTATAGAATCATGTGGTTTTGCCAATCATAGTCCTTGATTTGCTTTCTTTGATTTTGTAACTGAAGCCATATAATATGCAATTTTTAATTTCCATACTGTTCTTTTAGGCTTGTGCAATTTTGAAGAATACTATTAATATTTTTAAATCTATGATAAAGACTAACTCTAACCAGGAATCAGAACTGACATTCTTCATATCGTCTCTGAAAGCCAGGTGACTTTTTTCTTCAAGTATTCTTGAGTCATGCACTTCTTTACTTCCACTCCACAGTAACAGGACTATTTCTCTGGAAAATCAGTCATCAATAGCAAATCTAGTTATCTGAATAGGGAATCCTCCTGCTTCTTATTAGTTAATTTCTTTGGATAAATTAGAGTTTTGATCAATAGCTACTGTGACTCTCTCCCAAGGCAAAACTGAAAATGTCATATCAGCATGTCTTGAGGATTTTGCTTAATCACAGATATTGCAAGGGTCCAAACACTCTAGTGTTTCCTTATTATAGCTATACAATTTCATAGGCGTATAAATGGCAATTTTCAAATGGGTGTTCATCCATGTAGATTGTTCCCAACATATGGGCCGATACAGTAAAAATGCGAGAGAGCGGGCGAATGCCCGCTCTCCTGTGCGCGCGATTCTGTATCTTAATTTATTTAAATTAGGCCCGGCGGTAAAAAGAGGAGCTAGGGACACTAGCACATCCCTAGCGGCTCTTTTTTGACAGAAGCAGTGGCTGTCAGCGGGTTTGACAGCTGACGCTCAATATTGCCGGCGTCGGTTCTCAAGCCCGCTGACAGCCACGGGCTTGGAATCCGGACGCCGGCAAAATTGAGCGTCCGGTTTTCGACCCAATAGCCGCGGGCCCATTTTACAATTTTTTTTTAATTTTTTACTTTTTTAAACATTCAGGACCTCCGACTTAATATCGCCATGATATTAAGTTGGAGGGTGCACAGAAAAGCAGTTTTTACTGCTTTTCTGTGCACTTTCTCGGTGCCCGGAGAAATTAGCGCCTACCATTGGGTAGGCGCTAATTTCTGAAAGCAAAATGTGCGGCTTGGCTGCATAGTTTGCTTACTTAATCGCGCAGGAATACCTAATAGGGCCATCAACATGCATTTGCATGTTGCGGGCGCTATTAGGTTCGGGGGGGGTTGGACGCGCATTTTGGACTCGCACTGTACTGTATCGGTCCGATAGTTTCTAAAACATACCTGCATTGTTTAACAACATGGCATTCTTTCTTCTTGATTGTTTGAATATTGTTTTCTTATCACTGGTTAATAAAATAGTTTAATACTTATCAACATTGCTTTCTTTTGCAATTTTAAGATGAGGGCATTCTAAGAGTGGGGAGAGCAGAGCCTACAACTATGCACATAGATTACATTTTCAAAATGTATGCACTTAAAATTCATGCATAGATTTGTCCTGTCCTTTCAGATAGTTCAAGCATGACCTTTTTAGGTGGCCCCTGATCCCCCCTCACTGATCACCATATACAGATAAAACCTGAACACCCCCCCCCCCCCCCCAACATCCCCTCTCTCCTGCTAGAAGCCCTTGCTGGTTTCACAATAAAGAGATCAGGAGATCCTTTCCCTGCACCCTACACAGCCCCCAACCAATCTGCCACCTCTCCAGAATTCATTTTACAAATCCAGAGAATTCTCCTATTCACTGGCTGGAGGGATGCAAAAGCACTCCTGTCTGCTGATTGCTGAATGATGCTGCTTACTAGGGACATGCAGCCCCAAAATCTTTGGTTTAGTTTTTTTTTTTTTGTTTTGGGGTTTTTTAAATCCATATTTGGTTCATTTACTTTTTGGTTTGGCTTGCAAAATTGTAAAAAATTAAAACAACCCCCACAAAAAAACAAAAGAAAAACTGAACCACACAAAAAAAAACCCCAAACAGAAAAATAGGCCTCTGCTGGGACCAGGCCTCGACATTGAGGCCCGACCTGAATACTAGGCCTGATATTGGGACTTGGCCTGAGGCCTAGTCCAGGCCCAAAACCTGGTCCCAATGCCGAAGCCTGGTTCCGGCACCAGGGCCTGGCCCAAAACCTGGTTCTGTCACCAGGCCCAGCCCGAGGCTTGGTTCGGACGTCAGGGCACAGCCAAAAGCCTGGTTTCAGCATTAACGCCCAGCCTGACACCTAATCTTGGCACAGAGGCCCGGCCTGAGACCTGGTTCTAGCACTGAGGTATGGCTCCAAGCCTCTTTTCAGCACCAAGGCCTGACCTGAGGCCCAGTCCCATGCCAAGGCCCAGCCTGAGGCCTGGTCCCAGTATTGAGGCCTAGACTCAGCATCAGGGCCCAGTCCAAGGCCTGTGCTAGTGCCAAAGCTTAGTCATGTTGCAAGGCTTAGCCTAGGTCTAACTATTTCTTCATCATTCATTTTAAAATGATGCCATCCACTTGAAGGATGTGCTGGAGTGACATCACTGTGGCATCTTCCTCTGGTCCAGACAGCATCATTTTGATGTAAGGCCTCAGTGATGGGACCAGTCCTCCAGGATGCGCCTGGCTTAAGCCGCAGCAATGAGTCTAGGCCAAGGCCTGATCCTGTTGAAGGCCTGGTTTTTTTTATTTTTAAATCACAAATATGAAAATATACCCAAAATTGTGGGTGTATTTTTATAGGAGGCTATTTTAAGTTCATTCCTTTTGGAATGAAGTGAAAAGAACCTCCTTTGTTTCATTTTACACATTCATTTTAAATGAATGCAAAGCCGTACCTCTTACTGGTGCTTCAGGTCTATACAAGTCATGGTCCACAGTTTATGCATCTTGAGAGATGCCTATATTTCAATTATAAAAAGATTAGTCACAAAAGTTTAGTCACTGAAGATGTTGTTAAAATATTAGTGTGTAATTATCATTGACCATTTAGAGAAAGTACTACTTAAAGCCATAAACTGAATATTTTATGTAAAATATGTTTATTAAATTATTTGTATGTTATGGATGTTTGTAAAGAATTAATGAGAAACCAAAAGCTTAAAGAAGCATATCTTATATACAGTAGACTTTTTTTTATAAGAAATTATATCTGCACTTTTCTTTTAAATAGCACATATCACTAACTATGCTTAAAAATATGTAATTCTATAGGTACATAAGAAATTTGATAGCCTCATTCACTAAATAGTGCAAACTTATGGACTACCCTATTTTGTTTTTTTATCAATATCAGTTGAAGGCTAGAATAAGTGCCAATATTCATATTCTTTCTAAACTTAAAAATGAATTAGTATATCAACATTTCAACAGCACAATATTTATACAAAATAATTTTCAGATCCCAACATAACATGACCAATTGTGTGAGTTTTTAATTTGGACCTAGAGACTAGTATGTTTTTCATTTTATAGATTTATAATTGGGAAGGCAGTTAAACGATTGATAACTATACTTGGATTCTTTTTAGATTACTAATCTTATTGGTTAGTTGCTTATCAGTTTGTTTTTTAGAAGATAATTGTAATATATACATTTTCTCCCCAGGAGAATATTAATTCAGATACAATTTGCTCAGAATTTCAAAGAGATTTCATTTGGATCATCTCAGTTAATAATAATGCTACTGGAAGCGTGTGATAAAATGAGTCGACTTGAAAAAGATTTTCTTCAGTGTGGTCACCCAGAATGCTGTGCTGAAATAGTGATGCAACAGGCAGACATACAAAGGTAATTACATGTTTGCGAGAAAGTAGTCATAAAATATGTATTAGATGAAGATTTGTTACTATAAGGTTTTTCTAAGGGACTGCATCTCTGAATGAGAAGCAATGAAGGATCCTCATAATAGGTTTGGGCTGTGTTGCAGCAGGAAGGGATGTGGTTCTCTGGTCTATAACTGTGTCTGTTCCTCATGTAATTCTTCTAAAGTAAAGTACAGTTATAGGGGTAATTTTGCAACTGCTTGGGATGTGCATACTATTTGTTTATCTTCTTTTAGTTTTTTTCATTTTTTGGAGATTTTTGGGGGGTTCATTTTTGGGAAATAGTATGCACTATTGGCTAATATAGTATTAGAAAGAAGCATGTAATAAAATGAATCAAATTGAAAAAGATTTTCTTCAGTGTAGTCACCCAACGTGCAGTGCTGAAGTAACGATTCTCTATTTGCCAATAGTGTGCACCATTCCCCCCCCCCCAAAAAAATTGATGAAATGGTTAAATTTGTTTTAATTTTTGGGTTCGTTTGAAGTAAAACAAAAATGGGTTGATTTGTCATGTTTTATACACTTGTGTCAAATAAATGCAGATTCATAGTAATTACCTTCGGGCCGATACAGTAAAATCGCGGGAGAGCAGGCGAGCGCCCGCTCTCCCAGCGCACACACAGGCCACTCTCCTGTATGCGTGATACAGTATTTTAATTTATTTAAATTAGGCCCGGCGGTAAAAAGAGGCACTAGGGACACTACCGCGACCCTAGCGCCTCGTTTTTGACGGAAGCGGCGGCTGTCAGCGGGTTTGACAGCCGACGCTCAATTTTGCCAGTGTTGGTTCTCGAGCCTGCTGACAGCCAAGGGTTCGGAAACCGGACGACGGCAAAATTGAGCGTCTGGTTTTCGACCCGCCAGCCGCGGGCCCATTTTAAATTTTTTTTTTTTTTACTTTTTGAAACTTTCGGGACCTCCAACTTAATATCGCCATGATATTAAGTTGGAGGGCGCACAGAAAAGCAGTTTTTACTGCTTTTCTGTGCACTTTCACAGTGCCGGAGAAATTAGCACCTACCTTTGGATAGGCGCTAATTTCTGAAAGCAAAATGTGCGGCTTGGCTGCACATTTTGCTTTCTGAATCGCGCGGGAATACCTAATAGGGCCATCAACATGCATTTGCATGTTGCGGGTGCTATTAGGTTGGGGGGGTTGGACGCGTGTTTTGGACGCACTATTACCCCTTACTGAATAAGGGGTAAAGCTAGCGCGTCCAAAATGCGCGTTCAAATGCCAGCTAACAGTGCGCTCCATCGGAGCGCACTGTACTGTATCGGCCCGCTTCATTGGTACAAATTCTTTGGATTCTTTTTACCCGTGGACTTTATACAAATTTTCAAAATGAAAGTCTGCGTGTACTGTCTCTTTGAAAACTATCCCAGAAAATCTTCAGAGGGATAGCCATATTAGTCTGGTGTAGCAAAAATGACACAAGGTGAGAAATTAAAAAATGAGCAAATAGAGATCTGCGCCAATTTTCTCAGGATACTTTTCCCCTGAAAAACACTGCCGCATCTGACAAAGTGGACTCTGTCCTCGAAAGCTCATGCCTCAATAAATTGGTTAGTCTATAAAGTGCTGACTGGCTGTAGTCATTTTTTATCCCAGAAAAAATACCCACATATATTTACACCTTGTAATTTGTGCTGGAAGTTTTTCTAAGAGAAAATATGTGCATACATTTGAAAATTCAAATGTATGTGCATAAATAAAAACCCATCTTTTATCACTGAGGATAGAAGTTCATGCATAGAGGCATTAGATGGGCAGTTTTTAAAAAGTCCTTCACCAGAGGATAAAATGACTTTTAAAATTACCTTCCTAGAGGACAATTTTCAAAAAGTATTTACCCATATAAATGGCTATTTCTCTGGGTAAAACGGTTTTCTAAAATGTAGCCACACTGTGGGGTCGATTTCAGACCTACACGGTTCCCAGCACATGCACATGGAAGCGGCTATTTTATTACGTGCATGTCAGCGCACATGTGTTATAAAATACGATATCCACAGCAGAACATCAAAAGTTAAAAAGACAGTGGGTGGGAAGGGTTTATTCCGCTCAATCTGAGGCTAGGAGAACAGGAGTGGTGATTCTAATAGATAAAGTGATACCCTTTTCTGACACTGAGGACCGGATTTTAAAAAGGTTTCGCGCGCCGGGCCTAAAGCCCCGGGACACGTGTAAGTCCCTGGGCTTTACAAAAGGGGTGGGGGCAAAGGCAGGGGCGGGGTGGGCTGGTCTGGGGCAGGGTGGGGTGGGGCCAGAGGCCTCCGACAGAGCGGCCGTTGCCGCTGTGTCGGAGGATCGCGTGCCTACAGACTGCCGCCGCGCACAACTTGCGCCTGCCCAGAGACAGGCGCAAAAGGTAAAATTAAAATTTTGGGGGGGTTAGAGTAGGGCTAGGGGGGGAAAGGTTAGGGGAAGGGGTGGGAAGGTCAGGTTAGGCGGAGGGAACGGGGAAAGGTAGCGCGGATTGGCGCACGCAAGGTGCACAATTGTGCACCCCCTTGCGCACCCCGACCCCTGATGTTAAAGCTTGCATACGCCTGCTCACACAAGTTATAAAATCGGGCGTACATGAGCACGCGCCAGGTAGCGTGCGCACATGTAGGCCGTGCGCGCTCCCTTTAAAATCTATCTCTAAGATAATAGGGAATCAAGAGGGGAGATATTGGATTGTGGAAAAAATGTTATATGGTAAACTAATAGTATTGTAAAACATGTACACACCTGATATGACCATACCCTTTTTGTAGGCCTAGTTAAGTTGCTGTTGGATTATGCCAATTTCCCGATGGTAGTGGGAGGAGATTTCAATCATGTCCTCAATAGTCAACTTGATTGATCCTCAGGGCTGTTATCAGCTATGAAGACTTCACATAAGGGAGTGGAATCTTTGTCAGAGTTTGGCATTGGTGGACACGTTATGAACTCTCCATCCTTCAGAAGGAAAATATACTCACATCTCTTGTGCTCACAGCACTCTATCTAGGATAGACTACCTCCTAACAGATCAGGAAACGTTGTCTGAGATTTTTGAGATACAAATTGGTCTACCCATCTCTGACCATGTGCCGGTGTGGATTGACTTGATTGGTTTCATCCAACTGATACGCATCCTCGTTGGCGCTTTCCACATTATTTACATACAGATCAATCATTCTGAGAATACATGATAAAGCAATGCGAGGAATATCTGCTCTGTAATGGAGCACATCAAGACACCCCAATTTTGTTTTGGGAACCAGCCAAGGCGGCCCTAAGGAAGGATATTATAGCCCAGTTAGCAGCTAGACATAAACGATTGGCTTCAGGAATCTTACAATTAGAAAAACAATTGCAGATTGATAAGAAAAATTATGAGAGAAACCTGACTCGGGAAAAGAGCGACCAATTTGTTGCTACACAAGTGGCAATGAACACACTGATACATCAGCGTGTGTTATGGTTTCGAGGTATTTGAGTGGATTCTTGGGTACTGTGGGACATGACCACGCCCACGGGAAGGAGCCCCTTGGGGAGCCACAGTACTGGGCTAGACACAGGACACACAAACACAGAGTTTTGTCTTTTATTGTACAGCTGATGTATACCACCAGAGGTGGCAGTAGTGAATTGATCCAGAGGTAGCAGTCCAGGGACTCTCGGCAGAGGGAACCTGTCTCACCAAGATGGTATAGGGATATCCAGGTGTAGGTTTCCCAGCATGACAGAGCTGTAGATGAGACAGACTGAGAATAGATTACTCACTAGATGGTAGCTGTAAGGTTGATAATTCCACCAGGCAGAAGTAGATAGTAACAGGCATCGAGGCAGGGAGATCAGGCCCTCAAGGAGTGAGTACCTGATCCCAGTAAGGTACCTGAAAGAAAGCAAAGGGCCCCCGAGGAGCGGGTACCTAGGTTAGAGTATACCCCGAAGGGCAGAGAGGGCTTCCAGCAGCAGTAAGGAAGCAGCAGAGTAGCTTAGACCGGACGAGTCCAATCCTTGCTAACTCAACGAGCTAGTAAACAAGCGTAGGCTAAATGCCCGGATGGCGTGACGTCACTCGAGGGGGGCGCCTCCGAGGTTCCCGCCAGGACGTGGATAAAGACGTGGGTGGCGTGCGCGCGTACACCCTAGGAGGCCCTTAGGAGAAACATGGCATGAGGCTTTGCCATAGCCGTTCCGGGGATGCCGGAGAATGCAGCTTGCAGACGCGGCGGTAGCCATCTTCCCAAGGCTAGCGGGGAGAGCAGAGAAGAAGGTGAGGCACAAGGGTCAAAGCTGTGTGAGACCGACGGATGCAACAGCGTGCATAAACTGTATTTATGTATAATCTGTACCAATTTTACCTGTACGGTAACAAGATAGGTCGCTTCTTGGCTAATTTGACAAAAATTAGGACGGGCATTCATTATGCCACCACACTTCGCCATACTGATGGTAAACTTGTAAATTCAGGAAATGAAGTAAATAAAATGTTTAGAGATTATTACCAAACACTCTATACAGCTGCTCAGTAAGATCCAGTGGAGACAGAACAGTACTTGAAGTCTTCTCATCTTCCTCAAGTGACTGAAGTTCAATTAGAAATGGTTTTTTTTCAAACGTTATCTTTATTAAATTTTAATAATTCAACCAAACAAACATACTTTAATTCAGAAACACGACTGCAAAAAAAATTACAGTAAATACATTCCAGAAAGGAAAAAAGCCCTCAGTCTAAACCAGCAATTCTCAGTCGGTGTGTCATCAAGCACCAGCAGGTATATCAAGGCTTCCCGTTGTCTCACTGCCCCGGTTGTTCTCAGGCCCTAAGTGACCGGGTGTGCATACTGTGCATTTGCAAGGGGCAGTGGGCCAGCAGCAGCAGGAGAGGATGTTGGGCCACCAGTGGAGCTTAACTCACCGGCGGCTGAAGAAGGACAGAGGCCACAGGCTGCCGGCAGCTGAAGGAGAGGTCCATGTTTTTATTTGCATGCACACCAACATACAGCTTCCACTCCCACCCCCAAAGCAGGAAGACTGATGGGCTATGGTGGAACTCAACCCACCATGGCCCAAAGACAATAGGAGGCACATGGGACCATGGTGGAGCTCATCCCAGTCCAATGACAACAGGAGGCCCTGTATGTTATGTGTGTGAGCTTGTGTGTTTGTGTGAGAGCCTATGTGTTTGTATCTGTGTGGGAGCCTGTGTGTGGTGTTTGTATATGTGACAGCCTGTGTGTCTGTGTGAGCATATGTGTATATGTTGTGTGTCTATCTGAGAGCCTATGTGCCTGTGAATGTGTCTATGAGGTCCTGTGTGCTTATGTGCCTGTGAATGTGTCTGTGAGGTCCTGTGTGCTTGTATTTCTGAATGTTTGTGTGCCTGTAAGTGCCTATTTGCCACACACGGGCTCTCACAGGCACATATACACACATATATAATGTATCTGTGAGGGAGAAGGAGCCTGTGTATGTGAGAGAGAGAGTGTGTGAGAGAATGAATGTGTTATTGTGAGTGAGTGTGTGTGTGTGTGTGTGTGTGTGTATGAGAAAGGGAAGAAAATTTGTACAGCCCTACCTCTTTTAATTTTTGGGAGGGAAATAGAACTTTTTTAATTATTGGATTTTTTATTCATCAGATGTTTTGAAATATTTTATTGGTAATTGGGAAATTTTGGATATTCCTTTTAATTGGTTTGAAATATTTATTCTTTTTACGAATATGATTTTACTATTATGATTGATGTTTTATATTTCTTGATTTTTTTTTGTGTTGAAATCTTTTATTAAGTTTTATACAAAGAAAACAGCAGAATCAGAAACAGTACAATGTTCACCTAAGAAAGTTACATTGCTCACAGAACAAGAAAGAACATTCAAAATTACCAAAACCAGCGTGACACAGCAAGAATAGAAAACAACATAGTTGTAATATCCATACGTCGAGCTAGTAGGGTGGCGCAGAAGAGACTAGTAACCAAGCAAGCCTGAAGTGAAGAAAGTGAGAGAAAAGCAAAGAAAAGAAGGACAGAAAAGGAGAGAAAAGAGTGAGAGAGATAAAGAGAAGAAGAATTAGAGGGAAAGGGAAGGTGATATAGAGAAAAATCAAGAGAGAAAGAGGAGACAAAGAATGGAATGCCTCGATATAAAGAAGATATATGAGAGATAGAACAGTAAATATGCAATCTTTAAACAATATGTTAAGGATGTAGCTGTAGGTAAACGTCAAATGGTTTCCACACCTGTGACCAAGTGGCTAGTCGCTTGAACTTCACCGCCATTGCTTTCTCATATTTCACATATAAACATACAGAATTCCACCAAAGGTGTTCTGACAAAAGATCGCTGCGCTTCCAATTTGAAAGAATGTTATGGTGCGCAATAGTTAAAAGAAAATCCAATAGTTTGCAATGGGAATCTGAAAGGAATATATGTGGGTGGGCTCCTTTCAAAATAGTGACAGAGTAGGATAATGGCACTGTGAACTGAAAAATCTCAGTTATAGTCTGCCAAATTCTAGTCCAAAAAAGAAATGTAGGCGGACATGAGAATAACATATGCTGTAACGTGGCGTTACTGCTAGCACAGGTCCAACAATGATGAGAGGGAAGGACTCCGGCCCTATGGAGCTTCCAAGGAGTCCATAAAGCTCTATGCATTACAAAAAACATAGATTGAGTAAGGCTAGAGGATAAGGAGATGCGCATCATAACAGTCCAAACATGTGTCCAACATTCAGCAGAAATTGAAGTAGAGACATCCTCAGCCCAAACCGCAGATAGCGATGAGAGAGCATGTTTAGAGGATAGCCGAGACATCAATTTATACAGATGGGAAGCTAGGTGACCTCTAGGACCATATTCCTGATATACATCTAACAAAAACGGGTTCTTATCCGGATAAATCGTTTTCCCCTTAACTTTGAATAACAAATTTCTAATTTGTAACCATGAATAAAATTGCGACTTCGGGAGTGAAAAACGATCTTGCAACAAGGAGAAGGAACAAAGACCAGTTTCATCAAAAATATCGGAAAGGGACCAAATGTTCGCCTTGCTCCAAAGCGGCCATACAATAGGATTACCATCAATGCGAAGCAAGGGATTCCTTTCTATGGGGCCAAATTTTGCTGCTCTCCATAAATATGTGGACGGAGGGCGCATAAGCTCCAGTTCTCCAAGTGCTTTATGCAGAGAACGAAGGATCGGATGGGAAGCAATCCGGGCAGATAGAGTAATCCCAGGGTATAAATATAAAGGTAATGGGGAAAGAAGAGCAGCTTCGACTCCCAGCCATCTGGGGGAATGAGCAGGGGTAGGATGTTGAGAGAAATAATAATAGCCAGATTGTAGAATAAAAGCTTGGTGGTATCTGTAAAAATCAGGAAAATTGACTCCACCATCTTGTTTGGACGCTTTTAATTTACTTAAAGCTATCCTTGGAGTTTTATGATTCCAAAGGAAGGTTGTCAGCAGCCTGTCTACATAAGTGTAAAAATCCGTTGAAAAAAATATAGGGACCATTGCTAAAATGTACGTGATCTTTGGAGCTAAAACCATCTTAATAGTCTCTAACCTTCCCCACCAAGTGAGAAAAAGGGGAGACCACTTAAGAGTGGCGTCCCGAAGTTGTTGCAAGATCATTGATTCACAGCAAGTTACAGTATCATTGGGGTCAGTATGGAAATATAAGCCCAAGTACTTAAGACCATTCTTCAGCTTCTGTATTTGAAGGTGAGAGAGATCTAGGAGGGATCCGCTATAGTTGAGAGGGAGAAGTTCCGTTTTATTCCAGTTAATCTTATATCCAGAAAGCAAAGAGTAGCGAGAGATAATAGAGAATAAAGCAGACAAAGAAGAAGAAGGCTGAGTAAGAAAAAGCAGAACGTCGTCAGCATATGCAGATAATTTGTAAGTATCCGTGCCAACTGTTATACCAAAGACATCAGCGTTAATGCGAATAGCAGTTAAGAGTGGTTCTAAAGCCATATTAAAAAGCAAGGGGGAAAGGGGGCATCCTTGCCGTGTACCTCTATATAAGGGGAAACGAGAGGATTTCTGGTTATTAATATAGAGATATGCAAAAGGGGAATGATAAATATGTTGAATCCAAGAAAGAAAAACAGGACCGATCCCCAACCATTGCAATACCTGAAAGAGGAAAGGCCATTCGACGCGATCGAAGGCCTTCTCCGCATCTAATGATATAGCAACGGTCGGTTCAGCGGAATTAAATTGGAGGTTACTGAGGTGTAGAAACAAGCGGGAATTATTGGTAATGAGGCGACCTTTAATGAAGCCAGATTGGTCTGGGTGTATGAGGAGCGGCATAAGGTGAGATAATCGAGTGGCCAAAATTTTTGCGAAAATCTTATAATCAGTATTAAGAAGGGAGATTGGGCGATAGAGGGGAGTGAATCGTCTCTACCCGGCTTAGGTATAACGACTACACAAGCTTCAGTAAACTCCGAGGAAGAAAGTGGATTAGTCAAAAGTGAAGAAAAATAGTTTTGTAAATGTACATTCAGTGTTCCTTGAAACGCTTGAAAAAAGTCAGATGTGAAGCCGTCTGGTCCCGGCGCTTTACCAGATTGTAAGGAAGAAATGGCATTTGATACTTCCGTTAGTTGGATAGGAGTATCTAACTGGTTCCTTTGGTCATCCGTCAATGTAGGGTGAGGTAAAGATGACAAAAAATCTTGAATTTCGGTAGTAGAAGGAGAAACTTCGCTTTGGTAGAGGTGTGCATAAAAATCACGGAAAACTTGTAGAATATCCTTATCTGAGGTCAAAAGGTGCTTGGTTGGAGATTGGATTTTTACAATTTTCTTCTTGTCTGCTCGTTTCTTCAGCAAAGATGAAAGAAGCCTACCGCTTTTATTATTCTCAGCATAATATCACTCAAGGCCTGGTTATAAAGAAATCTAGCTTTCAAAAGAGGAGTTAGCGTTTGTGTGGATGGATACTGTATATGATGGCGTTCAAGGCTTTCTACTTCCCGTTGCAACTGGAGAAGTTTGGCCCTTTGCAATTTAGTTTTATAGATTGAATAACTGATGACTTCTCCTCTAATGGTGGCTTTAAAGGCCGCCCACACAGTGGATCTGGGCATATCGGAAGAATCATTACGTAGAAAAAACTCTTCCATTTTTGTGGCAAGTGATGTAGTAAAAGTGGAATCTGAAAGCAGAGATGGGTTGAAACGCCACTGACGATCCGTGTGAATCGGAGTCTGAAAATCACATGAGAGGGTAACCGCAGCGTGGTCTGATATTAAGATGGGATGAATTTTAGCCAAGCGAATCTTGGAGATCAAGGTATGTGACGTCAGGAAGAAGTCTATTCTTGAGTACGACGAGTGTGGACTAGAGTAAAACATATAATCTAGCACAGTGGGATTGAGAAGACGCCATGGGTCGGATAGACCATAGATTTGCGCTAAATGATTCAACGTCTGAGTAGATTTCGTCTATCGAGGATGGTATCCATGGGTTGGTTAAAATCACCACCAACAATATAGTGTGCCGGATCTAACAGCAATAATTGAGCAAAAACAGTCTGAAAAAAGACCGGGTCATCTTGATTAGGAGCGTAGAGATTAAGGATCGTATATTTCTCAGTTTGTAGCAGGAGCTGAGTGATGTTCCAACGCCCCTCTACGTCTGCAGCTTGGTGGAGAACTTGAGCCCCCAAGCGTTTATGTATTAAGATGGCAGTACCCCTTTTTTTCTTGATGGCCGGACTAAAAAGAACTTGGCCTACCCATTGTTGCTGCAGTTTAGCTGCTTCCACAGAACTCAGATGAGTCTCTTGCAGTAGTGCTATGTCTGTGTGAATAGACTGCAAGTAGGAGAGGATTTTTTTCCTTTTGATCTGATTCGTAAAACCATTGACGTTTAACGTTGTTATATTAAAAGTTGATATTTTGGACGCCATGAGTAAACAGACTGTGTGAATATATGAGGCGGTATTCTATCTCCATTGAGACCAGTAGATGAGACAAAAGGCATTCCAAAAAGAAAAGAGAAGAAAAACAAGAGAAACAATAGTAAAACTTTCAGAGGAGTAGAGCCTCTAGACATTCCAGAATAATGGAAACACGTGAAATAGATGCGTGTAAGGAAAATAAGCAATTTTCGCCCAGCAATGGTCACTGCGGGCATCGCTTGCAATAGTGAGCCTCTAGGTGGACAGATGGCACCGATCCCTCCTCCGCTAATAGAAGCTACGCTGGTGTTCCGGTTCGCTGATACAGAGCAATAAAAAAGTTTTCATGAACCAAACTATTCAAAGAGATCCATATGAAAGAACCTTGCTGAAAGATTAGTGGTTCCGCTACCACATAATAAACAGTCAACTTAAAAAGTCGGTATAAGTTATACCCTGAAAAAATAAGGCTGCTGGTTTCAGATTCAAAAATATCTTCTCGCTAATATCTCACAGTACATATAAAAAAACTACGAGAAGAGAAAAAGAATTTGAGAACAGGTATACCGGGCAACCAGTTCGCGTTCCGAAGGGCTTAAAAAGGGCAAGGAAAAATGTATTTCCTGAAAAAAAAAAAAAACACAAACCGGGCTTGGCCCAAAACCACCGGTTGAGTAAAGGATTAATAACCATTAAGATTGCGCACGATCCCTCAGGTAATCATGCCAGCGGATTCCTCATGTTGAGAAAGGAAACTTTCAGCATCGGCTGCCAAGTGGAAAAGCTTTGTTTGATTATTGAAAGTTACCTTCAATTGCGCTGGATATAGGATCCCATATTTCGCTCCTAGTGCTTGCAATCTGGGTCTCATAGCCAGAAATGCCTTGCGTCGCTCCGCTGTCGTCTTAGCAAGGTCGGGAACAAAGAGCACTGCATTTCCTTGGAAGGTAAGTGGAGCTTTTGTGCGGGCCGTGGTGAGAATAGCCAAGGCATGAGGGAATCTCAGGGTTTTAAAGATAATCGGTCTAGGAAACTTAGAGTTGCGTGGAAGCCAAGAGGGAACGCGATGTGCGCGTTCAATTTCAAAGGGTTGATCAAATTTTAGTTGCAGTAAATCTGGAATGATCTTTTGGAGAAAAGTGATCATGTCGGTACCTTCGGAGCCCTCAGGGATCCCCAGAATACGAACATTGCTTCGGCGGTTACGATTAGCCAAATCCTCTAGATCTTGCTGCAGTTTCGCAACTTCTTTCATGACTCGCGGTAAGGGCTCCGTTTTGATCAATAAGGTAGAAGTTTGAGACTCCAGGTCCTCCAACTTCAACTGAAAGGATCCCATTTGGGTTGTTACCGCTTGAAGATCCGATCGGATCGCAGCCGTGGCATCGATATTAAGCTGGATCATGTCCTTTAACTGCTTTAATTCGGCGAGAACTAATTCAGCAGACGCCATCGTTTTCGGATTTGGGGCCTTGTCGGGTGTAGGCGGGTCTTGCTTAGCCCGTTTTGTGCCACTTCCAGCTGCAAACGCCGCTTCTATTTTGCCAGTTTTAGATGCAGCCATCTCTAAGCCGGGAGAACACTCTAAAATATAAGGTCGGGGAACCGAAAAAAGAGCTCTGTAGAGCGAAATCGACGGAGGTTAGTCGGAGCGAGGAGGTCAGGCAGCCATCTTGTCTCAGCACTAGAGCGCCCCCTCTATATTTCTTGATTTTATTATTTAATGTTTTATGAAGAATGGTAATGTTTCTGTTTTTCCATTGTTGCTCTGCATGTAGAGGCTGGCTTGTTGTGTGTACCAGTTCAGTTCTTCTCAGCACGTTTCTGTTTATACTTTCTGATCTCTTCATTCTGTAATTGGTGAGGGTCTGTCTGTGTTCTGCATATGTGACAGAGCTGAGGGGGTGGGGGCATGTCAGTTTTAAAAAATAAAGATTGCAGGAGGGAGCTGGGATTTATTTGATGGGCTGGGACAGATACTGAATGAATCATGCGGGGTGGGGGGGGGGGGGAGGTAGCACAGTAATTGTTCGCACAGGGCAGCAAAAAACTTAGCACCTGCCCCGGTTGTGCTTCCCTTCCTCTCCTCCATCGCAGCAAGGTGCAGATATTCTTCCACTAACACTGCTGCTGTTCCATCCAGGCAGAAAATACAGTAGCGTTAGTGGAAGCTGGTAACATCAGTGGCATGGCCCTTTCTTATTCCCGGCCCCCGCCCCCCCCCCCCCCCCATGGCTCAGAACAGGAAGTGATGTACAGTGGAATGCATGGGAAGAAGAGAAGATCATGCTGCATAAAGTGCCGGCAGCAGCGCAGGGCCAGACCAAAATGAAATGTATCCGGTGATCAGCAATGGGAGAAAGAACAGCGTTAGCCCTCACAGCTGATGGAATTCTTTGTTCTTGGGCCACAGGGGCTGGAAGAGACGACTACTGCAGCTGCTTAAATCTCTGTTAGAACCCTCAGATTTTAGACTTGTTGTCCATTCTCTTCTCTAGGCATACTTAGATTACTGTTATTCTTTCTTTCTCAGCCTTCCTGATTCATCACTGTGCCAATTGCAGATGTTAAAAAATTCAGCAGCTCGCTTATTATCTGGAAGTACGAGGTTTGATCATATCACCCTGGTTCTTGCTAAATTGCACTGACTTCCTATATCATTAAGAACTGAATACAAAATCCTTATACTTATTCATAAGATAATCAGGTAAACACTCCATGGCTTGGTGCAGCCTTAAGAATGTATATTCCTTCGCGATGTTTATGATTGCAAAATAAGGGGCTGTTGGAAATCCCTTCAATCAAAGCAGCGCATACAGGGGAGATTAGAGATCAAATAGGTGTTTTATGGAATAATATGCCAGAATCATTGAGAGGTGAATTATCTACTCCCAAATTAAGAAAAGTTTAAAGACCTGGTTGTTTCGTAGATATTTCAGAATTATAACATCATAGGCAGAAGTATTGAATGGAATTGATATTAAGCCGAGTTGTTTGTCTTTTTTTATTTTTAGTTTGTAAACCGCATTGATACCCTGTGACTTTGCAGTATAAAAGTAACTTATAAATAAAGAAAAGAAATACATTTGTGCTGGACAGAAGGGAGGGGGATCATAAGAGCGAGCCAGAGGGGGAGAGAGTATTAGAGATGAGCTTCGTTTTTTTCTACCAGGTCGTTTTTTGAGTCGGATGCTTCGGGGTAAAGTTCGTTTTCCCTCGGTTAGTTTTTTGGGAAAACTAAATGGGGGAAAAATGAAACCAGCCCAAAAATCGACGCAGGAAAACAAAACTCAAAAAAACCCACCCCAAGCATTAAAATTCACTTTAATACATTAAATACAAACCCCCCCCCCCCCCCACCATCTCGATCCTTCCCCAAGACTTACTAACATCCCTGGTGGTCCAGCGGGGTCCCGCGAGGGATTTCTCTCTCTGTGCCGTCTGACTTTCGGGCCTGCCTCGATCAAAATGGCGCCGATAGCCTTTGCCCATACTATGTCACAGGGGCTACTGGTACCATTGGTCAGCCCCTGTCACATGGCCATCAGCGCCATCTTGTGTTCCTACCATGTGACAGGGGTCGACCAATGGCAGCAGTAGCCCCTGTGACATAGTATGGGCAAAGGCTATCGGCGCCATTTTGATTACTGGCGCCGACGGTCCGAGTGCAGGAGGTCGCTTCCGGACCCCCGCTGGACCACCACGGACATTTGGCAAGTTTTGGGGGACCCTCCTGACCCCCACAAGACTTGTCAAAGTCCAGCGGGGGTCCGGGAGCGACCTCCTGCACTCGGACCGTCGGCGCCAGTAATCAAAATGGCGCTGATAGCCTTTGCCCATACTATGTCACAGGGGCTACCGGTGCCATTGGTCCGCCCCTGTCACATGTTAGGAGCACAAGATGGCGCCGATGGCCATGTGTCAGGGGCTGACCAATGGCACCAGTAGCCCCTGTGACATGTATGGGCAAAGGCTATTGGTGCCATTTTGATCGAGGCAGGCCCGAAAGTCAGACAGCACGGAGGGAGAAATCCCTCACGGGACCCTGCTGGACCACCAGGGATGTTAGTAAGTCTTGGAGAGGGATTGAGATGGTGGTGGGGGGGGGGGGTTGTATTACAATGAATTTTAATGCTTGGGGTGGTTTTTTGTTCAAACCCGAAAAACTAATTTTCCTCGTAGTTCGGGGAAAATCAGTCTCGGGGTTCGGGGCCCCTGACCCACGACGAATTAGGCAATTTCGTTGAAATTGCCTAACTCGTGATAAACGAATGCACATCTCTAGAGAGCATGTGTGTGTGATTGAGACCTTGTATGTAAGTAAGAGTGTGTGTTTGTGCAAGTGTGATTGTCAATATGTGTCTGTGAGAGAGAGCATGTGTGTGATTGAGAGTGAGAGCATGTGTGTGATTGAGAGCGAGAGCATGTGTATGATTGAGAGAGAGAGACTGGTCAGGGAGGTAACTAGTGTGAGTGTGTGTGTGTAAAGGACACAAACAATGTTGATCTCTCCACTACCTCATATTGAGAAGATTCCAAAAAGTCTGTCAACTCAAGATTAGGAGGAATCTGAACATTTGCTTTATTGATGAGAAAATAGACTTTTGAAATAGAGGAAACCAAATCTGGGGAAATATTCAAAACCTCCTGGAAATATCTTCTTAAGGTGAGATGAGGCATTTCACCTAATACCCAAGGAAAATTAATTACACGGAGATTCAAATATCTAAGTCTATTTTCAAGTAATTCCACTCTTCTGGACTTGCTGCCCTGTTTCTGCATCAGGAAAGTTTGAACTGCTTTAACCAATTTAACTTCATCCTGTAAAGCAATGATTTTCCCAGCAGTATCTTGATGAAATTTATCATGATCAGGAGATAGATTCCAATTTTGTAGCAATAGAGTCAATTTTTAATGAACATTGAGAAAAGGCAGTACCAGATTGAGCCATTATATCCCATATAGCTTCTAAAGTCACTGTCGCCAGCTTTTGAAGCAACATGCAAGCTCCACTAGAAATTATACCTAGGGCAGTCACAGAAGAACCTGCTCTGATGGAAAATACTGGGTCTTCAGCAGGGGCTGGCAAAAGCTTCTCTCCAGGTGTAATGGGGGAGAAAACGCCGAGCTCATTCTCCTTTGAATTTCCCCCACTGCCGTGACAAGATTGATGTCATCGGTCGAGGACACCAGCGCATCAGAGGAGCGGCTCAGCAGTGCCAGAGGAAGCCGGTCATCAAGGGGCTGCGAGACATATCCTCCGCAGCCAACTCTGTTGCTCCTCCATCGGAGATGGCAGCACAGATCACCCCCCCCCCCCCCACCCCATGCAAACAGGAGCCACAAATGCTGTCCGGCCAAAGGCTTGGGCTCGGTGGGGTAAGTCCTTACCTTTCCCTTCCTCTTAAGGGGCATGGTAAAGGAAATCAGTTAAAGGCAATAATTAGAGGAGAACAAAATGGCATGGGGTACGCATGCAGCCATCTTGCCTCCCAATTAGAATTTCTTAATAAATCATTGCAATTACAAGAAATACAGCAAACTATTAGTGGCTAAATTATTGAAAGCACTTGGGCCAATGGCTTGTCAGCAGAATTTTCTAAATTGCTATTCTTGAAAATCATAGCCCCATTAGGGAAGATAATGGATCAGTTAGTAGCATGGGAAAAATTTCCCCTAACATCCAACAGTACAACTATTCTGGTTTTGCAAAGAAAGGGCGGTATCCCACTTCCCCTACATCATATCAACGGATTTCACTACTTAATTTTGATACTAAACTTTTGGCCAAAATTATGGCAAATAGGTTGGCAAAAATCCTGCCACATATAATAAGTGAGAACAAGTAGGTTTTGTATCTGGCCAGCATGCCCCCATGAATCTCCATAAAATGCTGACTTCTTTTGAAAGCAGTAAGGGATGGCAAATATCGTCGCTGTTGAGTCTAGATGCTGAAAAAGCATTTGACAGATTAGAATGGGATTTCATGTTTCAAACATTGACTGCTTTTGATATCACAGGATATTTTGTTCAAGTGGTAAAAACACTATATAATAAAATCACAGTCATATTTGTCAAAGGATATTATAATTCATCGTGGTACTAGGCAGGGATGTCCCTTGTCTCCTTTATTATGTATTTTTTATCTGTTGCAATTCCTGCCTGCGGAGTTTCCCCCACAAGCAGGACTCTTACTTTCCTGCGCTGCCCTTTCGTCACAGCTGAGAAGCTGCTGAAGGGACGCTGCCGACTTCTTTTTCTGTTTCGCGGCAGGGAGCCGCTGAGACTGCCGTTCTCCCGCGGCCCGAACTGCCACCGTGCTTACCTTCCAAGTGGCTTGGAGGCCGCCACTGTGCTGCACTACCGCGGCCCGGACTGCCGTGGACTTGTTCCTTCTTAGTGGCAGAGAGCCACAAGCCTGCCTTCTGTCACGAATGGCATGGAGCCGACAGTACCTCATTGAGGCCTGTCCTGCAGCCGCCCCTGAAAGGTCCTTTGCAGCACAGACGCCGCTGACAGTCTTGCCCTGCTTCTGCCTGCCTCTGGGCATGTGGCCGCGCCTCCCTACAAGATTTAAAGGACCCACGGCCGGATATGCCCCGGGCCCCACTTGATGGCATCTTCCTGCTAGCCCTATAAAAAGGCTTCTCCAGTACTCCTACCTTGCCTTGCATCGGAGTTTCCTGCTCCTGGATGTCTCGTCTTCCAGCGCTCCGTCAGGTCTTCGTTCTTCGTTGGAGCGCCATGTCCTGTCTTAATTCCTGAGTCTTCGTGGCTTCCTGATGTTCTATGTCTTCATGTTCCGAGGTTCCTAGTCCAGGCTTCTTGATGTTCCACTTCCTGATGTTCCATTTCCTGAAGTTCCGAGGTTCCGTTCCTCCTTCGCTTGTTCCGAGCCCTCTTGACCCTCCAGCTCCTTTGGTTCTCCAGATGACACCTTGTTGGGATAAATCCGTCTCGTCTGTTCCTGTTCTCGTCATTGGAGTTTCGTCTTGGCTGGATTCCCTTCCTGCGCTTGTCCTGCTCTCTGGAAGGTCCGTGACCAGCCTCTCCAGGTTGTGTAAGGTGTGCAGTGGGACAGGGTGGTCCGTGACCAGCCTATTGGGTCCGCCTGTGTTGGTGGGCTGTGTAGGGCGCCCTGAGAGACCGTGCTAATTTCTGAACCTTCCTGGCTCCTCGTCTTGTCCAGAGTCTTCCAAGCTCCGCGTCTCATCTAGAGTCTTCTATGTCACAAGGCCTTCGTCTGCCCTCGTCTTCAGTCCGGCCTGCTGCTTCTTGCTAATACCTTGTAGCAGGTCCGAAAGGGCTGGTAAAGGTCAGAGGACTGTTTAGTAACCAACATTGCGTAGTTGGCCTTCCAGAAGCATGCAGATCCGGTAGAGGGTCAGACCTATAGTCTTCACCCATGCTTCACCCATGCTCGATGCTGCTCTGGAGTCTTCTGGGGTCATGACGAGGCCCAAGGGCACACAATCCCCTTAAGATGGGACCGCTCTCCTAGCGCTCCCAGAACAGAATGCAAGGCCTCCTATGGCCTACCGGAACAGAATGCAAGGCCCTGTGTCCGGTGAACGTCTTCCTGTGATGGGGCTTGCCTTGTTCCTGGAATTCTGCTTCAGAGTCTTCGTCTCGAGTTTGTTTCTGGACTTGTATTTCGACCCAAAAATGGTTTTTTTTTATTCAAGACTTCCTTCTCACGACCTGCTGGAGGCGCCAGCTGGCTGGATTCCATGACCTGCAGGAGGCGCCTGTGTCCAGACATTTTTTTCCACCCTTTTCCAGGTTGGAGTTTTTACGACCTGGAGGAGGCGCCTGCACCCTACCTGGTTTGCTGGTTCCGGTTGTTCCCACCCTGGATCCCTCCCAGGTCTTTCCTGAAGTTTCCTGTGCTTATCGTCTGATTCTTGTGCTTCTTGTGAGTTCCTGTGCTCTTTGTTTTGTTTGTTTCTTGTTTGTTGTTTTGTTGCTCCGCTTGTCCCTTGTTTGCTTGTTTGTTTTTTTTTTGTTTGCTTGTTTTGTTTTTTGCTTTGTTGCTGTTTGTTTGTTTGTTTCTTGTTTGTGCAGTTTGCCTGTCTCTTGTTTGTGCCATGTTGCTGTTTTTGTCTCGTTTTTGCTGTTTTTATCTCGTTTTTGCTGTTTTTTGCTTGTTTGTGCTGTTTTTTGCTCGTTGCTTGTTTGTGCTGTTTTGCTGTTTACTTGTGTCTCATTTGTGCTGTGCCTGTCTCGTTTATGTTGTTTTGCTGTTTCATTTTTGCTATTTTGTTGTTTGCTTCGCGTGCTTTGTTGCAGTCTGTTTTGTTTCTCGTTTGTGCCTTCTTGATTGTGCTGTTTGCCTGTCTTGCTTGGCTGTTGTGCTGTTTTTTCCGTCTTGTTTGCCTCTTGTTTGTGTTGCTTTGTTTGTGCTGCTTTGCCTCTTGTTTGTGCTGTTTGGCTTTGTTTCTTGTCTGCAGTTTCTTGTTCCTGCTTCGCTCTAGTCCCCGGAATTGCCAGCTTCCATTTTTGGACCCTTGACCTCCTCCTGTCTGTATGGATGGATACGTTCATCCCCTCTAGCTGTTGAGATGAGGCTTGAGGAGGGGGTACTATTGCGATTCCTGCTCACGGAGTTTCCCCCGCGAGCAGGCCTCTTACTTTCCTGCGCTGCCCTTCCCGTCGTGGCCGAGAAGCCGCTGAAGGTCCACTGCCGACTTCTTTTCTGTCTCGCGGCAGGGAGCTGCTGAGACTGCCATTCTCCCTTGGCCCGAAATGCCACCCTGCTTACCTTCCAAGCGGCCTGGAGGCTGCCGCTCTGCCACGGCCCGGACTGCCGCGGACTTGTTCCTTCTTAGCGGCAGAGAGCCACGAGCCTGCCTTCTGTCATGAGCGACATGGAGCCGCCAGCACCTCGTTGAGGCCTGTCCTGCGGCCTGGGGCCGCCCTTGAACGATCCTTTGCGGCACAGACGCTGCCGACAGTCTTGCCCTGTTTCTGCCTGCCTCTAGGCGCGTGGCCGCGCCCCTCTACAAGATTTAAAGGGCCCGCAGCCGGTTATTCCCCAGGCCCCACCTGATGACGTCTTCCTGGGCGTCTTCCTACTAGCCCTATAAAAGGGCTTCTCCAGCACTCCTGCCTTGCCTTGCATCAGAGTTTCCTGCTCCTGGAAGTCTCATCTTCCAGTGCTCCATCAGGTCTTCGTTCTTCGTTGGAGCTCCATGTCATCTCTTAATTCCTGAGTCCTCGTGGCTTCCTGATGTTCCATGTCTTCATGTTCTGAGGTTCCTAGTCCAGGCTTCCTGATGTTCCACTTCCTGATGTTCCATTTCCTGATGTTCCGAGGTTCCGTTCCTCCTTTGCTTGTTCCGAGCCCTCTTGACCCTCCAGCTCCTTTGGTTTTCCAGATGACACCTTGTTGGGGGTAAATCCATCTCGTTGGTTCCTATTCTCATCATTGAAGTTTCGTCTCGGCTGGATTCCCTTCCTGCGCTTGTCCCGCTCTCCGCGTGGTCCGTGACCAGCCTCTCCAGGTTGTGTAGGGCGCGCAGGGGGACAGGGTGGTCCATAACCAGTCCATTAGGTCCTCCCGTGTCGGTGGGCTGTGTAGGACGCCCTGAGAGACAGTGCTAATGTCTGAACCTTCCTAGCTCCTCGTTTCATCCAGTCTTCCAAGCTCCTCGTCTCATCTAGAGTCTTCTATTCATCTGCCCTCGTCCTCAGTCTGGCCTGATGCTTCTTGCCGATTCCTAGCGGCAGGTCCGAAAGGGCTGGGAACTGTCAGAGGACTGTTCAGTAACCAACATTGCGTTGTTGGCCTTCCAGAAGCATACAGGTCTGGTAGAGGGTCAGACCTTTAGTCTTCACCCATGCTTGGACAAACCTCGCCTACCTCGGTGCTGCTCTGGAGTCATCGGGAGTCGTGCCAAGGCCAAAGGGCACACAATCCCCTTAAGATGAGACCGCTCTCCTGGCGCTCCCAGAACAGAAGGCAAGGCCTCCTATGGCCTACCAGAACATTATCTTTAGAATACCTTATTTTCAAATTAGCTGTTTTTGCAGACACAACCTTTATTTACAAGCACTGCATAGTGAAGAACATAAGAACATGCCATACGTGGTCAGACCAAGGGTCCATGAAACCCAGCATCCTGTTTCCAAAAGTGGCCAATCCAGGCCATAAGAACCTGGCAAGTACCCAAAAACTAAGTCTTTTCCATGTTACTGTTGCTAGTAATAGCAGTGGCTATTTTCTAAGTCAACTTAATTAATAGCAGGTAATGGACTTCTCCTCCAAGAACTTATCCAATCCTTTTTTAAACACAGCTATACTAACTGCACTAACCACATCCTCTGGCAACAAATTCCAGAGTTTAATTGTGCGTTGAGTAAAAAAGAACTTTCTCCGATTAGTTTTAAATGTGCCCCATGCTAACTTCATGGAGTGCCCCCTAGTCTTTCTACTATCCGAAAGAGTAAATAACCGATTCACATCTACCCGTTCTAGACCTCTCATGATTTTAAACACCTCTATCATATCCCCCCTCAGGCGTCTCTTCTCCGAGCTGAAAAGTCCTAACCTCTTTAGTCTTTCCTCATAGGGGAACTGTTCCATTCCCCTTATTATTATGGTAGGCCTTCTCTGTACCTTCTCCATCGCAATTATATCTTTTTTGAGATGCAGCGACCAGAATTGTACACAGTATTCAAGGTGCGGTCTCACCATGGAGCGATGCAGAGGCATTATGACATTTTCCCTTTTATTCACCATTCCCTTTCTAATAATTCCCAACATTCTGTTTGCTTTTTTGACTGCCACAGCACACTGAACCGATGATTTCAATGTGTTATCCACTATGACGCCTAGATCTCTTTCTTGGGTTGTAGCACCTTTTATGGAACCTAACATTGTGTAACTATAGAATGGGTTATTTTTCCCTATATGCATCACCTTGCACTTATCCACATTAAATTTAATCTGCCATTTTGATGCCCAATTTTCCAGTCTCACAAGGTCTTCCTGCAATTTATCACAATCTGCTTGTGATTTAACTACTCTGAACAATTTTGTATCATCTGCAAATTTGATTATCTCACTCACTGTATTTCTTTCCAGATCATTTATAAATATATTGGAAAGTAAGGGTCCCAATACAGATCCCTGAGGAACTCCACTGCCCACTCCCTTCCACTGAGAAAATTGTCCATTTAATCCTACTCTCTGTTTCCTGTCTTTTAGCCAGTTTGCAATCCACAAAAGGACATCGCACCTATCCCATGACTTTTTATTTTTCCTAGAAGCCTCTCATAAGGAACTTTGTCAAATGCCTTCTGAAAATCCAAGTACACTACATCTATCGGTTCACCTTTATCCACATGTTTATTAACTCCTTAAAAAATGTGAAGCAGATTTGTGAGGCAAGACTTGCCTTGGGTAAAGCCATGCTGACTTTGTTCCATTAAACCATGTCTTTCTATATGTTCTGTGATTTTGATGTTTAGAACACTTTCCACTATTTTTCCTGGTGCTGAAGTCAGGCTAACCGGTCTGTAGTTTCCTGGATCACCCCTGGAGCCCTTTTTAAATATGAGGGTTACATTAGCTATCCTCCAGTCTTCAGGTACAATGGATGCTTTTAATGATAGGTTACAAATATTTACTAATAGGTCTGAAATTTCATTTTTTAGTTCCTTCAGAACTCTGGGGTGTATACCATCCGGGCTAGGTGATTTACTACTCTTCAGTTTGTCAATCAGGTCACCGTGATTTGATTCAGTCCATCTGAATCATTACCCATGAAAACCTTCTCCAGTATGGGTACCTCCCCAACATCCTCTTCAGTAAACACCGAAGCAAAGAAATCATTTAATCTTTCCGTGATGGCCTTATCTAAGTGCCCCTTTAAACCCTCAATCATCTAATGGTCCAGCTGACTCCCTCACAGGCTTTCTGCTTCGGATATATTTTAAAAAGTTTTTACTGTGAGTTTTTGCCTCTACAGCCAACTTCTTTTCAAATTCTCTCTTAGCCTGTCTTATCAATGTCTTACATTTAACTTGCCAACGTTTATGCACTATCCTATTTTCTTCTATTGGATCCTTCTTCCAATTTTTGTATGAAGATATTTTGGCTAAAATAGCTTGTTTCACCTCCCCTTTTAAACATACCGATAATCGTTTTGCCTTCTGGACTGTGCTTCTAGAATGGTATTTTTTAACAATGACCACGCCTCTTGCACACTTTTTACTTTTGTAGCTGCTCCTTTCAGTTTTTTTCTAACAATTTTTCTCATTTTATCAAAGTTTCCCTTTTGAAAGTGTAGCACGAGAGCCGTGGATTTGCATACTGTTCCTCTTCCAGTAATTAATTCAAATTTGATCATATTATGATCACTATTGCCAAGCGGCCCCACCACCGTTACCTCTCTCACCAAATCCTGTGCTCCACTGAGAATTAGATCTAAAATTGCTCCCTCTCTCGTCAGTTCCTGAACCAATTGCTCCATAAAGCTATCATTTATTCTATCCAGTTATGTTATCTTTCTAGCATGTCCCGATGATACATTTACCCAGTCTATATTGGGGTAATTGAAGTTTAAGAAATCCAAGAAACCAGAAGCAGGGTTCTGCACTACAGAGAAATCCAAATCAGAAAAGTGCAGATCATAGAACTTTTAGTCCTGATCAAGGAAGATTCCAAACATTTTATGTGAAGACAATTTATGATTTTTATTGCGGCGACTCCACTGCATAATATTATCACAGAAAGTAATTTTCAAGGTGCCCCAACACGGTCCCGTGTTTCGCCGGTGGCTGCATCGGGGGGACCAACAAAGATTCAAAACAGTCCAAACAGTCAAAACAGTCCAAACAGTCCAAACAGTCTAACCTCAGTTAGTCAGCCAGAGTGACTCACTGCTCTCTTGATTATCAAATGTTGGTACCTAATCAAACCAAATCACACTACCTCAACACCTTTCCAAGGTGAGTAACTGAACTGAACTTTTCATATGGTAAAGTAGCAGGGTTGAGACTGAATGTAGATAAATGTGAGGCTCTTCCAACAACATCAAATAAGACAAAATTGGAGGGGAGAGTTCCCAATACATTGGGTGTCAGATTCCTTATTATATCTGGGAACCATTTTGCATAAAGATTCGGTACAACTATACAGAGTCAATTTTCAGAAAGTGTTTGAATCAACCATGACCCTGTTGTATAGGTGGAGAAACTTTCTTTTGTCATTAGTGGGCAGGATCAATCTTTTCCAAATGATTATATTACCTAAGTGGCTATATATACTGCATATGATACCATGCGTACTTGTGAAACCTGATTTAGACCAGTTGTATAAGCTAGTGCACAGATTCCTATGGAAAAATGCCAAGTCCCATATAGCGCTGAAAATATTAATGCATAAATGGAATAAAAGAGGCTTGGGATTGACGGACTTAAGATGTTATAATATGGCATGTAATTTATGTCATGTAGTGGATTGGTTACTCTTCTCTAATTACACACCCATACAGATGGAGAAACCACACCAATGACCCCTCTACTGTTTAGACGTTGTGTTTGTAAGGCTGTTGAAAAATCAATAAAAATGGTTTAAACATAAAACAGGAGTAAAAACCAGTGTTAAAATTTGCACTGGTGCATGCAAATCCCATGTTGAAGATAATATCTATTCTCCAGCAATGCAGGGAGTTGCATTAAAAAGCAGCCAGCTTAAGGCTCATTTTCTTAATGCTAGAAATCTTATTGCTGGGTCTGAAGTGGAGTACAAATTAACTTACAATTCTAGTGGCTGCTTCTACCACACTGAGCACCACAAAATAACATTGGCCACTAGAAATGCGAGTTTTCTTCACTTCAGACCCAGGAGTTCAATTTCCAGCAAAAGTTCTCTGGGGAAGGCACCTATAGCTGAATAGTATGCTGCCACTGTGCATTACAACCTTGGCCTACTGTTCAACTGTAGTTACTCTTTACAGAGAGCCTAAACGTTATTCAGCTGCAGTGCCCATCCCAGAAATCCTGCACTTTGACTTTACTTGCCAGGCCTTACCACTCTGGCATTACATGTGAGATTGTCACTGTGTATCTTGACTTTTGGGCACATTCTCACATCTACAACCATTTTGGCACAGCATGGCAAGTAAAATCAAAGTGTAAGGTCTCTGGGGAAGGCATCTATAGCTGAACAAAGCATACACTCTCTCTCAGATGGGTCCTTACAGCTGAACAGTACTTACATTGGAGTGCATGCCAATCTCACATACAAGGCCATTGTGCCACAATGCCACTGCATACTGTTCAGTTTTAAGTGCCTGCCTCAGAAAGTGAATGCGTAGATTTTATTTGGCATGTTTTGCTACAATGGTCTTGCATGCAAGAACGTGCACAACATTGGGATGCACAGTGTCATGTCCCCAGGGCCGCCATCAGGAATTTTGAGGCCCCATACAGCCAAAATGTCTGGGCCACAAGCATTCAGTGGATAAAGTATATGCAACAATGTTTATACCTATGTGTAAACTCCACCGGCAAAACAAACTTGTTACTTACCCTTTGCGCTCCGGGGACTCCGCGGCTCCTCGGCCTCCAGCTAGCAAGCAGACAGCGACGGCCCGCGCGCTTTGCCGGCGCATACTGTCTGACGCGGCGGTGACGTCACAGCCGCGTCAGACAGTGAACGCTGGCAGGACAGAGCGCGCGGACGAGTCTCTGTCTGCGGTGCTCTGTAAATCAATGCTATGCGTGTCTAAAAGACACGCATAGCATTGATTCTCTCCCTTCTCTGGGGCCCGCACCCAGGGCCGGCTCCAGGTTTCAGTAGGCCCCTGGGCGACAGACTGTCGGAGAGAGCCTCAGTGGGCCTCTTTGCCATGAACTAATACATCCCCCAAGCGCACCTGCCGCCTGGCGGCTGCGGGCCCCCATATGTGGCAGTAGATCCTGGGGCCCCATACTGCAGGCCCAAGAATACTGCCCTGATGGCGGCCCTGCATGTCCCATGCAAGGTGGTTGTGTCATGGCATGGTAGGTAAAATTGAAATATAAGTTCTCTGGGGCAAACACTGTGGCATAATGGCTTTGCATGCAAGAAAATGCACAGGTGAGGATGTCAATCTTGCATGCAAGGCCACTGTGCCACAATGCCATCCCAGAAAGCTTATGGCATGCCATGGCACAGTAGCCTTGCATGGAAGATTGGCCTGCCCCAGAGAGTTTACCCTTCGATTCCATTTGTCATTTTATTTACAGAATTTTTATTCCACTGAACCTAGTTGCTGTTCTCAGTGGATTACAAGTAATAGGGTGAGCCTTGCCCAAATGGCCTTGCATGCAAGATTGTGCCCAAGTTGGGATGCACCACTCAGTTTTTAAAGCACTTTTGGCTTAGTACAAATTTTCAGGTTAACTCACATGTCTGGTGTGGTTTTTTTTTTCATTTAGCATGCTTTTTTAACTCCTCCTATATTTGAATTCCCATTAGCTTACTGCATCCCCGGTACTGAGGGTTTCTAATGTGTGAATAAACTAAAACCCATGCTAAAATTTAGCTTGAGCTTTATTATTTTGGCCTCATAAGGAGGCATGAAGTGCCTCTGTAAACAGTACTCTTGTTTCTGGTGAAAATCGTCTTGTAAATGTTAACAGTCATTTTATTTGTAATAATGAATTTTCAAAGGATGATTGCAAGTCATACAGAAGATGAAGATCAAAAACACTATCACTATTTGGAGGCATATGCACTGGCACAGAGAGCAGTACGTATGGAAGAAGAAGTGGTTTACAACATTCTGAGTTTGTTTTCACATCATGAGGTAAATCAAATTTCTTTTAAGAAAATTGACATATAGATTAGTCATTCTGCAAAACTGAAATTAAAAAAGGCCTTGTGGAAATATAAATAGCAATTCCATTTTATTAGCAGAAAATATTGATTAGTTCTTGCTCATTTTCTAATTATAGATCCATATGCATTTTGAAACATAGTTTCAACTATTATATTTAGTTTGGAATATGAAACCACACCCCATTCATATTTCAATCATTTTTTAATATTTTCTTTGGGATCTGACAGAAGTCAAATTTCTGTTACACTTAGGCTGTATCCATGTGTACTGTTATCAGGGAGTATAATGGACTGATAGCACTCAGAAGCCTTCAATCCATGCACTTCTGGGATAGACATTGCTCGCATCCTGCTGTATTCTATCTTTCTCCAGCCTTCTGCCAATCTCTGATGAGGAATGATGCAGCTCAGCTGTGGTGCCAAGAACTACTGGGGCCCAATTTTCAAAGTGCGTTCAGCGCTATTCAGCCAGAAAAGCAGGACTTATGTGGCTAAGTAGCTGCCATTGAATATGTGCCTAAGTTCAGTGGCTGCCGCTTAGCCATATAAGTCCCTTATACGGCTAAAAGTTAAACATACAAAAAGAAGGCATGTACTGGGAGAATCAGGAGCACAGCGAGTTAGCCATATAACTTATTCGGCTAATTACTGAGCAGGTCTAAACTTAGCCAGGTAGACTTATCCGACTAAGGGCCACATTTTCCAATATCGCATGCGATACCAAAAAGGGGTGTACCTTATGCTAATAAGCATGTGTATTGCAAATTGCAATATCAGCTATGTGAAAGGCTGTTATCACAAGTTGTACTATTAGACCAATTTGGGCTACTACATTGCCAGTATAACGATGGGGAGCAAAAGAGAGAGCGAGAGAGAGAGCATTGCTATAATACCTCCTCCCTAGACAGGTATTTGTATCCCTATGGGAGGCCCACCTAGTAACTCGAGGTGAGGGTTAAGTATTAGTGTAGGGGGTTAGGGGCCACTTTCACATTCAACGTGAGACGTACGAACAGAACAGTGGTCTCTTGTGAAGATTTGATGACCTACGGAGTGAGGAAACTCACTCCAAGATGAGATTTGTGCAATGTTCTCTCCACCTAGCTTGATGGACTCTCTACCTGGGTAACAACAAGCTAGGTGGAGAGAACATTGCACAAATCTCATCTTGGAGTGAGTTTCCTCACTCCGAAGGCCAGCAAATCTTCACAAGAGACCACTGTTCTGTTCGTACGTCTCACGTTGAATGTGAAAGTGGCCCCTAACCCCCTACACTAATACCTAAACCTCACCTCGAGTTACTAGGTGGGCCTCCCATAGGGATACAAACATCTGTCTAGGGAGGAGGCACTATAGCAAGTCTCTCTCTCTCTCTCTCTCTCTCTTTTTCTTTCTCTTTCTCTTTCTCTCTCACACACACACACACACACACACACTCACACCTGTCCAGAAACATTGTGAACCACAATAAACCTTTACTGGCTGTAGCGCACAACATAACGCGAATGAAAGAGGTGTAGTTATTGGCCACGCTAACAGTGTGGCTGTTTTGCCGCACATGATAAATCCTCCCTGCTTTACATTTGCTCTGCCCCCTGAATACAAAATTTGCATTCGCAAATCGCGTTAACTGCTGTTAGCGCAATTTGCGGAATTATCACACGCGGTAACTCCTTGGAAAATGAGGCCCTAAGTGTGTATACTCAGTGGCTTCCCTGTGCCATTGAATATACATCGTAACTTAGCAGGATAAATTCTAACTGGTAAGTTACTTACGTGGCCAGCTTTGAATATCTACCCCTTAAAATTTTCTGCATAGTTTTTTAAATGGAACTTGCAAAACTGCAGTAATAGTTAGTTCAGCAGCACAAGACTGTGTGGAGCTCTGGTAGTGGAACTGCTGAGTGCCATCAGCACAGACTTTTAGAAAGTCTTGGAGAGTCCTTCCCCTATGGCTGCCATTTTATGTATGCAGACCGCATGGTGAAGGTCAGCAGGTGCCATTTTGAGGAACCTATTTTCTTTTCTGGAGATTTCAAAATGTCTAAGATTGCTGTTGTTGCCATTGTGCAGGATCAGGACAGTGCCATTTTAGGTAAGTGGCTATGAGTTGACAACCCCCACCCCCACTCCCCGCTGCCTATGGACACTGACAAAAATCTGGCCTTGAGCCAAAGTTTCTACACAATAAGAATCAGACCTATACCATGTTATATGCAGAGCTGGTGCAAGAGTATCTGGCACCCTAGACAAAGCTTTGGCCATATACTTCTTTCCCTCCCTTTACCTATTGGTAGCAGCTCCAGGACAGTACTCCCTTCCTCTGGTGGCAGTGGTTCCAGCAGAGCATCCCCTTCATTTACACTAGTCTCCCTGGGACAGCCCCCTCTGTGCCTTGCACTGGTGGGATTTTGCTGCCCCCAAAACTTTGGCAATCTAGTGACTACCTACTTTGCCTAACGGAAACACCTGTCCTGCATAGAGTGCCTAAAGACATACTTACTGTGTTACTGTGAGCCAAGGCTAAACTCCCTAAGCTATGAGCTGGTTTCCTATGTTAAACTTCCCAAGCCTTAGGGGTTGGTTATAGCATAGTTCTCTGCTTCAACTCTGCTTAGTGATCTGCTTCAACGGTTACTACCCCGTTGAAGCAGAGATCTTTTCTTCATTCCCCCTGCTGCTTCAACAGCAGGGGGAATGAAGAAAAGATCTCTGCTTCAATGGCAGGGGGGAATGATGAAAAGATGATTTATATTCGGACAACATCCAACAAGGACTGAGTTGCACAGGCTGGATAAACATGCGTGGGAGTAGCTTGCTATGACGGTGGTTACTACCCCTAAACAATTAGCTAGATACTTCACTTAGATGCAGCTCCAGCACTGATACTTCACTTAGATGCAGTTCTAGCACTGCTAACTACATTGATGGTAGGGGTGGAAGGGAAATAGATCGATGGGGTGGAGAAGGGATGGCGGGGTGGAAGGGAAATAGAGCAAAAAGTCACTTACAAGGGACAAAAGAAACAGATAAATATGGAAAAAAAAAGTGAAAGCTTGCTGGGCAGACTGGATGGACTGTTTGGTCTTCTTCTGCCGTCATTTCTTTGTTTCTATGTTTTTATGAGAACCATCAGACTCACTAGAAACCAGCAGTAGTAGTTGGAGAGGATACAGGAAGAAGATTCCTTCCTGTATCTAGCCTCAGTATTTGCTGTTACTACTAAAAAGTGCTCCCGATTCTTTCCCACTTTATTTCCTTTATCGTGGACTTACCTCCTTCCGAAGGCATGACGGTCATCTGGATTGTGGTAGACCATTTCTCAAAGACGGTGCATTTCATTGCTCTGCCCGGTCTTCCCTCCGCTCCACAGCTGGCACAGCTCTTTGTCCAACACGTCTTTCGGCTACACAGTCTCCCGAAACACATAGTCTCCGACCGAGGAACTCAATTCACTGCCCGCTACTGGAGGGTTCTCTGCAAGAAATTCAATATCTCCTTGGACTTTACGATGGCATATCACCCACAAGCCAATGGTCAAGTGGAGAGGATTAATCGGACCTTGAAGCAGTTCCTTCACAGCTATGTCAACCTTCAACAAAACGGCTGGGCTTCCCTACTCCCTTGGGCAGAATTCGCTTTGAACTACAATGTCTCCTCCTCCATCAAATCCTCGCCTATTTTGCTGGTCTAGGGGCGGCAGCCCCTTCCTCCGCTGCCTTTACCTTTGATAGTGCCCTTTCCCGCTGCCCAACTGACAGCGCAAGATTTGCACCATCTGTGGGAACGCACCCAGCTTCTAATACAGAGAGTCAGTCTAAGAGCCAAGAAGACCACTGATGCCCACCGAAGACTGGCTCCACACTTCAGAACTGGCGAAAAGGTCTGGCTCAGCACTAAATATATTCGCTTGAAGCTCCCCTTGATGTATCTGGCACCTTGCTATATTGGTCCCTTTTTGGTGCTTCGTCAGCTGGGACCTGTCACCTACCAGCTGCAACTGCCTCCATCCCTGAGGATTCACAATTCTTTTCACGACTCTCTTTTGAAGCCTCTGGTGTTATGTTGGCCTTCCCGAACTCCTCCAAAACCAAAACCTTTAACAGCTGAAGATGAATCCATCTATCAGGTCTACGATGTTCTAGACATAAGAAAAAGAGGTCAATGATGGGAATACGTACTATCCTGGGAGGGTTTTGGCCCGGAAGAAAATTCCTGGAACCGGCCACCAACATACTGGATAAGAGCCTGCTTCAGCAATTCCATCATTCCCATCCTAGAAAGCCAAAACCCCCGGGGAGAGGCCCTAGGAGAGGGGGTACTACTGCACTCACCAGCCACCCTGCACACCTCCTGATGTGGCTCCGCTGGCCGGCTGCTTCCTGGGCCCTCTCCGACGCACCGCAACTCTCGGCCCGACTCTTCTCCCATGCCGGGCCTTCCCCGGCGTGCTAGACACCAACAGCTCTTCGACCAGCCGACCCCTTTTCTTATGCGCGCACATGCGGCTGAGGCCACATCTTAAAGGGCCAGCAGCAGGAACTTCCTGGGGCTTTCCCTGATGACATCATCGGCTCTAGCCTATTTAGGCCTGCTTCTTCGGTCCCTTCATGACTTGGGAACAAGTTCTGTCGTGCTGCATTGTCCTAGCTGGGATTATGCTTACCTACACCTGCATATCCTGTTCCTGTCTTCCAAGTGCCTGCTCCTGCCTTCCAGTCCCATTCTAGCTCCTGCTCCTCCTCCATCGGACAGATCCCTCTGGCTTTGACTTTGGACCGGACTTCATGCTTCTTGCTCGCCGCCTGCCCTGGGCTTCGGATCGAACATCACATAAGAACATAAGAACATGCCATACTGGGTCAGACCAAGGGTCCGTCAAGCCCAGCATCCTGTTTCCAACAGTGGCCAGTCCAGGCCATAAGAACCTGGCAAGTACCCAAAAACTAAGTCTATTCCATGTTACTGTTGCTAGTAATAACAGTGGCTATTTTCTAAGTCAACTTAATTAATAGCAGGTAATGGACTTCTCCTCCAAGAACTTATCCAATCCTTTTTTAAACACAGCTACACTAACTGCACTAACCACATCCTCTGGCAACAAATTTAAAAGTTTAATTGTGTGTTGAGTGAAAAAATGTGCCACATGCTAACTTCATGGAGTGCCCCCTAGTCTTTCTATTAGCCGAAAGAGTAAATAACCGATTCACATTTACCCGTTCTAGACCTCTCATGATTTTAAACACCTCTATCATGTCCCCCCTATACCATCTCTTCTCCAGGCTGAAAAGTCCTAATCTCTTTAGTCTTTCCTCATAGGGGAGTTGTACCTACTCCATCGCAACTATATCTTTTTTGAGATGCGGCAACCAGAATTGTACACAGAATTCAAGGTGCGGTCTCACCATGGAGCGATACAGAGGCATTATTACATTTTCCGTTTTATTCACCATTCCTTTCTAATAATTCCCAACATTCTGTTTGCTTTTTTGACTGCTGCAGCACACTCAACTGATGATTTCAATGTGTTATCAACTATTACACCTAGATCTCTTTCTTCGGTGGTAGCTCCTAATATGGAACCTAACATTGTGAAACTATAGCATGGGTTATTTTTCCCTATATGCATCACCTTGCACTTATCCACATTAAATTTCATCTGCCATTTCGATGCCCAGTTTTCCAGTCTCACAAGGACTTCCTGTAATTTATCACAGTCTGCTTGTGATTTAACTACTCTATACATTTTTGTATCATTTGCAATTTTGATTACCTCACTTGTCTTATTTCTTTCCAGATCATTTTTAAATATATTGAAAAGTACGGGTCCCAATACAGATCTGTGAGGCACTCCACTGCCCACTCACTTCCACTGAGAAAATTGTCCATTTAATCCTACTCTCTGTTTCCTGTCTTTTAGCCAGTTTGTAATCCATGAAAGGACATTGCCACCTATCCCATGACTTTTTACTTTTCCTAGAAGCCTCTCATGAGGAACTTTGTCAAACGCCTTATGAAAATCCAAATACACTACATTTACTGGTTCACCTTTATCTACATGTTTATTAACTCCTTCAAAAAAATGAAGCAGATTTGCGAGGCAAGACTTGCCTTGGGTAAAGCCATGCTGACTTTGTTGCATTAAACCATGTCTTTCTATATGTTCTTTGATTTTGATATTTAGAACACTTTCCACTATTTTCCTGGCACTGAAGTCAGGCTAACTGGTCTGTAGTTTCCCGGATCGCCCCTGGAGCCCTTTTTAGATATTGGAGTTACATTAGCCACCCTCCAGTCTTAAGGTACAATGAATAATTTTAATGATAGGTTACAAATTTTTACTAATAGGTCTGAAATTTCATTTTTTAGTTCCTTCATAACCCTGGGGTGTATACCATCTGGTCCAGGAGATTTACTACTCTTCAGTTTGTCAATCAGGCCTACCACATCTTCTAGTTCATTGTGATTTGGTCCAGTCCATCTGAATCATTACTCATTAAAACCTTCTCCGGTATGGGTACCTTCTTGCTCACCACCTGCCCTGGACTTTTGGATCGGACCTCACTCTTCTTGCTCGCTGCCTGCCAAGGACTTCAGATCATCACTCATCAGAGCTTCATTACAGGGGTCCATCTAAGTCCAGTCAATCCCCAGAACCAAAGGGCTCAACCTGCGGGGAACGGGGTTGTAGTGGTGAAGTCTCAGCCAGCCGGCCCCTGTCGCCGCGAGCTTTGCCTCCTGACGTTGGGAACCTGTGGTTGGTCTTCCTCCCAGGTGGCGTCAATCCCAACTCATGCCAAAGGTCCACACCCTACGTTGAGGTCCCAACAAACGCATGATGGGCAGGTCGATAAGAGGGACTGGATATGACAAAGCAGAGCAGGCTGGAGAGACAAGGCAAGACTGGACAAAGGACACAGGCAACACTCACTACCAAAGCATTTGGACCCATTACTAAGCCAGGGAAAGGTCATCATTAATGTGATATCATTAATAGGCATTGTGGCCTTTTCCTGCTGTGGGCCCTTTAAATGAAGTGACAGGAGTGGGCACACCTATGGAGGGAGTAAGGATACAGCAGCTCTGATGGTGACCTGCCGAGGGGGAAATCTGGCAGTGTATTGCCATGAAGATAGGGCCCTGCAGTGTCTGGGGTAAACTCGGCTAGTCACAGGGTTATCCACAGCTGCCAAACATAACACAGCACAAGTACTTTTATCCATAGTGAGGGGATGGATTTACCCACATAAACAGGGCCCTTGAAAATTTCCCTATTAGTTCATTATACAGTTTTACTATGTGCAGTAAAAATACCATACTTTAGGACTGATGTTGCCTAACCCGTACTAGAATGCCACAAACAGGCCAGGTTTTCAGGATATTCAAAATGAATATGCACAAGTTATATTTGCTTGCACTGCCTCCAACATATGCTGCAAATATATCTCGTGCATATTCATTGTGGATATCCTGAAAACCAGATCTGTTTGTGGTATTCCAGTGCAGCCCCTGGTCAGAAAACCTGGTATTGAAACCAAAAGCTCTCAATTCAAGTTTTGGACTCTACTTACACAGTTCTTGCACTTTCCACATCCCTCTTAAAGTCCAGGATCCACCGTGGGGGAAGCTCAGCTTCAAAGTCCTTTTGTGGTGTTCTACACCCCAGTCTCTCTCTCCATACTTTGTAAAGGGCACTGATGATCTCTTCACTTAGATGGCAGCAATAATCACACTGAAAATTATGGTTTCCAACACAGTTTTACTGATAGGTTGTATAAGGGAATAGTTTTTAACAACTGAAGTTGAAAAATGTCCAATTGATCTTTAAAAAATGAAACTTATTAAATTTGTGGCCATACTTTTTCTAGCAGCCAACTCTCCAATTACTTCAAGCTATTCCTTTACTGATTTGATGCCTTCCTTCTCCTCACTTTGTATGTCAGTCTCCAGATCCTCCCATGGGAATGGGAGAAATGTATCCCAATTTTTTTTCAACAATCACCTGAAGTCCCCTGGGCCCTGGGGTAAAACAAAAAGACCAAATATTACAGAGGCAACCATACAAGAGGCAGGAAGGACGGCAAAAATAATCTTTATTGCTGATGACTAAAACAGTTACCAAAAATATGGACAAAAACTAGCAGTATAGGCACTCAGTCTCTTTTCTTGTCCTAAGTTTCTATTTAGAGAGACTCCAGAGGCCTAACTCAAAATAATAAAAAAAATTAGGAGCACCATAGAACATGTGCGCCCTTCAGAAGGTTCTCAGAAAATCCAACTGAGAAATTCCAAACTAGATGGTGGCACGGGTTTAGTCAGGCTCTGAGCACACTATCTACTTCTCCCACATGGGGGAGCAGAACCCAAACCTCTGCCTTAACTCCCCAAAATTTTTGTTCACTCCATTTGGTAAGGAATGCAAGGGTTCCTTACACCAGGACCAGAAGTGCCTACCTCTTCTTTAGCATATTGGTCCCTTGATCATATAGGGTCTGAGTTTCAAAGTGACTTATGAGCATAAAACCCTGGTTTAAGTGTGCAAGTGGCACTTTGAAAATCAACTGGGGGCCAGTGCACACAAAAGTGCACATGTAACCTAGTTTTGTGCATAACCTTATGTGCACTGGGAGTAGGTGCTCCGGAGGGCAGAGCTATTCCGTGTATACTATACACAAGTTATGCCCTGCTTGGAGCAGGAATAATTTTATGCATGGATAATTCTGTGTGTAACCCAGCCAATTAGTGAAGGATTTACAATGTGTGTAAATTTGCTTTGAAAATCCTTGATAAAATCTGCATGTGCATTGTACATACATACTACCACTATGCATATAATATTACTTTCATAAACTCCAAATTCTGATTCTGAATCACCTTATACGTTTCTTTAACCATTTCTCATATTGTTGCAATTAGCATAGTCCATGATATTTAAAAGTGCCATTTTGGGCATACCAAACATATCTGTTTGTTTATATTTGTCCCGTGGAGCAGTTGGCACAAGCATATCTTTTAAGTTCCTCTCTCTCTTTGATGCACAACAAGAAGTTTCTCCGTTCTCCACCCAACAGCTCTAATGCTTTGTCATCTGTAATTTATTTGAAAATAGCTTTTTCAAGCTGAACAAACAAAAGTAATTTTTATCTCTTTACAGATTCATGGGTAGTTAGCCAAGGCTATTATTTACTAAAAGTGGATGATGTTTTTATTTTACATTTCATCGGAAGGTTCTTATAGTGTAACAGTGTGCAATTTTATAGCACTTTTTCTATTCCAGAATAAAAATGTTAGCTTACCAATAATGCGAACCCTGTGCAACATGAAATTAAACTTGGTTGAACTTTCATTGGAGATGCTTCAGCTTGCTTGTACTGAAAAACACAGGAAAGATATGGAAGATATCAAAAAAGGATCTCTTCATAAACTTGTTGAAGAATTTGTGAGGTCATCACCAGATTACATGTCTACACAGCAGGTAAATGCATAATAAAAAACATGTCCCATAAAGATTTGCCTCAAGATACACATAGTGTCACTTTTGTTTTGATAAGTAGGGATGTTCAGAGAAAACAATTTTGTTACGGGGTTTTGTGGTTGGTTTTTTTTTTTCATTTTTGAGTTTTTTTCCCCCAGGATTTATTTATTTATTTTAAAACTCTTCTATACAGTCGTTAAGTTAATTCACCATCACGATGGTTTACAGAAAGGCACAATAAAAAAAAAAACTATAATTGGTATAGATTACACATTATTCATGTGCCAACATAGTACGGTAACATATTTTAATAAGAAAAGACTATGTGTTAATTAGGGCTTATATGTCGGTTGAAAAACTGTCAAGCGGTTCAAATCTAGCGTTAATATGCAATTGGAGATATTTGAGGAAAAAACTGATTACTTGGTGCGTCATTATCTTTCAACTGTTTTCCTCCTTCTCTTTGTCTTTATAAAAAGCTTGTTTAAAAAGCCAGGTTTTCAGACTAGTTTTATATAGTTTCAAATTTCTCTGCAGCCTTATTTCAAGTGGCATGGAGTTCCATAGAACAGGTCCAGCCAGCGACAGTGCTCTCTCCCTTACCTGAGTGAGGCGTGCTGATTTAACAGAAGGAATAGTTAGTAGAGCTTTATTGGCAGATCTAAGGTTTCTGTGTGGTACATGTACGCGCAGTGCTGTGTTAAGCCAGTCGGCCTTTTCATCATGGATTAGTTTATGAATTATACACAATGCTTTGTATTGTATTCTTTGTTCAATTGTAAGCCAGTGTAGTTCAGCAAGTGGACCTGTGATGTGGTCTCTTTTCTTTTTGCCTGTCAAAATTCTAGCAGTGGAATTTTGCAATATTTGGAGTAGTCTAATAGTAACTTGAGATAGCCCTAATAGCAGAGAGTTACAGTAGTCTATGCTCGCGAATATCATTGCCTGTAGGACTGTGCGAAAATTATTCAGTGTTAGCAGGGGTTTCAGTCTTCTAAGGACCATTAGTTTGGCATAACCTACTTTTAATTTCTGTGAAATGTGGTGTTTCATGTTAAGCTCAGGGTCAATTATTACGCCTAGATTCCATACTTTTATTGCTAACTCTACGGTTTGATTATTTTTGATTGCGATTGTTGGTTGTGTAGGGTGTATATTTTTTTCATTCTAGGTGTAAGAATTCAGTTTTATCAATGTTTATTACCAGTTCCATTTGGTTTAGGAGTTGTTTGATTATTTCAAGATACATATTAGCCAGTTTCATTGTTTATTCGATTGCGTTTACGATGGGTAACAGTAGTTGTATGTCATCCACGTATATGTAGTGTATTATTCCAAGTCCAGCAAGTAGGTGACATACTGGGAGGAGATAAATGTTAAAGAGTGTTGCGGACAGGGCTGAACCCTGTGGGACTCCTGTTTCTAGTTTAACTTTGTCTGATAGTGTGTTTTTTATTTGTACTTGGAAAAATCTGTTGCTTAAGTATGACTCAAACCAGTTTATTGTTTTGTTATTGAGTCCTATTTCTTTTAGTCTATTGATTAGTATTTTGTGATTTACAGTGTCAAATGCTGCCGAGAGATCCAATAGAATCAGAATGTAAAGTGTTCCTGTATCAAAGCCTCTTAAGATATTGTCTGATAAAGCTAGTAATAATGTCTCAGTACTTTAGTGTTTGTGGAAACCATGTTGAGCAGGATATAATATGTTATTACTTTCTAAGTGGTTTGATAGTTGTTTTTTAACTGTTTTTTCAATTAGTTTGGCTATTAGAGGTAAGTTGGAGACTGGTCTACAGTTGCTCAGCTTTAGGGGGTCAAGGTTCTTTTTCTTAATGATTGGCTTTATTATGGCTCCTTTCAGGATATCTGGTATTGATCCTTCATCTAGGGAAAGGTTGATGATTTTAGTTAACGTTGGGGCTACTGTGTTGGCTAGTTTTTTTAATTCCATTATGGGTATGGTGTCAATTGAGTGAGGAGCAGGGTTCAGTTTTTTTATCATGTTCTCGACTTCAGTGTGTGATATCTCTTCAAATTCTGACCATATGTTGACGTCCCTTTTGGGCATCTTAATCTCTTGTTTGGTTGTGTTAGGGATTTTTGTTCTTAAGTTTTCAATTTTATCTTTAAAGAATTGAGCTACGTCATAACATTGATTCTCTTGTAGGTTCTGATGATTGTTTGTATTGTCGCTGGTGAGGTTTTTTACTATGTTAAATAGAGTTCTAGCGTTATTTGCAAACTTTTCTATTTTTGAGCTGAAGTATTTCTTTTTGGTTTCTAAAATTACTTTTTTGTAGTGAGCCAGTTGTTTTCTATATTTTGTTAAATTATCAGTTTTATTTTTATTCCATTCTTTTTCTTTCTTTTAAGGATCCGTTTCACTTCTTTGATTTGCTCATTATACCATGGATTTTTCTGTTTTAGTTCTTTAATGCGGACCTTTTTTTGAGGGTTTATTTCGTTTGCCAAAGTTGTGGTTCTGTTTATCCAATCGGTACTTGCAGTGTGGCTATTTGTGTAATTGACGTGTTTTAGTTCTTCATGTAATTTGTCTTTTAGAATATCTGTGTTAAAGGGTGGGCGGTATTTGAATTCATCTGGTTCTGTGCTTTGTTTCTTTATTGGGCCCTTGTGTTTGATCTGAGAATTAATGAGGAAGTGGTCTGACCATGGGATTTGTGTGTATTCAGTTTTTATATTTTCTAGGAGGTTACTGTTAATGAATGTTAGGTCTAATGAGTGGCCTGCTTTGTGTGTTGGTTTATATGTAATAAGTTTGAAACCTAGTGCAGTCATTACATCAATTAGAGTTTGGCAGGTATTTGATAAGGGGTGAACGTCACCTAAAATTATTGTAGGTTTATTTGGGTTTAGATGTGTTGTAAAAATTCTGTTAGTGGAGAGATGTTTAGTTCGAGTAGACTGGGTGGGCAGTAGATCAGATAGATTTGAAAATGGTTGGTGTCAAAAAAGGCAATTTCATGATTTGCTGGAGTAGTGATTGAGAGCAGTTTAGTTTTGAATTTCTTTTCAATGATTAATATTAATCCGCCCCCTCTTTCATTTATCCTAGGGACCGAGAAGACCTAGTAGTTTTTGTTGGTAACTGATTTTTTAAGACTAGATCTGATTTTTTTAGCCATGATTCTGTTATTGCTATAAAATTAGGTTTTGTGTCATATAGCAGGTCAGTGATGATGGGAAATTTTTTTGTCACTGATTGTGCATTAACTAGAAGGAAGGTGATCATTAGAAGGCTGTTTAATTTGCTACTGTTGGTACGCTTTATCGGGATTAGGTTATTTGTATTCGGATCACTGATTTCATTTTCAATGTAGTGGTTTTTGTATTGTTTTCTCCTTATATTATTTCTTTACTTACCTTTTCCTGTGCATACTTGGATTGGGAATTTTGAATTTATGTTCGTTGGCATGCTCCTGTTGCTTGGCGAGTGGTCGTCTTTGTCCGGTTGTTTTTTCTCAGGGTGTCAGGAGGGATGTATGAAGGGGCGTACAAAGGGGCATGCCCCTTTGTTGTGCCCCTTTGGTGCATGACGCAGGCGAGGCCGCCTCCGGGTCCCAGGCCTCTTTAGATCCCCCCTTTTGGCGCACTTTTCAGATGTCCATGATGTCAGCAGCATCGGCCAAAGGGGGAGGGGCGCGGGTTTCACTTCCTGGTTTGAGGTGTCAGCGTCTGTGGAGAGAAAAAAAATCGGCAGGGAGAGATCACAGAATGGAAGAAATAGGGTATGTAAGTTCAGTTTTCCTTGGGCAGTGTCTGTAAGGAGAGAAAAAAAAATCGTTAGGGAGAGAGCACAGAATGCTAAGCCTTGTTGTTTTACTTCGTGTCTGTAGTCTGCAGAAAAAAAAAACACATAAAAAAATGAAACGGGCCTCCCCAGGCATCCTTAGGCCCCCCTGAGCTCCAGCTTTCATATCCCCCAAAAATTGCCAGAGCCAGGAACCTGGCCCTAATTTATCCCATCCATTGGAGATCCCATCAATGGGGCCAGCCCAAAACTTAGATCTGGTGCAGGGGCCCAGCCCAAGGCCTGCTTCCATGAGCATGGGATTAACACTGTGGATCCCTAAAGACTAGAGGTTGAAAATAAAGAAAAGAGTGCATCGGGGTAACTGGGGGTAACTTGCTGGTGTGGCAGTTGCTTCCCTTACAAATAAACCTTGATACTGATAATACAACTCCTTCATTGCTCTCTGCATCAAAGGCAGAGGGAAAAGAGGAATTAGATTCAGACAGCAACCAACGAGGGCCCTGACATTTCTGGTTTGGGGAATAAATAAACATGGGGATAACTTGCTGATGCGGCACATACTACCCTTAATCACCAAACCTGATACTTTTGATGCAACTCCAATATTGCTCACTTATTTATTTATTTGTTTGTTTTCTATACTGACATTCTTCCACACTTCTTCCAAAGCAAGGGAATTTGGATTCAAGCAGCATCCGAGGGCCCTGATTATTACGGTCTGGGAAACTGATAAGCATGGGATAACCTGCACACTGCAGCAGATAATGGCATAAACGTCCTGGGCAGACTTGGTGGATCATTTGGTCCTTTTCTGCCATCCTTTCTACGTTTTTATCACCAAAGCCTAGATCTAGGCCTAGGCTCGGCTTCAGGGTCTGGCCTGAGGCTTAGGCCCAGCACTGACACTGAGGCCTGTCTCAAAGGCCTGGTGCTGTCACCAAGGCCTAGGTCCAGGCCAAGATCCAAAGGAGAAGCCCAGCCCAGAGACCAGGTCCTATTGTCAAGATTTTGGCCTTGTCAAGGCTCAAGCTTGATGCCAGGGCCAGAAAGGAGGCCAGGACCTATTTCTGAGGTCAAGGCCTTGGCCCAGGCCCAGAAGCTGGTTCCTATCACAAAGACCTCAGCCTTGGCCAAGGCTCAGGTCCCACACTGGAGCCTAGCCCGGAAGCTGGATCCCTCCCCTGGAGCCTGGGCCTAGGCCCAGGACCAAGCCCAGGCCAGGAATCAGGATTCCAGATATTCTCTTCCATCAGCTGTCCTTTTGAAATGGTGCCCTCCACTTGAAGGATATGCCAGAGTGACAAAACCGCAGTGCCTTCCTCCTGAGCGGAGGGTGCCATTTTGATGTACAAACATTAAAATGTACAGCTATTCATCAAAAAGGTGCCCTCCACTCAGAAGAAAGGAGCCAGAGCTACATCCATCCATTTCAAGAGGATGTTGGATGGAAGAGGATGTCTAGAGGCATGGTGCCCATCCTCTTGGCCTGACTCTGAAACTAGTGCAGTTAGTGTAGCTGTGTTTAGAAAAAGAATGGATACGTTCTTGGAAGAGAAGTCCATTATCTGCTATTAATTAAGTTGTCTTAGAGAATAGCCACTGCTATTATTAGCAACAGTTGCATGGGATAGACTTAATTTTTGGGTACTTTCCAGATTCTTATGGCCTGGATTGGCCACTGTTGGAAACAGGATGCTGGGCTTGATTGACCCTTGGTCTGACCCAGTATGGCATGTTCTTATGTTCTTAGGCTTAGGCCAAGTTCCTGATGATAAGTCATAGCCTCAAGGCTTGGGCTTAGGCTGAGGCCTCAGGGATGGAACCATGTCTTTGGCTGGTTCTAGGCACTAGGTCTACTCATAGGCTCAGGTTGGCTACATCGAAGGGACCACCACCTAGACGGGGTAAATGGGAGGGCAGGAGGCTCCTGGTCCTGGCAATTTTTGGGGGTTGGGCCAAGGGGCTTTCCCTTTTTTTTTTCAAAATGAAATTAGAAATGTTTTTTCAATTCCTATTTCGTTTCCAATGAATGTACATCCCTATCGATAAGGCAGAAGAATTACCAATGTAAAGTTTTGCAATCTTCAAAACTGTGCAGGCATGTGCAAAATCGGCAGATACTTTTACCATGGATTTTTTTTTTAATATAAAGTCTTATTGACCAAAATACATAAACAAAGTATGACATCAACATTTTAGGCCAATACAATTATTGAATAAAGAACCGTGTAATCCCCCGCCCCCCCCCCCCCCCCCACCCCATCTCTTCCCTTCCCTGAAAACATCACAGGTTATATAGCAAAGGTATTGTCTATTGCTGCCAAAGTGTCCAATCCATCACTGAACGGAGATATGTAACTAAGGGTTGTTCTGCTACCTCTCCCTTGTATATTTAAATCTCTGTACCCCTTTCCCGTCCTACTCACCCTGCCCCTCCAATACCCTTTTGCTAACCCTTTAACCCTTTTCCCTTCTATACCGCCCTTAAATCATCCTAACCCCCTTCTTATTTCATATTTAAGTGAATACCTTAAGTAAATGTCTCTCATTACCTCCTTAGCTCTACAATTTTGATTATGACTGTACTTATCATCAACTGTATATAGTTGCAGCTATTTGTGTTATTTCACTCCTTTCTGTCCAGCCTTTGCCCTTCCCTTAACCTCCCCTCTCCCACTCCCCGGTATCCTCCCTTTCCCACTCCCCTCCCTCTACTATTGCTCTACTACGCTATTGTTTTACCTATTTATCAGTTTTACTGTGTTATTGTTATATTGTAACTTTCCTCCTTTGAGTTTTTTTGTAAACCGGCATGATGTGTTTCACGAATGTCGGTAAATAAAAGTTAATAAATAAATAAATAAATAAAAATACTATACATGCAATAATAAGCCCTCACATGTCCAGAGTGTGGCTCATGGCTCATGATGATAAGAACATAAGAACGTAAGAAAATGCCATACTGGGTCAGACCAAGGGTCCATCAAGCCCAGCATCCTGTTTCCAACAGTGGCCAATCCAGGCCATAAGAACCTGGCAAGTACCCAAAAACTAAGTCTATTCCATGTAACCATTGCTAATGGCAGTGGCTATTCTCTAAGTGAACTTAATAGCAGATAATTGACTTCTCCTCCAAGAACTTATCCAATCCTTTTTTAAACACAGCTATACTAACTGCACTAACCACATTCGCTGGCAACAAATTCCAGAGTTTAATTGTGCGTTGAGTAAAAAAGAACTTTCTCCGATTAGTTTTAAATGTGCCCCATGCTAACTTCATGGAGTGCCCCCTAGTCTTTCTACTATCCGAAAGAGTAAATAACCGATTCACATCTACCCGTTCTAGACCTCTCATGATTTTAAACACCTCTATCATATCCCCCCTCAGTCGTCTCTTCTCCAAGCTGAAAAGTCCTAACCTCTTTAGTCTTTCCTCATAGGGGAGTTGTTCCATTCCCCTTATCATTTTGGTAGCCCTTCTCTGTACCTTCTCCATCGCAATTATATCTTTTTTGAGATGCGGCGACCAGAATTGTACACAGTATTCAAGGTGCGGTCTCACCATGGAGCAATACAGAGGCATTATGACATTTTCTGTTTTATTCACCATTCCTTTTCTAATAATTCCCAACATTCTGTTTGCTTTTTTGACTGCCGCAGCACACTGCACCGACGATTTCAGTGTGTTATCCACTATGACACCTAGATCTCTTTCTTGGGTTGTAGCACCTAATATGGAACCCAACATTGTGTAATTATAGCACGGGTTATTTTTCCCTATATGCATCACCTTGCACTTATCCACATTAAATTTCATCTGCCATTTGGATGCCCAATTTTCCAGTCTCACAAGGTCTTCCTGCAATTTATCACAATCTGCTTGTGATTTAACTACTTTGAACAATTTTGTGTCATCTGCAAATTTGATTATCTCACTCGTCGTATTTCTTTCCAAATCATTTATAAATATATTGAACAGTAAGGGTCCCAATACAGATCCCTGAGGCACTCCACTGTCCACTCCCTTCCACTGAGAAAATTGCCCATTTAATCCTACTCTCTGTTTCCTGTCTTTTAGCCAGTTTGCAATCCACGAAAGGACATCACCACCTATCCCATGACTTTTTACTTTTCCTAGAAGCCTCTCATGAGGAACTTTGTCAAACGCCTTCTGAAAATCCAAGTATACTATGTCTACCGGTTCACCCTTATCCACCTGTTTATTAACTCCTTCAAAAAAGTGAAGCAGATTTGTAAGGCAAGACTTGCCCTGGGTAAAGCCATGCTGACTTTGTTCCATTAAACCATGTCTTTCTATATGTTCTGTGATTCTGATGTTTAGAACACTTTCCACTATTTTTCCTGGCACTGAAGTCAGGCTAACCGGTCTGTAGTTTCCCGGATCACCCCTTGAGCCCTTTTTAAATATTGGGGTTACATTTGCTATCCTCCAGTCTTCAGGCACAATGGATGATTTTAATGATAAGTTGCAAATTTTTACTAATAGGTCTGAAATTTCATTTTTTAGTTCCTTCAGAACTCTGGGGTGTATACCATCCTGTCCAGGTGATTTACTACTCTTCAGTTTGTCAATCAGGCCTACCACATCTTCTAGGTTCACCGTGATTTGATTCAGTCCATCTGAATCATTACCCATGAAAACCTTCTCCATTACGGGTACCTCCCCAACATCCTCTTCAGTAAACACCGAAGCAAAGAAATCATTTAATCTTTCCGCGATGGCCTTATCTTCTCTAAGTGCCCCTTTAACCCCTCGATCATCTAACGGTCCAACTGACTCCCTCACAGGCTTTCTGCTTCGGATATATTTAAAAAAGTTTTTACTGTGAGTTTTTGCCTCTACAGCCAACTTCTTTTCAAATTCTCTCTTAGCCTGTCTTATTAATGTCTTACATTTAACTTGCCAATGTTTATGCTTTATCCTATTTTCTTCTGTTGGATCCTTCTTCCAATTTTTGAATGAAGATCTTTTGGCTAAAATAGCTTCTTTCACCTCCCCTTTTAACCATGCCGGTAATCGTTTTGCCTTCTTTCCACCTTTCTTAATGTGTGGAACACATCTGGACTGTTCTTCTAGAATGGTATTTTTTAACAATGACCATGCCTCTTGGACATTTTTTACTTTTGTAGCTGCTCCTTTCAGTTTTTTTCTAACAATTTTTCTCATTTTATCAAAGTTTCCCTTTTGAAAGTTTAGCACGAGAGCCTTGGATTTGCACACTGTTCCTTTTCCAGTCATTAAATCAAATTTGATCATATTATGATCACTATTGCCAAGCGGCCCCACCACTGTTACCTCTCTTACCAACTCCTGTGCTCCACTGAGAATTAGATCTAAAATTGCTCCCTCTCTCGTCGGTTCCTTAACCAATTGCTCCATAAAGCTATCATTTATTAGAGATGTGAATCGTGTCCTCGATCGTCTTAACGATCGATTTCGGCTGGGAGGGGGAGGGAATTGTATTGTTGCCGTTTGGGTGTGTAAACTATCGTGAAAAATCATTAAAATCGTGAGCCGGCACACTAAACCCCCCTAAAACCCACCCCGACCCTTTAAATTAAATCCCCCACCCTCCCGAACCCCCCCCCCAAATGCTTTAAATTACCTGGGGATCCAGCGGTGGTCCAGAACGGCGGCGGTCCGGAACGGTCCCCTCAATAGAATCGTGTTGTCTTCAGCCGGCGCCATTTTTCAAAATGGCCGCCGCAAAATGGCGGCGGCCATAGACAAAAATGATTCGATGGAGGAGGTCGTTCCGGACCCCCACTGGACTTTTGGCAAGTCTTGTGGGGGTCAGGAGGCCCCTCCAAGCTGGCCAAAAGTTTCCTGGGAGTCCAGCGGGGTTCTGGGAGCGATTTCTTGCCGCAAATCGTTTTCGTACGGAAAATGGCGCCGGCAGGAGATCGAGTGCAGGAGGTCGTTCAGCGGCGGTCCGGAACCCCCGCTGAACGACCTCCTGCAGTCGATCTCCTGCCGGCGCCATTTTCCGTACGAAAACGATTCGTGGCAAGAAATCGCTCCCGGAACCCCGCTGGACTCCCAGGAAACTTTTGGCCAGCTTGGGGGGGCCTCCTGACCCCCACAAGACTTGCCAAAAGTCCAGCGGGGGCCCGGAACGACCTCCTCCGTCGAATCGTTTTTGTCTATGGCCGCCGCCATTTTGCGGCGGCCATTTTGAAAAATGGCGCCGGCTGAAGACAACACGATTCTATTGAGGGGGCCGTTCCGGACCGCCGCCGTTCTGGACTACCGCCGGATCCCCAGGTAATTTAAAGCATTGGGGGGGGTTCGGGAGGGTGGGGGATTTAATTTAAAGGGTCGGGGGTGGGTTTTAGGGGGTTTTAGTGTGCCGGTTTTCCTGCCCTCCCCCTTCCCCCGATTTACGATTTTTTAACGATAAATCGGGGGAATTGGTATTGTATCGTGGCCCTAACGATTTTTTGACGATTTAAAATATATCGGACGATATTTTAAATCGTCAAAAAACGATTCACATCCCTATCATTTATTCCATCCAGGAACGTTATCTCTCTAGCGTGACCCGATGATACATTTACCCAGTCTATATTGGGATAATTGAAGTCTCCCATTATTACTGCACCACCAATTTGGTTAGCTTCCCTAATTTATCTTAGCATTTCACTGTCCGTCTCACCATCTTGACCAGGTGGACGGTAGTATACCCCTATCACTGTAGTCTTCCCTGACACACAAGGGATTTCAACCCATAAAGATTCAATTTTGTATTTAGTCTCATGCAGGATGTTTATCCTGTTGGACTCTATGCCATCCCGGACATAAAGCGCCACACCTCCTCCCGAGTGCTCCTCTCTGTCATTGCGATATAATCTGTACCCCAGTATAGCACTGTCCCATTGGTCATTCTCTTTCCACCATGTCTCTGAGATGCCAACTAAGTCTATGTCATCATTTACTGCTATACATTCTAATTCTCCCATCTTACTTCTTAGACTTCTAGCATTAGCATACAAACATTTCAAAGTTTGTTTTTTGTTTGTATTTTTATTCTGCTTTTTAATTGATAGGGATAAGTTAGAATTTTTTAGCTCAGGTGAGGTTTTAGTTACAGGCACTTGGACTACTTTTCTAATTATTGGAACCTCACTGTCGGGATGCCCCAATTCCAATGCATCATCAGTATCCCTTAAAGACACCTCTCTCCGAACCACGCACCGCTGAGCGACTGTCGGCTCTCCCCTTTGTTCTAGTTTAAAAGCTGCTCTATCTCCTTTTTAAAGGCCAGCGCCAGCAGTCTGGTTCCACCCTGGTTAAGGTGGAACCCATCCCTTCGGAAGAGACTCCCCCTTCCCCAAAAGGTTCCCCAGTTCCTAACAAAACTGAATCCCTCTTCCTTGCACCATCGTCTCATCCACGCATTGAGACTCCGGAGCTCTTCCTGCCTCTGGTGACCTGCGCGTGGCACAGGGAGCATTTCAGAGAATGCTACCCTGGAGGTTCTGAATCTAATCTTTCTACCTAAGAGCCTACCTTTTGGACTTAGAAAAGTGATAGGAGTCCCAGTACCAAGTAATGAAACCCACAGCTCCAGGCTAATCTCCTCCAGATAAAGTTTGAGCATTTATCCAGTTAACAAAAGGTTCCCATGTACGTTGAAAAGAGAACAGTTTATCTTGTTTTATGGCAGTCAAGTGCTCCATCCGATAGCATGAGTGAAGCCTGTGGGATCACTGCAGAAAGCATTGGTGGGTTAGGCAATTTCCATGCCCTGGCAAGTTCACAACGAGCTGCTATAAATACTTGGGAGACGAAATATTGCGTTGGTTTATCCAAATCCTCGCTGGGGAAATTCAGCAAGACCTGAACAGGCTGCATCGATATATCCAAATCAAGTTGTTCCCGCAGCCATCCACGTACTTTGTCCCAGTAAGGAACCACTATAGGACATTCCCACCATACATGTAGATATGATCCCACCTGGCCACATTTCCTCCAACACTTATCAGAAACCTTGAGGGTACTTAGTATGCAATCTGGCCGGAGGCAGATGCCACCTATACAGTAGCTTATAGCAATGTTCTTGCATTGCTGCAGAGATAGAGCTTGTGGCAGTCCTAAGGAACACAATATCCCAATCTTCCTCAGTTAAAACAACAGACAAGTCAGACTCCCAAGCCCGAATATGGGTGAATGCATACGGTGGATGTGTATTGAGAAGGGCATACAATTTAGAAATAACTCCCCTGATCTTGTCAGCATGGTCACAGTACATCTCGAACAAAGATTTGGTAGGGCGCACTGCTTGTTTGTCCCTGAGCCCACTCAGGAAATGCCGGACCTGGGCAATCCCCAAGAAGTCCTGCATGCCCTCCCTAAATCTATCCTGAAGATCATGGGATGACATCAAATCATCCTCCTTCCAAAAGTGACTGATAGTTACTACACCCCAGCCCACTGTGAATCATGTGTTATGGAATAGGTGCGATAACTGAAGTATGAGAAAGAGCCCACTAGTTGACCCCTCCATTGAGACCATAAAGTTAGTGTGGTCTGCAATACTACCGGTAGAAAAACCAGCGGTCTCCAGGTATTTTTAGGCTGCCAAAACAACGCTTGCAGCGGCATATTCCCTATCATTACTTACTCTAATCGGACCCACTGTTTAATGTCAGTTTTGTAGTATGCTTCAATAATTGCCCGCATATGTGCCGTTCCATGGTACCAGACTAAATTTGGAACCCCTCTGCCCTCACGCTTCCTAGAAAGACAAAGCACAGTTCTTGTCACCCTAGGTTTTCTTCTTTTCCAAATATAGTTGAAATGTTTCTTTTGCCACACTTTAAGAATCGCTCTTGGCACAGGTATGGGCAGTGTGGAGAACAGATACAATAAGGGGTGGATTTTAAGAGCCCTGCTCGCGTAAATCCGCCCGGATTTACGCGAGCAGGGCCCTGTGCGCCGGTGCGCCTATGTTCAATAGGCCTACCGGCGCGCGCAGAGCCCCAGGACTCGTGTAAGTCCCGGGGTTTTCCGAGGGGGGCGTGTCGGGGGCGGGGCCGAGCGGCGCGCCGTTTTCGGGGCGGGATGCAGCGTTTCGGGGGCGGGCCCGGGGGCGTGGTTTCGGCCCGGGGCGGTCCTTGGGCGTGGCCTCGCCCTCCAGAACCGCCCCCGGGTCGCGTCTAGGCGTGCCAGCGGCCCGCTGGCGCGCAGGGATTTACTTCTCCCTCTGGGAGGCGTAAATCCCCCAACAAAGGTAGGGGGGGGGTTTAGACAGGGCCGGGGGGGTGGGTTAGGTAGAGGAAGGGAGGGGAAGGTGAGGGGAGGGCGTTAGCGAATTCCCTCCGAGGCCGCTCCGATTTCAGAGCGGCCTTGGAGGGAACGGAGGTAGGCGGCGCGGCTTGGCGCGCGCCAGCTACATGAAATCGGTAGCCTTGCGTGCGCCGATCCAGGATTTTAGCGGATACGCGCGGCTACGCGCGTATCTACTAAAATCCCGCGTACTTTTGTTTGCTCCTGATGCGCCTACAAAAGTACGCGAGGGCGCCCTTTTTGTAAATCTACCCCTAAGTGCGGTAAGACATTCATTTTTAAAATCGCAATGTGCCCCATCCACAAGAAATTTTCCCTACTCCAATTATGAAGGTTCCACTCTATTTTTTTCCAGATTGGTGTATAATTATAATTAAACAACTCAGTCAATCTGGCTCCGATTTGAACCCCTAGATACTTAATAGACTGTTTTGCCCATTTAAAGGGGAATGCTGCTGCTATACGTGCCTCTTCCGGTTGGGGTAGATTAAGGTTTAGCAGCTCCGATTTATCATGGTTAACTCGAAATCCAGGCACTTTGTGAAAATCCCCCAACTCCCCGACCACAGCTGTTAAAGAATCAAATGGATGAGTCAAAATAAAGAGGACGTCATCAGCAAAAAGTGACATTTTACAATGTATGACCTGAAGTTCAACTCCTGTCACCCTAGTCGACGAGCGTACCCTCGTGGCCAAGGGTTCTAGGAAGAGGGCAAATAACATAGGGGATAGCGGACAGCCCTGTCGGGTACCCCTCTGTATATCAAAGCAAGATCCATAACCCCCATTTACCTTGACCCTCGCTTTTGGGGAATCATATAGTGCCTTTACCCAATGTTGGAAGTAATGGCCAAAGCCCATCTTTTGCAACACTTTGAATAGAAAGGGCCAATGAACAAGGTCAAAAGCCTTTTCTGCATCGATAGCCATCAACACTGCGGGAATCTGGTTGACCTGAACCCAATCAATAATATCTATGATCTTATGGACATTATCGCTAGCCATCCTAGAGGGGATAAAACCAACCTGGTCATTATGGATCAAGATTGGTAGGATGGATTTTAGACGCTCCACTAGGATACGTGCCAGTAGCTTGAGATCAAGATTTATCATGGAAATCGGCCTGTAAGAGCCACAAAGCTCTGGGTCTCTCCCAGGTTTCACCAAGACCGTGATGCCCGCCACGTTGGCATGTGTGGCTAAAGCTGCCTGGCCCCTTAAGGCATTAAACATTTCTGCACCTGGTTCTTCTGTGGATATTTTTTCTGATCAAAAGGAAACATAGTTTTGAAAATATAAAATTATGCATGTCGTTGCCTCCTCTGTCCTAAATCCACTCGAGGAACTCTTGCAAGGTAATATGTGAAAGAGCTGTGCAACACCACCTGCAGCTGATGCCCTGATACACAATTTTGTTGGTAAGGACAGGGTCCCTGCCCCATCTGGGGTAATAGGGACCTCCTTGCCCCTCAAAAAAAGGTGCTCTGAGTGGCTATTGTCCTTGCATTTTGAATCACTTGGCTTGGATATCCCTGCAATTGATCTGGGGTAGTCTAAAACCTTACTCCACTGTCTCTCGTCATTCTGTAGCTTGGCTAGCAAAATACTGTTTCAGAACTCCTTGTATTGAGTCATTTAAAAAGTCCTATGTCATATTAGATAAGTGTACTTGGTCATCCTTGTAAAAGCCAGTACACTGTTGATATCCAGTCATGACAAATTTGATGGCCACCCCACCTCAACCATAGGCTAATTTGACAAGTCACCATACTTAGACCATAGTTTCAAAGAGTGGTCTAAGCCCAGTGCTGCCTAAGTATTTGGTCTGACCAGATAAAGTAGTTTCTGGGAGAATGACTTGCAAGTTTACCAAGCCCCATCATTGTGGCAATCAGCTGCCTACATGTAATGGAGCCAAGGTCTTTGCCCCTGAGATGAATCACTAGCATGTTGGGTCAGTACAAGCTGAAATGCTGCCGCTAGATGAACTGTTCAACTGTCCCCATCACATGTTGTTCTTCATCCACAGTACATACATCCCACTCACTATAAGTTCAAGATTATTCCCCTAGAGCCAAATTTTTACTCTGTTGGCTACTCAGAAGACAAAGTCAGTTTTTTGCTTTTTTGTTTGGGGGGTTTATTTCTTGTTTAATGGTTATTTTTTTTCAATTTGACAAAAAAAATCAAACTAAAAGAAAAATTAAACAAATTGAATAAAAAAAAATGAAAGAGAAAACTTAACTGAACAGTTTGACGTTGCACTTTCCAGTCAGCTTATTTTTTATCACATAGGTAATTTTTTACCTGTTGGATATGTTTTACTACTGGTTTGCTTTGGTTTATGGACTAAATACATTATCTTCCCCCAATGTAGGAAATTATGCCAAATCATGGCTTTATCAGATTTTATTAGTTTTTGCTTATGCTTAATTTTAATTTCTTCTTTATAATTTCCATGCATCTTTATATTTATAATTGTGTGATTTGTATATTTTATCTTCCTAATAAATATTTGATTTATGCATAGCTTTGTATATTTATATTGTATATATAGAATGTATTAATTATTTGGTTTTTATGTATTTAGTTATTTTTCAGCATTATTTTAGTTATTAGTTATTCATTGCCTCTCACCCCGCTCCTCTGTGATGTTTCATATGTTAGCTGACACGGTAACACTGAAGCTATTAACATGAGCTATCAGAGATTTCTGCAGTTACAGGGCCTGAATCCTGATACTATATTATTCTTAACAAAGTAATCATTAGTAATTAATCCTATTTTGAAGAAGCCAAACTTGGATGTAGTAGAATGTAAGAATTACTTCCCAATAGCAAACATCCCTTTTGTGATGAGGATAATTGAAAAAATTATAACTAACCAGCTGACCTTTTTTTTAGAAGAATCTAATGACTTGTCAGACTTCTAGCAGGCTTTCATAAGACATACAGCACAGATACCATTCTAGTCTCTGAACAAGATGATGTCCTGTAATGGGTAGATCAAAGTCAACGAATATCATCAGTCTTTGATCTGTTGAACCATGGGATATTACTGGAGAGGTGTAGGCTTGAGTGGTAGAACTTTACAATGGATGACTTCATTTTTAAATGGGAAAACAATGTGTATAAGTGCTAAAGATAAGGTTTTGCTCCCTATAAAATTGGTTTATGGGGTACCTAGGATTCTTTGCAGCTTCACTGTTAGTTAATATCTTCCTGAAGCTTTAGGATCCTGGAAAAAGAATTTGGACCTGAACGGGTATATCTGTGCAGTCAATGTTCATTTAGTGGTTCCGTGGGGTCCAAAGCAGGATGAGTTACTTATCTTAACCAGAAATTATAATTTATCTGACTGATTTAACAGAATAAATTAGTGCTGAATACCAAGAAGACACAGATTCTGAGGGTTGAGGTAGTAGCCCAGTATATGTGCTGCTATTAGAGAATTGAAGCATTGCTAGACTAAGAATGTTCCTTAGAAAAGCTTATCTCATGAGTAATATGAGCCTTGTTTGCTAAATTAAAAGTTGTTTGAAAACTCAGTCCTATTTTGGAACATCAACATTTTAGAACTGTGGTACAATTACTAGTGATCTCTCAGGTGGACTGCCGTAATGGCCTACATATGGACCTTCCCCAATGGCTCACATGCAGGCTACAGGTAATCCGGAACATGGCAGTAGGGTTGCCAACTGGCATCAGATTTTCAGGACAGGTTGATCCAGTCCTGGTTTACACTCCTGCACACAGGTACTTGTAGTCTTCTATTTCATAGACAATGCAGTAGGGAAATCAGAATAAGTCCCTGCATGCAGAGCAAGTTGGCAACCCTACATGGCAGCAAGAAAAATGTATGTCTACTCACAATGCATAGCAGCATCTTCCCTCTTATACTGTCTCCATTGGCTGCCCATTAATTTGTGGACACATTTTAAGATTGTGTTTAATTTCTGGATCATTGAAAGGTTTGGGTCCAAGTAATCTGCATGATAAATTGGTATGGTACGCTCCTTTGTGACAATTATGTTCTGATTAAAGCAGGTTGCTTTATGCTCCTACTTTTAAGAAGATGAATAAAATCCAGATTAAGCCCTCTTATTTTCAGTGATTGGCCTGTCTCTGCGGAGTAAGCTCCCAGTAACTATTAGACAAGAGCCAATTTTGTTATCTTTAGAAAACAACTTAAGATGTACCTCTTTCCAGAACAATGAGATGGGCAGGCAGATTGGAGATATTAAGTTGTAGAGATGAACAGATTTTGTTTAATTCTAGTTTTAATTATTTTAATATTTTGTGTCCTTGTTTCACTGGTCTGTTCATTTTTTGTGTTGTACACCATATTGGGAAATCTTATAAAGACTAGAGAGATGGTATATAAATATATTTAATAATTATATAATCATAATATAGAGAGGAGGAGTAGCCTAGTGGTTAGCACAGTGGGCTACGACCCAGGAGACCAGCGTCACTTGTTGCGATCTTGGGCAAGTCACTTTACTCTCCATTGCCTCAGGTACAAACTTAGGCCTGGATTTATCAAAATGCACTAAATATTGCCTGTGATAGGAAAAGGGGTGTGTTTCATGGTAATAGCAGTTTATCGCAAAGTGCAGTATCTTAGCGCTTTGCATAGGTATTACTGCGATAACTTTTTTCGCATTTTGCAATAAGTGCCAAAATTCTTGTATTTCCTACATACAACTACTAGGAGGGGGGGGGGGGCTCATCCTAGGTAGGTATTTATACCTCTATATGAGGCCTATCTAGTCACTCGAGGTGAGGTTTAGGTATTAGTGTAGGGGTTAGGGGCCACTTTGACATTCAAAGTGAGACGTATGAACAGAACAGTGCTCTCTTGTGAAGATTTGATGACCTACGGATAAAGGAAACTCACCCAAAGATGAGATTTGGGCAATGTTCTCTCCACCTAGCTTGATATTACCCAGGTAGAGAGTCCATCAAGCTAGGTTGAGAGAACACTGCCCAAATCTCATCTTTGGGTGAGTTTCCTCACTCCAAAGGTAATCAAATCTTCACAAGAGAGCATTGTTCTGTTCGTACGTCTCACTTTGAATATCAAAGTGGCCCCTAACCCCTACACTAATACCTAAACCTCACCTCGAGTGACTAGGTAAGCCTCATATAGAGGTATAAATACCTACCTAGTATGCAAGCATTATACCTAATCAATCTTGCTCTCTCTCTCTCTCTCCCCCCTGTGGTTGTAGAAGGCTCCTGATAGCTAGGCTGGCTCTGCAGGAGCTTAAAACTAGAGATGTGAATCGGAACTAAAATCCAAACCGATTCTGGTTCCGATTCACATCTATAGAGATGTGAATCGGAACTGAAATCTGAACCGATTCACATCTCTACTTAAAACTATTAAAAAAGGCATTTGCAAACACATTGCAAAGCCCGATAAAGCCTTATTACATGGCTTTATGCAAATGAAAAAGATATAGTTAAAGCTGTGCAATATGGCTTCGCAAATCATGAAGCCAGCCCACTTGGCCCCAAACTCCTCCCCTTTTTAAATTTGCAATACACTATGTTTTGGCGTTTTCGTATGCATCAAAGGTGTTTTTTGCATGTGAAAACGCCATATAGCAGTTTGATAAATGACTCCCTTTGGGGGTTATTTTCTAAAGCTTTATCAGGTGCGTTAGAGCCTTTTCACATGCAATATAATGCAAATTAGGGGGAGGGAAAGAGTCAGGGAGGGGAGGAGTCGGCGGTGGCTTCGCTGCCGGCAATAATGTTACTAACATTATCGTTGGCAGTAGCGCACTAAATAGCACCACCTTTCACGGTGGCTCTATTCTGTGCAAAAGCAGGCAACTGGCACACTGCTGTGGTGCGAAGGCTGCGGGCTTTCGCAGGCCCGCCCCCCCCCCCCCCCCCCGTTCGCCCCACCCCCTGTTTTTGCAGGATTCATCATTCTGCGATGATTGATGAATCCAGGCCTTAGATTGTAAGCCCTCTGGGGATAGGGAAATACCTACAGTACCTGAATGTAATCTACTTTGAAGCACTGCAAAAAGTGGAATATAAATCCAAATAAATAAATACATAAATAAATAATAAAAATGATTTGCCATGTACATTAAGTTTGAAATACACTTTAATGAATTGGCCTCTTAGAGTATACAATGGGGCCAATGCAATAAATGAGTGCAGAGAATGGGTGCTTGGTGTTGAACGTTCGCTTTCCTAACGTGCACCCAGCCATCTCTCCTGTGTGCGCAGTTCACTGTTTAAATGAGGAGTTGTGCTGCCAAGGAGGTGCTAGGGATAAATGTGCGCATCTAGCGCCTCCTTGTCAGTGGGCGCCCAGGAAAGGTGCTGTCAGCAAGTTGAGCAGATGCTCAATTTTACAAGTGTCCAATCTTCCTATCCTGTGCACAGCCACAGGTTAGGAAAATGGACGCTCGTTAATTGAGTGTCCGTTTCCCTAACCTGACTGCCGGCACTATAAAAAACATTTTTTTTCAACCTTTTGGTTCCTCTGACTTAATATTGCCATGATATTAAGTCTGAGGATGTACAGAAAAGCATTTATTTCTGAGCGTAAAAATGTACGGGTCAGGCGCACATTTTTCTTTTAGATCTGGGTAGAATGATTACTAGCCTCATCAACATGCATTTGCATGTGATGAGCGCTATTAGTTTCACGGGTTGTTGGTTGTGTGGTTTGGACATGCTAATCCCCTTATAACATAAGGGGCTGTGGATGCGCGCCCAAATTGTGCATCCAACCACAGGTTAAACAGTGCACTCGGCTGAGCGCACTGTTTTGCATCGGCCCCAATGTGTGTTACTGTTTACTCATTACTGAAAACATTAGCTAAATTTCCTTCTGATCAATGTCTGTATGAAGTACTGTATATGATTGTTTATTGAACTAAAATATTTGTATTTTAGATTTTTAAATGTTTTAAAATATTTCTTTTATCACAGGAGTGGATTACCACTGGACAGACCCTGGGACATACAGTTCTAGCCCACTTAGATAGTCTACCTGTCCTAAGTATTGGCTGTATTGACTTAAAAGCAAAATCCTTGTATCTTCTTGGAAAATGTCTTCGTTTAGTTGCTGTTAAGGAGGATCCACTAAATCAGGACATATGGTGGAATGATGACATCCTGGTATGATATTTGCATTCTGAATTATAATAGCATAATAGGAAAAGTATGTTAGACTAAATATCCTTTTCAGTCCCAGTACTTCCTTATAGTCTCATAAAATACATGGGAAAGACAATTTTCAAAGTATTTAGCCAGGTAATGAAGGAGTCTACCTCAGAACATCTAAAATTATGTGTCGGCTTTCACAAAATTCATACTTCTATCCCTCCTAAAAAGAAGCATTCCTAGGGATATGTTTAGATCAGGGAAGTAAACAATGCATATACATTTACATTTTCAAATGCACACCTGGGGTTGTGTCTCAGTTCTGCTGCCTACAGAAATAGAAGGTCGTTTTCAAAGGGATACAACCCACATTGTTTCCCTTTGAAGTACTCAGGTACTTTGTAACAATGTAAGCTATTGAAAATTGCCCCTTAAATGTTCAATACATGTTGTAGGAATTAAGGGGTTAATATTCAAAAAGGTTTATCCAACTAATAGGGAGATTTACTAAGCTGCAATATATTGTGCGGTAAATGGCATTTAACATGTATTAAATGCTGTTTATCATACGATATCACCATATTGCGGCACTATTATGCAATATAAACAAAGATATCCTCCCCTTATGGATATAAGCTGCATGCAGAGCAGCTTATTTATAGGCAGTCCAGTGCAAATAAAATAACATGACTGACTTAGACAAAAAGCCCCATTATTCTATCGCAGGTCCCGAGGTTCCTTTGGAAAATTTTAAAGGGCCAAGGTGCCCAATAAACCCCCCCCCCCCCCCCCAAAGACATTGGGCCTGATTTACTATGGTTTTTCTCTCATTCTTTGACTATGGGAAAAATGCTTAGTAAATGAGGCCCATAAAGTATGACCCCTGCTGGCACCCCCACTCCCACTACCGCTTAATGAGGTTGCAGTGGACCCCAGGGAAACAAAGCATCTCTAGGAATATGCATACTTATGGCCCTTACCCTCTACTTCCTCCCCTTCAAATCCCAAAGTGACACAATAGAATCGATAGCCCCCCACCTACTCCTGCAATATTTGACCTCCTTCCATAATAAAATATCACAGCATAATAAATCTTGTAAGCTTGGGACTTAGCCAGATAAACTCAAGGTTATGAATTTCCTGCTTCACTGAATGGCTAAGTTTTAACAGGGTAAGACATTGTCTGGCTAAAACTTAGCCAGATAAAAAGGGGCAGGAAGGAGCCTCTCTAAGGGTGTAGCTTAATTCTACAAGCACTGATATGGAGCAGTAGCCAGGAAATGATATTCAGTTAACTCTCATCAGAAAAATTGCAGTCGTTAATTTATCCAGATAAGGTTAAAAAAAAGCAACTGAGCAGCGGTCAATTTGCCCAACCCCTCCCCCCCCCCAAAAAAAATCTCTATTTAAAACTAGCAAGTTAATTGTAGTCTCCTTCCAACCCCCAAATCCCTTTCTAAAATTAATGGGTCAAGAGGGATTGATTGCACATCTCCATCCCTTCCTTTGAAATGATATTACCTGATATTTCCACTCCCATACACTTCATCCCTAAAAGGCTTGCCAGTGCTGAACAAGAGGAGTACAGTCTCTTACCTCTTCTATTTTTATTTATTTATTTTTGAGTTTTCTATACCTCCAATCAAAATGTCTAAGTGGTTTACAAATATAAACATCCATAAAAATAAATAAATTGTCATAAAAAGTAAAACAAAATAATTATGGCAGTAAAAACACATGGACCAACAGGATGTGACAAACAGCTAAAAAATAAAAGACTAGGATAATAAAAGTATTAATAGTACTTTTCCTGGCGTGTAGCAGATGGACTCAGGACCAATGGGTACAGTGTGCTCCTGATAGCAGTTGGAGACGGATCAGATTTCAATCTGACGTCAGCTCTAGTATTTTCCGTCTCCATAGCAGTTCAGGACTCTATACATGCTTGCACAGCGTTAGAGTATTCTAACCAAAGAAATCCAAAACAAAGAAGAAAACTTACCTCTACAGGCGAGCCCCTCTCTCCTGCGGTGAAACCTACGGGTCCCTCCCCCAGTCAAGATTCCTGAGGTGATTTCCGCGATCCTTCAGAGGTAGGCCTCGGACTGGCAGCCGGCTCCCGGTGTGGACTTAGCCCCTGGCAACGGGCGCAGCTGAGAGGCAGCAGGTGCAACTTCGAGCGCGGCGGTAAAGGTACTTTTCCATCTCCCCCTGCAGCCGGAGACCGCCCGGGATGAGACTGGGAAATGCTGAGACAAGGTAAGGTAGAAAACTTCTTAAAAGTCTCCGGTCTCCGAAGCTCGAATAGCCACACAGATCGCCAGCCAGCGTCAGTGCTACCGGGTTGATCAGCCCTATCCGGGCTAGACCCCGGTCCGACACGAGGGTCCTCCCACGTGGAGACCCTCCAAGGTGGTAGTCATATTGCTCACGTGGTCGCTGTCGCCATTTTCACTTGATCGCCACCCTGTTCCGCCGATTCGATCCGTGCGCACAGAGGTGAGCCATGCGCACAAAATCTACCAGACCTACCAGATCTGCATACAGAGACTCCCTCCAGGTTCCTCCGAACAAATCCGCTATACACAACGCCATTGGAAAATGAGCGCTATCAACTGCTGGTCCGCATCACTGGAATTCTCTCCCGCCAGATCTCCACCAGGAACATTGTCATATCACATTCAGAAAAAAATTAAAAACATGGCTGTTCGCCCAAGCATATCCCTGAAGAAGCCGTATGGTTACCCTCACGTTGCGTCCTCTTTCCACCGCACAAAGGAACTGCTTTTCTACTAATTGCGCTTAAATTGTATAATTCTTACCATGTAAGCAATTACTCTCTGCTTACATACACCGCTCTCCAGTTAGAAATTGTTAATCTATCCCTTTTTTTCTAACAGCCTTGTTCCACATTCCCTGTTGTAATGTGACTTTCGCTTTCAGTGTTAAATGGTTTTTCCCCCTAGTTTATTGTAAACCGGTAGATAAGACCTGGTCTTGAGCATCGGTATATTAAAAGAATTTAAATAAATAAATAAATTAAATAAATAAATAAATTACTTGTGCGCACACTGGCGCGTGCATAAGTGCCATGTGCACAGCAACGCGCACAAGGGCGCTGGATGCACAGCCACAAGCTTCACTGTGCCAGGCACATAAGTAAACCCCATGCGCACAGCGGCGCGTGCATGGGGTTGTTGAGCGCACATCCGACATACATGCACAACTTCAGTGCACCTGGTGCGCACAACTAAGCCTCCCGGCGTACACTTGAACGCACAAACCGGAGTTCTCTGCAATCCTACACGCACAAACCATGGCACCACCGGACAAGAAGCTCAAGACTCAGGGCCTTTGCCCAGCATGCCACATCAGAGCTGCGTAGCACGAAGAGGCCACGGCCCTGTGTCTACAGTGCGAGGAGGCTCTGGGTGAACCAGGCCAAGGTCCGCTCTAGCCGGCACTGGGATCCGGATCCACCGACAGTACACCGGATCTGGCTACCCCCGGTGGAAGCCTTCCTGAAACGGGACTCCCCGGGGATGCGGTGCCTCTCAATTTAGACCCAGCATCTTTCTCCTGGGTGGAATTCTTCAAAGGCCTACATACATTTGTCCACATGCAACCGGCGCCCCCGATGGCACAGAATGCCCCAGAGGATCCGAACATCCCGGGACCCTCTAAGCCCAGAGAAGTGCCCCTCCCACCTCAAAGCCCCAACTTTGGGGACACAGACACCTCAGATGAGGATCAAGACTCCCTGGAGGAAGAGGAAATCCCTCCAGGAACGGAACCTTACCGAACCATGAGGTGTTTCTTCGCTAAAGACAAACTGTCAGACCTCGTGGCTCACAGCCTGAAAGAACTCTCTATCCCAGGCACAAGTGCCACAGAGGAACCGAAGACGAACCGTGTCCTCGATGGTCTCCATCAGGCCTCCCGCCATTTCCCTTTGCTGCAGGCTGATCAACAGCTGATGGACCTGGAATGGGAGGCTCCGGAGGCCACGTTCAAGGGGGGCGGTCCCTGTCAACCCTATACCCCCTGGACCCCACTGCCAAACACCTCCTGGCATTCCCTAAAGCGGCACTCAGTGATGCCCAGGACAGACGTCTTGAATCCATCCTTAAACAGTCATTCGACTTTTCAGCTATGTCACTACTGCTGTGCCGTGGTGACACGCGCCTGCTTATCAAAGATCAGGAACGCCACCACACCCGTCGAAGTACTAGAACCAGCAGTATCATTCCTCATGGATGCGACCTCAGACCTGGTGTGCACCGCAGCCAGAGGCGTTTCATCCGTTGTGGCAGCCAGAAGACAACTCTGGCTCAGAAGCTGGTCAGCCGACGCAACATCCAAGACGAGACTCACGAGAATGCCCTTTAAGGGAAACCTCCTGTTCGGAAGCGAACTGGAGCTTTCCAACAAATGGGGAGAATCCCCAGTACCGCGGCTCCAGAGAACAAGAACAAGAGAAACCAGCGCCCCTCCCCCCGAACACCTAAGGGCAGGGGATCACAGCTCTTCAAACCATACAGAGGTACATATCAAGCTTCTCGCCCCGCAGACAGGGGCCAGTCTTTCGGAACAAACACAACAAAAGAGGAGCCGGCATTGGTCCAGGCCCCAGCCGCACCCCGCAATGAAGATCAGCCGACCCATCCACAGGAAGAAGCCATAGGGGACAGGCTCATCCGAAGCAGAAAGCCTGTGAAGGAGTCAGTTGGACCGTTAGATGATCGAGGGGTTAAGGGGGTATTTAGAGAAAATAAAGCCATCGCGGGAAGATTAAATGATTTATTTTCTTCGGTGTTTACTAAAGAGGTTGTTGGGGAGGTACCCGTACTGGAGAAGGTTTTCATGGGTAATGATTCAGATGGACTGAACCAAATCACGGTGAACCTAGAAGATATGGTAGACTTGATTGACAAACTTAAGAGTAGTAAATCACCTGGACTGGATGGTATACACCCCAGAGTACTGAAGAAACTAAAAAATGAAATTTCAAACCTATTAGTAAAAATTTGTAACCTATCATTAAAATCATCCATTGTACCTGAAGACTGGAGGATAGCTAATGTAACCCCCATATTTAAAAAGGGCTCCAGGGGTGATCCGAGAAACTACAGACCGGTTAGCCTGACTTCAGTGCCAGGAAAAATAGTGGAAAGTATTCTAAACATCAAAATCACAAAAACATATAGCATGACATGGTTTAATGGAACAAAGTCAGCATGGCTTTACCTAAGGCAAGTCTTGCCTTACAAATCTGCTTCACTTTTTTGAAGGAGTTAATAAACATGTGGATAAAGGTGAACCGGTAGATGTAGTGTACTTGGATTTTCAGAAGGCGTTTGACAAAGTTCCTCATGAGAGGCTTCTAGGAAAAATAAAAAGTCATGGGATAGGTGGTGATGTCTTTTTGTGGATTAAAAACTGGCTAAAAGACAGGAAACAGAGAGTAGGATTAAATGGACAATTTTCTCAGTGGAAGGGAGTGGGCAGTAGAGTGCCTCAGGGATCTGTATTGGGACCCTTACTTTTCAATATATTCATAAATGATCTGGAAAGAAATACAACAAGTGAGGTAATCAAATTTGCAGATGATACAAAATTGTTCAGAGTAGTTAAATCACAAGCAGATTGTGATAAATTGCAGGAAGACCTTGTGAGGCTGGAAAATGGGCATCAAAATGGCAGATGAAATTTAATGTGGACAAGTGCAAGGTGATGCATATAGGGAAAAATAACCCATGCTATAGTTACACAATGTTAGGTTCCATATTAGGTGCTACTACCCAAGAAAGAGATCTAGGCATCATAGTGGATAACACATTGAAATCGTCGGTTCAGTGTGCTGCGGCAGTCAAAAAAGCAAACAGAATGTTGGGAATTATTAGAAAGGGAATGGTGAATAAAACGGAAAATGTCATAATGCCTCTGTATCGCTCCATGGTGAGACCGCACCTTGAATACTGTGTACAATTCTGGTCACCGCATCTCAAAAAAGATATAATTACGATGGAGAAGGTACAGAGAAGGGCTACCAAAATAAGGGGAATGGAACAGCTCCCCTTATGAGGAAAGACTAAAGAGGTTAGGACTTTTCAGCTTGGAGAAGAGATGGCCGAGGGGGGATATGATAGAGGTGTTTAAAATCATGAGAGGTCTAGAACGGGTAGATGTGAATCAGTTTTTTACTCTTTCGGATAATAGAAAGACTAGGGGGCACTCGGCCACAGGTTTAGGACGGTTACCTCCCGGGATGTGCTTCCAGGGACTCTTAGCCTCTTGAGTTCGGTCTCGAATACGGCGGTCAGTTCTTCTGGCCAGTTCCATGAGAGACTCAAGGGTATCAGGCAGATCGTGAGCCACCAGTTCATCCTTTAAATGAGAGTTGAGGCCCTCCATAAAGATAGCACACAAACATCCAAGTGTAGTTTGGATGCTAAAGTCTTGAATTCAATTTCATAGTATGTTAGCGGCTTATTACCTTGCTGGAGATGAAGCAGAGTAGATCCAGCGATGGTTTGGCGAGCCAGGTCGTCGAAGACAGACTTGAAAAGCTTCAGAAATTCTGATAAGTCATTCAGAATAGGATTTCCACATTCCCATAACGGTGAAGCCGAAGCCAAGGCTCTCCCATCAAGTAGAGATAGGATATAGGTGGTCTTGGATGCTTCGGTGGGAAAGAGGGTAGGCTGTAATGAAAAATGCATACTGCATTGGTTGATAAATCCTCTGCTCATTCTTGCTTCTCCCGTGAAGCGAGTAGGCATGGATAAAGGTACTGTAGTCTTGACAGTCACCACTGGAGACAGTAGTTCTTTCACTGGGGTTGCCGAAGTGTTCAGTTGTGCATGTAACTGATTGAAGGCGGCAGCCAGACTTTCCAACGACTTTTGTTGCTTGGTGATCTGCTGGGCTAGGCCTGGAATGGCCTGCAAGGCCGTCAGCTGAGCCATGGAGTTAGCAATCTGTTGTGTTTGTGGCATAATGTGGACTCTTAGTCGAAGTGGCGATGGCTCCTCCCACAGGGAGGGGCCCTGTGGGGAACCACAATGATAGGCTAGACTCAATAGTAATAAGACACAGAAGGAAGGAAGTTTTATTATACTGCTGTGAAGAAGATGGTACTGTCTGAGGAACGGACAGTGCTGTAGTCCGATGATATCACAGTAAGGCTCCAGACAGCAACCGATGTAATGGTAGTTGAAGCGCTCACCCAGTAGTAGCGAAGGTCCGGTAAAGTTCCACAGTGCGGATAGGCCGTGAACTCACAGAGTGGCAGCGATGATAACTTCCAAGGTAGTCGAGTGTAGAGAGGGCCCAAGGCCTGAGGTGCAGGATACCCAAAGCAGGAAAGGCCCTCGAGGAGCGAATACCTAGAATGCCAGAGGGTACCTGGAAAAGAAGCAGACAAGACCCCTGAGGGGCGGGTGTCCTGAGGTTAGACTGAGCGGCTTCGGGAGTGAAGGTAGAAGTGAAGAGCCCCCGAGGAGCGGATACCCAGAGCTTCAGTAGGAGCGAGTTCCCCGGAAGGTAGAAAGGATCCAAGCAGGCGGCTTAGAAACGGTCAGAGTAATAAAACCGAACTCCTTGCTAACTCGTTGTAGTGGAGCGGAGCAGAGGTTTAAATACCCGGAGGTACTGATGTCATGCACTGTGGCCACCCTCGAGGTTCCCGCCATGATGTGTTCAAATACGTGGGTGGTGCGTGCTTGCACGTTTTAGAAGGCCTCAGGAAGAAGCATGGCGGACAGGGACGCCCATGCGGGTTCGGAGACGCCAAGGGGCTCGGCAAACAGCAGCGGAGGCAGCCAACTTCCCGAAGGAGGAGGAGAAGGGCAGAAGAGAGGTGAGGCAGAGTGGTCACAGCCGTCTGCGACAGATGGACACAACAGTAACAGAGGAGACTGGAGACTATAAGCCGGTTAACCTCACATCGGTGGTCAGAAAAATTAATGGAGATGCTACTGAAGAAAAGGATAATGAACTATCCAAAATCTGGTGGGTTGCTGGACCCGAGGTAGCATGGATTCACCAGGGGAAGGTCCTGTAAAACAAATCTGATTGATTTTTTATTGTGTGTCTAGAGAATTGGATTGAGGAAGGTGTTCAATGTGATGTACTTGGATTTCAGCAAAGCTTTTGATACGGTCCCACATAGGAGGCTTGTGAATAAATTGCAAAGTTTGGAAGTGAACGCCAGGGTAGTGGCATGGATTACAAACTGGTTGACTGATAAGAGACAGTTTATAATGGTAAATGGAACCTACTCTGAAGAGAGCTATCTTAAGCGGTGTGCCACAGGGATCAGTGTTGGGACCGATTCTGTTCAATATCTTTGTGAGCCACATTGTGGAAGGAAAAAAGGTAAAATATGTCTATTTGCGGATGATACTAAGATCTGCAAAATAGTGGACACACCTGAAGGAGTAGAGAGAATGAAAAGTGTTTTAACAAATCTGGAAGTGTGGTCGAAGTTTTGGAAGCTGGGATTCAGTGCCAAGAAGTGCAGAATTGTGCATCTGGGATGCATAATCCAAAAGAGCTATATCTGTTGGGGGGTGAAAGACTGATGTGCATGGACCAAGAGAGGGATCTTGGGATGATAGTGTATGGGGGATCTGAAGATGGTGAAGCAATGTGAAAAGGTGATAGCTAAAGCCAGAAGAATGCGGGGCTGCATAGAGAGAGGAAAAACCAGTAAAAAAAAGGAGGTGATGATGCCCTTGTAGAGGTCCTTGGTGAGACCTTACCTGGAGTGTTGTGTTCAGTTCTGGAATCTGTATCTCAAAAAGGAAAGAGACAGCATGGGAGCGGTCCAGAGAAGGGTGACAAAAATGGTGTGAGGTCTGTATTAGAAGACCTATGAGGAGAGGCTGAAGGATCTGAATAGGTATACCTTGGAAGAGAGGAGGTGCAGCGGAAATATGATACAGACCTTCAGATACCTAAAAGGTTTCAATGATATATGGACTTCAAACTTTTTCTGTTACAAAGAAAACAGTCGAACTAGGGGTAATGAAATTAATCTCCAGAGGGTGTGACTTGGAACCAATGTAAAGAACTATTCTTCATGGAGAAGTTGGTGGAGGCCTGGAATGTCCTTCTGGAGGAGGTAGTGAAGAAGAAAACAGTCAAAGAATTCAAAGGAGCATGGGATAAACACTGTAGATCTCTAAAGGCTAAAGAATGGAAAGAAGAAGTTTGCAGGGGGTTAACTTACTGGTATGGCGGTTACTACCCTTAGCAGAAGGCATGGAGATTATTACCCTTAAATAATATGTTTTGATGCTTTTCAAGCAACTGCAACATTTTCCACCTCTTAGACTGCAGGGGAAAAGAGGAATTGGATTCAGATGATAACTGAGGGCCCCAGCTTCCATGGTCTGGGATACTGATATGCAGACATAAGGAAACAAAGAAAGCATGCATGGGGGTAACTTGCTGGTGTGGTTACTACCCTTAACCAATAAGCCTTGATACTTTTGATGCAACTCCAACATTGCTCTCTGCTTCAACATCAGAGTTAAAGTAGAATTGGATTTAGACAGCTACCAGCAAGGGCCCCAACTCTTACGGTCTGGGGAACTGATAAGCATGGGGGTAACCAAAACAGAGCAGCAGTTACTAACCTTAACAGAAGGTATCAGATTACTACCCTTAACCAATAAGCCTTGATGCTTTTGATGCAACTGCAACATCACTCTCTGCATCAAAGGAGGGGGGTAGGGTGAAAGAAAAGAGGAATTTTGATTCAGAGACAACCAACACGAGCCATGACTTTTAACAGTTTGGGGTACTGATGCGCAGACATTAAGGAAAAAACACAGGACTGCTTCTATGGCAAGTCCATAAGCAAAGTAAATCAAGCAGCATTGACTGATGCATGGGGGTAACCTGCATGGCGTGTCAGATACTTCCATGGAAAGCTTGCTGGACAGATTGGATGGACCATTGGTCCTTTTCTGCTGTCATTTCTATGTTTCTGTGTTTCGTGATTCCATAAAAGGACAGAAAATTCAGACTAATATTGGACCTAAAAAGAGAGAACAAAAGTCTACACATTCCATGTTTCTGTATAGAGTCTCTTTAGTCAGTCATTTTGACCATACAATAGGGCGAATTTCTAACTTCACTAGACCTATTGGAAACATATTTTGATTTTTCAACCCGGGAAGACCTTCAGAAATATATTTGTTTCTTTATAATGAGCATTACCAGGTCAGAGCACTCCTTTTCAAAATAGCAATGGCCCAAGAACATTCACCAAAGTAAATGTTTTTTTTTCTTAAAAATGATAGTAGCAGCATTTTTAAGAAAAGAAGGGATTATGCCTCATCAATATTTGGACAACTGGTTGATCAGAGCAAAATCATATCAAGGAAGCTTCACAACATCCAATAGAATAGTACAATTTTTAGAAAGTTTAGGCTGGATAATCAGTTATGCAAAAAGCAATCTTATCCCATCCAATTCTCTGGAATATCTGTTCGCACTATTCAGAACTAAGGAAGGTTATATATTTCTAACTTCAAAAAGAGTGACCGAGATAATTTAACAAGTAGATAAATTCTTGACACAAGTATTTCCAAAGCTAGGGACAATGGCAGCAACTCTAAACCTAGTGCCATGGACCAGAGCTCACATGCGACCTCTACAAAATTTTCTTCTATTCCATTTGTCTCTTCAAATTCAAGACTGTGTTTAATCTTCTCCTTCCTGTTCAAGGGTGAGAGTCTGCTTCCATGGTCAGAGATAAAGAATCTGTTAAAGGGTGTGAGTCTGCAATCACCATTGTGGATTTTAATCTTCACAGATCTAGTCTAGCAGGTTGGGGAGCACGTTGCCAATTTCAAGTTTTTCAGGTTAAATGGGCAAAGAAAGAAGCCACGTGATCAAACAGGTTAGAAAGAAACCAGAACAATAGAATTAATACTCTTATTTTCTACCTGTTGCGGTTCTGCTCACGGGCCTAGCCGCGAGCAGACCCTAATTTATTTATTTTTATTTTTTTAAACATTTTTCTATACTGTCAAGTTAAATGCCATCACAACGGTTTACAGAAGGGCACGATAAAGAGAAATATGGGTGGTATAGATTACAAATTACTCGTGTGTCATCATAGTACGGTAACAATTTAAAATAATAAACTAGGTGTGTAAGTTAAACCTGATTGATAGGAACAAATTAGGCAGTTTGATTTTAATATTAATATGCTTATGTAGGTTACTAAAAACTTCTAGCTTGGTGCATCCTTATCGCTCAACTATTTTTTCTCCTTTTCTTTATCTTTATAAAATGCTTGTTTAAAAAGCCAGGTTTTCAGATTAGTTTTGAATAATTTCAGATTTGTCTGTAGTCTTATTTCGAGTGGCATGGTATTCCAGAGTACAGGACCAGCCAGTGACAGTGCTCTTTCCCTTACTTGCGTGAGATGTGCTGATTTGACAGAGGGGACAGTTAGTAGAGCTTTATTTGCAGATCTCAGGTTTCTTTGTGGTACGTGCACGCATAGTGCCGTGTTAAGCCAGTTGGCTTTATCATCGTGGATTAGTTTATGGATTATACAGAGTGCTTTATATTGTATTCTTTGTTCAATTGGAAGCCAGTGGACTTCAGCAAGTGTTCCTGTAATATGGTCACTCTTTTTTTGCCTGTCAAAACTCTGGCAGCAGAATTTTGCAATATTTGCAGAGGCCGAATTGTAGATTGAGGTAGTCCTAAAAGCAGGGAGTTACAATAATCTGTGCTAGCGAATATCATTACTTGTAGAACTGTGTGAAAATTGTTAATTGTTAATAGAGGTTTTAGTCTTCTTAGGATCATTAGTTTTGCATAACCTTCTTTTATTTTCTGTGAGATGTGTTGTTTCATGTTTAGCTCAGGGTCAATTATTACTCCTAGATCCCTAGCCTTACCTTCAGCCTGCTTGTCCCCGATGTTCTCTGTGGCTGGAGCCACCCCCGAACATCTCCACGCAGCAGGAGGCCGCCATCTTTGCTGCTCCCGCGGCCGGCTGAAGCCATAGCTGTCTTCCCTTGCGGCCCAGAGGCCGCCATCTTACCACTGCGGCCTGGAGCGACTGCCAACTCTACCTCTCCGTGGCCTGGAGGCCATGTCAAATTTTTCTGCTTCTCATGGCATGGAGCTGCTGACATCCTGTTTCCTCTTCTTGCGGCCAGGGGGCCGCTCCAGAGCTCTTCTTTGCAGCCCAGAGGCCGCCACCAGTGTTTCCTGGTGTAGGAGCTGCCCCCAGATCTCCTCCTTGCGGCAAGAAGCTGCTTCCCTCGTTGGGGCCTGCCTGCTGCCCATTCTTCCTGCTCCTGTGCTCCAGCATTGCTGCAGGCCGCTGTCCATGGTTCTGGATCTCTTCCTCTTCCTTAGGCGTGGGCCGTGCTTCTCTTCCAGCTTTAAAGGGCCAGTAGGGGGTGGTCCCTCTGGCCCCACCTTATTTTTATTTTATTTATTTATTTAAGAATGTTTATATACCGCCTTTACAAATAAGATTGATCAAAACGGTTTACAAAAGACATAAAAAAAATAAAAATATAATTACAAATCATAAAATAAAAAATAGAATAAAAATTTACATAAAACTGGTTAATAAAAAACCAATTAAGTGAGCGTTATTTTTACAAACAAGTAAAAGAAAAAAAAATAATGCCTGTGAAACTTTAAACATAAAATTGAGATATATTATAATTATTAATTCATTGTGCCTGTTTATTTGATGGAATCTTATATGCCAACTGGAAGAGATATGTCTTTAGTGATTTTTAAAATTGATTTCTGTTAGCAATTTGATGAAGTGTGTTTGGTATGGAGCTCCAAAGAAACGGGCCTGCCACAAAGGTGTAGTCATCTTCAGCCCTACTTAAGGGCCCTGCAGTCAGTCTAACATTGCCTTTGCAAGGAGCCAGTTCAGAAGTTGGACTGCTCCTGGATCCTGTTCCAGCTCTCCGATCCAGAAGCCTCCAATGACATCCTCCTCCTCATCTTCTTCAAGGCATTCCGTTCCTTGTCGTCCTTGTTTTTGATGTTCCATGTTCCAGACCTGATGTCCAAGTTCCAGTCCTGATGTCTGAATCATGTTCCGTGACTCAAGTCCTGATGTTCCAAGACCTGAGATGTTCCGTGTTCAAAGTCCTGAAATTTTCCGTGTTCCAAGATGTTCCGAGTTCCAAGTCCTGAGATGTTCCATATTCCAAGTCCTGAGATGTTCCCAGTCCTGATGCTCCAGGTCCTGAATAACCCATGCCTCCAGAGGTTCCTTGTTTTTAAATCTGAGTTCCGGTTTCCCAGTTCCAAGTTTTATCTTCATCTGTATCCTATTCCGACTCCGGAGGATCTGAGGGGTTTCTTCGCTTCTGTGCTGTGAGACGTCCTGAGCTTGTCCCACTCCCCTCGTGGTCCGTGACCAGCCATCCAGCTGTGTAGGGCGCATAGGGGACAGTGTGGTCCGCGATCAGCCCCCGAGCTGTGTAGGGCACCTGAGGGCCTTGCTCTTCCTCCTCTAGGTCCTCTTTCCATGTTCCTCGTCTGAGTCTCCAGTGTGGTCCGCGACCAGCCCACGGCTGTGTAGGGCGCCTGAGGGACTTTGCTCGTTCTCCACATCTGAATCTACATCCCAAGTCTCCAGGTCTGAGTCTTCATTCCAAGTTTCAAGTCTGAGTCTTCGTTCCACTTTCCTCGTCTGAGTCTCCAGTGTGGTCCGCAACCAGTCCACGGACTGGTAGGGCACCTGAGGTACTTTGCTTGTCTCCACGTCTTCTCGTCTACGTTCCAAGTCTTACGTCCGAGTCTACGTTCCAAGCCTCCATGTCTGAGTCTTCGTTCCAAGTTCCACGTCTGAGTCTTCTACTCTAGACCCTCTATCCACCCTTGTCTCCTGTCTGGCCTGCCACCTTTGCCGTTCCCAGCAGCAGGTCCGAAAGGGCTTGGAGTGGTCGAGGACCACTCCGAGACCAACCTTGCGTGGTTGGCCTCACCAAGGCTGTGCAGGTCGGTGGGGGACTGGGCTTCCGGTCCTAGCCCAGACGGGACCTTGTCTCACCTGCCTCGGCGCTTCCTTGGAGCTCCTCTCCTGGTTTGCCAGGGTCTAAGGGTACACTTCTCCTGGGGATCGGGAGCGCTCCCTAGTGTTCCTTCCTACGGATCCCCATCACAACCCATTGTAAAGAGGAGAGCAGCGCAGTTCTACACAACATCAATGCAACTGCAGTAGCATATGTGAACAAACAGGGAGAAACTCGAAATCAAGGAAAATCAGAGGAGACAAATCTCTTGCTCAATTGGGAGGAAAGGAATCTTTTACAGATTTCAGCACTATACATTGCAGGTCAAGAAAATGTACAAGCTGATTTTCTCTGTGGAAATCTTCTGGATCCAGGTGAGTGGGAGCTCAGCCTTTCAAAAGATAGTGAATTAATGGGACACTCTCCAAATGGGTCTTATGTTGACTTGCAAAAATGCAAAAACCTACAATTTTACAATCAACACAAAGAATATGGAAGCAAAGGGATAGCTGCACTGATTCAGTCTTGGCTACAGCTTGATTCAATGTGGGCCGGATTTTGAAAGGGTTACACGCATAAGGTATGTGCGTAACCCTTTTACAACCCCCCTGCATGCGCCAAGCCTATTTTGCATAGGCTCGGCGGCGCGCGCAAGCCCCGGGGCTTTGCTAGGGGGGCGTGTCGGGTGGGTGGCGTGACGATCGGGGTGTTCCTGGGGCAGTGTCAGGGGGCGTGGTGCCAGCCCGGGGGCATTCCGGGGGCGCGGCTGAGGCCTCCAGAACAGCCCCCCGGTCGGGAGATGGCGCACCAGCAGCCCGCTGCCGCGCGGGAGTTACGCTTGCCAGAGGCAGGCGTAACTTTTAGAATAAAGGTGGGGGTGTATAGATAGGGCCGGGGGGGGTGGATTAGGTAGGGAAAGGGAGGGGAAGGTGCGGGTGGATGGAAGGAAAGTTCCCTTCGAGGCCGCTCCGATTTCGGAGCGGCTTCGGAGGGAATGGGCAGCGCGCACAGGGCTCGGCATGCACATATGTGCACCCCCTTGCACGCGCCGACCCCGGATTTTATAAAATACGCGAGGCTACGCGCGTATCTTATAAAATCCAGCGTACTTTTGTTCGCGCCTGGTGCGCGAACAGAAGTATGCGCGCGCGCTGTTTCTTAAAATGAACCCCTGTATTTTTTCTCTGAATTTCCATTGATAGGTTAGACAATAAGAAAAATAGAGAAGGAAAAAAGTCAGATCATTCCAGAGGCACCAGATTGGCTGAGGAGACCATGGAATGCATGCCTAATAAGGTTAACAGTATCACCTCTTAATAAGAGCAAATTTTTTTTAGAATGTTTGAATGATTTCTCCAAAATTGTTTTGGATATACCTGAGATCTATATGTTAACCAACTTTTTTTCAAAAAAACAATATCTGAAAAAAAAATTTTTTAGGATAGTAGGAATGTTTCATATATTGTTTAAGCAACACCATCCAGGTGTTCAATGATTTTAATCATTAACGTTCCTTCCTCCATCCATTTTATTTTTGAGCGTGAATAAGTGAAATTGTGTGTTAATCTCGTTGCAAAAAAGATTTTTTTAAAAAAGCTTTCAATGTCCAAGACGCATAATAAACTTCTCAATAGACATTTGTCAGTGATCACGTACTATGTTTGTGAAGAAATAAGGTCGCAACTTTTTTCATTAGAAGCAATGTTAAACATTATCGCAATTTTCTATGTAAAAGATCTTCCGGGTAAACAAATTCTCAACTTATCTGCTTCGTGTTGGATAGCCCTACAAAAGTTGGTTAACATATAGACAAAATGATTGAGATCTCAGGTAGATCCAAAAAAATTTGGTGAAATCTTTCAAACATTCTAAAAAAAATTTGCTCTTATTAAGAGGTGATATTGTTATTTGTTTTGATGTTATTCTAGTTAAATCCCTCGAAATACTATTTAGTGCTATTTGTTGTTGGCCTAATAAGGTTAGCATATGTACATGTGTGGCATTTATTTGAGGAAATTTGCAAAAATTGCTTAATATCCCCTTGATGGCAGATATACCAAATATTTTAAAGTTTTTTACAAAAAGGTTTAGAAAAAGTTGTAATATTAAATTCTTTAAAAGTTCAGATGGCAGTAATATCATGTTCCAGAGGTAGAATTAAAGGAAATTCTGTCACTTCCCATCCAGATTTCTCATTTCCTGCTTGGGGTCAAAAGATAACATTTCCCATTTCGAGCAACTGTACCACAGTGGAATCTAAATTTGGTACTAAAATCACTTTTATCGAAACCTTTTGAACCATTGAAGCATGCTGCTATTAAGGATCTTACTGTTGTGGAGCGCTAGGAGAGCGATCCCACGCCTGGGAGATGTGTGTGCCCTTGGGCCGCGGCTCGAAGCCAGAGGGGTCTGAAGAGGTGCCGCGGGAGGCGTGGCATGCCCGAGCATGGGCTGGACGGAAGCAAGCTGGAGTGAAGACTGGCTGACAGGCCCTCCTCCGGACCTGCATGCTTCGGAAGACCCAACAACGCAATGTAGGTCTTGTGAACAGTCCTCCGACAGTTCCCAGCCCTTTCTGACCTGCCGCAGGGTACGGCACAAAGCGGCAGGCCAGATTGAGGCCAGGGCAGTGAAGACTGGAACATGGATTCAGACGAGACTCAGGAACTACGTAGACTCAGGCATAGATGTGGACTCAGGAACGAGGTGCAGGATGCATAGACGTGGACTCAGGCAAAGACGTGGACTCAGGAACGAGGTGCAGGATGCATAGACGTGGACTCAGGCAAAGACATGGACTCAGGAACGAGGTGCAGGATGCATAGACGTGGACAGGCACAGACATGGACTCAGGACGAGGTACTGGATGCACAGAGGTGGAGTCAGGAATGAGGGCTGAAGGAAGACATGGGCACTGTCCCTCAGGGCGCCCTACTCAGACCACCCGCGGGACTGAGTCGCGGACCACCCTGTCCCATGCACGCCCTACACAGCCCTGGAAGGCTGGTCGCGGACCATGCTGAGAGCGGGAGAGCACAGGGAAGAAGCAGGTTGCTGCACTCCTGGCAGCTCAAGGCAAGGTTTGCTGCACTCCTGGCAGCTCAAGGCAGATACGCTGCACTCCTGGCAGCTCAAGGCAGGTTAAAGCATCAGGATCAGGAACAAGGATTAAGACAGACCTCAGGGCTGGAACAAGGACATCTGGAACAGCAGGAACATCAGGACTGGAACACAGATACTGGAACAGGAGACACACCTCAGGGCTGGAACATGGACATCTGGAACAGCAGGAACATCAGGACTGGAACACAAATACTGGATCAAGAGACAGACCTTGGGACTGGAACGGCAGGCAGACATCAGGACTGGACGAGGAGCTCCGACAGGTAACAAGAAACACAGGACCTTGCAGAAGTGCTGGACCACGGACGACTTCCTGGAGCAAAGGATCTCAGGAGTGACCAACTCCTTGCGAAGGCAAAGACAGACTGAACGCTGAGCCCTTTAGTAGAGCTAGGGTGGACAACGCCCAGGGAGGGGTCAGCAGGAGGCCACACCTGGCTGGCCCTTGAAGAGGAGCAGAGAGGCGCGCGCCCGCGCCCTAGGGAGCTGGAGAGAAGAGCTGGAAGCTGGTGGAGTCCTCAGCCACGTGGAAGGCCCAGGGAAACAGTGGAACAGCCCTGGGCTGGAGCTGGGTGAAGGCAGGTCAGTGGAGCAGCTTCCAGCTGCAAGGACTGAAGCAGGAAGAAGCAGAGAGAGGTAAGGCTGGCTGCAGGCACCGGCAGAGAGAACAGAGAGCTGCAAGGACTGAAGCAGGAGAAGGGCTGACTGCAGGAACGGCTCCATGCCGTGAAGACAGCCCCAGGAGGAGAGATAAGACTACAGGCAGAGTAGAGAGCTGTAGCAGGCTGCAGGCACGGTAGAGAGCTGCAGGCACCAGCAGGGACGGCTCCCTACTGGTCGAGGACCTGGGCTGAAGGTCCCGGGATCGCAGCAGCACGTCAGGGGAAGGCAGAAACAGGAGCAGAGGAGCCGACCGCAGGGCAACAGCTGTGGGGACGGCCCCAGCTGATTCAGGGAAAGAAGCAGCAGCGTCAGCAGCCTGACTGGCTGCGAGAAGGTAAGAGCCAGCCCACGCTCCTCGCGGGCAGGATCACAACACTTACATTAAAGGCAGTCTTTCTGGTTGTAATATTGTCAGCAAGGCATATGTCAGGGATCACGCACTATCATGTATACTTTTCTCAAAATTCAGTAATAATTCATCCAGTTCTTTATTTTTACTGAAAATTATTGTTGTGAGCGATTTAAGCCTGAGTCCCTCTTGCCAAAGCGCGATTGATGCAACCTCATGGGCGGGCCTTGACGTCTGCACTGACAGTGGGCAAGCGAGTCTTGGTATGAGCTAGGCTATGACAAGTCCAGGAGGCTGTGACTGTAGTCAGATCTGAAAAGCCGAACGAGGCTGACGGGTTGGGCTGAAGACGGAGCTGAAGACGGATGAGGAAAGCTGGAGTTGAAGCTGAAGACTTGGATGAGGAGTAAGGCTATGGCTGAAACTGAAGACTTGGATGAGGAGCAAGGCAGAAAGCTAGTCACCAAATAACCTTCTTGCTGAGGCCAGGAAGAGATGTCAGGAGAGCCCTTTTATAGGGCAGCAAGTCGTGAATTCATCTGAGGGTGCCATGAGTTTTCCCGCCACAGGCCCCTTAAGACTACTGACTTTGAGCACGTGCACACCTAGGGGATGGTACAGAGGTGGTTAGCATGGTGGCCTTCTCCCACATGTGCTGTTCGGTGGCACTACATCGCAACTGGGCCCACCAGCAGGCAGGTGAGTGCAGCCACTCGCATCCCTTGAGCAGCGAAATGTAATAGTTCCCCCTCCTATAAGCACATGAAGCCTCATTTCTTCGGCTTCTGGGGAAACAATGAAGGTATATTTTTACCATCGGGAACTCAGGGGTTTCATCATGACATCTAAGAATTCTTTGGTCTTGGGACTGGGCTGGAGAAACATTATGTTGGTTGATCCCATTCTATAGGCAGGGATCCTTCTGATTATACTGAAGTGGCAGATCTTCTACTTTTGGTGAAGTGGTCAAGATGGAGTATCTGGAGCTTAGATAGCTCAGTGCACCCATCAGGATGAACCCCAGTGATTGATCTGTAAGGTGTTCCAGTCAATGGATGGTTGGAGTCTGTGCCAATGTAACCCAAGTACAAGAGCACTGGATGCTTTAGGTAGCACATAGAACTGAAGTTTTTCTTGGTGAGACCCTATCTGCATATAGATAGGCAAGGTGGTCGCCATCAAATGACTGAATAAGGGTTCTCCGTAAATGGAAGAGATAACACAAGGAATAGTCAGATTGGTAGTAGGGCAGCCACATTGACATTATAGGGAATCTTAAATAAAGTTGCTCCTAGCTGCGTTATCGGTTAAAGCCTTGGTTTGAACTGAGTATTTCCTGAAGATAAGAGACACTGGTACCATCGATTGTGGAGAAGGAGTAGGATGGTGGAGAACTGCCCTCCCAACTAGGCATGTTTCTTCAGAGTTTCCCAATCTATTGTGGCACTGACCAAAAAAATGTCCTTGTGCTACACAGTAGATGCAAAGGTTTGCCATCTCCGCCTTTGTTTTTCCTCAAGCAAACGTCGTGTGTTACACAATTGCATGAGTTCTTCGAAAGCCACCATCTTCAATGGTTCTAGCATGGACTCCGAGTGACTCAGGGGTTTGGGAGCTATGGGAGTAGCCTAATAGGAGGTCTTACTGTATCGAGCTTGTTCCTGAAATCTCAGATCTATTTGAATAGCCAGGGCAATAAGTGCTTCTAGGGTTGGGGGAAAGTCCCGAGCTGCTAGTTCATCTTTTATTTTCCTGGATAACCCTTGCCAAAAAATAGCAGTTTGACTATCTTAGCCCCAACCAAGTTCAAAAACTAGGATATGAAATTCTACTGCATACTCGCCAACCAAGCAAATGCCTTGATAGATACGAAAAATGTCTTTAGTAGTGGATGAAAGGCAACTGGGCTGGTCAAAACTCAGGTGAAACAGTTGTATGAGGTTATCCAAGTTCCTGAGAAGAAAGTCATCTTGCTCCCACAAGGGAGCAGCCCAGGCGAGAGCAGGACCATCCAACAGGGAGAGGATATATGTAATCTTAATACAGTCAGAAAAAAACCAAGCTGGCTGTAATTCAAATTGCTTATTGCAACATTGAGGAACTCTCTGAACCCCTTAGGATCATCACTGTATCTCAGAGGTGGCGGGAGTTGAATCATGGATTCCACAGGCCAGATATGTGCTGGTGCAGGGTTTGCCAGAGCTGGAACTGGGTCTAAAGCCAGGCATTGGACGCGAATCATATCTAAGAACTGGGACAAGTTCAATAATAACCCATTTGCTTGATCAAGTTGTTGCTGGGATTGCTGCATTAACCTGTTCAGGAGACTATTTAATTTGGTATTTTGCTCCATCATCTGGGAAGCCAAGGCAGCAATGGCCAATCTCAGGGACACGTCCACTGAGCTCATAGCCTCAGCAACCTGTTGACAGCAACGTAAGCTGGGGCTCAATTGATGCAACTTCGTGGGTGGTTGAGGTCTGAGTTGACAGCGGGCAAATGAGTCTTGGCATGAACTAGGCTATGACAAGTCCAGGAGGCTGTGACTGTAGTAGGATCTGAAGGGCCAGACAAGGCTGATAAGCTGGGCTGAATCTGGAGCTGAAGACAGATGAGGAGCAAGGCTGAAGCTGGAGCTGAAGACAGATGAGGAGCAAGGCTGTAGCTGGAGTTGAAGATTTGGACAAGAAGCAAGGTTGAAACTGAAGCTGAAGATATGCATGAAGCAAAGCTGTGGCTGAAGCTCAAAACTGATGAGAGGCAAGGCTGAAGCTGAAGACTTAGCTGGACTGGAGCAAGGCAGGCCAGAGCAAGGCTGAGGATTGGACCAGGCAGAAGGCTAAGTACCAAATGACCTTCTTGCTGAGACCAGGAAGAGATGTCAGGAGAGCCCTCTTATAGGGCAGCAGGTTGTGATATTAACATAGGGCACCGCAGATTTTCCCGCCAAGGGCTCTTTAAGACAACTGATGTCAGGCATGAAGATACCTTGGGAAAGGTCTGGAAGTGGTAAGCATGAGGTTGTTCTGCCGCCTATGCTGCTTGGTGGCATCACATCACAACTGGGCCTGCTGACAGGCAGATGAGTGCATCCGCTTGTGTCCCACGAGCATTGACATGTAACGATTATGTCAAGTTTTCATTTAAATCATTCTATATCTCTACCAGCTTTTTGAAAGGAGGACTGTGAAGATATAAATAAATGTTTGAGGTATCAGATGTATGACATATCCTTATCAAATATTTAGAAGTTACAAATTCATTTTGTAACTCTGATAAATTATGTGTTTAATTTGGTAGACCACATAAAGGTGAATCAGCATCAAAAACAAACTTAGCAAGGTGTATTAAGGAAATGATATATTCAGCATACATATTAAAGAAACGCCAGGCTCTAGAAATTATCAGAGACCATTCCACAATAGCTCAGTCTTCCTCTTGGGCTTCATTGGCTATATATCCTTAGACATTTGTAAAGCTGCAACAGTTTTCTTTACATTCTTTTATAAAACATTATAGATTGGAAGTTCTCGCAAAATAAGATTCTTCTTTGGAGTAAGAATTCTCAGAACGGGCTTAACATCATACCACCTAGTATAACCTGACTTTGGTACTTCCCAACCACTCAGCACTGGTATAGCAGGGTGAGAAAGGAAGGAGAAATGTATACTTGCTTGATAATTCCTTTTCCTTTAGTCCGACTACACCAAACCAGAAACCCATCTGAGATGGTAAAATTTATGGATTGCAGGTTTTTGTTAATTATCAAGCACACAATTAAAAAAAAAAAATCATAATTATTTGGCATTACTAAAATTTATTTCAGAAACTTTAAAGAGGTTAATCTTATAAACTTTTCTAGTTACTTTTGAAAAATCTTTAATAATAAATTTTAATACATGGTTAATATTTTGAAGTTTAATAAACTACATTTTCATGGAAATACTGGCCTTAACTATCCTGCACCACACATAAATAGTGATGATGTCACAGAAAGTCATGTGATCTGCCTCCAACTTCTAGAAAAGGAACATACTCCAATCATTCTGGACTTCTGTAGCTGGACCAAAGGAAAGGAAATTATCAGGTAAATACAAATTTCTCCTCACTCAAAACACAATTAAGCTCTGAAGCTCATTGCCAGAAGATGTGGTAAAGGCAGTTAGTATAGCTTGGTTTAAAAAAGGTTTGGACAAATTCTTGGAGAAAAACTCAATAAACTATTAACCAAGCAAACTTGGGAAAAGCCACTACTTATCCTTGAGCATTAGCATCATGGAATCTATCTACTATTTGGGATCCTGCCAGATACTGTGAACTAGATTTGCCACTGTTAGAAACAGGATTCTGGGCTTGATGGACCTAATATGGCAGTTCTTATGTTTTTATGTACCACTTGCTGACCTACTGAATATGGACCTATAAATGTCTATGTACCTTAGCTATTTATTACGTAACCACGTTCTCAGCTGGAAGAAATTAGTCAGTGATGATTGAAGTGGTACCAAATTCATTTGCAAGTTTCTCTAATTAGGATGTTGATTATGCTGTTTAACATATTTGTTGGATCTCTGAATATTTTATAAATATCATAATAATTCATTTATGATCAGTTTCAGGAACCACCATCGAGTATATCAAAATATACCATGTCTGAAGAGGAGGGAGAAGAAGAAGAAAATGAAAGAGTCTTTCAGAAATTACAGCTTTCTACCAAACAAAATAATATATATATCAAGAAAGCTGCAAAACTGAGGGTAATTATTGTACCTCTCCCATTTTTCTCACATTCTAAAAAGAGGGGGTCGGTTAAGAATAATGAGGCCGACATTCTAAAGATCTAGGCATTTAACTTAAGAAGCTAGGCTCGTAGATCTGACAAATTAAAAAATCTCCCTACTTGATTGCCTAAATTTAGATGCCTAAAAAGTGGTAGGGTTCAATTAGAGTCAAGTCAGTGAATCAGTTATGAATTCAGTTTTAATTTCCAGTACTAGACACTTAACTTAGATGCAGGCTGGAACCAGGGAATCAAGGTTCAAATCTTGCTGACACTCCTTGTGACCCTTCATTGTCTCATGTATAAATTTAGGAATCTATTTTCTAAGTTGCAGTATTTGCCCTGGAGGGTAAAAAATCATGTAATCCACTATCCTTTGTTACTGTGATTGGGGCAAAAGTGGCTATGTGGCTGACTGGCACTGTTTTTTAAAATGGGGATGCTGGGGGGTCACGTGAGGGGATGAGCTGAAGCAGACGTGCCTAGCTTCGGCTCCCTGCTCCACGGCACGAAATCACTGGCGAATATCCCTTAGCACGGCGAAAATCTTAATTTTCAACCGAGGTCAGGCGGCACATGTCGATTGTCAATTTTATGAACCGATCGCCGGAAGTAATGACGAGCAAAAGCACCAGAAAAGAAAAAGAAAAGGTGAAACTGGCTGCTGAGAACAAGATGGCCGCCGCCACATGCGAGTCCGGGCAAACGCAGCAAGGATATTTCACAGCGGAGGCCTTAAAGGACATAATCGTATCCACTTTGGATGAAAAATTAGCCGGGATATCAGAGAAGCTATCGGAGGTAAGGGAAGCCCTCACGGAATTAGGTCCCCGAATTGATCACACAGAGGGACGCATCTCCCTGCTTGAAGACGATATGACGGCGCAAACGGGGAAACTGAGTAAGCAGGAGGAGTCCATTAAAGAATTACAAAGCAAACTGGACGATTTAGAAAATCGGGCGAGGAGGGCAAACCTTAGATTTTTAGGACTCCCGGAGACGGTAGATGAAAGACAGCTTGAGGCTTTCCTGGAAGATTGGCTACCGGAGGCAGTGGGGGAACCCGAGCTCAAGGGCAAGCTACATATTGAGAGGGCGCACAGGGTGGGCCCACGCAAAGAGTCTGATAACCGCCCCAGGATAGCAATAGCAAAAATTTTAAGTTTTGCCCATAAACAAAAATTATGGCTGGCATACAGGAAGAAGGGAGACATTGACTACAAGGGACATAAGATTAGAATTACCCAGGATTTTTCAACCAAAGTCTCCCAACTGAGAAGAGCATTCTCCCCTACATGTTCTACACTGGTAGAGAAGCAGATAAAATTTGCTATGCAATACCCGGCCACCCTAAAGATATGGCACGGAGGGAAAGGCCATACGTTTGAATCCCCGGAGGCAGCGCAAAAATTTCTGACATCGCTAAAATTATGAGGCCACTCCTATATTCTGTAGCAAGTCGTCATTTTAGTCAATAATGTCTGTTTGCATTTACAAATTGTGTCGTGGAGCAGGGTCACTTCAGGAACGTGATCTCCAGAGCCTCTGGGAAGAGGAATCTCTATTTTAGTAATCCCTGACAGGGGATTTTGGGTTGGGAATGGGTAAAGGGAGTGGAGGGGATAGGGACTATAAGTTTGGATTAGGGCTTGAGGGTAATTGCAGCTGTGATGAACTGAGTCTGGACACTGGCATTATTCTATTGGAACTGCAAATGGGGACGCAAGGGAGAGTTAGGATATCTGAGGAATACTACTCGGCACTTCTTGAGAAAGTAGAGGGTCAGGTTAGGCTGGGAGCCTGGACCTCCTATGTAACAGTCTTTCTGATTGTCAAACAGATTGAACTTCCTGTCCATGAGTAAGTTCCGGATAATATCGTGGAATGTGGATGGACTAGGTTCCCCAATAAAGAGGAAGACAGTATTTCAGCATCTCAAAAGGTTAAAAGTCAATATTACATGCCTACAAGAAACTCATTTGCCGGACAAAGAAAATAAAAAACTACGCAGGGAATGGGTCTCTGAATGTTATTATTCTACAGCTAAAGGAAAAAAAGGGGGAGTAGCCATTTTAGTTAATAAAAACACTCCTTTCACTTTAAGTAAAGAAATAGCGGATCCAGAAGGTCGGTACTTGATACTAACAGGCACCTTAGCAGGGAAACCCATAACATTATGTAACATTTATGGGCCGAACACGCCAGATCATTGTTTTTTCAGTACCATTATTAATCTATTGCTGGTTCATGCGCATGGGGATATTATGGTGGCAGGGGACATGAACTGTGTCATGGATGCCACGCTGGACAAATCTCTACTCCCCAAAGGATATCGCCAAAAGCAAAAGACGGGAGTGCAGCAGCTATGTAAACAGCTCCGCTTAATAGATCCATGGCGAATATTAAATCCAACATCAAGGGATTACACTCACGTGTCGAGAGCTCACGGAACGATGTCTCGAATAGACTATCTTTTAGTGGCGAATAATATGTTTACAAAAGTGGAATCGGCAGATATAGGTGTCATGGGGATTGCAGACCATGCACCAATTTGGATAGATCTGTGGTCATCTTCGAACAGGAAATCACATAAGTCGTGGAGATTACCTGGCCATCTCCTTCAGGATAAGGAATTTCATCAATACTTAAGGTCTCAATGGGACCTTTTCTATGAACACAACAGCCAACATAAGGAAGACATCACCCTATTCTGGGAAACAAGCAAAGTAGTGTTGAGAGGTGCAATAATTGCTTATACCGTAAAAAAGAATAAACAATTGAACAATACAATTCTGGCTTTGGAAACGCAATTGCAAACAGCGAAGGCTAAATTAGCAGTGGATCCTTCTCAATCTAACAAAGCCTCGTTCTGGGCGTGCTTACAATCTCTGAACGCGCACTTACATTTAAGATCAACAAAATCTATTAAATCATCGGATCACTTCTTTTTCCGGCAGGGAAATAAATCCAGCAAATTGCTGGCCCGAATGGTAGCCACCCAAAGGAAAAAATCATACATTACCGGATTAAAAACTACCTCGGGACTTTATACAACGTCTACAGAGGGTGTCCTGGATGTCCTACGGCAATATTACGAACATTTGTACCGAGAGGATCGGGAGGGAACACAGCTGGATGAAGATGCCTTTTTCCGGGACATCGACATGCCATCTCTTACAGACTTACAAAAAGATTTTCTCACCAGACCGATCACAGCGGGGGAAGTGCTGGGAGTGATTAAGATAGGTAAGAGTCATAAGTCACCAGGCCCTGATGGCTTCCCGGCTGAATACTATAAGGTCCTAAGCGAACAGCTTAAAGAAGTACTAGCCTCATTTTATAATAAAGCTTGGAAGGAGACTGGTTTTCCACCTACATTCAACACCGCTTTTATTACAGTCTTACCTAAGCCCGGGAAGAATCCGGACCAGGCTGCCTCCTACAGACCAATCTCACTCCTGAACTATGATTTAAAACTTTACGCTCGGCTCCTTGCCATTCAGATGGGAGCCATTATGCCCCATATTATTTCTTCTCATCAAGCAGGATTCGAGAAAGGAAGGAATGCGGGAGCGCATGTACTCCGGTTGGTGGCGGCAATGGAGACCTCACATCACCTTCAGACCAGGGCTATGGCCGTAAGTTTTGACTCCGAGAAAGCTTTCGACCGAGTGTCGTGGTCTTACATGTTCTCCGTATTGAGGAGATTTGGCTTTCCGGACACAATCATTAAGGCGATTTCTATCCTATATGATAATCCAAAGTCGTATATTGTGGCCAACGATTCCATTTCTTCAGAAATCCCGATCCAGAGAGGCGTAAGGCAGGGATGCCCTTTATCGCTGATTTTGTACATCCTTGCCCTGGACCCTCTCCTTAGGAAACTGGCACACTCTTCGGAAATCCAAGGACAACAAATTGGGAGGGACAGTTTTACCATCGCAGCATTTGCAGATGACATGCTGGTATATATGACGAATCCCACGTTGGCTCTGCCGCATGTCCTACAGCTGCAATCAGACTTCGGTAAGTTTGCTGGCTTAAAAATAAATGTAGATAAGTGCGAAGCCTTGGATGTTACTGGGGGCCTGCAAAATAGTTGGCCGGGTACTTTTCCATTAAAGTGGGTTCCCACTTCTCTGAAGTACCTGGGCGTCCAAATCCCGGCACAACCCAAGGATATATATGCGCTGAATGTACTCCCCCGGAAGCAAAAGCTTATCAGTAACTTGCAAGCCTGGCAAACATTACCACTATCCCTCTCTGGAAAAATTTTACTCCTTAAAATGAAAGAAATCTCTAAATGGCTATACTTATTTAGCATGCTCCCCATATGGTTGAAGAAAAAGGATGTGAAGGACATGAATACAGAGTTACGTAAATATTTATGGAATGGAAAGCGGGCGAGAGTACCCTTAACAACACTCATGAGATCAAAAAGTGAGGGGGGCCTGAACTGTCCCAGTTTGAGAGTGTATAACTGTGCATGCCTGGCGAGACATATAAAGGACTGGCTATTTACAACAGAAGGATGTTCCCCCACACAATTTATTACGCAATGGGTGGCACCTTTTCATCCCGGTGCACTCCTACAATGCCCAATCAAGATGCTCCCACAGCACTTTAAATCGAGTGTGATCATACAACCGCTAAGAGGGGCATGGAAACATATCTGCTTTTTGTTACATCTTAGACCGGAGAACACTGTTTGTCAGTCGATCACGGGGAACCCAAGGTTTACACCGGGGATCTTTCAAGGTCTGTTTCAGCGCTGGCGACAGCAAGGACTATCGACGATCATACACCTGTTCAACTGGTCGGCAGACCCAGTTCAACTGCACAGCTTTCAAGAGTTACAGGACAGGTACGGCATACCGAAGGAAGATTTTTATGGATACCTACAAATCAGAAGTTACGTCCAGGAGCATCTTCAAACCATCTCGTCCTTCGTGCTCTCTTACCATTTAATACACATCTTACAAGGTCCAGATGGAAAACGGGAACGATGTGCCGATTACTATCGGGCGCTCATGACGTTATCGCATCCAAAAAATTTCACTGCCTTAACAGAAAAATGGAATCGATGGTTGCCTAGTCCTATCTCAGAGACGGACCTGGAGGAATGTTTCAGTAGAATCCCTAAGACCTGCGAGAATGTGGCATTACGGGATAAATTATATAAATTTTACTATCAAGCCTTTTATACGCAATACATCGCTTTCCAAATGGGCCTCATTACCGAACAAGCATGTATTCGATGCCAGGCAGATAAACCAGATTATTACCACAGTTTCTGGTTATGCCCGGTAGTGGAGAGATTTTGGCGTTCATTACAAAGGATTCTGCTTAAGCTGTGGGACATTTCAATACCAATGGACCCCATATTGTGGCTATTTGGGGTGGGAGTAGAAGATGAGTTCTTTGTGGACACATATCGATTCCAATTCTTTAGCAAACTTACTATGACCGCTTTGGATGCTATACTAGCCCAATGGCTTATACCGAAGCCTCAATATCAGACGGTTTGGAAAACTAAATTCCATCAACTACTTCAACGTGAACAATTAACAGCTTCTCAAAAATCTGTTAACTACCAAGATATTTCGACAAATATTTGGAGAGATTATTTGACTCTAATGCCACAGGAAGCCGTACCATACTTGCAGTAGGGACAGATGGAATCTGACTAGAAGTCCCTTCTAACTCCGCAAGGAGCTCTCCTAATTATGCAGAAAGGGTTTTATATGGTACATTAGATAACCGTTGAGGCATGCTTATCTGTTTATCTGTATATTTGTATAATTGTCTGAATATTAATTAATGCAAAAAGCAGATTCCAGCACCTATGACATGATGCCCCAAGACATATTTGCCTAGGCCGAGTGACTTTCCAATAGTGTAGGGGGACTTGAACCTGGCAATAGAAGATACTTATCTTAGAGAGTGGATGCCTGTTCTAGATACCCTTGCAGGAGAGGTTATAACAGACTCAGTTTCTTCTTGTTTATACGGTGCCCTACAGGGAGGGGGGAGGGGAACAGGGGGGGGGGGGGAAGGGGGGAGGGGACAACCTTGCCTGGATTAACGGACCCTGTTTAAGCTGGGTTCTTAACAGGGAGGGGTCTAGGGACTCAGCAATGGACGGCCATGGAAATGGGAGAAATAGAAAAATTCAAACAGTGGAGAGGTATATTCAGACAGGGGGTTATACTGGGAAATCACAAACAGGGAGACACGGCGGATGTTTAGAAGCTGAGCAAGTGGACAGAGTGTATTATATTATATTACATTATAAATAGTTATCTGTCCCGAATTCTAAGGATCCCAGTCAAGACTGTATGTTGGTTAAGTGAACTATCCAGCTGGACTGCTTAGCCCTGCCTGTGGTACAGGACTGGGGAATGTGGAGGTTATATATATACCAAGTGGTATAAATGGGGAGTAACCAAGGCTAGGAGTGCGAACTGATCAGTCTGGCCCTCGTTCTGTAGTGTTGGGTAACGTTCTTTGGGACACTTTACAGTAATCATTGTGCTTAATGTACCCTATTGTTCAATTATGGCTTGTACTGTTGCTCAAATGTTATCCTCTCTAACGTTTCTAACGTTCATTTTTAACGTTTCTTACTGTTTTTACTTCTGAGCTCTACTTTTGAGTCTGGCAAATGTTGAGTTATGTGCTGACCGGTTATCTGTTGAAATTTGCAAATATTTTGTCAAACTGCAATCTTGTACAAGAATTCTCTGCTGTTAATAAACATACTTAAACAAAAAAAAAATGGGGATGCTGGAACGCCTTGGGTTCCACTAGACCATTGACTTGTGAGAAGTGAAGGGGGGAGGGGGGGTAAAGAGGGCTGTGGGGGATCAGGTGGACCAGAGGATGGGGGGAATTATTTTAATCCAAGGGGGAGGGGATTTGAAAAGAGTGGAGTTTGAAAGGGTGGGATCGGGGCAGTTGAAGACACTTTTTTGGAGATACATTTTCTATTTTGGCTGCCTCAGGGGGTGGCAGGGAGGTTGGTATGGGGGTCTCAATAGACTTCCACAGAGGGTTTCACAGTACCAGGGGAGAAGCTGGAAGTTACTCGAGCCCTTTAAGGATACATCCTGAGATTATCAGGACTTGTTAACATCCCGATGCTCCTGGAGAAAGTTATACCTCTTGAGGTATAGATAGCTTGCAATCAAATAACGTGGCTTGCAAATTTTGAGGCAAGCTGTGTTATTTGCACAAAACTTCAATATGTATGACCTGATTTCCATGCATTGCATGTAAACTGCCACAAATCAGCTCATTTTAATACCATGGCTCATTTTAATACCCTGTGGCAAAGCCCTAATGCAGCTTAGCAAATGTTTGCCCTTAGATTGTAAATCCTTAGGGGACAGAGAAATGCCTACAGTATCTTAATATAATCTACTTTGAAGTGGCTGACTAGTCATGGAAGGTAAAATATAAATTAAAAAATGTAATTAAAGTTAGGGGAAAGAATAGCAGGTCTAAATTTAGAGGCCTTAATTTGTGGTTCCTAAAATTAGATGCCCATTTTCAGCAAACATATGTGCCTAAGTCAGGGGTGGCCATCTCCCATCCTTAAGAACCACAAACAGGCCTGGTTGTCAGGATATCCACAATGAATATTCATGAGAGAGATTTGCATACAGAAGAGGTTGTATATGCAAATCTATCTCATACATATTCATTGTAAAAATCCTGAAAACCAGTCCTGTTTGTGGTTCTTGAGGACCAGACTTGGCCACCCCTAGCCTAAATTTGAAAACTTTGGACTCCTACATTCAGTCGAAAGCAGACATCTAACTTAAGAGCCTACTTAGACCTAGAGCCACTAAGCTGTGATGTTTTTTGTAAGAGAGTTTCTACTATCATGGGAGGGGAGGTATTGCCACAATAGTGGAGCCCTTTCCCCTGAAAAAACATTGTGGCCCTTTGATGGTAGCCCTAACCTCAAGGGACTGCCATCGCCTTAAAGAGCCAGACAAAAAACAAATTGCCTTAGCTCAACCCAGGGTCACCACTTAAGGCGACCCTGACTGCCCAAAAGTTCAAAAATAGAAGAAGATACCCATGCAGCAAAGGCCCCTCTAATTCCCTCCCCCCCTCCCCCCGCCACTAGGTAAAAGCATTCAGTTGGGTTCCAGACTCCACAACCTCCTTCACTCCCAAGGCAAATAAATGCAATATGTTCAGCATCAGCCTCTCACCCCTTCACATGTATCAATAAACATCATTGGGGGTTCAGGGGTCTCACCTCCTTACCCCCCAAAGTGGGGAAATTACCAAAAAGGGGTTCTGAGCCCCCCCTCCACTGCCCTGGGTGTCCCGCAGTACAGAAGTTGTGGGCCCATCAGAGAACTTTCTTGCGAAGTTTGCGAGGTACGACAGTCTTCCCAAGCGGTACTGTGGCAGAGGCTGCAAGTAGGACACGAGCAGGGTCGATGATATGTCGCCGCGGCTCCAGGGTGTCATCAGGGATGAATGAGTGGGAACAGGCGTCCGCCTTGACATTCTTGGCCATGGGTCAATACCGGAGAATGAAGTTGAAGTGGGTGAAGAAGAAAGCCCTTCGGGCCTGCCACAGGTTCAGGTGTTGGGCTTGGTGCAAGTATTCCAGATTTTTGTGATGTATGTACACTAGGGATGTGAATCGTTTTTTGACGATTTAAAAAAATCGTCAGATATTTTTTAAATAATCAAAAATTGTTAAGAGTCGCGATACAATAGAAATTCCCCCGATTTATCGCGAAAAATCGTAAATCGGGGGAGGGGGAGGGCGGGGAAAACCGGCACACCAAAACAACCCCTAAACCTACCCCGACCCTATAAAATGAATCCCTTACCTTCTCCCACCCTCCCGAACCCCCCCAAAACGTTTTAAGAGTACCTGGTGGTCCAGTGGGGGCGCGGGGACCGATCACCCACTCTCGGTCCATCGGCGCCATTTTGGCTGCCACTCAAAAATGGCGCCGATGGCCTGATAAAAAAAAAACCACCCAACCCTTTAAAAACGACCCCTTAGCTTCCCCCACCCTCCCGATCCTCCCAAAACATTTTAAAATTACCTGGTGGTCTAGTGGTGGTCCCGGGAGTGATCTCCCATTCTCAGGCCGTCGGCTGCCACTCATAAAGATGGCGCCGATAGCCCTTTGCCCTTACCATATGACAGGGTATCCGTGCCATTGGCCGGCCCCTGTCACATGGTAGGAGCACTGGCTGTCCGCCGCCGTCTTTAAAGATGGCCGCCACCGTCAAGAGCCCTGACATCATCTGAGGGGGCCAGTGGCATCTTCCCACCTCGGGGCCTTTATATCCCTGCAGGAGGCGCAGGCGGCGCAAGCACACGCCTCGGGGAAGGACCAGGAGGGGAAGAAGTCAGCGGGGTTCCACGTGCTGGCCGGTCCGGGGTGGCCTCGGCGGCATGGGAGAGTCACCGGCCATGTCAGGAGGAGCTGGATGCTGCAACCCTGAGAGCCGGGGGTTAGAAAAGAGTATCGGAGATCTGGGGAGGCTGGCCGGGACAGCCTGTGGCCGGTGAGTATAACAACATATTACTCCCTGGGCATGCATGCTCATACATCAAGCCCAATGGACCTTGCAATCCCAGTGGCTTCAAGCCACTCAAGATCTACAGGACTGCATTAGAGTCAAGCCATACTTCCAGGACTCCTTGTCCTGGAAGCGGGAAATTTCCAACCTGGAGCGGGGGGAGTATCCTTCCAAATTCCTCGAGTCCAAATTGTTCTGATGATAAATGTGTACACCCTGGGCTGGGAAGCTCATGGAGATAGACTCATCACCCAGGGACTCTTGGCCACCCTAGAACATCTCTGTCAAATCTTCTTCCTGGAGCTCCGGGCTGGACTATGGACTTTCAGATCAGTTGTCCAGCACAATTCTGCTGATCTAGACAGACAATCAAGTGGTGATGTAGTGAATTAACAAGGAGGGAGGTATAGACTCTTACCTCCTGTGTCGAGGCAGTCAAGATTTGGTCCTGGGCCCTCTCCCATGGGATGGGACTCAGAGCAATATATCTGACTGGTACAGAGAATGGGATAGCGGACAGACTGTGTACTTTCTTCAGACTCCACGAATGGTCCCTGAACGAGGGAGTAGCGAATCAGATCTTCCACCTCTGGGGAAGCCCGGAGGTGGATTTGTTCATGGCTCCTTGGAATAGGAAGGTTCCTCAGATCTAATTCCATGGACAGAAAGTCCTATGGACTGAAGTGGAGGAGGTTATCCATGTGGTGTGAACAAAAGGCCCTAGACCCTTTCCCTGTTCACCACAAAAACTGCTTGACTACCTTCTACATCTCTCCGAAGCTCTTCTCAAGACCAACTCTGCAAGAGTTCATTTGAGTGGAATTGGCACATATCACCATGGTGTAGAGAGTAAACCCATCTCTGTATAGCCTTTAGTTGTACATTTCATATGAGGGCTGCTTCAGCTGAAGCCTCCTGCTGTGTCCTGGGACCTCAACGTGGTTGAGGTTCATCTGATGAAAACTCTTTTTGAGGTGCTGCACTCCTGTGACCTTAAGTACCTGACCTGGAAGGTTGTGTTTTTGGTGGTGGTCACTTCAGCAAGCAGGGTCAGAGAGCTCCAGGTCTTAGTAACTTATCCACCTTACACTTTTTCATGATAGGGTGGTTTTATGCATATACCCTACGTTCTTGCCTAAGGTGGTGTTGGACTTCCATCTTAACCAGTCCATTGTCCTGACAAAATTCTTTCTCAGACCCCATTTGCACCAAGATGAACAAGCCCTGCACAGTTTGGACTGCAAGAGAGCCTTAGCCTTCTATCTGGAGTGGACAGAAGCCCATAGACAGTCCACCCAGCTTTTTATTTATTTTGATTAGAACAGAATGGGGATTTATATTGTCATGTAGATGCTTTCCAATTGGCTAGCAGACTGCATCTCCTTCTGTTATGCCGAGGTTGGATTGCATCTTGGGAGTCATGTCAAGGCTCACTCTGTTCAAGCCATGGCAGCATTTGGGGCCCACTTATAAGAGTTCCCATGGAGGAGATCTGCAGAGCTGCAACATGGATTTCCATCCTCTCATTCACATCTCATTACTGTTGGATAGGGATGGCTGGCATGACAGCAGGTTTGTCCAGTCTATCCTTCTGAACTTGTTTAAGAACCCAACTTTGTTCCCGCTTAGGACCCATTCTTTCTGTTCAGGCTGCCCCCCTCCTGTTACCAATAAAACATTTTTGTTGCTGTTCCCATTGGCACCTGTCTTGTTGGTCCCCTTTTTTGTTGTGGGGGCTGCCTGTGACTAAGGATTTACTCATGTGTGAGAACTGCCATCCTGCTTGTCCTCAGAAAAAGCAGAGTTGCTTACCTAAAACAGGTGTTTTCCGAGAATAGCAGGTTGTCAATCCTATGAGACCCGCCTGCCTCCCCGTGGAGTTGGGTCTCCACTTTGTGGGTTTTATTCTTTAATATTTTCTTCTTGATTCTATGTTATAAGTCTGAGGGACCCTGCATGGACGTATGATAACAACAACATCCTCTCCCCAGCGCAACTTGGTTTCCGCAAATCCCGAAATACGGAATCTCTCCTATTATCTCTGTCGGACAACATCCTCATGAACCTTGAAAAAAAACAGCCCTGCCTGCTCATCCTCCTGGACTTATCTGCCGCATTCGACACAGTTAACCACGAATGTCTCATAGATAGATTAACTGAGATTGGTATAAAAAATACAGCCTTAAATTGGTTTAAATCCTTCCTCCAAAACAGGTTTTACAAAGTCAAGATCAACAGCAAAGAATCGGCTCCTTTCAGTTCCACCCTCGGAGTCCCTCAAGGCTCCTCATTATCACCTACATTATTCAACATCTATCTACTCCCGCTTTGTAAACTCCTATCTGATCTTAAGTTAATACATTATGTGTACGCAGACGACGTCCAAATCCTCTTACCGGTAACAGACTCCCTGGACAACACTCTACGCCGTTGGAACTCCTGCCTCTACTCCATTAATAACCTCCTTTCAAATCTCAACTTGATACTCAACACCGACAAGACAGAGTTTCTCCTAATCACACAGGATGGCAATTTATCTCTAAACAACTCTCTCCTTACAGCGCCCCCAACCACCTCTACCAGGGTCAGAAACCTTGGTGTAGTCATGGACAACCAACTGAGCTACACAGGTTTCATAAATAACATGGTAAAGGAGTGCTACTTCAAACTCCAAGTTTTAAAAAGATTAAGACCCCTCCTTCATTTTCACGATTTCAGGTCAGTCTTACAAGCTATCATTTTCTCAAAAATTGACTATTGCAATGCACTTCTACACGGCCTGCCAGAAAACTCTATCAAGCCCCTCCAGTTGCTTCAAAATGCAACTGCTAGGATTCTCACAAAGACAAACAAAAGGGACCACATAACACCAATCCTAAAGTAGCTTCATTGGCTCCCAGTCAAATTTAGGATCCTCTACAAGCTTTTATCTATCACCCAAAAAGCCTTTTTTTTTTTTCTTTATTTATTAATTTTCTTATCTTTACAGACAACAAATAGCCTATAACATAGCCTGCTACCATTAATCAATTTAGAAAGAAATATAAATGAAGAAATCTTAGCATTCCAGTATAAACCATTCTTCTGTATCATAGTTATAAGGCAATAAGGACCACAGAAATTTAACAGGAGCATACAAAGTAATTTCTAAATTAAAACAGGAAATTTAACAGATTCTCTTTTTATATATACCTCAAATGGCTTGGGTATCATTAATCTCACTCTTACATTTATCTATAAAAGCCCTTAGATGTACCGGTTCATAATAAACATATTTGTTATTCTTAAATGTAAATGTACATTTACAAGGATATTTAATTACCACTTGGATCCCCAAAGATTTGGCCTCTTGCATCATTTCTACACATTTTTTCCTTCTTATCTGAGTATCCTTCGTAAGATCTGGGTAGATCCATATTTTTTGACCATAATACTTTTTGTCACGATTCTGAAGAAATGTTCTCAAAATCATGTCTCTATCCATTTCATTTACAAAGGATACTAACAGTGTACCTCTAAATTCTATTTGTTCTTCCGAGGGTGCTTCAAGAAAAGCTGTCAAATCTGTTTCTATATTAACATCTAATACCCTGACTTCATTTCTGGCTCCTATACTAGGGACAAAGTATATTTTTGAGAGAACTGGTAATTTATCTTGTGAAATCGAAAGAACATTTACCAGATATTTTTTAAATGATTCTTTAGGTGAAATTAATTTCACACTTGGAAAATTTAATAGTCTCAAGTTTAAATATCTCATCCTATTTTCAATTCTTTCATAATTTCTTTTCATTAACTCGTCAGATTTAATCAAGTTAACCTGTATATCTTTCATAGATGACAATTGAGCGGAAATCTCATTTATCTTAACCTCATGGGTATTCACTACAGTGTTAATATCATTTACTTTATTATGAGATGCATTTATAGATTTAGTTAGCAATGTTATTGACTTTTCCATAGTCATCAAGGCCTTCCATATGGAGTCCAATGTAATCACCTCCGGTTGTATTATTTTTTCCATATTGAGATTAAATGACACACCTCCTTCCTGACAAACCTCCGAAATCTTTGAGATTTCTGTTGCCGGGTTTCCTTCACATCGATCTGGTGTTATGTTACCTCCTACAGGGGCACTTCCCAGTTCCTCCTCTGTGTTCATGAGATTGCATGTGTCTATCTGCTTCTCATGAACTAAACTTTGAAAGTGTCCCGGGGTTGGATGTGAGGGTATTTGAGGTGCTCCGGGGCTTAGAGAAGTCTGAATGTCCAAGAAGGTAAGGTTTTGCTCCACACCTATACCTTCAGCGGACCCAGCACCCGGCGTCGAGACTGCAGCTGGTGTGAAAAAACCCTCTATCACTTGCTGTGTAAGGGGGGGTTGCGCAGGCACAGAGGAATCAATACGCAATCGCCCCTTTCGCTTAGTGTGTGGCATTATAGAGATAGACAAATATAAGGAGTTCCTACCGCACTAGATTTCCTTGTAGGGATCTCTTGGTCCTCTGGGAGGTTAGGAGAGTTTGAAGACCATTTTATGAGGCATAATTTTCTCTCGTCTTCCAGCCGTCGAAAGCAAGTCGAAAATAAGTCGCGCGCCAAGTCGCGTGCCCCTTCGACGGCGCGCGGCTTAGACGACGCGCCGGCGGACGCTACGCGCCGCAGCAGCGGCGGCTTTGTAGGTAAGAGGTAGTCGCAGTCAATGACGTCAAGAAGGTGGAGCAGGGCATTGGGGCCGGAAACCTCACCCCAAACACAGATCTTTTCTCCTCTCCTTCCTCAGAGAATGCCACGGCAGCGGCGGCTTTGTAGGTAAGAGGTAGTCGCAGTCAATGACGTCAAGAAGGTGGAGCAGGGCAATGGGGCCGGAAACCTCACCCCAAACACAGATCTTTTCTCCTCTCTCCTTCCTCCCAAAAAGCCATTTTTAACATCTCTCCGCTGGACCTTTCGACCCCCCTGCAACTTCATACCTCAGCCCGACCTCTGAGATTAGCGCAGAGAGGCACGCTTCAAGCACCTATAATCAAAACCTCTTTAAGTAAAAGAGCTCTTTCCTCTGCATGACCCAAACAGTGGAATTTGCTTTCACCGGACATTAGGCTGGAACAATGCCCGAAAACTTTCAAGAAGAGACTCAAGACGCTTCTGTTCAGACAAGCTTTCCCATAAGCTATGCTTGTCCGCAATAATTGCCATGGTCCATCTCCCACATCTCCTCCCAAGTATATTTTTTCCTTAGATTATTCGGTCCCCGCTTATGCTTTCAATTCATTCTTTCGTCTTCCATTAATGCTGCAGTAACCTCCTTCCCTCACCCCCCCCCCCCTCCTCCCAACCTCCCTATCCCATTTGGCCCACCACCCCAATAATCCTGATTACTAGTTTTGCTACTGATTTTACTAGTTTGTTCTTCCCCTGTTTAAGTTCTCCAAGTTTATTTCCTCCTTGTTTCATTGTAAGACAATTTTTGTTACTGTCGATTTTAAGGTTGAAATGTAAACCGTAGTGATAAGTAACCCTGTTATTTGAACTTCGGTATAGAAAAAAATGATAAATAAATAAATAAATAAATAAATAAAATGATACATTGCATGTGTGAGCATGCTCAGAGAGGCTCAGTCAAAGTTCTAGAAACTTTGACCTAAGCGTTCTGTTCTGGGCTCCATCGGATGATGCCCCTCATGTGTGAGGACAAACATCCTGAGTCCTCATAGAACACCTGTTACAGGAAGGCAATTTCACTTTGTGTTCCCCCGCCCCCTCCATTCTCTCTATTAATATTGTAAGGGCTAAACATGACTGTGTGGAGGTAAATCCTTGGGGGGACAGCTGACATTTCCTCTTTCAAAGTTAGTGAATGATTTTGAAAGGCATAGAAAGGGAACAAAATTGGCAGTTTCATCATAATAAATGCATGCAGTTTGTGTATGTGTCCTCCCCCCATCCCCTTATAATTTTGAAACTGGAAAACCTAATTCTACCAAACTTTGTGTAGAGGTAAGACTTTGCGGTGACATCATACTTTTCCATATTTAAAGTGGGTGAGTGATTCAGAGGATAACAAGAGGGAGGCAAAGTTGGGAACCTTTGAAAAGAAATGCATGGAGGGAAGTTAAACAGAGGCTATAGGAAACAGGGGTGGGCTCTCTAGTCCTAAAGGGCCCTATTATCAGTAAGATATTTCTAATGAATATGCATGAGATATATTTACTTACAGTTGACATGGTATGCATGCACATCTATTTTATACATAATCATTAGAAAGCTCCTGAAAACCCAACCAGTTAGGGGGCCCTCTAAGACTAGAGTGCCCACGTCTTGTTTTTAAATAGATGCTGTTTCAAATATCACAGTTTTCTGCTGAAAATAATTAGTGCTCATTTCCAGTAATTTTCATGTTGTCCCAGCAGTTTCCTCCTGCTCCTTTGGGCTTCCATCTATATTGGATTTGACATCTGCTGAGGCTGTGGCACCATAGTGCTTCATTGGAACTGCCTGGGGTTTTTTTAAATATATTTTTTTAATGTTATCCAGAGCAGTAAATGGACAAATCAGCACCCTGGCAAAGGATGGTTTAGGCACCTTCCTTTCCTTTAGGGCTCATGAGTTCATAGACTGACTTGAAAGGGCTGCATGGTACCCCTTTGCCTTCCTCACTCCCCTCATTTGTTGCCTCAGGCAGATGCCCTGCTTATCCACCTCTTGCCACAGCCCTGATGTTTCTCACTTAGCCCAGCCATCCCAGCAACGATCCTCAGACCATAGCTCCCTCTGAAACACAGTATGTCTGTGCCCTTAGATTGTCCAGTAGGCTGTAATTACTGCCTCCACATCATTCCCAACTCCAAAGGGCATGCAGAGCAGAAGTTGGATTTGGAAATGGAACCCGGAACTTCTACCCAGCAATGTACAGAACTGGCACTGAGCTGTGAAAGCATTTCATTTCCAGTAATGTTCTTTATAAAATCTGTGTTCATCCTACTTTGAAAGCATTCTCATAGAAAATAGTCATTTACTTTAGATTAAAAAACATTTCAATGTGAAATCTTATTGTTGTTATCCAGAGAAGTCGAAGTATGGCCCAGAAGTACCTGTCTCATGCTAGTGAGATTTTACTTCAGTCAATGAATATGGCCATGAATAATAATCTCATTGACACATTAGCAGCTGCAAGTCTTGAAATTGTTTTATGCATTGGAAGATTTGATCCAGTGTCTTCAAGCCAGTACTTGGCTCTGCATCAGGTAATGCCGTGACAGGATAAGTATATCAATAATATTTTATAAAACTAAGGACTGAATCACAAAGGTTAACAAAAAGGCTGTTACTATAGTTTCATCATAGATCGTCATCATATTTGCAATATGTACAATATCATATGTTTATTAGATACTTCATCCCCCTTTTTAAAAACGTAATCATTCTATTAGCATGCTGTAAATTAAATAGTAAAACCCATTTAAGGAGCACTGTGTAGACCAAACAGAAATTTCTTTTAAGCACAAGTCTCAACTCTGACTTTGTACTAGAGTCAATTCAGGTCAAGTTCTTGCCTCAAATTGCTCTTCTCTTGCCTCAGTTTTATTTTGCCAAGCAAGCCTCTTTCTGTTCTAACATTATTTTTGTGGACATTTCCACAATTTCTGTTTGGCAGATTGGCACCATATTATCTTGTTTTCACACGTTTTGATGTAACTTCCATGCCTTCTGGGAAATGATGTTGCCATCTTGTCTTCTCAAAGCTCTGTCCTTGGGCCTCTTCTTTTTTCCTTGTCTGTCCTTCATCTTGACTCTGCTGTCTATATATTGGGTTATGTTATCTCCATATTGAGTTTCTAACTATCTTTCTGTTATTTCCTCTTGGATGACCAATTACAGTTTCAAATTTAATGTAGAAAATATTATGCTACTATTCTTTCCTCCTCCATCTTCTGTCCTTAGTATTATATGAAGAATGTTAGTTAACTGAAACATGTCTCTTTGGGTATACAGTCTGCTTCAGAGCTGCAGGGGTATCTGAGAGGATATCAAGGCCCAAAAATCTAACGTACAATAATATATATAAAAAATGTCTTTTTTATTGGCACAATTAGTTATCCCAACCTGCAGTGCATCCTGTTTAAATCATATATTTCATCAGTTTTCAACCTGCCTTAATGAGCCTTTAGCCTAATTATCTGAATGAAATATTTGGGAAAATGATCCAATATTGAAATATTGCAGAGTTGTTCTGCATCAGTGGCCATGAAGAACATCCTGCTTGAAGCAACTTTTAACACTAGCAGTTCTCAGCTGGCAGCACTGCTAAAACTGCAACATCATCTGAAAGAACAAGGAGACATGACAAGTAACCTTCTGAAAACTGTAGAGCAAAGGCTAACTGAAACTTCAAAGGTAATTTTTCAAGAAACATATTTTAGAAATGACTAAACTGTAATTTAACAAAATAATTGTAGCAGAAAGTGTTTATATTTAGTTGTAATTACTTTTGTACATGAATTCTTAAGTAGTATGGATTCCGCATGGCTGAAAATTCTCCTTTTTAACTGTCATTAATGTCCCAATAGTGTAAAAAAAAAAGTTGGGACATCTTGTACAGGTTTAGGAATCAGAAGGGGAAATTGGCATGTTGGAGGAAGTATGTGAGATGATATTCTTTTGGTGGCATGAAGGAAAAAGTAGGGTCTTATAGGATAGGATGCAATAAAACATAATAGAATAACATCCTTTTTTGTTAGATAGCTGCTTAGCTATTATGACAGATGTGACTGAATTTTTCAAACTACCCTGTAGTGATTGGTGACTATTTATTCAGTACTCAACCAGATGTATGTACCTTATAAGATAAATGGGCTCATGGAGGGCAACATTCAAAGCCATATACGTGGATAAAACAGTGCTTTAACTGCATAAATGGCCTCGTTAAATATTAGTGTCCCAAAGAGTTCAAAAATCATAAATTTCATTATTCATCAGCAGAATGGTTATTCGGGCTTCATGCAAATGTCATTAACTAGAGAGTATGTCCCCCAACACGGGCCATGTTTCGCTGGAGAGGCTGCATCAGGAGAGACGAAGTAAATACAAACATATCACAGCCAACAAAATGTTGGCTGTTAATACGGATTCTGTATGCTAATGTCAGAAGTCTAAGAAGTAAAATAGGAAAGTTAAAGTGTATAGCAGTGAAAGATGAGATAGACTTAATTGGTGTCTCAGAGACATGGTGGTAGGAAGATAATCAATGGAATAGTGCTATACTAAGGTACAAATTATATTGCAATGATAGAGAGGAGCAACTTGGTGGCAGGGTGGTGCTTTATGTCCAGGATGGCATAGAGTCCAACAGGATAAAGATTCTGCAAGAGACTAAATGCACAATTGAATCTTTAGGGGTAGAAATCCCTTGTGTGTTGGAGAAGAGTGTAGCGATAGGTGTATACAACCATCCCTGGCCAAAATGATGAGACGGACAATGAAATACTTAGAGAAATTAGAGAAGCTAATCAAATTGGTAGTGCAGTGATAATGGGAGATTTTAATTACCCCTATTTTGACTGGGATAAATGTAACAGGACATGCTAGAGAGAAAATTCCTGAATGGAATAAATGACAGCTTTATGAAGCAATTGATTTAGGAACGAATGAGAGAGGGAGCTATTTTAGTTCTAAATTTTAGTGGAGAGTAGGGATGTGAATCGTTTTTTGACGATTTAAAATATCGTCCGATATATTTTAAATCGTCAAAAATCGTTAGGGCCACGATACAATACCAATTCCCCCGATTTATCATTAAAAAATCGTAAATCGGGGGAAGGGGGAGGGCAGGAAAACCGGCACACTAAAACCCCCTAAAACCCACCCCCGACCCTTTAAATTAAATCCCCCACCCTCTCGAACCCCCCCCCAAATGCTTTAAATTACCTGGGGATCCAGCGGTGGTCCAGAACGGCGGCGGTCCGGAACGGCCCCCTCAATTGAATCCTGTTGTCTTCAGCCGGCGCCATTTTGCAAAATGGCCGCCGCAAAATGGCGGCGGCCATAGACCAAAACGATTCGACGCAGGAGGTCGTTCCGGACCCCCGCTGGACTTTTGGCAAGTCTTGTGGGGGTCAGGAGGCCCCCCCAAGCTGGCCAAAAGTTCCTGGGAGTCCAGCGGGGTTCCGGGAGCGATTTCTTGCCTCGAATCGTTTTCCGTACGGAAAATGGCGCCGGCAGGAGATCGACTGCAGGAGGTCGTTCAGCGGGGGTTCCGGACCAGCTTGGGGGGGGCCGACCAATGGCACCAGTAGCCCCTTGACATAGTAAGGGCAAAGGGCCGTCGGCGCCATTTTGATTACTGGCAGCCGACGGCCCAAGTGCAGCAGATCACTCCCGGACCCCCGCTGGACCACCAAGGACTTTTGGCAGGTCTTGGGGGGGTTAGGAGGGTGGGGGGTTTTAGTTAATTAAATTTCAAGGGTTGGGATGGGGGGGGGGTTCCACAGAAAGAGAACGATAAAAGTTTTCTGATCTCAGGAGTGGACCGAAATGGCCCTCCCCAGACCTGAAAACAAAATGGGGACAAAAAAATTTTTTATGCACTCCCCTAATTTGCTCCATAAGATGCACAGACACCCGGGAACAGAGCCGGTTTAGCACACCATTTTTTTTTTTTTTTTAATTTTCACCCTCTGAATGCTAGGTGCGTCTTATGGTCAGGTGTGTCTTATGGAGCGAAAAATACGGTAGCTTGATAGCAGCTAGGTAGAGAGCGCATCAAGCTAGGCTGAGAGTACACACCGCAGAGAGCCCTAAGATCACAAAACAAAGGACTTCTAAAAATGCCTATAACACGATGCACAGACTTAACGTAAATAAGAGACCACATGTCTTCCACAGTGGGCCCCACGTTATGGAACTCTCTCCCAGAGTCACTACATCTGATAACAGATAGAAAGAGTTTCAAATGGGAACTGAAAACAGTGCTCTTTAGAAAAGCTTATAATTTAATATATTAGTAAATAGAGTAATAAAAATTGAACGATATTAAGTATAAAAGTCTACAGCATGAGCATAGTACATAGGATAAAGAAATGAAATAGCACCTTAATTAACTCATACTTGATAATGTTGTGTTGACCTAGAATTAGTAGTTATAATTATAAGAAACTAGATAATAAACAAAACTAGATAATGTATCAGTATGACCTAGACTCTGTATTAACTGTTTGTATTAAAACCAGAACATCAATGCTGACCTAAAATGGGAATGTTGACCCAGAAACTGAACAATAACTTTGTAAACCGTTGTGATCTTAACTTGGAACGATGGTATATAAAACACCTAAAAAATTAAATAAAAAATACATTGTACAAATCTCATCATTTTTATCGCAGGTACTATTTTTCACAATTTTATAGCTAAATGATAAATCTAGGGGAATGTTAGGAATTATTAGAAAGGGAATGGCATATAAAACGGAGGATGTAGATGAGAAAGTAGGAGGAATCCAGAAAATTCAGGTGAATCTAATAAAATCGGTACAAGAATATGAAGGAAAAATAGAGATGACAGAGAATCAGAATAGGAAATTGAATTTAAGAATATTAAATTTCCCAAAAATCCATTTGGTTACTCCAGTGGACTTATTTTATAGTTACCTTAAAAATATCTTAAGATATTCAGAAAATTCAATTCCTAAGATATCTAAGATTTACTATCTATATCAGAGTAAGGAAGAAAATAAAACAAAAGAAGTAGAAAATCTTAACCTGACAGAATTCTTGGAAAAATCATTTGAATCAAAAATAGAAAATAGAGCAACTTTGTTAGTACAATTTCTCTCCCACGCAGAAAGAGATGAAGTGTTAAAGCTTCATTTCAAACAACAACAAAAAAGATTTTTATGGTGCACCTATTAGAATTTTTCCAGACGTTGTACGGACAACGCAATTAAGAAGAAAAAGTTTTATAGCACTCCGGAAGGAAGTGCAAGATAGAGGTGCACAGTTCTCACTACGCTACCCTTGCAAATGTCATATAAAATATCAACAAAATTCATATGTTTTTAACTACCCGGACCAATTAAGAGCATTTCTAGATACACACTCCTAAGGGCTGTTATTAAGGGATTATTAGAGATAAAGAGGGAGTACAAGGGGAAATTTGAATGTATTTGAATATACTTTTTTATGCTCCAAGTGGTTGCTTAATGTCTATGTCCTCTAATTTTCTTTTATTATCCTTGTTGTGGATAGTATATGGGGAAAATATGTATTGAATTTAAATTCCTAGAAAAATATTTGCTTCCTCTGTATCCAATTGTATTGTAAAATATAAGAAATGCAATAAATAAAAAATTATAAAACGGAGGATATTATAATGCCTCTATATTGCTCCATGGTGAGACCACACCTTGAATACTGTTTGCATTTCTGGTTGCCGCATCTGAAAAAGAAATAGTTGCATTGGGGAAAGGTATAGAGAAAAGTGACCAAAATGATAAAGGGTATGGAATGATTTCCCTATGAAGAAAAGCTTAAGAGGTTAGAAGAGACTGATGAGGGTGCGGATATGATAGAGGTCTACAAAATTATGAAAGGACTTGAACGAGTAAATGTGAATCGGTTATTTACTCTTTCAGATAATACAAAGACTAGGGAGATACTCCATGAAGTTAGCATGAAGTACATTTAAAACAAATCAGAGAAAATACTTTTTCACTCAATGCACAATTAAGCTCTAGAATTAATTGCTAGAGGATGTGGTTGAGGAAGTTGAAGTAGCTGGGTTTAAAAAAGGTTTGGATAAGTTCCTGGAGGAGAAGTTCATAAACTACTATTAATCAATAGGGAATAGCCACTGTTTGTTGCCAGCATTAGGAGCCTGAGACCTATTTAATGTTTGGGTACTTGCCAGGTACTTGTGACTTGGATTGGCCACCGTTGGAAACAGGTTACTGAGCTTGATGGACCCTTGGTCTGATCCAGTATGGCATGTCTTATGTTCTTATGTTATGAATACTAACACTGAAGTGATGTAAGGTGTTTGTACCTACCACATCCCTCATGATGCAACCTCCCCAGCACAAATATGGCTTCACTTTAAATGGGAATATTATAACTGAATTGATGTAAGATGTTTAGATTTACCTTGTCCCTCCCGAATACTACCACTGAATTGATATAAGGTGTTTCTATCTACCTCGTCCCTCCTAACACAGCCTCCCTGGTGAAACACTTCCCATGTCAGGGGACATACCCTCTGGTTAATGACATTTATGTGAAGTCTGGATAAACATTCTGCTGATGAATAACAAAATTAATGGTTTTTGAACTCTTTGAGATACTACACTCTTTACAACACACTGCCTGGATTTGACTGGAAACTTTTCTCTTTGAAAATGTATGTAACATCTAAGGGTGATTTTGCAGTTGGGCAGGTAGTTTGAATATCGACTGGATATGTGCAGCCAAAATAATTTTATTTTGCTATGGCTTTTTCATTTTGTGTAGGGAGTACTTTTTTTTCATTTCGTATAGTGTTTATTTCATTTTGGTTTATTTGCTGAACTGAAATAAACATTATCCCAGGACAAGCAGGATGCTAGTCCTCACATATGGGTGACATCGGTAATGGAGCCCTATGTACGGAAAAACTTCTTTAAAAGTTTCTATGAAACTTTTGAATGGCACCGGAGTGCCTACTGAGCATGCCCAGCATGCCATGATATTCCCTGCCACAGGGGTCTCCCTTCAGTCTTCTTTTTTCCGCGAAGCCGTTAGCATCGCGGGTTAATAGGAGTCTTGAGGTGATTTTCACCTTGTAAAAAATTCGGAAAAATTTGATCAGCCGCAGGGGTTTTTCCATTTTATTACCGGCGGTAACTTTTTTCTGTTATCGATTCCCGGCTGGGAGCGATAATTTTGGGGTTTTCGCCATCGACGGCCGTCCGGCGCCATGGCCTCCGGCTTCAAAAAGTGCCCAAACTGCACAAGAACTATGTCGATTACCAACCCGCATTTTGAATGTGTTCTTTGCTTAGGCAAAGACCACAACATTCAAACGTGCAAGTCTTGTGCTGAAATGACCAGTAAAGGTCGTCATCTGAGGGCTGAGAAAATGGTGCAGCTTTTTTCCATACAACTGCTTCCACGGGCATCGACTTCAACGCAGTCTTCTCCATCAGCTTCCGTTCGTCAGCTTATGATGAAGAAAAAACATCCGGAGGCGGGAGACGCCTCAGCTTCATCCCAGTCGATATCATCGAAAGCATCGACTTCTGGAAGCGAAAAACAAAAGGAGAAGCATCGCCATCGCCATCGACGGCGACAGGATACGGTGGCCGAAGAGACTTCCACAGGTACGGCCTCTCCGGCAAAGAAAACCCGGACGGAGACAGAGGCTCCAAGGCCTACTGCAGGGCATTCCCCACCGATATCGGTGCCGGGTTCCGAACCTCCTCAGGGCTCTGAGGGGGTATCGGCATCGCCTCCACCGCCTCCCTCCACAGCTGCTCTGTTTTCACCAGCTGTGAGAGTGGAACTTGACTCCCTGATACGTCAAGCGGTGCAACAAGCGCTACGTGAGGCGATTCCACCATCGATGCCGGTGCCATCACCATCGATGCCCATTCCGTCGATTCCGAAGTCACCGATGATGGCAGCGGAACCGGAGACGATTCCTACCCCGGTACAGTCACCGATGCCACATACGCCTCTACCGATCCCTTCCTCGGTGCCAGCGACGCCAGCGCCGGTTCCTCCTGGGGATGTCACCATGCTACATCCGGTCTTTAACAAACTGGACTCACTCTTGGATATCCTTACCAAACAATTACCACAGGATCCAGTTCCAGGGCCATCTGGAGTACCAAGGCATTTACCACTGGACCCAGTCCCAGGCCCATCAGGAGTACCAAGGCCTTCTAGGCCTCGTTCACCTGTGCCACCACATCCTAGTGACCCAGTTTCTTACATACCACATCATGATCCTGGGGACTCTACCTCTGAGTATTCTTCGGATGAAGAATTATGCTCAGAGCCCTCTCCACCGGATGACCATAGAAAATCTCCACCTGAGGACCTCTCATTTACTAATTTCGTTAAGGAAATGGCGAACACCATCCCTTTTCCTATCCAAACAGAGGTGGATGAGAGGCAGAAGACTTTGGAAATCCTACAATTTGTGGACCCTCCCAAAGAAATGTTGGCAATCCCGGTTCACGAAGTCTTCCAGGAATTACAGCACAGGATTTGGGAGCACCCAAGTTCTGTACCAGCGGTGAACAAGAGGGCTGAAGCCACTTACCTTGTACAGCCTACTCCAGGATTCCAGAGATCTCAACTGCCTCACCAATCAGTGGTGGTTGAATCTGCCCAAAAGAAAGCAAAACGACAAAAGTCCCATGCTTCCCTACCGCCTGGGAAAGAAAGTAGATTCCTGGACAACTTAGGAAGAAAGATTTTTCAGGGTTCCATGCTGGTCTCAAAAATTTCTTCTTACCAGCTCTACATGAACCAGTACCAAAGGAACCTGTGGAAACAGGTTCAGGAACTCTCTCTTTCCCTTCCAGAGCAGTTTCAAGAGTCATTCCAAAATATTATACACAAGGGCCTTGACTCGGGCAAGCATGAAGTTCGAGCAACTTATGATTGCTTTGAGACAGCAGCAAGAATGTCAGCATCGGGCATAGCTGCGAGAAGGTGGGCTTGGCTGAAGGCCTCTGATCTTCGTCCAGAGGTTCAGGAGCATTTGTCGGACCTACCATGTCTGGGGGATAACCTCTTTGGGGACAAGATTAAGGAAGCTGTGGCAACCTTAAGGGACCACACCGAGACCTTAAAACAATTATCCTCTCAACCTCAAGAAACTCAAGTTTCTTCCAGAAAGTATCCCAGGCGTGACACTCGCCGACTGTACTACCGTCCACGTCGATACTACCCCCCAGCAGGTAGGCCAAGGGCTAACCGCCCAACACAACGCCAACAGCCTAGGCAAAGGGCAGCAAGACCTCAGCCACCTCCACAAACAACAACTACTTCTGGTTTCTGAAAAGCCCCAGAGAGCAGCAGCCTCATCAACCCGTTTCCAGAAACACCAGTAGGAGGTCGCATACAGTACTTCCACAACAATTGGACCTCCATCACCACCGACCAGTGGGTATTATCCATCATGACTCATGGTTACAGGCTGGATTTCTTAACTATCCCAATGGAAAATCCACCACTTCACTCGTACACAATAAATCAACATTCCATAATTCTTCAAACAGAATTATCCACCCTTCTGAGAGCCAGGGCCATAGAACCAGTCCCTGGGCCTCAAAAGGGCAGAGGATTCTATTCCAGATATTTCCTCATTCCAAAGAAAACAGGAGGCCTTCGACCCATTCTAGACCTCAGAAATCTCAACAAATTCCTAAGAAAAGAAAAATTCAGAATGGTATCCCTAGGCACCATTCTGCCTCTTCTTCAAAGGGGAGATTGACTCTGCTCTCTGGATCTTCAGGATGCATACGCTCACATTCCCATCTTTCCTCCTCATCGCCAATACCTGCGCTTTCGGGTACTGGATCAGCATTTTCAATACAGAGTGCTGCCATTCGGCCTTGCATCAGCACCACGAGTATTCACAAAGTGCATGGCTGCAGCAGTGGCACACCTCCACAAGCAAAAGGTGCATGTGTTCCCTTACCTGGACGATTGGCTCATCAAGAGTCAATCAAAAGAAGGAGCTTTTACTTCTCTCAAGCTCACCATTCAAGTGCTTCACTCCTTGGGATTTCTCATCAACTACCAGAAATCCCATCTGTCACCAACTCATCTGATACAATTCATAGGTGCAGAACTGAACACTTCAATAGCAACAGCTTTTCTTCCAAGAGACCGTGCTCAAACACTTGTCCAGTTGACTCACAATCTTCGCAAACAATTCCAGGTAACAGCTCACCAGTGCCTTATTCTTCTAGGGCACATGGCTTCCACAGTTCATGTCACTCCCATGGCCAGATTGACCATGCGACTACTACAATGGACGCTCAAAGCACAGTGGATACAAGCCACTCAACCAATGTCCACTCCCATTCATATCACACCAGAACTAAGATCTGCACTCCTCTGGTGGACATCAATGGACAACCTGCTCAAAGGCCTACCTTTCCAGCAGCCAGTTCCACAAGTGACTTTGACTACAGATGCATCCACCTTAGGGTGGGGAGCACACATTGGTCATCTAAAAACACAGGGCAAGTGGACACAGCTCGAAGCCTCTTTTCAAATAAACTTCCTGGAGCTTCGAGCTATACGCTATGCGCTACATGCGTTCAAGGACTGCTTATCGCACAGGACTGTTCTGATCCAAACGGACAACACAGTAGCCATGTGGTACATCAACAAACAGGGCGGTACAGGTTCCTACCTCCTTTGTCAAGAAGCAGCACAGATTTGGGACTGGGCCCTGACACACTCAATTCTTCTACAGGCCACCTACCTAGCAGGCATCCACAACACAGTAGCGGATCGCCTCAGTCGTCAGTTCCAACCGCACGAATGGTCCTTGGACCCAGCAATAGCATCCAAGATTTTTCAACGCTGGAGTCAACCGACGATAGATCTCTTTGCATCTCAACTCAACTACAAAGTGAAAAATTACTGCTCTCTCCTCTGGCAGCAGAACAGCCTACCAAAGGACGTGTTTGCTCGCCATTGGAATTCAGGCCTGTTATACGCGTATCCACCGATACCACTCATAACCAAAACACTAGTGAAACTACAACAGGACAAGGGAGCTATGATACTCATAGCCCCATATTGGCCTCGACAAGTATGGTTTCCCACACTGCTAGATCTCTCAGTCAGGGATCCAATTCGCCTAGGAGTAGCTCCCAATCTCATAACTCAGGAACAGGGTCAGTTGCGCCATCCCAACCTTCAATCCCTGTCCCTGACAGCATGGATGTTGAAAGCTTGATCTTACAGCCACTCCACCTTCCAACCGCTATATCTCAAGTGCTGATAGCTTCCCGTAAACCTTCCACTAGAAAGAATCATTCCTACAAATGGAAACGGTTTACTTTGTGGTGCACTCAGAAAGATTTAGATCCTTTCACTTGCCCCACTGCCTCGCTACTAGATTACCTTTACCACCTCTCAAACTCTGGTCTTAAGACATCGTCTGTAAGGGTACACTTAAGTGCAATCTCAGCTTATCATAACAAGCTGGGAGATGCATCTATCTCCACGCAGCCTCTCGTCAGTAAATTCATGAGAGGCCTAACTCACATTAAACCTCCAGTTCATTCCCCAAGTATACAATGGGATCTGAACGTAGTACTAACTAGATTTATGCGTTCTCCTTTTGAACCCATAAATACTTGTGACCTTAAATACCTTACTTGGAAAACGGTATTTCTCATAGCCATTACATCTGCCAGAAGGGTCAGTGAACTACAAGCACTAGTCACATATGAACTTTTTACAAAGTTCCTCCATGACAGGGTAGTCCTCAGGACACATCCTAAATTCCTTCCTAAGGTTGTCACGGAATTTCACTTGAACCAATCCATAGTTTTACCTACATTCTTTCCTAGGCCTCACTCTCACCAAGGAGAAAGAGCCTTACACACTTTGGACTATAAGCGTGCATTGTCTTTCTATTTAAACCGCACTACAGACCAAAGAAAGTCCAGTCAGCTGTTTGTATCCTATGATCCAAACAAACCAGGTAAAGCAGTGGGTAAGCATACTCTGTCTAACTGGTTAGCAGATTGCATACAATTTTGTTATGAAAAAGCAGGCCTTACTCTTCAAGGGCGAGTAAAAGCACACTCAGTAAGAGCGATGTCAACTTCAGTAGCACACCTACGCTCTGTACCTATTCTGGACATTTGCAAAGCAGCAACATGGAGTTCTCTTCACACTTTTGCAGCTCACTACTGTTTAGACAAAGAAGGAAGACAAGATTCAGCCTATGGACAATCCGTCTTAAAGAACTTGTTTCCAGTGTAATCCCAACTCCTTCTACATCCAACCTGCTGTGATTTCGGCTGATTCATTTCAACAACAATACCTCACTGTTACTTCAGCACAAAATGACTCAGCCTCTAGCTTGCTAATCACCCATATGTGAGGACTAGCATCCTGCTTGTCCTGGGATAAAGCAAAATTGCTTACCTTGTAATAGGTGTTATCCCAGGACAGCAGGATGTAGTCCTCACGAAACCCACCCGCCACCCCGCGGAGTTGGGTCCGTTACGTTTTATTATTTTATTTTTGGCTAACGCTTATTGCTACAAAACAAGACTGAAGGGAGACCCCTGTGGCAGGGAATATCATGGCATGCTGGGCATGCTCAGTAGGCACTCCGGTGCCATTCAAAAGTTTCATAGAAACTTTTAAAGAAGTTTTTCCGTACATAGGGCTCCATTACCGATGTCACCCATATGTGAGGACTACATCCTGCTGTCCTGGGATAACACCTATTACAAGGTAAGCAATTTTGCTTTATTTTAAGAAACCCAAAGGCAAAAAAAAATGAATTGGGGCCTCCCTAGGCCCTCGTTGCTACTTCTCAGGTATTCTTGGGTTTCTCTGGGTCCCTCCAATATCCCTTCTACTTCCAGGAAATGTGCTAGGTTTGGGAGCATCCTTGGCCCCTCCATTTCACCTTCCAAAGGGGTCCATCGCCAAGAAAGGGACAGTAGTAATGCCCACTAGCTTCTGTCCCAATGGAATCCTTGAAAAATAGCCTTGGTGGCTTTGAGATGACACCATGTGATGCCAAATGGTGCCAGTCTTAAGGTCAGAGAGCATCATTTTCTTGTATGGCCATATATGGCCCTGACAGATTTCTTGATGGGTGGGAGTGGGTAGGAGGGGGATGGAAGGGTCCAGGGAGACCCTCTGACTGGGTTTGGCTTAACCTGGTCAGGTAGGCTCGAGCCTCAGCTAATGGCGGGGGTGGGGGACACATTTTTTCTTTTTCTAGGGAAATAGTGCGGCCTATTTGGCAATAGTTCACTATTTCCCAAAATTAAAATCCTCCAGAAATTTTGGGTTCCTGCTATGGGTGTGCATTTATTTTTTGTAATCGGAACCAAAACAAAAATGGGCCTTTTTAGTTCAGATTTCCTTCTCTTCACCTTCCTTGCTGATTTCTCCAAATCTTTGATCTATGAAAAGGAAGGTATTGATAGAAAAATGCAGTATAACTATAAGCATTAATTTTATGCAATATGTACTGTACATCAAATTAATTACCACCAAAGTACAAACTATTCACCTGTTGTCCTTATCTGGAAGTCATGAGATGGTATGAGCCTAACTTTCAAACCTGTTCACAGTACAGCATTTGTGCACGTAAGTGGACGCACAGAAATTTATCCTAATATTTTATAAACTGTGTGGCAAGATCTGCACAATTGATAAAATACTGCATACTTCTGCTCTGAAAGTACATGTGAGTGTTTCAATATGCACAAATATTTCCAATGCAAGAAAAGTTTACTTTCTCTACTTATTTTTATGTTTTTTTTTATTTTATTTTTATTAATTTTCAAAATCCAAACAAAGCATCCACTTTGTACAGAAATATGGCAATTACATAACAAAAAATCTAGGAAATATTTATCTTTTAGGATAACACCATCATTTTACCCATTAGACCACAATAAATGAGGGGGAGGAGAAATATACGAGGAGATCAAAAAGGAAATAATCTTTAAAGGAAAAGGCATAATTTGAAATGACTTGCTTATCTATCATAGGATGAGATGACCTAGATATTGCTACTTCACAGTAGAACCTTCTTGGAATCTACAAAACTCTTCAGCTGTTCCGGAAGAAATGAGACATAATTACCCCTATTATATTTAATTATACATTTGCATGGAAACCTTAGGAGAAAAGTTGCACCTATAGCTAGAATTTCTTGCCGCAAGGCCAGAAAGCCTTTTCTTCTTTCCTGCGTAGATTAAGCCAGATCAGGAAAAATTCTGATTTTTTGACCAATGAACATGGTATTACCAAAAGAATTTGTCTAACCAACTCCAACTCCTTGGCAGTCCAAATCCCAATACCCACCCTCTTGACAGTCCAACGCCATTGTTTAGTGCCTCTACCCACCTTTAGGCTTTGTATATATTTGTATATAGTACTATTTGTATATAGTACTTTTTATGTAATCAACCCACATATTTATTTCCAAGTTATTTTCTTCCTGTTCCTTGTAAGACATTTACTTGTCACTGTTGTTATTGTTCAAATTGTAAACCGAATTGATCAGTAATTCTGTTACTGGAAAGTCGGTATAGAAAAGTTCTAAATAAATAAAATAAATAAATATTAGATTTTTTAAAATAACTTTTTCAGTAAAAAAAAAAAAAAAAGATATTGGTAGTGTAGCTCTCTCAGGGCCTCATTTTCCAAGCCGCTTGCACGTGATACCAAGATGGGGGAGGAGTCGGCCCTGGAAGAGGAGGAGTCGGGGCCGACTCCGCCCCCATCCTGGTATCGCAGGCCTGCAATACTTTAGAAAATGAGGCCCTCAGATATTTGATAGGCAGAAGATTCTAGCATTGCTGTTAAATTTCCCAGATCAGCAGAAATAGCTTGAGGTTGCATATTTGAGCGAGAAGGCAGAAAATATACTTTATCCAAGGGGGGAGCAGATTCATTTGTAAAATCTAAGACTTCTAAGAAATATCTTCTGAGGGTAACTCATGGAATTTCTCCCACCACCCTTGGAAAGTTTAAAACTCGCAAGTTTAAATGTCTTAAGGCATTCTCAATATATTCCACTTTTCTTTTCCACAGTCTTGGATAATAACCGACTGGACATCTTTCACATGGTGTAAATCGTTTCCATAGCCTTAAACTTTTCTAAAGTTTCTTGCTGGTATACTTCATTATTCTTTGAGATAATTTCCATTTGTTAAGTTATCACATTTATTTTTGTTGATCAGAAAACATTTTTACCATAGAGGATGTAAGATCCCATAGGGAATCTAGGGTGACTACCTCTGGTTTCTGGACCATAGTTGACAAATCTTGGCTCAACAGGGGTTCAGCAGCAAGCCTCTCTCGACCTAACACCAGGACGGCCACTGCAAGTAGTTCCAAGCCTCCAACAGCTTCCTCACTGGCTCCTGATGAACCAAATACAGGTGAATCACGTGGCGCTACTTCCTCGACCTCCGTATCCAGAGCTCCAACAATGTGACTCTGAGCAGAGTGCAGCAACATGTCTCCCCACATTTCCAGCAGCAGCCCCTCACCCATAGGAATTGGCGAGATCTCCTCCAAGGTCAGGGTGGGTTCTCCTCCCTCTGCCGCGACAGCTGGAATGCCTGTCCCTCCTTGCAAAGTTGTTCCAGTGCACTGAAGGATCGTTTTCTGCCCCAGGGGAGGAGTAGATCTCGAGGGGTAAGCTCTTACTCTCCCCTTCCTTTTCGGAGGCATCGGAAATTCAAAAAATAAGAATAAGTCTAGGAGAAAGCTTCCCGAAGGGCATCTCAGTACTCCGGTCAAGCCGCCATCATGACTCCTCAGAGCAAGCTTTCTCTACTTATTTTATAAACACATGCATGTATATTTTAGGCACGTAAAAATATATAACATGCATGTGTAATAACCATATGCAGGTATTTTATAAAGTATGTGCATATACCATTTTGAAAATACTTGCATGTACTTGAATTCACCAGTTTGCCAATATCTCTGCCAGTTTACCTAGTCCATCTCCAGTTCACTTAGACCTCCAAGCATGTCACCCTGAGCCCCCATCAGTTTACCCAAAAATTTCAGGCAACAGATATGTCCAGATTCACTTGTATCAGTTAATTAGCAGGTGTAAAGGTGTACGAATAAGTTCAGCAATGTATACAAATATTTATTTATTTATTTAGATATTTTATATACCGTCGTTCCAAATGAAGATCACAACAGTTTATAAAAGTAACATTCTTATTATAGATCAACACAACAGGGATTAATATAGATCTACATCTAATATTTCTAAAACATGTTGACTAAAGGTCTAGGACAGTAGTTGTGATATATAAGTTCTGTTTCAGTAGTTTTCACATATTAGAGTTGTCTTAAGATACTTTATATCTCTCATTACTTGTTATTAATTCTTCTAATATTATCTATGTCCTTGATAGTATAGTTTTCTGCATATTGATATTTTAAGTTAGATGATATTACAAAATAGCAACTACTGTGCATACTTCTTAACCTATCCTGGAATGCCTCTAGCTTGACCCTTTCTTCCACTGGTAAAATATGCGCATGAAATGGAATATACATGTGTATTCTCAACATTTTATAAATTAGCATATCCATGAGTCCATGCTACTTATGCATGTATATGCTATTTTTATTCACTTATCACTTTTGAATATTTATTCCTCTGAGTATATAGAATTTACTGCTTTCACAGAGCACTGCCTAACAAGAAAATTGCATTTTATTTATTTTGCTTACGTTATAAACTATATTTAGTAAATAGATTAATAAGTACTTTGAATTATATCTTTATAGGCATGGGAAAATCTCAGTATACATCCACAGCATCTCAGCCTAGTAAATGACTTGCCATCGAACTTCAATGTGATCATTCTTCAGCATTCAAAAGACAAGTAAGGCACTGCATGTATATATATATATATATATATGATATATGTATCAAAATACATCATCTTTCCCTTTGTGAATCTGTATGCTTTATCTTAAATGAAGAAAAAAGGCCTATTTATTTTTTTTCAGTCTAAGAAATTCCAAAAGAATGATGATGACATTTCTAAAAGAACCGATCTGAGCTATATTTATTTATTTAGTTAGTTAGTTTAAAAATTTGTAATCTGCTAATCCACAGACCTTAGCAGGTAACAACAGCTACATACATAATAAAAACACAGTAAGTTACAAACAGTAAAAAAAACCGAATGCAATGCCTAGACTAAACAAACAAAAATTACATTAGAGCACTCAAATGAAGAATGAAAGAAGGTGGTAAAATACTTGAAATACTTGTTGAAACTCTTCCTAGTATCTTCCTAAAACAGCTTAAGGGAGGTAGGAAGAGAATCCTATAGCTCTTGGTTCCCATTTCCGTTACCTTCCTAATACCATTATTTTCCTTATCTCTTTGTCACACTCACTTTTTTCTACCTTCCCATTTCTTTTTCCTCTCTCTCCCCTGTTTTTCTCTGACATCCACTGTTGCCAGTTCAATATCACTTTCATTATTTCACATTCTGCACATTCATCTCTTTCTTATTACATAATGGGGTAGCTTTTTAAAAAGGGCGCCCTCGCGTACTTTTGTAGGCGCATCAGGCGCAAACAAAAGTACGCTGGATTTTAGTAGATACGCGCGTAGTCGCGCGTATCTGCTAAAATCCCGGATCGGCGCGCGCAAGGCTGCCGATTTCATGTAGCCGGCGCGCGCCAAGCCGCGCAGCCTACCTCCATTCCCTCCGAGGCCGCTCCGAAATCGGAGCAGCCTCGGAGGGAATTCGCTTTCGCCCTCCCCTCACCTTCCCCTCCCTTCCTCTACCTAACCCACCCCCCCGGCCCTGTCTAAACCCCCCCCCTACCTTTGTCGGGGGATTTACGCCTCCCAGAGGGAGAAGTAAATCCCCGTGCGCCAGCGGGCCGCTGGCGCGCCTAGACGCAACCCGGGCGCGGTTCCGGAGGGCGTGGCCATGCCCCCGGGCCTGCCCCCGAAACGCCGCGTCCCGCCCCAAAAACGCCGCGCCGATCGGCCCCGCCCCCGACACGCCCCCCTCGAGAAACCCCGGGACTTACGCGAGTCCCGGGGCTCTGCGTGCGCCGGGCAGATTTACGCGAGCAGGGCTCTTAAAATCCGCCCCAATATTCCTATTTAGTAAGCCAGCATCAGTCATTCAGTAGGTTGTCCTGTAATGCTCGCCTGTGCACCTGCACGGCCAGTGGCACAAGAGAATGTCCACTGTTGGTAGAGGGTCACAGTACCAGCGGGATCTCCACTTCCTGCCAGCAGAAGAGAGAGCCCCAGCAAGATGAGGGGAAGGGGAGGAAACTGAAGGAAAGGAAAAGTAAAAATATGGGAGGAAAGGAATGCAGAATGTGAGAGGGGGAGAGAGGATGAGAGGACGGGAAGGAAGTGCTAGTGAAGAGAGAATGGAAATGGAGAGTGGGGAGGAGAATGAGAAGGAAGAAGCAATAGGAATGTGAGAAGAGGGGAAAGGAGATGAGAAACCAGTGACAGAAAAGATAGAGGGATAGAAGAAAGAAGTGAGAAAGGGGAGGGAAGCAGAAAGAGCAAGAGTATATAAGGAGTGTAAGCGGAAGAGAGCATACCAAAAACATACCACCCTGCTATTCACCTCCTCCAACAGACACCCACACAAAAACAATCCCACACTCCCCACTCACAGCATCCACAAGTCTTATATTTTTATGAGAAGGGGACAAAGTGGAGAATAATAGGATAAACGTGTTCCTAGCACACACCCAACCTCCCCCTCATACATATGGAAAGCGGAAGATGAGAGGGCTTCATAGTGGAGAATGCAAAGGGGAAAGAGTATGTGCATACTCCTTTCCACAGCCACACTTACTCCCTCCATACCACCACCACCTACCTACAGTCCCTCCTCACTTGTCACACATAGAGGTCAGGAGAGGGAAAAGAGTACCCCCACCCAAATACACATGCACCACTACTCCCACACACACATTTACTTCCTTTTCCTTTTGGAAATGCAAATATTATTAAATGAATATTTGTTACCTACTGTAAACCGGTTTGATATGTTCGCATGAAAAATTCGGTATATAAAAAATTATAAATAAATAAAAATGGAGGGGGGGAAGGAGGATAGGGCTATAAAGTGGAGAGTTGGGGGAGGGAAACAAAGTTGAAGGTGCGAAAGGGAAAAATTTTACACAGACAAGCCCACAATCTCCTCTTCCTCCCTGCATACACATACAGGGGTGAGGAGACAGTGACAAAGTGGAAAGTGAAAAGGAGGGGAGTAGGAAATGCCCCCAACCATACATTCACAAATCTCCTATTAACCACTCTAACTCCTTCCACACACATTCCCCTACATTTAAGCTTGGCGAGCAAAGTGGGCAGGGGCATAGCCCTTAGTATTTAATATAAAGCATAGATTATACCAGTGCTGGACAACATTGGTTTGCAAATATTTATGGGGGCAATTTTGAATAGCCTACATTGTTTGCAGTGTACACGGGTACTTTTAAATTGCATACATTGCGGCTACAGTAATTTTATTTATTTATTTAGCCATTTTATATACCTGCATTCCAAATGAAGATCACAATGGTTTACAACATTATATACATATTATAAACTAGCCGTACCCGGCCATGCGTTGCTGTGGCTCAGTCTGGTTAAATGAAAAAGAAAGAAAAGAGAAAGCACACGTTTCGAATATGGTTAATTTCACAATGCTTGTGGGTATACAATATTTTTTGTTGTTCCATTGTCTGTGCATATATAGAGATTGTCTGGTTTGCCGACTCTAGAACACGCAACATATAATTGTCCATGTGAGAAGCAATCCGTGTCTAGATGTAAACCGCATAATTCTAGAAATGAAAAAGAATGAAAAAAGAAAAAAACATAAACTATACTCACTAAATGAACGGTATGGTAAACGACACAGCTCAATTCCAACGCAATGTCACACGAAATAATTAAATCAAATTGAAAATAAATCGAAATCTATGAAAATTCAATTTAACAATGCAATCGGAAACATTGAAATGGAATCGTAAAATATTTAGTCCAAGCCGTTAAGCCCGTTAAAACGGGCGAAATCTTTGTCCCTCTTCTCCTACATCTTTGCTCTGCTCTGCTTCCCCCCCCCCCCCCCCCAGCACCACGAAGGGCCAGAGGCGGCGGCGGTGGTAGGAGCTGCAGCGGTAGCCGAGGAGGATCTCGCGAGGCATAATGGTCCTGCCATCCCAACTCCCTTCTCCGGTGGCGAAGGGACAGGCTCAGACCCCTTTCACTCTATCCTTACAGGCCCCTACTCCTTTGCTCTCCCATTCCCCTCTACACTGAACCCCTTCCACTGTAACCTATAAGTGGAGACCTGGGGGGGGGTAGAGAATCTCTCTCTCATATAGCCCCCTACATAGGCTTCCTCTCTCTCTCTCTTGCACATACACTCTCCCTCTGTCCCTCACACAAGCACGCCCAATCCCTCTCACACACATACACAATCCCTCACATAGTCTCCCTCTCTCCCTGGCACTCACACTCGCCTTCAGCGCACATTACCACACTTCTCTCTCACACAGTTAAAACAGGCGGGATTTTTGTCCCCTCCCCACCTAAGTGTTTGCTCTGCACTCGCAAGAGCTTGCAAAGTTCCCACACCAGTTGTGTCTGGGAGAGAGAGGAAAACACTCCATCCCCCCCCTCGCAAAGGGCAGGCGGCAGGCACTGCAACAGATTTGGGACATGTTGCCTAGCTTATTTTGCTCTTTCTGGCAGACCTGTGCCTTTAAGAAATCCAATCGGGGGCTTGAGAGGGAGGAGGGAGTAGGGCTCTGGCTTTCACTTTCGTCAGGGTGCTTTGCTGGGAGTGGGGGTGGAGTGATGCCCATGTAAACTCTTCCCGTGGCAGCTGAGACCCAAGCGCGGGCTGACAGCACTGCCTTCCCCCTCCCCCCCCCCCCCCCCCCGCAGTAACGGGATATTTACTTGGCTTCTCCTTATCTGCGGGACTCAGAGGGCGGGGAGGAGGGTGAGCTGTTCTCTGTTCAGCTCTTTGTGCTGCAGGCTGCAGCAGCTTGTGATCTCTTCACAGCCGCTTTGTACTGCATTTGCTCTGCTCCGGCCGTCCCAACTCCCTCCCCCCTTTCCTCGGCGGTGGACGGACTGGCTCGGCGACTCTTCTACCCTTTCCTCCTCCTGTGTGTAACTGTCCGGCAATCCCTACTCCCTCCCCCCTTCCCCAGCGGGGGAGGAACGGGCTGAGCCGTTTCTCAGAGCGGCGACTCGTCTGCCCTCTCCTCCTCCCCTCTGTGACACCCAGCACGTAGCGCAGAGCTCAATGGTCCGCACATGCGCGGTAGAGCTGCTCTCTACTGCGCATTTGCGGGCCGTCGGTCAGAGCCCATTTATAAAGTAGATAGCGTGTGTTGCTTGTACGTCCAACAGATGGCGCTGTTTTTCCAAAAAAGCATGTTTTTACCTGTCACAGGTGTGACATCTATATAATATAGGTATATAAAAACACGCGCGTATTCGAATGCAATGTTGTGTCAAAATTTCAAAGCAATCGGTGAAGAACTTTCGAATATTTAAGATTTTGAACAAACGAACATTTACTTTTTTATTTATATAGATTATACAAATACTTTGACCTGATGTGATCATATAGCATACATTTTAAAGACAGACACATATGTTGACTAATGTAATTAGGGGTGAAAAGGTATGCAGGGATGAGCTAGCACTTTTAACTCAAGGTTCCGGAAGGATAAAAGGTTGCTGGCAAAAAGAGTATGTTTCAGTTTTATTTATTGGGAAGGGGTTGGGAAGTGGTGAGTTATTTAGTTCAAAGGTTAGGATCTTAATGAATTTGTCCATGTAGGAGCTTGTACTGAGTTCAGAAAATTTTAAGTTAGGTTATAGGCAATTTGAAATAACCATGTTTTTATGTTTCATAAGGAAACCACTCACATTATTTCCCTTTTAAAATTAGCAGCCAACAGTATGCATTCTAAAATCACTTTGAACTTTGCAACTTCTTTTTAAGCAGGTGGCTGAGCAAGGACAAAATAGCATACAAACATTTGAAAATCTAATTTATATGCACTGTTTTCCTTCCCTGACCTGAACACCTATAAGAAAGTATGCATGTTATTAAGTTAATACTTACTTTTAGGAAGTCTATACATGTGCTTTGAAAGAATGTATATAGGGCATTACCATCTTTTAGTCCATACCTTTCATGTCCTTTCAAAGCACATGAGTAGACTGTCCATCAGGGTCACCCATACAAAATCTTTAAAAATACTGAAACATTTAAGTTAGTCAGTTAATGGATGAGCACAATATTCAAAAATATTATACTCAATACTCTTTTACTATGCCAGTTTCTATTTGGATGTTAAAAAAACATTTTTTAATGCAGGTAGAGAGTAATGTTAAAGGGTTTCTTCTTAGAAGAGACTTTCTTTTTAGCCCTTGACCAGCAAGGAAACCAAAGTCACACTAAGTCAGACATTTAGGGAGAAGAATCATAAAGAAGTTGAAAAATGGGAACAACAAAAAAGAGTATCTGTCACATAATGCCGGCACACCGCATCTAATATCCACAAGGAGTTAAATCTTTGACCACTTGAGGGCTCAAACAAGCGATTGACAATGCTTGCCTGTACCTTCACCTACACACATGCCCCTCCACCCCCACACCCATAAATACACACGCCAGCTGGGCTTCTGCTTGTCTCTGGATAAGTACCCTGCCCACAAGCTACTCCTTGATGGTTTCTGGGAACATTGCAACCTCACAACAACCTGAGGCCTAGAATCATCAAAATGTATAAATTTCACAGGAATAATGCCTGCAATAATGAAAAGGGGCATGGATAGGGTAATTTTTGAGTTACTGCACACACTATTTTAGCGCTTCACATAGGCATTTTACTGCAACGCATGTTAAATACCCAGGCAGAGAGTGCATCAAGCTAGGGCGAGAAAACATTGTAGAAATCTCATCTTTGTGTACCTTTTCTCTTTCCAAATCACATCAAATCTTCACTGACATGTACTGTGCTGTTTGTACATCTGACTGTGTATGTAAAACTGCCCCCCCAAACCCTAGCCCACCACCAAAACCTCACCGCAAGCTACTAGTTGCCCTTCTTACAGTGGTATAGTTTATTTATATGAGAGCCTTCTAAAGAGTCTCTCTTTCTCTCTCTTTCCCTGACAGGAATTTGTGATAAATATTGCGAAATACCATTTCGGGCATATTGCACAGCTTAACACTAACAAAAAAGATGTAGTTATTTCTGGTGTGTTATGCTATCACAGGCAACATTAAATGTCCCTCATTTTCATAAACTCTTCCCTTTTGACTAAAATTTGCATTCGAATCTCGCAATGCGATAAATAACGCATACATTATCATGGGTGTTAGGGTCATAACGCATTGTGATGAATGACCCTGTGAGGTCCCAGATTTCACAGAAAGGCATTCATAAATGAATCACTAAAAATCTTGGGATTACATAGCAATTCACTTACTTGAGACATTAATCGATTACAAAAGCAGAGCTAAGAAACTACAAACTTTATTATCAAAAAGGATGTACAGTAAATAAAAGATGCTTTTAAAAACCTACAATATAACAGGCATGGAAAAAGAAAAGGGATTTTCAAGATAACTAACTATACACTTACATGAACTTGTTTGCAGAGTAATTAAATTAAATACTGTGCCTTTCTCAATCAGATCTGACAGTCCTGTGTAAGGTTTTTCTGTTATATGAAACATAACTCTACAACTGTTACTGCAGCAGCTATCATTCTGCCTCTCAGTTTGGTGTCACTAGCTGTGGACAGCGACAGCTGCAGTGATTGTGGAATACTGCACTGTTATGCTACCACCAGCTGGTTAACTCAAAATCATTAGGAAAAAAGAGTTGTTAAAGTGAAAGGAGTTTCTGAGGGCAGACAAATAATATTAACGGATAAAACCCCGTGTCATGTTTGGTGGCTCATGGGATGCTCCCACAACCTGCCTCATTCACCCCAACACTGCCAGACCGATGTCCTCCCATTGGCAATAAGACCCCGATGAGCCCAGCAGCAGCATGGTGCCATCACCACCACTTCTGGCCCAGTCTCCCTAGGTGCGCACATGCCCGACATTAGCAGACTTAAAATGCTCACAGCAGGAAAGAGCCACAGCGCCTGCTGATGACATCAATGGCCCTAGGCCTATTTAAAGCCTCTTCATACTGTTCCCCTTTCTTCAGCAACAGGTCCTCTGGTGCGTTCTTATTCCAGGATGTATTGCTGATTCATGTGTGCCTTACTCGTTTGCACCTGCCTTGCCAGTTCCCTTCTTGTCTGTCTGTGACTTGTCCGTTTCCCTTGCCTTATCTTGTCTATATTGTCCTCTCTTCCCTGTTCCCCTCAGCTTGACTTCCTAGATTCTGTTTCTGTCCTGGACCCAGACCCTCCTTGATTGCTGCCTGGACCTGACCCTTTGCTCTGGACCATGAGTTTGCTCTGTCTGCCCCCTGTCCCAAACTCTGGCCTGTTCTCCATTGCTGCTATCTGCCACCTGCCTCAACCTATACTCAGCCTTGGACTCTGACCTTTAGACTGTTCTAGGGACTCATCTAAGAGCTGCTGGTCACCGGAACCCAAGAGCTCAACCTGCAGGGGAGGTGGCTTGTATAGGCAAAGCTCCAGTCTGTCCTGTCAGAGGGCATCTCCACCAGCTGTTGGTGTGGGCCTAGTGGGCTTGCTTACTAGGCAGCACCAGCCACACCACAGCACTAAGTCTACTCTTCCAATGGGCATCACACTCTTTTTCACCATATGAAACAACAACAAAAAAACCCATCTAATTGATACCATGTAACCTTTACCAAACTGGATTCCTTATTCCAACTTGCCTAATCAGAATATACACATTTTTTTTTATTTCCATTTCTCTTGTTGGTTCTTAATCATGTTTTAAAAGTGTATGTTTTTTATTGTACTTGTTTAGATCTTTCCTTTATGGCTCTATACTTGAGAGGTCTAAATCAAATGGTGGACTAAAAGGCAAATTAATACAACCTGACAGTGAGTACTTGTGTTTTGTTTTTTTAATAATAACTTATTAGACCTGAAATGAAATTGCTCCCACTGTTATATCTATTGCTTGCATTTCACTTCTCATCATATTTCCTGAGTTCCTTTGTCAGGAGAGATGACATTATGAGGACAATTTTCAAAGGGATTTCTGCTGGTAAAATGTATTTTACCTATGTAACTCAGCTGTTTAAAACTTACCCACTCAGCATGCAGAGAAAAGTACGCACCTTTTGGACTAACCAATTTATAGAGGCATGACCTTTTGAGGACAGAGTCTACTTCATCCTCGAAAGCTCATTCCTCAATTGGTTAGTCTATAAGATACCTCCCACCTCTTGTCATTTTTGCTACACCAAACAAACAGTTATCCCTCTGAAGATGTTTAAGTCTTAGGAGGTATATATCAGTATCTTTGACTTCCTTTCATTTTTGCATGGTTAAATGCATTATTTCTTTGTTGTGATATGTATATTATATATTGGTTTTTGTGTGTTCATCATTCTTAATTTGAATTTTGCAATTCCTGTAAAAAATGTTTTTATATTGTACCACGCTTGGAGTGTTAGGTTGATCAGGCATGTAATAAATATCATAACTAAATAACAACTATGTTCTTTTGCCCACATTGTAGTAGAGACATTCCCAGAGTACGGGTTGGGTCAGGGGAGAAAATTACATGCATAGTTTTGGATTTTCAAAACTATGCATGTAGTTTTAGTTGGAAAAAGTATGAGGTGAAAGCACAGTAAAAGAAAGTAGTACACATATACAAGATAAAATAAATTCTAAAAGAGATAAATGTTGAATACTAAAACAACAATTATAAAAACAATAAATAAAAACATAGGCACCAAAAGTAGCTTTTATATATTTAAATACAGTTTAATATAACAAAGGGGATGGGCAGGTTTAAGGGGTATATAGGGTGGCTCTGAGAGTCGTAGGGAGGAGTAACAGGAGACTAAAGAGAAATCGAAGTAGAAAGACCTCTTCAAGGGAGAACTTGGGAGAGGCACCATAGAGGCTAGGATCCATGCAATAAAGAGGGATTCTCTTTTGCTTGGGCAAAGTGCCAATTCAAAAAGATCTTCTCTCCGGAAAACCATGGGAAGATTTGTCCTGGGAAAGCCAGCCAATTGTGAGTAGTTTTTGGGAATAACAGATGGATTCTTATAACTTTTCTCTGGGGCTGAGACGTCAAATGCTTTGGGAAGAATATTAGAAATTAAAATGCACTGAGTAACCTTAACCAGCATAAGACCTGAGTCTGTGTATGTGATTTTTGAATTTACTGAAGAAACTATATTTTACTTTTTTGGAATAGATATTTTGGACTGTTTTGATTTTTACCTCCGCTGGACTTTGATTACTTTCTCCAGTAAACCTTTCTTCCATTTTGGGTGGACTGTTTATTTTGGACTGTCTGGCCCCACAGGTGTATCCTGTCCTCATTTTACAGAATCCTTTTAATTCCCTGCTATGAGTGGGTTAGTACTCTACTGAGTATAGAAGTGTGACTCCCTTTTCTGAGGGGGTTACACATGTAACTCAGTTTTTGAAAATTATCAAGGAGACAGTGCAGGAAAAGCACGTGCGTAAATTGATTGCGTGCATGCTTATTCCTGCACTCACAATAGGCATTCCAGGGGGCAGAATTGAACCAAGGAAATCATTTACGAGCAAACATTTGATGTACATATAGAAAGTTCCTCCTTCCATCTTTCCATTGTATGTTCTTGCTATCTGGTGGAAGAATGTGTTTAACAATATAAAAATATGAGGAGGCATATCCACAGAGGCAAAGATGCACACCAAAATGTACACAAGAAAAAATGCTTTAAAGATACAGTACTAGAAGAAAAATTAGATGCTTAATTTGTTAGTTAAAAGAAACAAAAATCATTAATTTCCCTCATATTTATACATTTTGTGGCTCAATTTAGAACTAAAAGTAGAATATCAAATTTAAATAAATATTTCTGATTTTTATTTCATTTCTGAGGAGAAATTGTTTATAATTTTTGACAGCTGCTCAGTCATTCCCACTATTATGACTCAGAAGAAGTGTCAGAGGCATTGACTTGGGGACAGGATTGAAAGGCAACAAGGAAGTTATATTCCTACTGATAACTTCAGCAAGCAAGGTCACTAATAATAATCTTTATATTGCAGAAATAGAGAGAAAAGAAGTAAAGGTTGATGTCACAGTCCACTAGCGGGGAAATGTCTTAACTTGCAGCCAAATCAATATAATACAGGGGGAGTTCAAGAAATTAGGGAAGGGTCTTAGGCATCAAGCAAGAACAGAATAATTTTCTGAAGTATTGCTGGTGTTTGATAGGAGGAAAGATCTTCAATGCATGGTTAAAGAACTAGGGTAAATAGCATGAATCTGGATATATTGGGGACTGGGGTCACACATGGTATAAGAGACTATGCTATATGGATGACTGGCATCTTTCACAGAGAAGAACCATGATCTTGACTCTTATGTTCTTATGTTTCCAATGTTTAAACTAGAGGAGGGTGGCATATGAAATTTGATTAAATTGGGCTGTCTCTAGGAATGGAGTGTAGGAAAATATTGGCCAGGGGACTTTTATCCATACTGGCCCTTGGGTATCCAATTGCACACACAAAAAAATTATATATATACAAATTTCTTGACCACTTAAGAATAACGGAATTATAGAATAAAATAAACAAAACTATAGAAAGTTCCAACATTGTAATAACAAAGTACAAATTTTAAATATTTAATATATCATTTATCAAATGTTTTAGTAAGAACTTTCATTCAACAAGAAACCTACTAATCTGAGAACATTTTCTAATTTCAGTGGAAGAACAGGTGGCAGCATAACAATGCAATGTTCTACAGTCACCAGCAGCTTCAACTGATGGGCTTAATCTCAGACGGGCCGATACAGTAAGGAGCGGTAGGAAGAGCTGCGTTAGTGCCGGGCGCACCCGTGTTTGCCGCACGCACAGTCCGGCTCACCTACCGGTCGATACTGTATTTAAATAGTTTGCAAATGCAAGCCGCGTCCAAGAAGCGTCCGAGAAGGGTTAGGCCCACGCAATCCATTTTACTGTATAGAGCGCTATACAGCGCCTATACAGTAACCTGGGTGTGCTGGTACCTGTCATTTCAATGTCATTTGAAATGACAGGTACCAGGAAAAGGACGGTTCTCCTACACTCGGTTCTCCTACGCTCGGGATTGCCAGTACCCTCCTCCCGAAGCAACGAAAGCGAAAAAGGAACGAAAAAGGAGAAAAGGAGAAAAGCGACATGTGAAGTGTAACTTACTCTTGCAGCCCTCCTCTGGAGACACACCGCAGCTCCCCTGCCTCCCGGGGGCTGCCCCCTGCCTCCCGGGGGCAGCCGGCGGCGAAAGCGGCCCCGCCGGCGAAGATGGATGCCTGCACGGGCCCTCTGACACGATCGCTCCAGCTGCGGCCACTTCTCCTGCGTGCATTCAGCCTATGCGTGCAATTTGGCGCTCAAGGCGTGATGTCACATGTAGTGATGTCACACGTAGTGACGTCACGCCTTGAGTGGCCAAATTGCACGCACAGGCTGAATGCACGCAGGAGAAGTGGCCACAGCTGGAGCGATCGTGTCAGAGGGCCCGTGCAGGCATCCATCTTCGCCGGCGGGGCCACTTTCGCCGCCGGCTGCCCCCGGGAGGCAGGGGGCAGCCCCCGGGAGGCAGGGGAGCCGTGGTGCGTCTCCAGAGGAGGGTTGCAAGAGTAAGTTACACTTCACATGTCGCTTTTCTCCTTTTTCGCTCCTTTTTCGCTTTTCGTTGCTTTGGGAGAAGGGTAGAGAGGACTGGGCTGCCCCTTTTTCGCTCACCGGCCAGCTTTCGTTGCTTTGGGAGAAGGGTAGAGAGGACTGGGCTGCCCCTTTTTCGCTCACCGGCCAGCTTTCGTTGCTTCGGGAGGAGGGTAGAGAGGACTGGGCTGCCCCTTTTTCGCTCACCGGCCAGGGAAGGTGAGCAAGGGCTGGGGGAATGTTTGCCGCCTACCCTTACCCCTGCCTCTAATGCAGGGGTAAGGGTAGGCGGTAAGTTAGCAGGTTAAATGCGCAGCTAAACTGCAGGTAAAAAAGGCGATAGTCGGGGCGCGCGTTACTGAATGGGGGGGAATAGCTAATCCGATCGTTTACATCTCATATACATGCCGCGGGTGGAAGGGGTTACTTGTTGATTTAAAGAGGCGGTAAGAATGGGTTAAAGGGGATAGTGGATCGCGGGTTGGGCTAACGCGGCCAAATTGTGAATAAAAGGCGGGTTAGAAACAGGGTAACCACGGCCGCACTTTACTGTATTGACCTGAGAGTCAGAAAAAGCCACTGACCTCACTCTATTGCTGAACTAGGACATTTCACCTTACCACTCACTGTAGAAAAATAGATATTCAAATTCTGATGTCACCTCAGTAACAGCAACAAAAATTTCATCCACTACCAGGAACATTGTATAATACAAAACCCTGCAAAAAAATGTACTCCTACCATATAATAACATACTACTGCAAGACTTAAATAGTAACAGCCTTACCTATATAAAGGCAAAACTGGAAATATAGCATCAGGGCCGAAAACACCAATATCCCTCCTATTGGGAAAACAGAACAAGCCAGGCTGCTATAGATCCATACACAGAAAGTACACATTAGCAGAATATCTCACCTTGGTCACACATGCAGAATACAAATAGTCCCTCGTCAAATACAGAGTAAAGATACCATAAAGTAAAAATGGAAATGTGCATACAAAAACTGAATTAGAAACTGCAACAAGCCAGATTCTTTTTTTCTGTGCAACAAAGAAAACCAGAATCATCACTATTCCTCGTAAGTATCCACAATAAAATCAGGAATATGAAAAAAATTCAACAATGTTACTACAAAGAATAAATATTTAAAAACAGCTGACAGAGTAATATTCACTAATTTAAAAAATTCATTAAAATGTTTAAAAATGTACCAAACATAACAAAATATTTCAAAACAGCAGACATCAAATACTACCCAATAATTAAAACTAATATGGATGACAAAAATCCCCTACCATCCATACCTGGGAACTTTTTGATTTCCATTCACCCTGAGAGTATCATGGATTAGTAAGGGAGAATGAGGGTGAACAAACTTTTCTCTCACATACACACACACACATTCATTCTCTCAAACACAATCATACTGTTGTGTTTGACAGTCCATAGACTCCTCCCGTGGACCACACTTACTCCCGAACCAGGCCTTTCCCCTCATCAGGATGCCGCCTGCCTGCCACTTCCTCAAATGCAGAAGGACATCGCTGAAGGCCATCACGGCAGGATACCGCAGATACCGCTGGTCCCTGCTGCCTCGCAGGCGTGCACACACTGACTTCCCCAGCCTTAGAGGACCTGTGGTGGGAAAGCCCCTACAGGTGCCCTCAGATGATGTCACTCTCTCTTACCTATTTAAGGCCATGACTGACATTCCTCTGGCACCTGAGCAACAGGACTCCCTATTGCCTAGTAGTGAGTTGCCTCAACGTCCCTATTTCTGTGAGTTACTTTTCTTCAATTCCTACGTCTTCTGTTCAGTGTCTTTGTTAATTTCTTGTGGTCAGTCTTCAGTTCCTTAATTCTTCAGTGTGCCTTGCCTCCTGTCTTGCTCCTTTCCTTCCTACCCTGCCTATCTGTCCTGCCTTGCCCTTCAGACGGCTTCGTGGTACTGAGCAATGCATTGCCTGCTTATTGGACCTGTCTGAATGCCACCTGTGACTGACCATTGCCTGCTTCTTGGGCCTTCAACTCATCAACAGAGGCCCCCACTTAAGATCTGCTGGCCCCGACACCCAAAGGCTCAACAATAGAGAGGAACGTGGGCTGGCAAAGGCAAAACTCCTGCTTGGCCTCTGTCTTGTCCAACTCCATCTTATGACAGTGAGGACCTACAGGGTTTTTCTCTGCAGGTTGTGCCAACTCCATCTTGGCCCAAATGTCCATGTCTCCAAAAGATTGCTGAGGCCTTGGACCCGGCAGACCTAATTTCCCTGCAGACCATCCCAAGCCTTGCTCATAAGTTGCAAGAGCAGCAGAAGATTCTCAAGATCCTGGCAGGTTTCATGGACCTGCTGTCCATGCGGTTGGACATTCTTACTCCTTTGGCTCTACCGCCTTTAGTGACTATCACTACAACCCATCACCTTGAGCCAGCCCATACACAATTGCCAGTTTCACCCCGGTACACCGGGAATCCCAAGCAATCCCGTGGTTTCCTGAACCAATGCCACATGCACTTCACCCTACAGGTACCACTGTTTTCAGATGATCTAACGAAGTCCATTTACATTCTCTCGCTTCTGGATGAAAAGGCTTTAGCATGGGTATCCCCTCTCTTGGAACACCAAGACCCTCTATTGTACAACTTGTCCCAATTCACAGATTTATTTATTTATTTATTTATTTGTTGAGTTTTATATACCATCATTCGGTAGAGCCATCATAACGGTTTACAAAAATATACATTTTTCTTAGCAGTTGTGTAACAGAAAAAACAATGTGAACGTTATACATTTTCTTAGCAGTTGTGCAACAATAAAACAATTTGAACAATATCAGAAATAAGCATATCAAGTCCAGAGAGCATTATTAGGTTGGAAGAGGAGGGTATGCAGTTCAGGGTGAAGAGAATGTATTAAGAGGTTTATAACTGAGAGTTCAGTTGAGAGTTGGAATGATCAGACGTCTGAGGGTCAGTGTAGAATTTGCGGAACATTAGTGTTTTTAGGTCCTTTTTAAATATTTTTAGGTCATTTTGGGTTCTCAGGAATTTAGGTAGGGTGTTCCAAAGTTTAGGTGAAGCAATTGAAAAGGCTCTTTCTCTTGTGGTTGCCAGATGTGCATCTTTGATAGGGGGAATGTTTAGGTAGCCTGAGTTATTAGAGCGTAGGTTTCTTGGATGATTTTGAGGGATTATGTTTAGGGTGTTAAGACCTTGATGATCATTGTTTAGAATTTTGTGGATTATGGTCATTGATTTATAAGCAATACGTGCAGTAATAGGGAGCCAGTGAAGTGAGGTCAATATTGGTGTTATGTGTTCATTTCTTTTTGTTCCAGTTAGGACTCTGGCGGCTGAGTTCTGCAGTATTTGGAGTGGTTTGAGGGATGAAAAAGGTATTCCAATTAGTAAGGAGTTGGAAGGTGGAGAAGATAAAAAGTTGAAGTACAGTTCTGAAATCATAGGGGTTGAGAAATGTCTTAGGGTGTCTTAGGGTTAGGAGTCTGTGGTATCCTTCTTTAGTTTTATTTGCTATGTGGTTCTTGAAAGAAAGTTCTTTATCAATGATAACTCCGAGGTTCCCGGTGTGGGTGGTAGGGAGTATAGTTATCATTTGTTTGTCAAGTATTGTCAGGGGTGGCAGAGTTGGATTGGGTTTTTTATCCATGAGTATCATTTCAAAACAGCCTTTGAGGAACCTGGCCAAACGGCCACAGCAGGTATAGAACTCCACCACCTCTGCCAAGGCACCAGAACATTGGCCGAATACACAATTGAGTTTAGAACCTTGGTACCAGAATTCAGTTGGTGGGACGACTGTCTGATCACTATATTCCTTGAGGACAATTCCTCTAAAATCAAAGAGGAACTCACCACTCGAGACCTGCCTTATTAGAATCTCTCATCGAATTAACTGGGAAAATCAACTGCCAACTTCAGCAGCGGGTCCAAGAAGTCTGACCCCCGCACAAGAACATTACTCTGGCACCTCGGTTCCAACAGCCCCTCACTCCACCAGCTTCTGTTTCCTCAACTGCTTCCAAAGAGCCTATGCAGATGGGTCATAGCCATCTGGCCCTCAAAGAGAGACTTCATCAAAGACAGCAGGGGTTATGCCTATATTGTGCCGGTAGGTGACACCTCAAGGGCCAATGCCCACTGAAAGAGGGAAACTCTAATGCCTAAGGTCCAGTGGAGAGGTGACCCTAGGCTTTACTATTCCAGCTCCCCAACTACTACTTCCTGTCACCATAGATTTGAACTCCCTCAGATTCCCCACTCCAGCATTTTTGGACTCAGGTTCTGGTGGGAACTTCATTGTGAAATAACTCATGGATCAGCTCCTTATCCTCACCATCCAAAGGGATTCTCCATTGATGATTTCTTCCATCCATTTAGACCCTCTCCCTGGCTAGATCACCTTAAATACCACACCAGTGACATTACGCACAGGCCTCCTGCACCGGATAAAAAATTGCCTTCCACATGATCCCCAGGGCAATTCACCCCATTGTGCTAAATCTACCGTGGCTGCAAGAACAACAGCCACAATTTGATTGGGCTACCCTACAGCTCTCCAAGTGAGGCTACGAATGCATGAACTCCTGCCTGAAGTCAGTAAAACTTCCTCGCTGCCTAACTTCAGCAACAGCCTAGCAGGACTTCCCTTGCACTATGCAGATTTCAAGGATATTTTTTTGAAGCAAATAGCTGAGACACTGTTGCCTCACTGGTCATACGATTGTGGCATTGAGCTCCTCCCAGATCCACACCAGCATATGGAAGGGTCTACCCCTTGCCTTCCCCGAGACTCAAGCCATGACAGAGTATATCAAGGAATTCTTGGAGCATAGTTTTATCCTCCCATCTCTTCCCTGGCTGGAGATGACTTCTTCGTGGAGAAGTATGGTTCTCTCAGGCCCTGTATTGATTATCGGGGCCTGAACACAATTACAAAAAAGGACCACTACCCCTTACCATTGACCTCAGAGCTCTTTAATCGCCTCCAAGATGTGAAGATCTTTACCAAACTAGACCTCAGAAGTGCATATAATCTTGTGCAGATCAAGGCAGGTGATGAGTGGAAAACGGCTTTTAACACCTTTGATGGACACTGTGAATATCTTTTCAGCTTGTGTAATGCACCAGTAGTTTTCCAAAAGATGATCAATGAAATCTATTGCGACCTCCTTTACAACTATATAGTCATATACTTAGACGACATCTTAATTTTCTCTCAAGACCTGAAGACCCATCACCGAGATGTGTGCATAATACTGCAACGCCTGCAAGAGAATGATCTGCATGCCAAGCTAGAATAATGCATTTTTGAGCGGGAAGAACTTCTCTTCCTAGGATACATCTTCTCATGTGGTAGATTCAACATGAACCCTGACAAGGTTAAAGCAATCAGAGATTGGCTCTGCCTTATTAGGGCTTTGCACTCTACAGAGATTCCTGGGATTCACCAACTATTACCATCAATTTATCCTGAACTACTGCACCATGGTAGCTCCCCTTACTGCTCTCACCTGCAAGGGCGCCAACTTTGGGACTTGGGTCCCAAAGCCTTAAAGGCATTCCAAGACCTAAAGAATGCTTTCCTCAAAGGCCCTGTTTGCACCATTCAAATCCCACATAGCCCTTCATCCGGGAAATAGACACCTCAACACTGGGCATCAGGCAGTTTTAAGCCAGCATTCTCTAGAAGGAGTACTTCATCCTTACTCTTTCTCAGAAATTCTCACCCATGGAGCATAACTATGGCATCATAGATTGAGAACGCCTGGCTGTTAAATTGTATCTTGAAGAGTGATATCATTTGCTCGAGGGAGCGTAACACTGTATCACAATTTATATGGATCACATCAAACACCTCCATCAAGCACATCAATTAAATGCAAGGCAAGCCCATTGGTCCCTGTTCTTTGCCTTTTTCAACTTCAAACTCTAGTACTGTCCTAGACTCAAGAACCAATGGGCAGGTACTCTTTCTCACTCTTTCCAGACTGAGGGCATCCTGGAGCCTCCCAGGCAAGTCATAAACCAATGCTAAGATACTTCTGGCCACCTCCATGACCGTCCCTCCAAGGAAGACTGTTGCACTTTTCCATCTGTGCAAAAAAGTGTTAAAATGGGCCCATAACTCCCATTTTGCAGATCACTCTGAACGTGCACACACCCTTGAACTGCTTTAACAGTACTACTGGTGGCCTCAAATGAAGCAAGATGTCAAAACTTATGTTAACTCATGCCCAACCTGTGCACAGCAAAAACCATTGTATGGCTGACCCCGGGGACTGTTACAGCCCCCAGGGTCAGCCACCAAGGAACCCTGGGACCCGCCTGTCCATGGATTTCATCATTGACCTTCCCCTGTCTAACAGCGTTATTGTGATCTGGGTGATCATTGATTGTTTCTCTAAAATGGCACATTTTGTCTCACTGCTGGGCCTTCTGTCTGCACCTGAATTGGCATGCCTCTTTACTATTCATGTCTTCTGTTTGTACGGCTACCCAAGCACATACTATCAGACAGAGGAGTACAATTCAGCATTAAGTACTAGCACTCTTTGTGCAAGAAATTTGGCATCGCAGTAGACTTCACAACTGCATACCACCCAAGGGAAATGGACAAGTGGAGCGCACTAACCAGACTTTCAAGGCCTTCATCTGTTCTACAACAATGAGCACCAGGACAATTGGGCCACTCTGCTTCCCCGGGCTGAGTTTGCTCACAACTCCCATGTTAACGCTGCCACTGGGTCCTCTCCCTTTTTGCTGGTCTATGGAAAACAACCACTACCTCCCCTTCCATTGTTGGAAACAGTATCTTCGCCAGCAGTCCAATTGCAAGAACTATAGGCACTGACCACTCTCAATTCAAAAGACCACTGCCTGAGCCAAGAAAATGGATGACACTCACAGAAGGCCAGTCCTGCAGTTCAAAGCAGGGGAGAAAGTATGGCTCAGTGGGTACCATCTATGCGCCTGGCTCTGGGCTGTACTGGCCCCTTTCCGTCTCACTACTTAAGCCCCTGAGACTCTCCTGGCCCTCTAGGAAACAACCAGAACCCCAGGAAGTAACCATTGATGGAGAGACAATATACAGGGTCAAGGAGATCCTAGACTCCTGCCGCAAGGGTAAAAAAATTTGAATATCTTATTACCTGGAGGCAGGTTTGCTGCGGCGCGACATGGCAGGATGCTGCTGACATCGCTGGTTCCTGCTGTCTCTAGGGTGCGAGGGTGCTGACTTTCCCAGCCTTAAACGGCCAGCGGCGGGAAAACCTGACAGGTGCCCTCAGATGATGTCACTCTTTCTGGCCTATATAATGACATGGCTGACATTCCTCTGGCACCTTAGCAACAGGTCTCCCTACTGCCTAGTAGCATGAGTTGCTTCAGCATCCCTATCTTTGCAAGTTCCAGTGTCTTCAGTTCCTATGTCTTCTGTCCAGTGTCTTCATTATTCAGTTCTTGTGGTCAGTCTTCAGTTCCTTAGTTCTTCAGTGTACCATGCCTTCTGTCTTGGCCCTCGCCTTCCTACCCTGCCTATCCGTTCTGCCTTGCCCTTCAGACTGATACCTGATACTGACCATTGCCTGCTTCTCCGACCTGCCTGAATGCCACCTGCCACTGACCGTTGCCTGCTTCTTGCACCTTCAACTCATCAGCAGAGGCCCCCACCTAACACCTAGCACCCAAAGGCTCAACCCGAGAGGAACACCTGCTGGTAAAAGAAAAGATCCAGCTGGGCCTATGCCTCGAACCACTCCACCTACCATGGTGGGGACCTGCAGGGCTCCTTCCTGCAGGTTGTGCCATCTCCACCTTGGCCCAAGGATCCAGTTCTCCCACACATACATGTTCACTTTCAATCTTTCTCACACACACATACACTGGTGCTCTCCCCCTCATACATACACACACACACACACACTCAGTAGTTCGCTCCTCCTTATACAAATACACACACACTCATTGGCTTTCTCACCCTCATACATACATACGCACATACACACACACACACACACACACACACACTCTCTCTCTCTCTCTCTCTCTCTCTCACTCACTCACTGACTGTCTACCCCTCATTCACACACACACTCACTGGCTTGCTCCCCCTCATACACACACCACACACACACACACACACACATACACACTGGCTTTCTCCCCCTCATACACATGCACACTCACTGGCTTTCTCCCCCTCATACTCTTAAACACACACTCACTGGCTCTGTCACTAACTCTCACAAACCAGGCCTCCTCCTTTTACTGAAGGCACCAGGGGATGTTCTGGGGCCCCACTTTGAATTTAGAAACTGGTGGGAGGGGTGTGCCCGCTCTGATAAGCCTCTTATTTTGGCTGCAGGTGGGAGCAGAAGTGCTGGTCATCCCGATGGTCCTTTGTATTTAGCAGCCTGTGGTAAGGGTATGCCAGTCCCACTAAGCCTTCTCTTTGGCTCCACTGGTTCTTATTTTCTTATCTGCCGCGAGTGGGAAAGTTGGTGCCAGGGTCCCCATTGGTTCTTTGCTTGAGCCACAAGCAGGAGGGGAAATGTCAGTGGTCCCATAGTGCCTTTTTTTTCAGCCATAGGTGGGAAGGTTGGTGCTGACAACTCCACTGGGCCTTTTCTTCTGCTGCAGGTGGGAGGGTTGGTGCCAGTGGTCCACCTGAGCCTTTTCTGCGGCCGCAGATGGGAGGAGATGTGCCTCTTTTTCAGACTCTTGCTGGAGGGATGTGTAGGGGTCCAGCTGTACCTTTTTATTCAGCCGCCAGTGGAAGGGGCTGTGGTGGGAGCAGGAGCTGAGGAGGGTGACCAGAATGACCGTCCCATCAGGGGATTTCCAATCCCCTGATAGGCCAATTTGCCCCTGGCTGTTGCCCCAACAAGCAAATAAAGTTAGTGAAGGAAAATATAAGGTTAGGTACCTCATACAGCGACCTGTAAATTTATTTTATTTATTTATTTATAAGCTTTTATATACCGATGCTCATGAAAAATCATATTGCGTCGGTTTACATATAACTACAGTTGGAAGTTCAATAAACAGGGAGACTTTAACCAGGAAAGATAAATCTAGGGTGAGTCAAAAACAAGAGCAGAGGTAGAGAATGAGTAGTAACAAATTAAGGTAACAGCAAAAACGATAACTGTGTTAAATAAAGTTGTGAGGTGTAAAGAGTCTGATGGCGTGCTTCAGTTCTTCAGGGAAACGCTTGGGTGAAGAGCCAAGTCTTAAGCTTTTTCTTGAACGTCTTTTGGCAAGTTTCTTGGCGCAGGTCAGGTGGTAGAGCACTCCATTGTGTGGGCCCTGCCGTGGAGAGGGCGCGTTTTCTGAGTGAGGTCTTGGCGTGGGGTGCATAGAGTGAGCCTTTTATGCTGATCTTATAGGTCTGGCGGACGTGTGAAGTCGAAGAGGGAAGCTTAATTTTAGAGCCATTTCTGTGGGTAAAATAGTGTCTTTCCCATAGTGCTTTTGTTTTAGACTTATCTGGCTTTCTTACATACTCAGATGAGTCAGAAAAGTGCTAATTAGAAGGACAAGTAGCACTTTTCAGATTTATTCAACTTAGTTTTGCTACTTAGCTGCATAAATCAGAACTTATCTGGGTAAGTATCATTATTTTTCCGGATAAGTTCAAACTTGTGCAGCTCACAGTTTATATGTATGTGGGCATATCTACTCATATTTTATAACCCTCGCATATCATTTACGCGCAGATTGTAAAATACAGTATGAAATCTCCTTGCCTCATATACATGCATATATAGGTGCACATGAGCAGTTTTGAAAGTTATCCTCATAGCTTTTTTGGGAAACATTTTGCACATACATACTTTTGCAGTTTCAAAAGTATGTAATTCCAAATGCTGACCCAACCCTGCTCACAAGATCCCCTCTTCAAACTGTGGGTAAAAGGATGGACATACAGGCTGTATTCACATACCTAACTCCTGGGCGGATACTCCCGGATAGGAGGTCAGAGCACACACCTCGAACAAACGTTTAACTGCTCAGTTCCAACAAAGATGTCAAATCATTCTGAGTGTCCAAAATTCCCTGAGGAAGATTAACATCTAGGCCCTGATGCATTTCTTAACTCTTAATAGCCCTTTAAGTCAATGATGACAGCATTATTGATGTCAGGAAGTTAAACAGCAATAATAATCATGATGAAAGGAAGTCTGTTTCCAACTCAATTTTACTGATAATTGATAGAAATGGGTGAAAACTTCTTTACAGCTCTTGTAGTTGCTGTCTGATTGTTTTGCATGTTAATTGCTCAGTAAATTTGTGACTTTAAACTCTAGCCAGATAATTCGTTTGGAATTTAGCTGGATAAATTTGTGACTTTAAACTCTAGCCGGATAATTCGTTTGGAATTTAGCCGGATAAGCCATTTTAATATTGCAGCTAAGCCATTTAGATAATATTTTGGTTATCTTTCTAAATGGCTTTCAAATATTGGCTTCTTAAATTTCTTCAAGATTTCTATGCACAGGAGGTGAGCCTCTTTCAATGAAAATGAGGCTCTAGAATGAGGGGTCATGAGGTGAAAGTGAAAGGGAGTAGACTCAGGAGTTATCTTAGGAAATATTTTTTTACAGAGAGAATAATGGATGACTGTTGTTACGCGCCCCGCCCGCGGCCGTCCTGTGCACGGGACTGCTCACCTGCATAGTTCCTCAGCGGGTCCCGGGACGACCTCCCTCGCGGTAGTTGCTAGCCCTGCTAGGCCCCGGGGTCCCGCGGCAGCGATCGCAAGCCTTCCACTGCGTGCCAGGCCTCACGCCGAGGATTGGCGTCACCTGCCATGTTAGCCACACCCCTAGCAACATAAGGAAGTTCCTGTCTCCACTTCCTTGCCTTGGCAATCGGGTCGGCTTGTATGCTAGATTGTCTCTGCGCTTGTTCCTGCTTGTTCCTAGTCTCGTTCCAGGATCCTTTTGTTCCAGTTCCGTTCCTGACTTGTTCCTGAGTCCTGCCTGTTCCTGTGTTCGTCTATCTGTCTACCCAGGTAGTACCCTTGGACTGACTTTCTGGTACTGACCTCGGCTTGCTTCTGACCTGCCTGCCTGCCTGCCGCCTGTCTACGACCTCAGCTAGTTCCTGACCTATCTGTCTGCCGCCTGCCTCAAGACCTCTGCCTGCCTATGACTTCATCTGACCTCCGGTATCTGACCCCTGCTTCATTGACCACTCCTCGGACTGATCTCTGGATCTCGACCTTTGCCTGCCTGACCTCGTCTCCAGATTCTGGCTCTGTTCCTCACCTTGTCATCACCAACTCTGTTCTGGTTCTCCCTGCTCCAGCTCAAACCTGACCATGCTCCCTCTGTGTCTGTGGACACGCCAGACTTCCATTCTCCCAGGAGACCCTGCGAGGCCCACCTAAATCCAAGCGGCCTGGGTCCCTACGAGCTCCTCCCGGGGGGACCTCGGGCTTCCAGTGGTGAAGCTCTTCCTAGCCTCTGTCTCCTCCAGTGCTCCGCCCCCTGGGGGCAGTTACCTCCTGTTCCCTTTCAGGAGCCATTCCATCCCTGCCCCAGAACTAGGGTCCACCTCCGAGCGCAACAACTGTTTTATGTATATTTTTATTGTTTACATGTAAACTGCTTAGCACTGTTTTTCTTTTATAAGCAGTTTATAAATCTTTTAATAAAATAAACAATTACCCCATGAGGACCTGGAAAAAGGTACAAGCTTATACAAAGGGAAGACATTTATTTATTTATTTATTTATTATTTTTATATACCGACATTCATCTCAATTGAGATATCACACCGGTTTACATTCAGGTACTGTAGGTATTTCTCTATCCCCAGAGGGCTTACAATCTAAGTTTTTTGTACCTGAGGCAATGTAGGGTAAAGTGACTTGCCCAAGGTCACAAGGAGTGACAGCGGGACTTGAACCTTGGTCTCCTGGTTCATAGTCCAGTGCTCTAACCACTAGGCTAAAAACAGAATGTCCAGAAGGCCATAAGCACAAATTTTCATAGTCTATACCAGCCTATAATCTGTTCAGGAAGGACAGGCTAGGCAGAAAAGGGGAAGGAATAGAACTTTGTATAAAGTATCATATTAAAGCAACTGAAATGCAGGGAGTATTGGGAAAGGAGAAGGTGCTATGGGTTATTTTGGAAAACGAAGATGGTTCTTCCATCTACATTGGACTAAGTTATTGTCTTCCGGCTCAGGTGGGAAGGTCAGACAGAGATCTAGTCTAAGGACCACAGTGAAAGGGAAAGTGCTGGTAGTGGGACATTTAAATCTATGAGCTATGGACTGGAGTATACCATATGTTGAATTAATTAGAATAAGTTAGATCCTGGACTCTCTTCAGGGGGTTCTGTTCTAGAGATGTGAATCGGAACTGGAACCGATTCCGGTTCCGATTCACATCGTGAATTTTTTTTCATGCGGCCCAACACATGGTAGGAGCACTGGATGGCCCGCGCCATTTTTAAAGATGGCACCGGCAGTCCATTACTCCTACCATGTGACAGGGGCCGGCCAATGGCACGATACCCTGTCACATGGTAAGGGCAAAGGGCATCGGCGCCATTTTTATTAGTGGCAGCCGATGGCCCCAGAATGGGAGATCGCTCCCGGGACCACCACTGGACCACCAGGTAATTTAAAACGTTTTAGGTGGGGTCGGGAAGGTGGGGGAAGTTAAGGGAGATGTTTTAAAGGGTCGGGGTGGGTTTAAGGATTGTTTTTGTGTGCCGTTTTTCCCGCCCTCCCCCAAAACGATAAGAGAACCCCATGAACAATTTTGTGGGGTTTTCCTATCGGTTTCGGGGAGCCCCCGATTTCTGACGACTTTGAAAATAATCATACGATATTTTCAATCATCAGAAATACGATTCACATCCCTATTCTGTTCCGGTAACTAGTTTTGGAACCAATGAGCAGAGGGAGGGGGTCCATTACCAAACCTGGTAATCTAATGTCCACACGGATGATGAGCTCAGTTTGTGATTATCAGAATGCTATGGGTTAATATAAAAGTAAAGGCAGAGGATCACGTGACGCCTTGCATGCAGCAAGATCTGAACGTCGCAGCTCCATGCATCCTTCGCACAAAAAGGAACTTTTCAGGAGTTGACTCTCCCACCTTTTGTCCTGATGATGCGGACCGGGTGCCCCCCAAGTTGAGGGCTAAATTTCAAAGGTATGCCCACGCGCTTGTCAGGGAAATCCACGAATAAAGCTAAACCCAGGAGAACGCACTCTTAGGCCTCCAAAATGGCGGACGCAGCAGCGGCTGCGGGCCCCTTCATCGCTGGCGGGAGCCACTATGGTGGAGTTACAGTCGGTGGTAGTAACTGCGCTGGAACCGGAATTTTAAAAAATATTTGATAAATTGGATTCAGTGTCAAGCCGGATGGCAGCTTTTGATATGCGCCTGGGGGACGTTGAACATCGGGTGTCCGCTAATCAGGATGAGCTCCGGTCTAACGCAGCATGGCTCACCGAGGTTCAAAATGCTCTCAAAAAACAGGAAGAACGTCTTGAGGACCTAGAGAACAAGTCCAGATGGAACAACCTCCGGCTAGTGGGGCTACTTGAAACCATCTCAGAGGGCCAACTGGTCACCTTTCTGGAAGGCTGGTTGTCGAAGGAATTGAGTCTGAGCCTTGAGCAGGGGCCACTACAGATCGAACGAGCCCATAGAATAGTAGTGCACCAGGACCGAAATGAGCACCCACGAGTGGTCATCGCCTAGATTTTAGACTTTGCCTACAAAGCGGAGATCCTTCGGGAAATACGCATGGGAAAGCGACTTACATATGAGAATAAAAATATACTGATTTTTCAGGACTACTCTGCCAAGCTTGCCCTAACCAGGAAGGAGCTCGCCCCTGCCTGCACCCATCTCTATAAGTTGGGCCTGCGGCCGGCTTTGATGTACCCAACTCTTCTGTATTTACATTTACCGGAGGGAGTGCGCTGGGTATACACCTCCAGGGAAGCATTACAGATGGCGGACCAGATGGAAAGGATGAAGGCTGATGGGAAAGAATGACTGGGACTGCTTTGAGCACGAAAGGAAGACAATTCATCAGTTGCGGCCTGGAGTTAAAGAGTGTAGTCGATGGGTGACCTGCCCATTGTTCCTCAGTTTTGCAGTATTAACATGGGAGTTGTCAGCTCTTTGCACTGGGAACGCAGGGAGGCCATGATGGAACGGGTCTCCCTGACCTCGACAAGATCAGTGTTTCCGCCCGTAAGTATCTACTGGTGAACTGGATATCACTATATTCATTGGAAAAAACTCTTATATTTTCTTTATTACCAGCGAATGGATAATTATGCATTTCAGACTTTTCCATCTCTGTTTAAAGGAGATATATCTTTTTTGTTTGATGTCAACATTGGAGCTTGGGGGAAAGCGGACTTTTGTTTTTTCTTTGTTTTGCTGTTCCTAACTGCCTCTTATTACTATTATTAATGTGCATAGGGTAACAGGCGCATAATATGGCGGTGATCTCTGATGTTATGGAGTTGCCAGGGGGTCTGATAGGGGCAGGGGGGAAGGGAGGGAACACAACGAGCGATCTGTGAGAATACGTATTGATAGATCTCACAAGGCCTCAAGTACAAGTTATAGGCTATTGCGGGGTGGGCTACCTAGCTGGGGGGGAGCCCACTTCTATGAAAAATTCATGATATACTTCCTCATAGAAGTGGGCTCCCTAGCTGGGGGGGAGCCCACTTCTATGAAAAATTCATGATATACTTCCTCATTATTCATAGCTATCCACTCCAATGTCCGCAGGAAGGTTAAAATTTGTTTCTTGGAATGTCTATGACATCGGGACCCCTATTAAAAGTTACAAAATTCTCTCAGAGCTGAAGAAGCTCTCGGTGGATGTGGGATTTTTACAGGAAGGGCACTTGACAGATGCAGAGCACCAAAAGCTCAAAGGAGAGTGGGCCGGGCAGGCTTTTTACTTTTCGGCGACTACCAGATCTGCAGGGGTGTCGATTATGTTTCACAAGTCTGAGGTCTCTATGGTTCTGCAGCAAAAAAATGATTCACAGGGTACATATGTTATTCTAGTAGTAGAGATCAGGGGCGGTTGGATGACTCTATGCAATATATATGCCTCCAACATCTACAACCAAGCATTTTTTCTCTAGCTGTCACGTATATTGATGGAAATGCAAGAAGATCCCTTACTCCTTGTGGGGGGGGGGGGGGGGATTTCAACTTGGTAGCTGACCCAGAATTGGACCGATCCAGCCGGACACCAGTTCCCCACATGGGTAGCAGGAAGGGAATCCCCTTATTATTATCATCGGAACTTCACCTTCTGGATTCGTGGTGTATTTTACACCCGGAAGAACGGGACTTAATTACTCATATGTCCCGTGCCCACTCAACGTGGTCCAGACTAGATTATTTTCTGTGGTCCTGCAATTGTCTTTCCCAAATAGTTGCCTCGGGAATCGGTAATATCACAATATCGGACTATGCCCCCATTTGGTTTATCCTACAAGGCTGGCTGGGTCACTCCTCTGGTGTCACTTGGCATTTCCCTTATTATTTGGCTACTGACAATGCATTTAAGGAACATTTGAGGGGGTGTTGGGCCAAATAAGCCGCTGCCAACAAAGAACATGTTATAAGTTCCCCAGTGCTATTTTGATATACTGTGAAAGCAGTTTTGCGGGCAGAGATAATCTCTTACTCGGCCCGGTGAAGAAAGTCTATGGACAAACAGCTGGTTACTTTAGATGCCAAGTTAAGGAAGTGTAAGGCAGCGTGGCTAACTACACATTCTTTAAATAATCAGGAGGAGCTTTTGGCCACTAAGGCAGCCTTAAACACGTTATTGCATCACAGTGCGAAAAAAAGTGTACTTTACTATAAATTCAATTTATACCAGCAGGCTAATAAGTCGGGATGAATGCTATCTCATCTTATAAAAGGCGCACATTCTTCAACTGGGATTTCTCATCTTAGGGATTCACAGGGTCATGTATTTCACAATAATTCTGACATATCTCACTTATTTTCTGAGTTTTAAACTAAGCTTTATACATCGGAGGGATGTGATTTGGCTAAATGCCAGGAATTTTTGGCCAGATTGGATCCTTATCAGGACCTTACACAGTTACATCACGTTCTGACGGATGCAGGTACCATCCTTCCTTTGAGTGAGCTACAAAGGCAATACAGGTTGCATGCTCATGATGTGTTTCCATATCTTAGTTGAAACATTATATTACCACATTGCCGGTTCAAGACCTAACTATACAGCCTTCCTTATCCCAGTACAAATAGAAACTCTAACAGGTGGGGCCTATAATGGGGGTGGAGCTAATAGCTTCTAGGTGGTTGGAGGATGGTGGGGTTCACCTTTCTTCCCAGGGGTTCGCAAAGTGTTTTGGGGAAATAAACTCAGTGACATCAAACAATTATCTCTGTGAGCTGCAGTATAAATTTTTACACTGAGCATACATTTCCCAGGCTGTGGCATACAGAGCTCAGCTAACTGGAGCCCCCACATGTCTAAAGTGTAAGTTGTAGCAACTATTTAACTTATATTTTCCCATGATTTCCATAAATAATTTTCCAGTTAGTAATTTTCTAACTGATATTGCTAAGTATGGATCTATAGAGTTAAGATCTAGTTGCAGAACTTCTTAAATGTTTGTCTTCTTTACTAGTACGAGCTAAAATTGGTTGTTCAGCGGTGAATCCTGATATGCTCTTTGACTTGCTGGAAAAAATGAAGCTATATAAACAGAAAGTGATGCAGCTTTTTTATAAAAAGAACTTTCAGAAAATTTCCATCATAAAGAACATGCTTGAACCACTAGAAAACAGTCAACAAAAAACAGATATGGTAAGAAATATACAGTATCAGTGAAGCTTTTTTTTTTTTAATTCTTTGATGTGATTATAGAAAATGTGAAATAACAGGCTGTCCTAAACTAAATTAGAAATACATTGCTTTACAGGATTATTTTCAAAATCTTTTACATGCACAGGGCCTTATTTTTCAAAGAGTTAAGATGGAATTATATGCATAAAATCAGCATATATGTGTGCAAATAGCATGTACATGCATACATGCTAATTTGAAAACATTGCAAGTACAGGCATGAAAATATTAACAGGAAGAAGAAGGATTAGTTTATGAACGATCTGGGGCAGGATTCAGAAATATGTGCACAAGTTGCTATTTTGTAAGTGATGTATGCACATACATTACTGAACTTAATCGTATATTTTTAGGCCTGCTAATTAATTTGTGGTAGTGAAATTGCACTTGCTTTTTGTCTGCAGCTTTTGGGTGGGAGGTAGGGATTAACTGGAGGGAGTCAGGGTGATGTGCTGAAGGGTCTGTGTGAACTAATGGAGGTGTGGGTGCAGGTGACAGCTAACTTGCGATTTCAAGTGCACGCACAAGTAAGTATATTCAAAAGTGGAATATGCACATTCTTTATAAAGTACATACCTCCACGTATAACGCAGGAGCATTACATGCAAATGTTAGCTATTACATTAAAATATATATGCGTAATCTTATAAAATGGATAGTGAAAGTAAACGTTTTTCTTTATTATAAATATGTATATACTTTGGGGACAGAAAAAAGTGGTATTTTATGAACTGTGTGGCTCCTGCCACACAGTTTATAAAATACTGGCATAAATCTCTGTGAGCCTACTTATACAGACTATTGAAAATTGGGTTTATCAAATCTACTTTTATGTGCATAAATGACAGTTCTAAAATTAAACTAGGCTCAGTTTAAAAATACGTGTGTAACATGATTTCACACATTATTTATGCACAATGAGGAGAGATGCGCTGGGTAGAGTTGTGATTAGTATACATAATGGGGTAGATTTTATAAAGTTGCACGCGCACGCTACCCGGCACAAATGGACACACAATTTTATAACATTCACGCGCAGGTACGCGCATGTTATAAAATCGGGGATCGGCGCGCACAAGGGGGTGCACAATTGTGCAACTTGTGCACGCCGAAACCCACAGCCTTCCCCCGATCCTTAACCCCTAGCCTGACCTTCCTACCCCTTCCCCTAGTCTTGCCGCCCCCTAACCTAACCCCCCCCCCAAAAAAAAATTTATTTTACCTGTTGCGCCTGCCTGGAAGCAGGTGCAAGTAGCGCGTGCTGGCACCCTGCCAGCACACAATCCCCTGGCACGGTGGCAAATGGCCGCTGTGCCGAGGGCCTCTAGCCCCGCCCCACGGACCACCCCACCCCCTGCCCGCCCACTCTCCGATGCCCCAGGACATACGCGCGTGACCGGGCCTTATAAAATAGGCCCGGCACGCGTAAATCCCCGGGATTTACGTGTCTAACCTTTTTAAAATCTGGACCAATATGCGCATGTTACACCATACAAGTTTCAACCTGCTTGGAGCTGAATGTACTCAACCAATTGCCAAAGCATTTTCAAAGCGAATTTATGCATGTAAGTTCACTTTCAAAATCCTTTATAAAGTACAGTGTACACACAATACCACGATGCGGGCAATTCTAAAATTACCCTCTTAAAGCTAATAAACTGTACACTGTCAGGGTAAATTTTTTTAAACAATCTCTTTATTAGTTTACCATTACATGCAACAAGAGCATCTTGACTTGAGAACCAGACAGATCATATAACTTAATACATTACAAGAAATAAATCAAAGCTATATATCTTCATATGAACATTCCTATATATAGACCACCAATAGGGGAGAAGAAAAAAGACTCCAAAAGAAAAGAAAATTCTGTACTTATATTACTAAAGCTTCATAACCTTACTAACTCAAGGGTTAGCAAACATATTCTGTAAAATGTTTTCAAGTTGTTCAAGATCATAAAAAAGAAATCTTGTGACTCCTGGTTTAATATAACACTTTATAGGAATCTTAACAAAAAGAAGGCTCCCAAAGCTATTACCCTCTGCCTTGTTTTCTAAGAAAAACCTACTCCTATGCCGGCTTACTTTGGAAACATCAGGGTAATTTTGAAGCTGTCTACATAGGTTTCCAAATAGCTTGCGCTTGCTGAATACCACTTAGCAAAGGTATTCCAACTAATGTAGAAACTCTCCAAACCTGAAACTCCTACTTAGGAAATATTTGCAATGGATCTTGAAAACCTTTTTGAATAAAAAATACAAGTCATTTGTGCAACCTTTTCATCCTTTCCCCCTTCCCTATGCAACGGAAGGAACATTCTGTCTCATCCTTGCCTGTTCTTACCATTCCCTGAAAATAGATGACTGAGTTCAAGATGACCTTCCTTTCAGAACTGCAAATAATTCTCCAACGAATTTAGTTAGCTCCATGTTCACTTGACCTTATCCCACCAAAACACTGTTGTCTCCCTGGCTTTCCTCCATAGTAAATGCCATGCTATCCCAAGATTGCTTGCTCTTCTTCCTCAAAGAGGCAGTAGAAACAGAATATGACAGCAGAAAAAGACCAAACAGTCCATCCAGCAAGTCTATAGTAACATCTACTGTGCCAAACAGGTCACATCTGCTGTGCCATAGGTCACCCCCATCCTTAGTTTCCCAAACCTTCAAAGTCAGGACCCTTGTTGGTTGGTGACTGAGTCCAATTCCCTGTTACCTCTTGCAGCTGAAGCAGAGAGCAAAGTTGTAGTTGCATCAAAAGTATCAGGTTTATTGGTGAAGAGTAGTAACAGCTGCATCAGCAAGTTACTTGTTTTCTCAGACCATAAAATTCAATGTCATTGTTGGTTGCTGTCTAAATCTAATTCCCCTTTTCCTCTTTTCCCCTGCCCTTAAAGCAGAGAGCAATAATGGAGTTGCATCAACAGTATAAAGGCTTATTGCTTTAGGGTAGTAATCGCTACACCAGCAAGTTACCCCCACGCACTCTTTTCATCATTGCCATCCTCTAGCCTTTAAGGATCCACAGTGTTTATCCCATGCCCCTTTGAAATCTTTCACTGTTTTTGTCTTCATCATCTCTTCCTAAAGGGCAATCCAGGCTGCCACCATCCTCTCCATGAAGAAATAATTCCTGACATTGGTTCTGAGTCTCCTCATTAAGTAGCCCCTAGTTCTATTGAGTTCTTTTCAATGGAAAAGTTTTGTTGATTGTGCATCATTAAAACCTTTCAGGTATCTGAAGGTCTTTATCATATCTCCCCAGCACCTCCTCTCCTCCACGGTATACATATTTAGGTCCTTCAACCTCTCTTTATAAATCAATTGATGGAGACCCGCCATCATTTTTGTTGCCCTTCGGTGAACCACCTCCATCCTGTCTGTCTCTTGAGATACGGTTTCCAGAACTGAACACAATACTCCAGGTGAGGCCTTACCAAGGACCTGTACAAGGGGATTATAACCTCCTTTTTCTTACTGGTTATTCCTCTTTCTATGCATCTCAGCATTCTTCTGGCTTCAGCTATCGCCTTGTCATATTGCTTTGCCATCTTCAGATCTTTAGCCACTATCACCCCAAGGTCCCTTTCTTGCTCTGTGCACAACAGCCCTTCCCCCCCCCCCCCCCTCATCACATACAGCTCTTTTGGATTACCACACCCCAGATACATGACCCTGCACTTCTTGGCTTTGAATCTCAGCTGCCATATCTTCGAACATGTCTCATTCTCTCTACTCCTTCCAGCATGTCCACTCTGTTGCAGATCTTAAACCATGTCTCATTCTCTCTACTCCTTCCAGCATGTCCACTCTGTTGCAGATCTTAAACCATGTCTCAGTCTCTCTACTCCTTCCAGCATGTCCACTCTGTTGCAGATCTTAGTATCATCTGCAAAAAGACAAACTTTACCTTCTATCCCTTGTGCAATGTCGCTCATAAAGTTATTGAACAGGACCAGTCCCAACACTGATCCTTGCGGCACTCCGCTTAACACCGTTCTCTCTTCAGAGTAGTTTCCGTCAACCAGTTTGTAATCCAAGGCACCACGTTGGAGCTCACTCCCAAGCTTCTCATAACCCTCCTATGTGAGACCGTATCAAAAGCTTTGCTAAAATCCAAGTAGATCACATCGAGTGCTCTTCCTCAATCCAATTCTTTAGTCACCCAGTGAAAAAAATCAATCAGGTTTGTCTGACAAGACCTTCCCCAAGTGAATCCATGCTGTCTGGGGTCCAGCAATCCTCCTGACTGTAGATAGTTCACTATCCTTTCCTTCAGCAGAGTCTCCATTAATTTTCCCACCACCGAGGTGAGGTTAACAGGCCTGTAGTTTCCAGCCTTCTCTCTTCTCCCACTCTTGTGAAGTGGGACCACCACCACTCTTCTCCAATCTTGCAGCACCACTCCTGTTTCCAGAGATCTATTAAATAGGTCCTATAGCAGACCTGCCAGCACATCCCTGAGCTTCCTCAGTATTCTGGGATGTACCTCATCTGGCCCCATGGCCTTGTCCACTTTCAGTTTTCTTAGCTCTTCCCATAAATTCTCTTCTGTAAACAGAGTTTCATCTACTCCACTCCCATCCACAGTCTTGTTAACTAGTGATGGTCCTTCTCCAGGGTCTTCTTTAGTGAACACCAAACTGAAGTATTTGTTTAATATTTCACCTATTTCTTTGTCTCTCTCATCACGTTGATCCTTGTCACCTTTCAATTTCACTATACCACTTCGGACCTTTCTCTTTTCTCTGATGTATCTGAAAAATGTTTTGTCACCTCGCTTTACCTCTTTGGAAATTCTTTCTTCTGTCTGACTTTTTGCTTTCTTGATTTCTTTCTTCGTCTCCCTCAGTTTCACCAGATATTCTTCCTTGTGTCCCTCTTTTTGGGATCCTTTATATTTCTTGAACACTGTTAAGAACATAAGAAAATGCCAAACTGGGTCAGACCAAGGGTCCATCAAGCCCAGCATCCTGTTTCCAACAGTGGCCAATCCAGGCCATAAGAACCTGGCAAGTACCCAAAAACTAAGTCTAGTCCATGTTACCATTGCTAATGGCAGTGGCTATTCTCTAAGTGAACTTAGAGAATAACTTCTTTTTGCTTTTATTTTATCAGCCACCTCCTTTCTTATTTCTCTTCCTTTTGTTTACTTTTCTAACATATAGATTTGTTGCCTTTGTAATTGCTCCTTTTAGTTTGGCCCACTGTTTTCCACCTCTCATTTTCTCCCAGTCTTCTAGTTCTACCTCCAGGTACATCTCCACATCAACAAAGTCTGTATTTTTTAAATTTCAAACTTGGGTCTTCCTGTGACTTCTCTGTATCCTATTTACGATATCAAATCATACTGTTTGATGATCATTGGTGCTGAGGTGGGCACCCACCTGGACATTAGAGACATTATCCCCGTTAGTGAGCACTAGGTTAAGTATAATTCCTTCCCTCATAGGTTCCATTACCATTTCTATGAACAGAACTCCTTGCAGCACATTCACTATCTCTCTACTTCAGATAGTTTCCGCAGAAGGACTTCTCCAGCCTACATCCAGCAGATTAAAATCTCCAGCAATCAACACTTCTTCCTTCTTTTCCACCTTTTGGATGGCTTCAACCAGATCTCTGTCTAGTTCTTTCATTTGTCGGAGGCCTGTAAACTACTTCAGTAAAAATGGATGTACCATCATCTTTTTTTAGAACAGCCCATAATGCTTCTTCTCTACCCCCTTTCCTTGAAGTTCATTTGATTTGATATTGTTTTTGACATAAAGATCTACTCCTCCCCCTTTTCTGTCCTCTCTGTCCTTCCTTAACAAGTTATAGCCCAGTATGGCAATATCCCAGTCATGAGAATCCATGAACCATGTCTCCATAACAGCAACAATCAAACCCATCATTAAAACACTGGGCTTGGATCCAAAAATAGTGGACCACTAATATCCAGTATTCAAGCTCCCCTTCCAGTCCAAACTCAAAGAAACTATTTACTTCCAACTCTTAGATTTCAAGGAAGAGACACATGCTCTTTACTTGTGCCAATCAGGATTCATAAAAGGCCAGAGGACAGAATTTGTCCTGCTTGCAACATCTGCCTCCATGCAGACCATGGTAAAAACTCCCTCCGTGTCTTGTTAGATCTCTCTGCAACATTTGACACTGTCATTGCATTTACAAAAATTGGTACAGATGGAATGGTGTTCAGGTGGTTCCAGTAATTCTTTAGTAGCAGACCTCAGTCCATTGTTTGGGCCAATAAATGCTCCCTACAAAAAAATCTTATATGCTGAGTAACGTGGGGCTTAGTCCTCTCACCAATTCTGTTTAACATTTACAATATATCTAGCCAATCTGCAACTTCATTCAATCCTGTAGCAACAAATGTCATCTATTTGCTGATAATATCTGTTGCGCTCGGTGGTGGACCCTTGGCCTAAGGCAGTGGAGAACCGCCTCCTGGTAGGGATCAGGAGGCAACTGCCCCCAGGGGGCGGAGCACTGGAGGAGACAGAGGTTAGGAACAGCTTCACCACTGGAAGCCCGAGGTCCCCCCGGGAGGAGCCCGTAGGGACCCAGGCCGCTTGGACTTAGGTGGGCCTAGCATGGTCTCCTGGGAGAGTGGAAGTCCGGCATGCCCACAGACAGAGGGGAGCATGTTCAGGTTTGAGACTGAAGGTCAGGTGGAACAAGGAGGACCAGAATAGCGTAGGTGATGACAAGGCTAGGAACAGAGCCAGAATCTAGAGATGAGGTCAAGCAGGCAGAGGTCAAAGTCCAGGAATCAGTCCGAGGAGTGGTCTGATACCAGAGGTCAGACGAGGTCACAGGCAGGCTGAGGTCAGGAGGTAGGCAGCAGGCAGGCAGGCAGGTCGAGGAACAGACTGGAGTCTGAAGGCGGGCAGCAGGCAGGCAGGTCGAGGAGCAAACCGAGGTCAGTACCAGAGAGTCAGTCCGGAGGTACTACCTGGGAAGACAGACAGACGAATAGGAACAGGAGGACGCTGGAACTAGGGTGCAGGAACAAGGCAGGAACAGAACTGGAACAGAAGGATCCTGGAACGAGACTTGGAACAAGACTAGGACAAGATTCAAATGCAGTGACAATCTAGCAGAACGCCGACCCAATTGCCAAGGCAAGGAAATACAAGCAGGGACTTCCTTATAACAAGGAATCAATCAGGGTGCGCTGCGGAGCTAAGACCCGACCTTGGCCCTACAAGAGGCCTGGCGGTCCGCACGCATGCGTGTAGGGGCGTGGCCAACACAGCCGAGGATGCCGAGCTACGGTGTGAGGCCTGGTGCGCAGTGGAAGGCCCGGCGACCGCTGCCGCGGGACGCCGAGGCCTGGAAGTGCTAGCAACTGCCACTAGGGAGGCTGACCCGGGACCTGCCATGGAACCATGAAGGTGAGCATGCCTGTGCGCGGGACGGGCGCAGATGGGACGCGTAACAATATCCATCTATCTGTTAAAATAAAAGATGACAATACACTCCCATTTCTAATCTTAACAACTTTCTTAGCAGTAGTCAAATAGCTTAGCAGTCATGCACATAAAATCAACCCATTCTGATATCTTTGAGTATGCAGATGCGGATGACCTCTGTTAATCCCACCCCATGTTTCAGAAACTATCCTCAGACTCCGTACATAGTATGGGGATCTATCTTGACAACCAACATTCAATGGAAACCCACATCTCAGCAGAGGTGAAGTCAACATTCTTCCATTTATGTCAAGTTCAACAATTTGTAATTTCTTTAAAAAAATGTGATCAAGCCATTATCATTCAGTTCCTAATCACCAGGCACATAGACAATTGCTATTCCTTATACCACAGTATTCCAAGCACAGCCTCAAACACTTCAACTGTTGCAAAGCACAGCAGCAAGGCTTTTTGACAGGGATCAAGTCCAGCAACTATGTGAAGCCTTGAAGCCTGTATAAGCTCCACTAGCTCCTAGCAGAGAGCAAGATAAATTAAAATACTTTGTATTGTATTCAATTGCCAGAATCAACAGCACCAACATATCTGTCTCATCTCCTGCCCACAATAAGAGAAATTTAGTCCTCTCAATAGGCCTTTATATCTACCCATCCACTAGCTATAGCAAGGTTAGCTTGCACAATACTTTGTGCATTCAGTTGCTTCGCATCCAACTTATGGAACAATATCCCACATGAATTATGCAAGGAAATATGCTACTCTTCCTTTTGAAAAAGAATCCAAAACTGGCTATTCAATCAACCATTCTTCTGAACTCTTCATTTCCATCCATCTTACTGCCTGGTATCCTCCCTATACTATGAGATCAATGTACAGCATGTATTCCTACTTACACAGTTTTACATTGTTCAGTTCCCAGCTTTGTTTTTATGACTTCCTTCTCCATCCTCAGGCATATGTACTGTAGTTCACATCTTTCTTTGTAATCTGCCTTGTACCTTTCCTAAGAAAAGGCAGAATAGCATATGGAAGCAAATAAATAAATAGTTTTACAAGCGATTACCCATGGACCAATTTTCAAAGGGAACGTGGATATTTTCCACATACTGGTATGTACAAACGCCTTCTCAGGGACATCTGTGCACAGTCCAGGTAAATTTATGCACAAATATACCATATGCACATAGGGTGGGCAATTTTGTAGAAGTCCATTTCTGTGCATAAAACATTGTTTTACCCACAGAAATCCCTCTGAAAATTATACACAATATATGTATTTGTTCTTGAACATATGTGTGTGATATTTTATAAAGTGCAATTGGTAGCAGGTGAAGATTGGGTTGATTTTCTTCTCTCAAAAGAACTGCCAGCCAGCATTACAGATAGCTTGATAATTTAATCAGATATACTTTAGTGTTCTTTAGCATGTCACCTTAAATTGCCATACCAAAAAATTATTATTCCCATAAGGAGTATAAAGTTCTACTAACATATTGATCCTTGCTTCATTAGGGAGAAATCATTTCTGTTTTCATTAAACTGTGTTGTACCTCAGCAGCTTTGTCTCAAAATATCATGGCAAGTTTGCAATTAAAACATCTTAGTAGTGTAGCATGCTAAATTAAGAGGGAATTTTCCCAAGTAAAAAATTGCCTGAAAATTATTCACACTGCATGCAGGAAACATTTTGCACATTTTTGATCCTGGTGTGTACTTTTACCTATAAAAAAAACTAGGCGAGATCAGAGGCAGAGTTAGACCGGGGGAGGCCACAACACGCAGTGTTCAATTTATGCAGCTCAAATCTCTGTGGGTACTTTTTACTTGGGCAGTTTTCAAAAGTAGAATCCACATGTATTTTTCCATTCAGAACTGATGCAAACCCTATGGGACACAGTATCCATGGGAGTTTGCAACAATCTGCATTTTTTTCAAAATTGCTCACTTTTATTGTAAATTGCCTTAATTTACTGGAGTAAGAAATGGCAATTAATCAAGTCAAATAAATAATAATAAATAATAAATGTGGAATTAAGTAATACTAACTGTTAGACAGGGACAGTAATTTTCAAACTGGAACACATACACTTTTTGGCACATATGTGTTAGCGCGCATCCAGATACATGGCCATTTTATATTTTGCACACATATTGATGTCCATTTTATAAAATAGCCTGACCGAACGCATATGTGCACCCAATTTTAAATAGTTGCATGCCTATGACGGTAACCTTTAAACAGGCACACAGGTGCATATTGCGCGTTTGTCAGCTCGCACCCAGGGACGTGGCCATTTTATAATATATGCGCGTATATGCCCACATGTCATAAAATAGCCTAACCGTGTGTATATGTGTGCACAATTTTAAGTGGACACGCATTTGTATACGGAAATCCTACTTCTACTGCCTAAGTGGGGGAATTTTAAAAGACTCACGTGCCGACGTCATTGCCCATTCATTGCTTGTTCATCCAGTGAAATGATAGGACTTCCAAACCCCCTAGTTTAATAGCCCTCCTTTCTCCCTGTTAGCCCCGATCTTTAAAACCCCACTGATCTGTTTAGTTTTTTTTTTTTGTTTTGTAACGTACACGCCATCCATAGCAGAAGTAAAGATACATGGCAGGGGACCACATTGTGCACGTGTGCGCGTAAGTATTTGCAAGCAAAACTGAAGTTGAAATTCAAGAACACCTATGCCCCGCCTCTTTTTCAGAGCTTTTCATTTGTGTGCATAGCAGGAAATACACACGTATGCAGGCACCTTTTAAAATCTGTTCTGTGCACGCTAGCCTGACCCTGGGCTTTTAAAATTCACCTACGTCTGCCAGGTAAGTCGGGCAATTTTAAAAGGGACGCACATCCCAGTTTCATCAGTTCGTCCATCAATTCACCCAGTTAACAGGTCCTCCAAACCCCCCTAATAGCTTGCACTCCCCCCAGTTACTCCAGACCCTTTAAAGCCCTGAGAAATGGCTCTGTTTCTTTTAACTTGCACCTCATCCCTAGCAGAAGTAAACTTATATGACATTGGACCTGGGCGCCTGCCCCAGCGCGTAAGTATTTACATGCATATTGCTTGGCCACGCCCCAAAAAGCCCATGCGAACACCACGCCCTTTTAAAAAAAAACTTTTGAGATGTGCGTGCAGCGGGAGATAAGCATTATGTGGGTAGCTTTTATAATTTGGTCAGTGCACGCCAGTCCAACTTGTGTGCACATCCCCCAATTGATGTGCATGCCGGGCTTTTAAAATTCACCTCTTAATCAGGATATATGACCATCATATATGGAATCCAGTTTTTAGAATTTGCATCTTTTGTTCAGTGCGTACAGGCATTACATCCATGTAAGATATTTTTGGATAAAGTGTTTTTGATGACCTGCAAGTATGAATGTTCATTTCTACATTTTATTAATTGGGAGTCTTAATGCTATCAATTACACCATAGACAGTGCTTTAATGTAATTAGTAATTGTGAAGTCAATATTCAGAGAGCCAGAGAGTGGCAAAAGTATCCCAGAAAAGTTACATACATAACTGTTCCAGGATATTCAGCAGGGCTTATGCACACAAGTCTCCTACTAAATATATGCTGATAAAGTTATGTCTGGGAAATGTTAGGCTGTGATATTTCCGACCAGACATGTAACTTTAGCCAGAGAATGCTCAATACTGATGCCCCCTTTTGTCTAAATAAATTTTGTGTGCACAAAATGTTTTGCACACAAGAGAGAACTTTCAAACCAGTGCATGGACACACATTTGCATGCATGCATTGGCCTATGTCCAGGCATATTTTATAACTAGCACGGCTATATATGCACAAAGTAAAATAACCTGGCAGGGCGCACATCTGTGCCAAATTTTAAGTGGGTGCACATGAGCGCACAAATCCTGCTTCTACTGCGTAAGTCAGGGGATTTTAAAAGGGGTGTGCACCCACGCCAATCCGAATTTACCAGTTCACCCAGTTAATAGCTAGGTCCTCCAACCCTCCCTGGTTTGTTAACCTATACTCCCACCAGTTACCCCAGAACCTTTAAACCCCTCGGAAATGGCTCAATCCTTTTATTTTATGACTTACATGTCATCCATTGCAGAAGTAAAGTTACATGGCAGGGGAACTCGGCATTCACCAGGGTGCGTAAGTATTTGTGCACGCATCTCTTGGCCAGTCTCTGAAATGCCCGTTCCCAGCCACTTTTTGTACATTTTTTGGCATTTACGCACGTATCTAGGCACTTTTTAAAACACAATTGGGGGATATGTAAATCCCCCAATTGTAAATAGGGGATATGTAAATAGGTTGGGCACTAGCCCAACCTATTTACATATCCCCCAATTGAGGCGCACACTGCACTTTAAAATTCACCTTTAATGGTATAGAGGCAATGGGGAGAAAATATTGAAAGCTCAGTATTTGTGGAAATAATTCAAAAGGTTAATCACACAAAGGTTTTCAATAATGACCTATTTATTTTTATTATTGGTATTATTGAAAAATTACCAAGTCTTGATTCTCAAAATATTTTATCCACCCAATTTCCTGAGGTCATCTGTACCAGTTTAAGATCTTTGGTGAAAGAAACACTGGGGTAGATTTTCAAAGGGGTATGCGCGTACCCCCCGAAAACCTACCCCAAACCCCCCCTGTGTGCGCAGAGCCTATTTTGCATAGGCTCGGCAGCGCGCGTAAGTCCCGGGGCTTGCATGGAGGGGCGTGTCGGGGGGGCGGGCCGTGAGTGACGCGGCGTTTCAGGGGCGGGCCGCGAGTGACACAGCGTTTCGGGGGCGGGCCCAGGGGTGTGACGCCAGCCCGGGGGCGTGGTCGAGGCCTCCAGACCAGCCCCCAGGTTGGGTGATGGTGCGCCAGCAGCCCGCTGGCGCGCGCAGATTTATGCACCTGGTGCACCAGATGGTGCACCAGGCACGAACTTTTGTTCGTGCCTGGTGCACGAACAAAAGTACGCCCGCGTGTACATTTATAAAATCTACCCCAGCGTTTTTAAAATTGATAACTTCAGGAATAAAAGAGGTTAACCGCTCCACCTTGTTTTATTGGTGTGTTGGCCCTAACAATGATTCTTCAATAGCTCACTTATTTTTCCCAGACGCAGAACAGAAGAAAAAAGCTTAAGTAAAACAGACCCTGGAATGCCAGTATTCAGAACTACTTAGCTGGATCAGTAGGGAATCAAGAATGAATCAAGAGTTTAATGTGAGACAAGAGCCTCTGCATCCCTTCCTCCCACCTAAATCAAGAACTAAATGTGGGGTCAACATATCCTTTTCCTACCCACCTCAATCAAAAATTAAATGCAGATCCAACAGCCCCTATAATCCCCCCTCCACTTACCCAAATTAGCCCCCAAATCTCACTCCTGCCTGCCTGAAAATCAAAATGAAGTAGAGAGCCCAATAGCACACTTGAATTTCATCCTCTCACTCTTCTACCCTTAAAATGCCCCTTCCCCGCAAAAAATGACATCCAGAAGCTGAGTCAAGAGGAGGACTCAGACTTACCCCCTCTCAGGTCAGCATTCAGTGTGGTTCTCACAACCATGCTAGATAATAGTAGGGGTATGCAGGGGGAAAAAAGTTATTTTTGTTTCTCGGTTCATTTTTGGGAGATTTTAGCTCACAAATTTGTGTTTGTGGAATGTTTGATTCCTTTTTTTTTTTTTACACAAATGAAACAAATCAAATATTAAAAAAAAAACAGGGCCTCCCCAAGGCCTCTCGTCCCTCCCACCCACCCAGAAACATGCCAGGACCAGGATCCCCCCTGGCCCCCACTTACTGTCCAGTGAGGATTAGCCGGCAAGCCCTCAGCATTGCATAGGACAAGGATGCAGCAGGTTGCCATGACCTCTGCCTCACTCTATGCAAGGCTGATTCCTCAGCATAAGCCGTAGCCTGACCCAGGCCCAACACTGCAGCCCAGCCTAGAGGCCAGGGCCCAATGCTAGGGCCTAGGCCAGAGCTCAAGACCTGGCCTAGAAGCTGGATCCCAATGCCTAGACCTTGGCCTAGGGTCAGGGGCAGGCCCAGGCCCAGTCCCAGAACCCAGGCCTCAGAGCAGATGTGAAGGCATCCTCTTCTTTCTTTCTTTCTTTTCTTCTTCATCAAAATGGCACTGTCTGCTGTGGTGAATGCGCTGGAGTTAGTCGAGACCCCCCAAACCATGATTGTTGGGGGGTCTTGACTATGGCCTTGGCATCAGTCCAAGCCTAGGCCAAGACCCCGGCATTGTGCTTTGGGCCTAGGCCACCACCCCTGCTTTCGGCTTCAGCCTATGCCCTAGGTGAGGCTCCAACCTCAGGCCTAGGCCTAGGCCTAGGCCCGATGCATTCATTTAAAATGAATGCAACACATAACATTCATTTCATTCAGGGACCTTGATTCATTTTGGGGCCCCAAATGAAACATTACCTTTATTTGTCACATTTTGTGCATTCATTGTAAATTAATGCACATCCTTAGATGAGGGGGAAGATTGTTGGCTCCAAGAACAGGGATAGTTGTTTTATTTAAGCCAGCTATATTTGCACCTAGAATTGGTCAATCAGGTTAGATGGCTAGTACTAAAAATCACTTTTAACCCCCTAACATTCTCCTTTGTGAACTAATCCTGCTCCCTCCAATGCAGAAAGAATTTTGCTGGCTAATTTTATCCATGTAGTGAAATTAGCCAGCAAATGTTAGCTGCTCTACATGAGAAAATTTTCAAAGACTTTGATCTAGCTAACTTTGACCTTACTTAGCTGTCTAGATCCCTTTGAAAATTCACTTCCTAGTGTCTCTCCATAAAGAGTCGGACATTGGCCATGCTCTATCCGTTTGTTAAATATTCCAAAAGAGAATGCATTTCTCTATATAGAGTTAATTTCTGGTGCAATATTATTTGCTTTCCTTTATTCTGTTGAACAGTGTAATAAATTGTTTAGTTGCCCTCACAAAATCTTTCAAACTGTTTATATGAAATTGCCAATAAAATAATTTTCTGTTTTAAAACAGAAGACTGCAGAAAATAGTATAAATGATGAAGATGACCAGGAGCTTTCATCGGATTTCTGTCACATTGTTGAAGCCATGGAAGACTATCTGAAACCATTGCTGTTACAGCTGGAATTTTCTGATGATCTGTAAGTTTTGTTTTGCAAATAAAATAAATATTTGCAAAAATCATAGGAATTGCACAAGGCCATAGTTATGTCTTTAAATGCCTCTCTTTTTGTAATAATAACATAAGCCAGCAATAAGAGACTCAACTAAGGGTGTAATTTTGTAACAGCCCACATAAATTGCACAGCAAATATGCATGTTATTCCAATTTTTAAAGAAAACATGCAAGGGTAAAAGCATACTTTCCTTTTTGAAAATTATCCCGTAGAAACAATGTTATCTGCAAGTAGTGCATGTGTGTGCACACACACGGGTCAGGAAACTCACATATGCATACAGGAAAACATTGTATGCATAAGAAAAGGAAAATAGAATGGCGTTTCAAAGAACCCTGCACATAAATGTGTACACTATGTTACACAGACCATTTTTGTGCACACAGCCAAAAACATTAGAGGGAATATTTGAGACTGGCTGAGAGATAAGCAACAGAAGATTTCAGTCAGTAAATAGATTTCAGTTAGAGGAGAGGTGATTAGTGGCATGATTCAGGGATCAGTCTTGGAATCAGATCTTTGTGAGCAACATTGTGAAGAGACTGGAAAGAAAGATTTATCTTTTGTGTATGATCTATAACTCCTCCCCATATACACAAAACAATTCCACAATCACATGTACCCCCTTCATACCCACACCCTCTCTCCCTCATACTCACTTCACACACACGCAGCTTTCCCCACAATCCCCTATCCGGTACCCCCTGACCCCATCATACTAGCGCACTTCCCCACACCTATACCCACCCCAGGATGAATCTCAGTGGGCAGAAGTGTGGGCCATGTTAGTCTTTACCTGCTTCATTTATAATGTTATTATGGGGGTGGTTTTCAGTAGCCTATCTAGGTTCAAAGTCCATGTGTATTTTTATACCTGTTGCGTAGAAGGTGGACCCTTGGGCCGAGGTGGGGTTGACGCAACCCGTCAGTAGGGTCCTATGGGTCCCCACCGTCGGCAGGTGGAATGGGCTGATAGACAGAGGCCGCTGGAGCTTCATCTATACCAGCCCTCGTTCCCCGCGGGTTGAGCCTTTGGGTGCCGGGGCCAGCAGGACTTAAGTGGGCCTATGTGTGTAGTCAAGATGAGAGTCGGTTCAGCCCAGAGACAGCAGGTGAGAGAAGGTACAGTCTTACTCTGGACAGGGTAGTGTCCTGTAAACTTGAGCACCAATGGAACAGAGGCAGACAGGGGGCACTCGAGCAAGAGCAGGCCGAGGCCTGAGTAAACCACTTCCAGGGAGTAAGCTGGAGAAGCATCGAAGAGCAGGCTTGAGTGTTAGTGTTCTGACTGCTGGAGTTAGCAATCTGTTATCTTCGGTGATGGAAGACTGCTTGAGAGACAGCAGTCTGGAGGTATTTGTGGGTGGATCCTTGGACCAGTGGCAGATGACCACGCCCTCGAGGGAAGATCCCAAGAGGGACCACTGGTCAGGCTTAGAGTATGGAGACAGACACACACTAGTTCTTTTATTAGACAGTATATTGAACCACCAGAGGTGGCAGTAGTGAGCTGGAATGCCCGGTTGGGCTGCAGTCCCTCAGATGCTGGAACAGTGATCCCTGGAGGCTGAGCTGAAGAGAAACTGAAATATAGTGAGTAGGTAGGGTATGCAGAGTTCATGTACTGAACCAGATAGTAATACTCACACAATGTCTCATAGAAGCCCAGGAGCTGGAATGTATAGGCCCTTGAGGAGCGAGTACCTGTTCCAGGGAAAGCTCTGAGAGAGCGATGGTAACTCACTGAAGTAGTTTGGCAGTGAAGACTTCCAGGCAGAAGAGAGTTCAGCAACAAGTCCGGGAACATAGGCCCTCGAGGAGCGAGTACCGGTTCCAGACTGTCACCTGAAAACCAAAGAAGAGAGCGAGGCCCCCGAGGAGCGGGTACCCCTGGTAAGTCCGAGGAGGCAGAGTAGGTCAGATAGAACGAATCCTTATCCGTATCCTTGTCCTTGCTAACTCATCTGTTAGCAAATACTAAGACCATAAATATCCGTCGCGGGTGATGTCATCTTCGGGGGACGCCCCCTGAGGTTTGCGCCATTGCCGGTACATCACTCGGGGCCGCGCCCCACGCGCACCCCTAGGCCTCTCAGGAACATGGCGGTTTGCAGCGTGGAGCCGGTCCGGGGAACGCTAGACAACTTCGGCAGAGGACGCCGCAGCAGCCAAAGTTCCTGCGGGCGAAGAGGGAGGCACCAAGGAGGTAAGGAGGGTGGAGAGAGGGCATCAGGCACCGATGGACACAACAGTACACCCCTTCCTCAAAGGGTGACTTCCTCTTCGGGTACCAGGCTTAGGTTTTGAAGGATGCGGGAGGTGGAACTGACGAAGCATCTCTTTGTCCAGGATATTGGTCTGAGGCTCCCAAGAGTTTCTTCGCGGCCGAAACCTTTCCACTTTAGAAGGTATTCAAAAGTCTTGCCTCTTTTATGAACATCCAGGACTTCTTCGATCTTGTATTTTAAGTCATCTTCTGCATTGATGACAGGTGGATCTTGAGTCTTGGAAGAAAATTCACTGAGTATGATGTTGTGAATATCAGCAGCGATGGATAAGCTACTGGGGATGTCACTGAGATCTTCAGTGGAAGTGGAGAAGTTGGGGAACGTCCAAAGCCCACTTCAAGTTGAAACACAATAGTGGATCTTCTAATTTGATGGAGGTACTCCTCAGGTCTTCCACTAGACTTCTGAGAATGAAGTTGCCTTCTGCCCCTGAGTCCACCAGGGCAGGTGTCTGAACCATGATCTGTCCATAGGTCAGAGAGACTGGGATAGAGAGCGGAGGAGATGTCACGGTATGGGCTAAGAGCAGTCCTCCTGCAGGATTTAGGCCCATCTGTTTCCCGGACAAATGGAGCATGTAGAGACATCATGGCCGGGCTGACCACAGTACATGCAAAGTCTGCGCTTCTTCCGAAATCTTCTCTCTTTGGAGATTAAGCAACCGTGACCAAGTTGCATCGGTTCATCTGTATCAGCAGCAGGAACAACTGGAACCATCCGAGGTGCAGAGACAGCACTGGCCTGTTTCAAACTGGGTAACACCCTAGGCTGGAGTTCTTTCACCTTGTCCCGGAGCCAGTGATCAATCCGAGTGGCTAAGGCTATTAATTCGTCCAGCGAGTCAGGTGTTTGGCGAGCGGCCAGCTCGTCCTTCAAACAGTTATCCAGGCCTCTGCAAAAGAGTGCCTTGAGACATCTGGGATCCCAGCATAGTTCTGCCACAAGAGTTTTGAACTCGATAGCAAATTCAGCCATTGATCTGTTGCCTTGCTTCAAATCCACTAAAGCAGAACCAGCTACAGACATTCGAGCAGGGTCATCAAAAACAGATTTAAAGAAGTCCATAAATCCTTCTATGTCCTGCAAAATAGAGTCCTTGCATTCCCACAAGGTGGATGCCCAAGACAGGGCCCTGCCATCCAAATAAGAAAGGATGCAGGTAGTCTTGGAAAGAGCTGTAGGAAATAGAGACAGCTGTAAGGCAAAGTCATTCCAGCACTGGTTCAAAAAGCCCCAGGTCTTCTGGATTTCTCCGGAAAAGCGGATTGGAGCTGCCAGTGAGCAGTCTTCAAAGTCTTCAAAGCAGTCTTCAAAGTTACCTCCGGTGACTGACCTTCTTGGTTGGAGGCTGTGCTTTGAACTTTCGGTGTGTATAGCTGATGAAATGCTGCAGCAAGTTTCTCCAAGGCGTCTTGCTGCTCCCTAATATACTGGGCCAGGCCCAGTATGGCCTGCAACGCACTCAGTTGTGCCGGATCCATGGAGTTAGCAATCTGTTTGTGTTCTGATTGCTGGAGTTAGCAATCTGTTATCTTCGGTGATGGAAGACTGCTTGAGAGACAGCAGTCTGGAGGTATTTGTGGGTGGATCCTTGGACCAGTGGCAGATGACCACACTCTCAAGGGAAGATCCTGAGAGGGACCACCGGTTAGGCTTAGAGTATGGAGACAGACACACACTAGTTCTTTTATTAGACAGTATAATGAACCACCAGAGTTGGCAGTAGTGAGCTGGAATGCCCAGCTGGGCTGCAGTCCCTCAGACACTGGAACAGCGATCCCTGGAGGCTGAGCTGAAGAGAAACTGAAATATAGTGAGTAGGCAGGGTATGCAAAGTTCATGTACTGAACCAGATGGTAACACTCACACAATGTCTCATAGAAACCCAGGAGCTGGAATGTATAGGCCCTCGAGGAGCGAGTACCTGTTCCAGGGAAAGCTCTGAGAAAGCGATGTTAACTCAATGAAGTAGTTTGGCAGTGAAGACTTCCAGGCAGAAGAGAGTTCAGCAACAAGTCCAGGAACATAGGCCCTCGAGGAGCGAGTACCGGTTCCAGACTGTCAGCTGAAAAATAAAGAAGAGAGAGAGGCCCCCGAGGAGCGGGGTAAGTCCGAGGAGGCAGAATAGCTCAGATAGAATGAATCCTTATCCGTATCCTTGTCCTTGCTAACTCATCTGTTAGCAAATACTGAGACCATAAATATCTGTCGCGGGTGACGTCATCTTCGGGGGACACCCCCGAGGTTCACGCCATTGCCGGTACATTAGTCGGGGCCGCGCCGCACGCACACCCCTGGGCCTCTCAGTAACATGGCGGTTTGCAGCATGGAGCCGGTCCGGGGAACGCCGAAGGACTTCGGCAGAGGATGCCGTGGCAGCCAAACTTCCCACGGGCGAAGAGGAGGCGCAAAGGAGGTAAGGAAGGCGGAGAGAGAGCGTCGGGCACCGACGGACACATTGAGTCAGGGCTGGTGGCAATCCGAAGGCAGCGGCAAGCAAAGCTGAGGTCTGATCACAGAGATATTTAATAGCGTAGTCAGGCAAAGCAGAGGTCTGGGTCTAGAGATAGGCAATAGCGTAGTCAGGCGAAGCAGAGGTCTGGGTCTAGAGATAGGCAATAGCGTAGTCAGGCAAAACAGAGGTCTGGCTAGGTCTGGAGATAGGCAGTAGTGTAGTCAGGTGAAGCAGAGGTCTGGGTCTGGAGATAGGCGATAGCGTAGTCAGGCGAAGCAGAGGTCTGAGTCTGGAGATAGGCAATAGCGTAGTCAGGCGAAGCAGAGGTCTGGGTCTGGAGATAGGCAATAGCGTAGTCAGGTGAAGCAGAGGTCTGGGTCTGCAGATAGGCAATAGCGTAGTCAGGTGAAGCAGAGGTCTGGCTGGGTCTGGAGATAGGCAGTAGCGTAGTCAGGCGAAGCAGAGGTCCGGGCTTGGAAAGAATCAATGGCGTGGTCAGGCAAAGCAAATTCAAAGTCCATGTAGACAGTCTGAGGAATGAAGCAAGTTAGGAACAAGGAGACAGGAACCATGAACAACAAGGTTTTCAAATGTTGCTCAATCTTTATGGAATGTCATTCTATTTGAGCTGCGTTCTTTGGACAACGTAAAGAAATTTAAGAGGCTTTTGAAACGATCGTAGTGCTCATTGATTTCCGAATTATCCCAAACAACTGAAAAGCAGGTTGTTAAAACAAACAAAAAACACACTTTGAAATGTCTGTATGCCAATGCCAGCAGTCTAAGAAGTAAGATGGGAGAGTTAGAGTGTATAGCAGCAAATGATGAGATTGACATAATTGGCATCACAGAAACTTGGTGGAAGGAGGATAACCAATGGGTCAGTGCTATATCAAGGTACAAATTATATTGCAATGATAGGGAGGATCAACTTGGTGGGGGTGTGGCACTTTATGTCCGGGAGGGTATAGAGTCCAACAGGATAAAGATCATACAAGAGACTAAATGCTCAGTAGAATCTATATGGGTAGAAATCCCATGTGTGTTGGATAAGAGTATAGTGATAGGAATATACTACCGTCCACCTGGACAAAATGGTCAGACAGACGATGAAATGCTAAGAGAAATCAGGAAAGCAAACCAATTTGGCAGTGCAATAATAATGGGAGATTTCAATTACCTCCGGCTATCATTGTTAAAGATCATAATCGCACCTTTGGTCCCTCCCGATGCAGCCTAGCGAAACACGGGACCGTGTCGGGGGACCGCCATAAAATTGCTGTTATTAAATTTACGGAGTTGCCATGTTTACTTTGACACACTTATCTCTGTTGGAACTATAATAAAGTGTTTATTGAAACTGTTGGTGGTGACAAGTTTTGTCCTGCACCAGTGTTCTTCTATACTTGCGGATGTGCAAGGTTTTGCTTCTTCCTTCTTTAGATTTCAATTACCCCAATATTGACTGGGTAAATGTAACATCAGGACTTGCTAGAGACATAAAGTTCCTGGATGTAATAAATGATTGCTTCATGGAGCAATTGGTTCAGGAACCAACAAGAGAGGGAGCTATTTTAGATTTAATTCTTAGTGGAACGCAGAATTTGGTGAGAGAGGTAACGGTGGTGGGGCCACTTGGCAACAGTGATCATAACATGATCAAATTTAAACTAATAACTGGAAGGAAGACAATAAGTAAATCTGCAGCTCTAACACTAAACTTTCAAAAGGGAAACTTTGATAAAATGAGGAAAATAGAAAAAAACTGAAAGATGCAGCTGCAAAGGTTAAAAGTGTTCAACAGGCTTGGACATTGTTTAAAAATACAATCCTAGAGGCGCAGTCCATATGAATTCCACGCATTAAGAAAGGTGGAAGAAAGGCAAAACGATTACCGTCATGGTTAAAGATGAGGTGAAAGAGGCTATTTTAGCCAAAAAAATCCTTCAAAAATTAGAAGAAGGATCCATCTGAAGAAAATAGGATAAAACATAAGCATTGTCAAGTTAAGTGTAAAACATTGATAAGACAGGCGAAGAGAGAATTTGAAATGAAGTTGACCATAGAAGCAAAAACTCATAATAAAAACATTTTAAAATATATCCAAAGCAAGAAACCTGTGAGGGAGTTGGTTGGACCATTAGATGACCGAGGGGTTAAAGGGGCTGTTAGGGAAGATAAGGCCATTGCAGAAAGACTAAATTCATTCTTTGCTTCCTTGTTTTCTAATGAGGATGTTGGGGAGATACCAGTTCTGGAGATGGTTTTCAGGGGTGATTAGTCAGACGAACTGAACAAAATCACTGTGAACCTGGAAGATGTAGTAGGCCAGATTGACAAACTAAAGAGTAGAAAATCACCTGGACCGGATGGTATGCATCCTAGGGTACTGAAGGAACTCAAAAATGAAATTTCTGATCTATTAGTTAAAATTTGTAACCTATCATTAAAATCATCCATTGTACCTGAAGACTGGAGGGTGGCCAATGTAACCCCAATATATAAAAAAAGACTCCAGGGGTGATCCGGGTAACTATAGACCAGTGAGCCTAACTTCAGTGTGGTGGAAAAATAGTGGAAACTATTCTCAAGATCAAAAACTTAGAGCATATAGAAAGACATGATTTAATGGAACACAGTCAACATGGATTTACCCAAAGGAAGTCTTGCCTAACAAATCTGCTTCATTTTTTTGAAGGGGTTAATAAACATGTGGATAAAGGTGAACCGGTAGATGTAGTGTATTTGGATTTTCAGAAGGCGTTTGTCAAAGTCCCTCATGAGAGGCTTCTACGAAAACTAAAAAGTCATGGGATAGGAGGCGATGTCCTTTCGTGGATTACAAACTGGTTAAAAGACAGGAAACAGAGAGTAGGATTAAATGGTCAATTTTCTCAGTGGAAAAGGGTAAACAGTGGAGTGCCTCAGGGATCTGTACTTGGACCAGTGCTTTTCAATATATATATATATATATATAAATGATCTGGAAAGGAATACGACGAGTGAGGTTATCAAATTTGCGGATGATACAAAATTATTCAGAGTAGTTAAATCACAAGCAGACTGTGGTACATTACAGGAGGACCTTGCAAGACTGGAAGATTGGACATCCAAATGGCAGATGAAATTTAATGTGGACAAATACAAGGTGTTGCATATAGGGAAAAATAACCCTTGCTGTAGTTACATGATGTTAGGTTCCATATTAGGAACTACCACCCAGGAAAAAGATCTAGGCATCATAGTGGATAATACTTTAAAATCGTCGGCTCAGTGTGCTGCAGCAGTCAAAAAAGCAAACAGAATGTTAGGAATTATTAGGAAGGGAATGGTTAATAAAACAGAAAATGTCATAATGCCTCTATATCGCTCCATGGTGAGACCACACCTTGAATACTGTGTACAATTCTGGTCTCCGCATCTCAAAAAAGATATAGTTGCGATGGAAAAGGTACAGTGAAAGGCAACCAAAATGATAAAGGGGATGGAACAGCTCCCATATGAGGAAAGGCTGAAGAGGTTAGGACTGTTCAGCTTGGAGAAGAGACTGCTGAGAGGGGATATGATAGAGGTCTTTAAGATCATGAGAGGACTTGAACGAGTAGAAGTGACTCGGTTATTTACACTTTCGAATAATAGAAGGACTAAGGGGCATTCCATGAAGTTAGCAAGTAGCACATTTAAGACTAATCGGAGAAAATTCTTTTTTACTCAACGCACAATAAAGCTCTGGAATTTGTTGCCAGAGGATATGGTTAGTGCAGTTAGTGTAGCTGGGTTCAAAAAAGGTTTGGATAAGTTCTTGGAGGAGAAGTCCATTAACGGCTTTTAATCAAGTTTACTTAGGGAATAGCCACTGCTATTAATTGCATCAGTAGCATGGGATCTTCTTAGTGTTTGGATAATTACCAGGTACTTGTGGCCTGGTTTGGCCTCTGTTGGAAACAGGATGCTGGGCTTGATTGACCCTTGGTCTTACCCAGCAATGCAATTTCTTATGTTCTTGTATGGCTGTAGATTCACTCCTAACAGTCCGGTGTTATTGGAATGAATAATGTTGAATATTATTGTTATTACTTTATAGAAGATTCTGGACTGTATTGTTAGCCAATACAACTCCATCAGTGAGGTTGTTGTGTGATAATATTTCTTAGATCCTATTAATAGTCTTGCTGCGGCAAAATGAAGTAGTTGTAGTGGTTTTAAGTGGCTTGCTGGGAGACCTAGAAGTAAGGAGTTACAGTAGTCTAGTTTGAGAATATTAGAGTTTGTAACACTGTACAAAAGTCTACAGCAGTTAATAGTGGTTTCAATCTTTGTAGTATATGTAGTTTGGTGTAACCTGCCAATCAGTTTCCTGATGTGCATGTTCATTCTCATCTAGCTGTACACCTAAATCCCGTACTTGATTGAGGGATTAATTTGAAAGTCGCCGAGGTCTAGGGCGGGTGGTTTAACTACTTAGGCAAATTATTTCAGTCTATTTAGGATTTAATGTCAGTTTAAGTTGAGAAACTTCTTGTTGTATTGCTTTCATGTATTTGGTGTTATGATGCTTCTCGCGGAGCCCATCCAACGAGCAGCCTCTCACCTCCTGCGCCGGCCAGTGCCCAACAATCTTCCCGGCCCGACGCTGGGATGCCTCTTCATATGGCTAGGAAGCCATCGCCACCGTTGCCTCCAGTCATGTGGTAGGAGCGCCGCCGCTGCCTGCTCCTGCTTGTCCCTGGGCCTTCTAGGCGCACGCATGTGCCCCTGCATCTCATTTAAAGTGCCAGCGGCGAGAAAAGCCCCGCGGCCCCATTGGATGACATCATCAGTCCTTGCCTTGTCCAGCCCTATAAAAGGCCTCTGTTTCAACTCCTCGGGGCCTTCGTATCAGATCTTCACAGTTGCCTGTGGTCTCTCTCCGGTCAAGGTCCTCCGTGGTCTTCTCATGTTTAGATGGCTCTTCGTTATATGTTCCTGGTCTCCTTCGTTGGATGTTCCTGATGTTCCTGGTCTTGTTCCTCATCAGAGCTCCTTTGTCGCTTGTTCCATGTTCCTGATGTTCCTTGTTCTTGGTGTTCCAGTCTTGGTCCTGATGTTCCCATCTCCGGCTCTTCGTCCTGCTTCCAGGTTTCCTGCTCGCCCACCTTTCCTGGCGTGCCACTGTCATGCTCCATAACCAGCCCATGGGCGGCTGTGTAGGGCGCTTTGTGACACAAGACCTGTCTTCACGTCTGCAGCACAAGTCTCCGGAAAGCCCTTGCTTTTAATGCTGAGGTCTGTTCCTGAATCCGAGTTCTGAATCCTTGAATCCTGAGTCTTGAATCCTGTTCCCAGTCTTCAGTTCCTTGTTTCTGCTTCCATCCATGCCCTAGACTCAAGCCAGAACCTGATTCGTTTCAGCATGGTATGTGACCAGCCACAGGCAGCTGTGTAGGGCGAGCCTCTCCTGAATCTTCGCCATGTTGCCAGTTCCGCATCCTCCTCTTCTTATCTGGAGTCTGCTTCGCTTCCAGCATGGTCCACAACCAGCCATGGGCAGCTGTGTAGGGTGCGCTGCAGTGCAGTGCTCACTCTGTATTAGTGCCTGAATCCTGAATCCTCGTCTGAGTCTTCCAAGTTCCTAGAGTCTTTGTCTTCCAAGTTCCTGAGTTCCATGTCTCGTTTTGATCCTGCCCTCAGCCTCCATCTGGCCTCACACACTCGTTGTTCCCAAGCGGCAGGTCCAGAAGGGCTACCGAGTGGCTGGAAGACTACTCTTGAGACCAGCATTGCATTGCTGGGTTTCACCTGTGTGTGCAGGTCCAGTGGAGGTCTGAGCCTGCCTTGCTCCAGTTCCTTGATGTTCCACATCTTGATCCTGGTTCAGCCTTGTTCCAGCTCCAGCCCATGCTTGAACACTCTCACCTCCCATGGTGTGTGTCTTGGGGCTCCTCCCTGAGCCGCGCCATGGCCCAAGAGCTCACAATCCCTCTAGAGCAAGTGACCGCACCCCTGAGCTCGCAACATTTGGATATTATCACTGTTGTATTTTCAAATGATCTGGTGAGTGGTATGTAGAATTGTAAGTTGTCTGTGTACAGGAAGAATTTAATTTCTAGATTCTTCAGTAATTTACACAGTGAGAGCTTGTATATGTTGAATAGTGTTGCTGAGAGAGCTGAGCCTTGAGGAACCCCTGTATCACATGGGAAGGTGTCAGATATCTGGTTACCCAGTTTGACTTGAAATGATCTGTTAGAGAGAAATGATGAGAACCATTTGCTAACTGTACCATCGATCCCGATGTTTCTCAGCTGTTAAGTCAATTAGCACTAGGCAATAGGATTCGTCTGAATCGAGTCCTCGTAAAACTGATTCCGTTAGAGAGGAGTAATGTTTCCACTGATATTTCCAGAATCTGATTTGATTAGTTTATAGGATATTGTGATCTTCCAAGTGATATTCAAGTTGAGATAACACTGCTTCTTCAAGACCATCTGCTAGGAATAACAAGTTTGATATTGGACGATAATTGTCCCAATTGTCTGTTCGATCAGACTTATTTTTTAGGATCAGTTTTATCACTTCTTGTTTTAAACCTTGAGGTATGATTCCTTCTGATAGTGAACGGCTAATCAGGGATCTGAAAATTCGACTCTTTGCATATACTTTAGTTTCCCAACTTAAACACTTTCCCAGGAACATTGCTTCGTAATGCGATTATTTATTTATTTAAAATTATTTGTATTCCGCTTGCATCCATATTATTCTGGGTGGAATCCAGTAGTCACATACAAAAGTAAAATCAAATAGTAAGATCACATGGGTCATTAGGGACACCGCTTGTACTTTTTAGCTATTTTGTGGAGAGCAGTTATCAGACAGGTTAATTTAGCTGGGTAAATGGCTTTCAAAATTTTCTCTGAAGAAATATCTTTGAATACTACATTGTGCAAATATGAAAGAGTCATCTCTTGGAAATATAGGTGTGAAGTATGCATGTTGTACTTGATGTTAAACTGTGTCACTACAGATTTCTGCTTTTCCTGCTTGTGCTAACACCGGTGGTAATATATACCAATGGAACAGCAGAGGATGCTATAACATTGTGGATTTACTTCTTTTTTTTTTTTATCTTGTCAGAGACCAATAACATTGCTTATTGATACAATCCTGTGGCTTAAAAATAACCAAACCTTGAAATCCATTTGCATTGTTGAACATTATACTGTGTTACTGTTGTGTCTTCAGATGAGCAATTCCAAGATTTTGCATTTGTGTATATAGTTTCCTAACTTAAATAACTGAAATCCAAATATAATTTGCATGATTTAAGAAAAGATGTCTAAACATAATAGATTGCCCTAATTGTGAAGTTGATAGAATAATAAATGTGACAGTGTACTGGTTTCAAAGATCTACTCAAAATTTCAACTACAGTGATGTAAATTAAATTGGTCATCAAACTCCCAAATGTGGCTTTTAGATCAAAATGTATCAAAAAAAATCCACAAAATAAGGTGAAAATATTACATTGGTGAAAACATTAAACTGATCATCGAACTTTGTGGCTCTTAGGTCACAATTTATCCAAAAAACTCACAAAATAAGGAAAAAATAATCCTAATCAAACTGTAAAGATCTCCTTAACTTTATAGAACATGCTGTGAAATAAACCCACAAGTAAAAATGTGTATTTAAAGGGAACTGGTCATATAAAAACTACCAGTAATACGACTTTTGCACGATTAGCCACCTTATCATTGTTCCTTTATTACATGCTGTCCATCACTCACAAAAATTTGATTTTTCTGAAATTTATATGCAAATAAAAATGTATATTGTATCTGATTGTAGTGTCCATTAAATTCAGCCTCATCCAACTTATATGGTTAAAGTGATTGTAAATCAAAGTACCTTCTAAAAGTTAATATGTGGATTAAATTGGGCCTAGTACTATCTGGGCTTCAAAGTTTGTTGATATGCACACTTATAGATCTTCATTAGTGTCTGTAAAGATTTTTTTCATTGTCAAATATAGTCAAAATTCTTTTCAAAACTTTTCGCAAAAAGGTGGAAAATGTCACCAAAATGTGGATTCTGATGAAGAAATAAGTTTTTCCAAGTTTCATAATGCGCCATATAAATTATAAAGTGTTAGTGTCTGTGCTAATATCCAAAATCTTTTTTAGAGTTACAATATTTAAGGTAAAGATACCATATTCTCACTGAATAATGAATTAGATAAGATATAAGACCTGATTTACTAAGGGTTCCTTTTTCTATTCAGTGTCTATAGGGAAAAAGCTTAAAGGCAAATCTTAAAAGCCTGGCACATGCATTAATTAAGGGATGCAGGAATAAGTCGCGCTCGTGTGTGTCGAGCGGATTTTAAAGATTCCTGGATACACTCATATCTCCTGCAGCACGCACATCTCAAAAGTTTTCAAAACATGGCCGGTCATGGGCTTTTCAGGGTATGAAGCTGAGATGTTTGCAAAACAACTTATGCAATCTGGCACGCACTTAGGGGGTCATTTTCCAAAAGTATCGCACGCGAAAAGGGACTTTTCGCGTGCGATACCTAGATCAGGGTGGGTTCTGGGCGGCGGAAGGGAGGAGTCGGGGTGGACGTCGCAAAGACATCGCTGACGGCGAAAAGGTAAGGAGCCTTATCGCTGTCAGTAACACGGCCAATAGCACCACCTTTCATGGTGGCGCTATTGGTTTGCCTGCCCCGCTTCGCCCCCCGCCCCCCGTTACTGCTGGATTTTCTAAGTTCTGCGAACTTAGAAAATCCAGGCCTAAGTCTCCCTACCATGAAACTTCACTTCTGCTATGGATGATGTGTAAGTTAAAAAATCAAGAAAACTAGGCAGATATGTGGAATAAGTGAGGAATAATAATAATAATAATAATAAGAGGAATAAGTGAGGGGAATGAAGGTTATTAAACTAGGGGATTTGAAGGACCTGTCTCTTAACTGGGTGAACTGAGGACAAACTGGTAAAACTGGGAATAGCATTGGCATGCACCCCTTTCAAAATCCCCTTAGTTTAAACAGTGGTAGCAGTATTCATGTGCACAGGCACATGCCCACTTAAAATTTGGCACACTTGCTTGTGGCCAGGCTATTTTATAATATGCGCGCATATGCATACATATATTATAAAATCGACGCGTCCCTGGGCACAGGCCGATGTATACGTACCATTGTGTGCCTGCGCGCCGGTTTGAAAGTTATCATCCCTGTAAATTAGGGCCTTAATGTCTTTAAAAACATGAATTATTAGCTACTAGAGGTATGTAAAGCTCAAACCTTTTGGTTCGGGCTTCATTTTCGGCCCACCGCGGGAAATTTTGTATTTCCCGTGGTTCAGGCCTTTTAAATTCGGGGGAACCTGAATTTCAGATTAGTGCTCACTAAACTCGAAAACGAATTTTTCCCGTTATTTCTGGAAAAACTCGTTCGGGATTTGGGCTCCCTGAACCAGGACGAATCCTAGACGAATGCACATCCCTATTAGCTACTACCTGAGCAAGTACTGATAATAAACTAATGTAAAGTGGTTTATTTTAGGGATATACCGTAGATGTAGAGTACAGCATCTTGCAATATTTATTTATGCTGTTACTTTTTGCAGACCTGAGACAGAAAAGATAAAAGGGAAAGATAAGGATGAAAAGCAGTCTGCAACACCAAGTAAGCCTTTTTAATTTAAAATTTATATAGACTTGTGTGTGATGTACTACTATCAGGACAAAAACTGTTCTGTTTAGCTTTAATTCAGGGTCTGCTTAGGTAGAGGCTGGTTTCTGCCTCTGAGCCAGAGAATGGCTTGGGAGAATATATGTTCAAGCAGGATTTTGAGAGTCTGCACTTACCCTGATATGAACTCCAGTGGTCTGGCCACTGAGGAACTTGATTTGTCCCTAGGGCCTCAAATGGAAACTCTGGGAAAATCTCAGTGTTCCCAGCAATTTGATGGCTAAAGGGCCAAGATGAGACGCTGTGTGGACCTTTGAATATTTACATATGTCTTGTGAGTTTCAGAAGTTTTGATTTCTAGTGTTCCTAAACCTCAGTCTGGATTTTGTACTTGAGAAGCCTTATATTTCAACTATGAGTGCCGAAACTATAAACTGTCTATCTATCTGTTCCTTTCTGCTACAACAGTCCAGAACGATTGGGTTTAGTCCCTCATCCAACTGATTGAGTCAAAGAATATTCTGTTTTGTTTTGTTTTGTTTTTAAATCTGTGACATCACTTCTACATTTGTTGAGCACAGACTGGTTTGAACTAGTATTCTCTGCCTCCAGCTAATGGAAGAACTACTAATGGATCAGCAGTATTTATCTTTCTGATCTGGCATATGATTTGAATCTAGTTAAAAAAAATGTTTGGGCCATGCATCTGTAATCTTTACAGAATAGTGAGCCTACAGTTTGCTATGCTCCCTTTTCCATTGGAGGGCTCTTGGCTGAACCAATTTAGAGCAGATATTTAAGACAATTTGTCTGGCCCATGCTCCTGTAATTTTTACAGAGTAGCAAGCCAACATTTGGTTAACTTCCCATTCCCATAAGAGGGTTATTGATTGAGTCATTTCAGAGTATATATACATATACGGCCCGATTTTAAAAGGACCACACGCATAAAGAAACGGGTTACACGCGTGTGCCATGTGCATTTTAGAACAGGCCCGGCCACACGCATAACCCCCGTTACGTGCCAAAGTGCCTGCAAAACGGATGGGCCGGGGGGGGGGGGGAGGGCGTAGTCTGGGAGGGATGGGGTGGGGGGAGGCCAGGACAGCGCCATTTTGTGCTGTCCTGATGATTCGCATGCCAACAGCCGGCCAGCGCGTGCAACTTACTTCAACTCAGGGATAGCTAGGATAGATTTAGGAGTCAGGGTGAAGAGGGGAAGAGGTAGAAAGAGTAGGATTAGGAATAGGAAAGTTCCCTCCCAGTCCGCTTCTTAATTGGAGCGGAGTGGGAGGGAACTGGGGCCCAACCAAACATGTCGCCATGCATAGGTAATAAAATCCCCCCCTCCCACCCACATATGCGCATGCGGCTTTTAAAATCTGGCACACATGTGCATGCGGCCAGCGAATTTTATAACATGCGCATGCCAGCACGCACATGTTATAAAATCAGCACGTCCTTTTAAAATCGACCCCATATTAAGGAAAGGAGGAAAAGAATCCTCTAAGACATTTAAATATTTTACTACCTTACTTTACTTGTTGGTTTGAAAAAACAAAAAGGAAAAGAAAGGTTCCTTGAATGTCGAAAGGTAAGACTTAAGGGCATTCAACCAGCGAGTTTCTAATCATTTAAAAATGATGCTAGCCTTCATCTCAGAGATTAAAAAGCCATTTTAAGCCCTTTTTTATGTCAGATCATTATCGCCTTTGAGCTTCCTGCGTCAGCAACAGATCAGCCAAGGCAGAAAATCGTGGCAAATAAAACACGGAGGATGTATTAAAAAAGAGAATCTACGGTATTGAATAAGCTCTAAAGTTAAGATTATTATAATAATTATTATATATTGAATTTAATTTACTGGTTGTAAAGCAGTTTATCCAAGCGGTTTACAATAAAAACATACATAAAATCCAATCAAAGGTAAATGCAGACATAAAGCAAAATATTGTTATACAATAATAAGACTATCATGAGATGAAAAATAGCTTGGCAAATAATTATTGATAAATTCTGTAACAAGTTATTAACAATCATAGGCCTGACTGTTTATCCTAAGTCTTCTGAATCAACAATTTCATTCGTTGATTTATGAATGGTGGCCATTTTGTATACAGCTCGAGCAAAGCACTGCACAGCCAGTTTTGAATTTTGAACCTTATTTCAAAATGGGTTTCTCAGAATTCAGACAGGCTAATCCACAACCATTGGGTTATGCACCTTTATCAGCAGATGGAGACGGAGCAAAGCTGACATCACGGTATATATACCCCTGCACTGACATCAGCCCACCAATATTCTCCATCTCCAGCAGATGGTGGATGTGAATCTCCCTTCTGGGGATTGCTTGTTAAAAAAAAAAAAAGAAAAGAAAAGGAAGAAGGAGATTAATCAAGGTTCTCCTGAGGTGATACCTTGTGGTCCCTCCCTCAGTCAAGTTCTCCTGAGGTGATACCTGGTGATCCCTCCCTCAGTCGAGTGCCTCAGTCCAGTAGCCACTCTTCTGGCGTGGATTTAGCTGCCAGGAGAGAATCAGCTGAGAGGCTAGCGAGTGCAGGAAGCCGAGCGCGGCAGTGATGGCATTAATCCTCTCTCCCCTGCAACTGGAGGACTGATGGAGGAAGACAAAGCATCACCAGAGCCTCCACGGAATCCTGAGGAGACTCAGTGCCTAGCCTGGGATTCTCAGGCCTGTAGGAGGATGGGCCTCCTCGCCACGAGGTCTCTTTGGTGGCGGCATGGCTACCGCTGGTGTCGTACTGGAACTGGGGCCGTGTGCTGATGGTGACAGGTGTTGATGCTTGTGGGACTTCCCATGGTGTGCGGACTGGTCTTTCCCTGGCACTGAGGAAACTGAGTATCCTGAAGTCCTGGAGAGCACCGAAATCGACAAGGGTCAATCACCAGTTCCTCGCTCCTTGGAAGAACTTGCCGTGGGTGAGGAAAGGGGCAGGTTATCCACTGGTTCCTCTCGACCCACGGGCATCAGAGACTCTGAAGCCGGTGTGGACGGACTAGACTTCTTTGGCCCAAAAAGTTTCTCCATTTTGACAAGCCGAGCATGACAGCCTTTGGGGGTCATCTGATCGTACAGCTGACATCCGCAGATGTCGTGCAATGCCCCTAGGTAGAGGATGTAGCCCTGAGGGGCGATATGTTAGAGGTGTTTAAAATCATGAGAGGTCTAGAACGGGTAGATGTGAATCGGTTTTTTACTCTTTCGGATAATAGAAAGACTAGGGGGCACTCCATGAAGTTAGCATATGGCACATTTAAAACTAATCGGAGAAAGTTCTTTTTTACTCAACGCACAATTAAACTCTGGAATTTGTTGCTAGAAGATGTAGTTAGTGCAGTTAGTATAGCTGTGTTTAAAAAAGGATCGGATAAGTTCTTGGATGAGAAGTCCATTACCTGCTATTAATTAAGTTGACTTAGATAATAACCACTGCTATAACTAGCAACGGTAACATGGAATAGACTTAGTTTTTGGTACTTGCCAGGTTCTTATGGCCTGGATTGGCCACTGTTGGAAACAGGATGCTGGGCTTCATGGACCCTTGGTCTGACCCAGTATGACATGTTCTTATGTTCTTATGTTCATGTGAATTCATGATGGACATGGTCTGCAGGTACTGGGAGTACCGATGAAAACCGAATGATGTCATGAAAGTAAGCTGGATAACAGTCGATGGCCAGCAGCCACCTGGGAGCAACACACCGGGAATCAACCGAAAAGAAGGTAGAGGTAGTAAAAATACTTACCACGCTGGGAAAAGCATCGCCCGCAGAAGGGGGACCCGACATAGGACGGGAAAAAAATGCTGTTTTTAAGCACGAAATATATTTGTAGTGCAGAGTTCCAAAAACTGCAAAGCAACTATCACCACGGAAAAAAAGAGACTGAAGTGGATCTTGCGTGAACACACAGATAGTGGCATGCTGGGCAAGTTCTAGAAACTTTGACAAAACGTTTTCGTGCCAGGCTCGATCTGATGATGTCACCCATCTGAGAGGACTACCATCCTGCTTGGCCTAAGTGAAATATAGCACAAGTCCATTAAAACCAAAGCATGGGACAGGACTCCAGAGCCTGTTCACACCCTATTTAATTAGCACAGAAGAGCTTGGTGTAGACACAGTCGAGGCCTGAAGCACGACACAGTGAGAGCACCAAATCATGGTGCTATACTGCAGGCCAGTGCATCATCGGTTATAGGTGCCAATAGAGCAGTGCAATAGCTGTATCGGCGCCCGAAAGCACAATGCGGTAGCTTTATTTGCATTGAGGGCAAGGCATAGTAGCCATATTGGCACCGAACACACAGTGCATACATATTGATGCTAAGGAGTAGAGCAGAAGTATGACCGCTGAAAAAGCTGCAGATTTAAAAAAAAAAAAAAAGAGCATTTAGAAATACAAATTGTCCTGCATTTGGCAGTTAATACTCTGTAAGAAAGAAAACACTTTCTTATTCCACAGGCCATGGAGGATGAATCTGCTTCCTGAATAAGGCTAGCAATGCCACTGATACAATGCCATCCTTATTAAAGAGGTACTGTGACTTATACTAAGCTTCCACTGTATGTTGTTCCTTGCATCTTTGCTTTCTCTAGAGGTTGCTGCCATGGACTACAGTCCTTCTCTCATCTCAGATTTTCTCCTGCCAGAGCAGATTCTATTCGGAAATCATTTCTGTCACTGGTCTTAAATGGGCTACCCAGTGTAAATGAAAGATTATTGAATCATTGTTTTAATGACAGGAGAGGTGTGAGCCTCCAGAATTCTGGATTACCCACTGTGTCCGACTGAGTAGAACCATCGCCAGGTTCTTATTAACACAGGAAAATGCAAATAATTTGGATTTAATAAAAACACAAATAGTTTAGCCTGCAAGAGAGTGTCCTTTAATGAAAGGATTAGGAAGGAGTTTATCACTTCAATAAACCTCCAAAGCAGGTCTCAGCCATTTTTTAATGTGCCATTTTTAGATATATGAATTAAATTGTACTAACATAATGGGGGTAATTTTCAAAAGGAGTTACATGTGTAAATGTAGCTACTATTGTAGCAATTTTCAAAAGCCATTTACTCAAGTAAAGTGCACTTATGTGAGTAAATCCTATAGACAAGTCAATGGCATATATTGTAGCAATTTTCAAAAACCCACTTACTCAAGTAAAGTGAATTTACCCCAGTAAACCTGGTTTTTACTCGAGTAAATGCTTTTTAAAATCAGGCCCAATTTTTCTATAACGACAATACTAAAGAAGATAAATAAATAATACACATCTACTCCACCAGGGAAAGATACCAGAATCCTTCTTAACAAAGAGCTTAATATTCCAACTCCTGTATCATGGATATGACCTCATTGTAGGATGACAATAGTTAATAATCTTATATCAGGGAAGAAACTCTGGCATAACATAGGGCTACTTTCATCTATATTAATTCCAAAACATCAGCTCTAGCAATCTCTAACAAAGAATGGTTTGGATTTGCAGTGGCATCTACATTCAAGGGATATCTGAGGTCACAAATCATCATTTCCTGCACTTCATACTGAATGATATAAAACATTTACAGGCAAGTTTCTGAGCAGGAACTCCTTTAGGAGGTGTTTCGGTTTTAATCAAAATTTTCAAATTACAAATATGATAGTTTTTCCTATGAAAGCATGGACTTGAGGCATTGACAGGATAGTTGCACTAATACAGACCTAGCTGAGGGAGAACTTGATGTATGTTTTCCCCATCATGGCCCCTTGATGGGACATACTTAAAAAAAAAAAAAAAAGAACAGGTGATACTGGTGGTGCAGATTTGGCACAGGCAGCCTTATTATGCATGTCTAAGGATCAATTAGCCTCTAGAGTTCCTAGGAGTCAGGGACAGTAACTTTTAAACAAGCGCATGAGCGCATATGTGCTCGCGTTCGTCATTCCGCGCCCAGGGATGGGGCCATTTTATAACATACACGCATATATGTGTGCATTTTATAAAATAGATTGCGGGCACATGTGCGCACAATTTTAAGTGAATGATGCCTATGTGTGAAAATGCCACTTCTACCGCATAAGTGGGGGAATTTTAATAGACACACGCATCTACACATTTACCAATTTTCCCAGTTTGTTCCCAGTTTGCCCAGGTAAGGGCTATGACTTCCAACCCCCCTAGTTTAATAGCTTCCCCATCTCCCCTATTAGCCCTGACCCTTAAAACCTCACCGATCTATCTAATTCACATTATTTTATTGCTTAGACGTCCTGCATAGCAGAATTATAGCTACACGGCATGGGACTCAAGCACATGACTGTGCATGAAAATATTTGCGCACAAAATTGAAGTTGCAATCCATGAATGCCCATGCCCCGCCCAGTCCACGCCCATGCCCCACCCTTTTCAGAATTTTCATTTGTGAGCGTAGAGGGAGATACGCACGTACACCGGCATGTTTTAAAAACCGCTTGGCGTATGCCAGCCCAACATATTCGCATATTTCCTGGTTTTCACTTGCACCGGGCTTTTAAAATTCACCTTAAAGATCTTCTAATCCAAGCACAATATCAATGGAGGCCCAATTTGCATTTTTACATTTCAACATGAACCTAGAGAGGTTGCTTACTTAAGAAAGACTATTCGTCCTTCACGATATCATCCCTACAATAAAAAAAACTCTTCAATTGCTTATATTCCTGTGTGGAATTCTTTTGAATCATATTGCAAAGCTTCATCAAACTCACCTAAGCATGCAGATATTTCTGCTATTTTAGCCTTTCTTTAAAAAGGATCTAGAAAAAGGGTTAGCATACAATTAAAGATGCAGCATCTGTAATATCATGTAACAAAGGAAGAAACAGGAGAATCTCTGTTCCATGAAGGAAGTTAAAGCCAAAATACATGCTAAAGAGCAGTTTTAGCCGCAATGGATTTAAAATGTGTTCATGAAGGGTTTATTAACAACACCTTTTTAATTCTATAGACAACAATTAAAGATCGTATTTTAAAAAACAGTTATCCTAATGACAAATACTTCAGAAAGATATATTATGGTAATATAGGTATTATCTTGTAGAGTTATGTTTTTACATTAATCTGCCAATATAGATACAGTTAATCCCTTCTTATTAGCCAGAAGTGATCTCTACTTTTCATCAGATATGACCACCCTGAATGGGAACATAAAATGATGGGATGGTAATTCCTTGTTTAAGAGTCATCCTTTCCATCTTTTGTGTAGGTTCCTTTAATTTGGTCATGCAGATGGTAAAGTTGACCTGATGGTGACAGCATACTCCACACATTACTCCTTTGCTTGTTACTGAATGGACAGGGAGGACTTCCTGTAACTCTCCTCCATGATCTCTGACTCCATCCATAAAACCAGGCCTGCTCAATAAAGGACACTGACACACGGCATCAAATTCCAAACAAAAGTGCAACTTTATTTTCTGGAATATCCAGTCAGTCAAAAACTATTTACATGATTGAGAAGGTGTTTCAAGATGTACTGAACAAATTAGAAAATCATGGGCTTCCAAACAATGCATGTTACAATCGCAGTGGCAACCAATATGAGGTGGCGATGATGAGCAGTGTATGCTAGTTGTGAATAACCATAAAAAGAACTGGTATAGTGCTAGAAATTCATGGATCCTTATGAAGAGTTGATCAAAGAAGAGAAGACTTAAAGCAAGTGTTTCCACCTTTTATTCAGGAATACTTAGAGCGAGGTTTTGGTCCCCTGATACGGACCATGTTTCGCCACATGTGCTGCATCGGGAGGGACAGAGGCCCGGAAACACTGTCAGCAAAATCCAAAAAGCAAATAAACAAAAAAGTGTAACCAAGGATCCACAGCACATAATAGAACAAGATACCATATAGCAGAAATGTGTGCTTACATATGCAAGGGATACTGCACACAACAAAACAATATCATCTTAAAATTCAGCATAAAAAGACAACAAAAAATAGCATCTGTAAAACATAGATGTGTGAAAATAATATAACATAAAAAACTTGTAAATATGGTAAAGTGTGTGTATCAAAGAATGGGGGGGGAGGGGGAGGAAGGAGGAAAGGGAGAAATGAACACAGGAATAAAAGGGGACAATGGAAGGTGAAAGAGGGGGGAAAGGGCCAAAGGGAGGGGGGAGAGGAGAGGGAAGGAGGAAGGGAAGAGGAACAAGGGGGCAAAAGAGGGGGGAGGGGGAAGGGAAGGAGTCAAAGAAGGGAAGGAGAGCAAGGAAGGCACAGAGGGAGGGGAAAGGAAGAAGGGGGGAAAAATGAGGGGAGGGGAAGGGGAGGGGAAGGGGAGGGGGAGAGAGGGTAAAGCTCCACATATAGCATTTATTTATTTATTTATTTATTTAATTTTATATACCGGCAACCGTTTGCACATCGTGCCGGTTTACAAGTAACTTACAACAAAAGATATATAGGCGTAGCCTTTACAGAGAACGGTGTATAACAAACGCAGTAACAGAATAAATAACTAAATAACTAAGGGAGGGATGGAGGGGGGTAGTCGAGACAAATGGGGGGGCAGGGGGAGGGTGCAAACAGACACATGGGGATAAGATATGAATTGGGATTCGAGGGAGAAATATGTACACTTGTTATACATACATAAAAACCTTTAAGAAAATAAGAAAAACAATCAGTAAACCTGAGGTAAGGGGCAGGGGGGGGGGGGGGGGCAAGGGGAGGAAAGAAAGAGGAAAGACAAAAACTTGTGAACTAGCTTAGTGTGTACGGTACAATCACAGTAGACCATAAGGGGATAATGTGTTATCTTCTCCATTGACTTTTCTCTCCTTCAGCCCTATGAGAGGACTGGTTGGTTCAAATATACCCACATACTAAAATTCTCATTCAGTGGACACCAAATACATATCTACAAAGTTCCAGGACAGTGCAATATACCATCCCTTCTTCCAAGTCACTGCTCGTGCCATGGCCATAGATCTTTCTCAGCTCTGTTCCATCATCCTTCTGTACTGGCTTCCCCAGACACAAAGCACTGGCTAGGACATATTAGGGCAATACATCAGTACAATTCACCCACTCTTGCACACAGCTTCTTCCCCTCTTGGAGCCTCCTGTTCTGTACCTCTTGATTAGGTCCTTGGGAGGAAGACAAAACCAGTCCAGACACCAGCCACTGGCCTCTCCGCTTCCCCATTATGGTAAATGCCTTGTAGGAAGGAGGAAGTCTCTCCTTTACATCTGTGCTAGGTTCCCCAGACCTCAAACATAAAGAATATTACAGGGCAGTTTCCTAATTGCTTAACTCATCCCATTCCTGCACCTCTTTTTTAGGCTGTAGGGTAATTCCCTTGAGGGGGGAAAAAACTCTCCTTGCCACTTAGGTACTTTTATGCTTTGGTCCAACCATGATGGAGGTCAGGCTCCACTTCCTTTCTTTTTAGCCTCGGGCCTCTCCCTTGAAGAAGCGAGCCCTCTGCATGATCCCACTCCACTTGGAGGGTCCCCAGGTCTCCCAGCACATAGTCTGGATCCTCCAGTGTGCTCGCATCCCTGGAGGTCCCTACTTCCCACCCTATATGAGAGAGGGCAGTGGAAGAAAGGGCAAAAACCCATCAAAACCTTTCCCCTTTATATGACCCTCTCTCTCTAGAGTACTCCAATAAGTTAGTCCCAAATTTTTAAGAGAACATAAATATTTTTTCCAAAAGCACCTTAAACAAAAATTTACAACATGACTCCCTCCCTTAAAATGCTATCTTGTGGTCATTTCATGGTACTTCATGATAACTATTTAACTCCTACTTTAACAAGTCAGGACATAATGATGACAGCAGGGGGGCAGTTCTATCATGAGGCAGGGTGAAGCGGTGGCCTCAGGCGGCAGAATTTTGAAGCGGCGAAAAGTGCTTCTCCAAAACTCCTCTGCCGCAGCCTCTGCCTCACCCTGCCTCCGGAGTCAAACATCGGATTGGGCAAGGATAAACCAAAACCCTGCCAATCCATAACCCCGGGCAGCAGGAGTCGCGTTTATCCTGATGTCATCTCCTGCAGTTTTGGGGCCCCTGCTTAAAGTGGAAGGGAGAACTAAGGGGGTTTGCCCATAGTTCCTGTATCATTTTAGAAATTTCGCAGGAGTTTAAGGTTAATGGCATACTAAACTTGTTTCTTAGAAGCTGATTTGAGTATTTTCATTCCTGTTGTAAGGTGGGTTGGAAAAAATAATCTTAAAAATATGTTCTGTAGCTTGGGCCATACTCTGCTTATCATGCGTCAATATAAGATGTGAAGTGAGGGTGGAAACAACAAGAGAGAGAGAATACATTTGTGCCTAATACATAATATGGGTAGCCAGGACTGACTTTTCTCCCAGCACCCACCCTCTCACAAATCAATAACAAGCAATGCAATCGATAACATGAACGAGACTTAGGCAAGAGTGGGATCAAACAGGCCGCAACTTTATTGTACAACAATTAGATGCCCGAGCCAGAACTTTACATCAGCTTCCCTGTGCACCCGCCACCCGCCAGCAAGGAGCGCAGATATTAACATTGCATTATATCCACGACCCCCACCACCATCAGCAAGGGATTGTGACCACCAGCTCCCACCACCTGCAGCAAGGAGCCTCCCGCAGGACAACTGCACCAAATTGTCCTGCCCCTCAACACATTGCCTTTCAATTGGCTCGGGCAACCCCGCCACTGGCACAGGATGGACCAATCCTGTGACCCCTCCAAAGATGCGGCCTAGATCCCTACTGCAGCAACGCTTCCAAGGCATCCTGAAATGAATTTAGGAACAAGTCCTGTCCTATAAAGGATAGATGCACTCCATCTGGGCGAAATAGCCCTTTCCCGCATTCCCATGACCATTTATGACAAATGTGACGACCCCCGAATAGCATAAGCCAGGAACCAATTTGCCTGTTTGCTTTAGCCCGGCAGCGTTTCCAAATCTTTCTATTCATTTCAGCAGGCCTCGGAATAATGTCTGACCAACAAATTATTGTAGACGGTAGCAAGGCCATAGCAGATGTCAAGTCCTTCCGTACCATAGCGATAAACTTGCGTCCAGACATCGAACCCCAATCCTTACCACCTAGGTGGATAATCAGAATTTGTGGTGGCCCGAATCGCACAACGCTCCTCTGCAGGCAGGGAAGCAGTTCATCCCAGCCCATGCCTCTGCGTCCTAGCCAACGGATTGTCGCATTGTACTGTGTTAAGTCCAAATGCACCCCGTAAGGACACTCCTGGGCATGCTTGAAAGCCCACGTGATGAAGGAGTGTCCCACTATCCATATTCGACAACCCCGACTTCTAGGCCCTGAAAAGAGAGAAGTGTTAGTATATTGCATTGTTTATCGGTGTCCCGGGCATATGTAACCTTTGAAGGCGCCCGATTTGCAGCGGCTGATCCGCTGAATCACACCTCCCGATAATCCGGCTTGAGCGGCTGAGGTAGCTGCACCTATTCGGAAGGAATGTGATCCAAAGTGGGACGTGTCCAATCCGAGGTGAGTTAAGCACTTGCGTAGCACCGCCTCAAATTGAAATTTGGTGAGTGGTCTGCCATCTGAGTGAACCAAAAATCTGGATCCCTCAGACGGGCGAAGTTCCACGAAAGTCCTGTAGTTAGCCAAAGGACAGGTCTTGCAGTTGGGAATGGTGCGCAGAACTACGTATGAACCTTTCCCCAATTGGTCTGTTTTGGAGCGAGGTATAAAAAGTATGATGGAATCTGTCTCCCGGGTGATGAACTGAGAGCGCAAACCTGAAGACTCCCAACCTTTGGTGGCCCTAGCCACTAGTTCACTGACCCAAAAAGCTCCAAAGAATGCAAAAAACGAAAGCTACGTGAAACAACCTGTCTCATATTCAGAACTACATATGTTTGTTAAACTGTCCCATAGTCTCAGTAGCGTGTAATGGGTAATGGGATGTTTCCCCTCCACCGTTCGTGTCCCCTCTACAGCTCGTGCTCCTTCTTTTGCCCAACCCAACAAAACACGGTGTATCAAAAAGTGTCCGACTGGGAAATCCCAACTGTGAGCTCTCATAAAGAAGGAAAAACCCGTTAGTTGTCTCGCCACTGCTGCCCTTGATATCCCTTCCGCTTTTGCTGCCTCTATGTAGCACATTATGCCCCACTCCGAAACTGGTTCCCCATGCTACCCCCATTTGGAGAAAAAGGACACCACCTTCTCAGCCCCTTTCACGTATGCAGACCATGTGGAAGGGGCTAGTGACATTTGTTGCAATCTCCAGGCTTCTGGATACCAAACTGCCAAAGGAAAGCAGGCACTGAAGCTCCCTGTGGATCCGCTTCTGGCGCAAGTTTCCGGAAGGTGTCCCACTTTGAATGAGAAAGAGAATCAGCCAAAGTGTTAGAATCACCCGGCACATGCCGTGCCCATGCAGTCACATTTAATTCCATGCAGCGAAGAATGAATTCACGCAGTAAATCAGATACTAACATGTTTTTTGCAGCTCTCTTGTTGATAACCTCGACCACACCCTGGTTATCTCACCAGAAAATCACTTTTTTGTTCCTGATCCGCTCACCCCATAGTACAACCGCTATGACAATGGGGGAAAGCTCTAGGAAGGTAATATTCATGCGATCCCTGGGAGCGTCGGCAGGCAAAGAGGGAGCTGCCAGAGCTCCCTGAGAACCTAATCGGCTGGGTTCCAGCCGATTGGCTCCCTTCTTCTCAGAGAGCCAATTAGGGCTCCTGGCCTGCCTCCCCGAGGACCGGATTCATCCTCGGGGATGGCAGCGAATGAGTGGGCACGCTGGCGCGGGCATGCACACATAGCGGCCCGCTTTCCCAGCTCTTACCCCCCTCCCCCCCCCCCGGGTGCCGGCGCGGCGTGTGCTTGGCACCCACATTATGCCCGGGCACCCCGATACTCCATCAGGGTGCCCTTCTCTTGTAACCTGCATTTGGAAACAACATGACTGATTTAAAAAGTGTTAGCCAATCGGGAAGAGAGAAAAGATAAAAAAGAAATATGAGTACTATTTGCAAACCATATCGGAAAGCTGTATTTTAAGCTACATTGCTGTTGGTAACCCTCAGTGTGTAGTCTTGCACTTTCCACCCTTTGCAGGACCCTGCTCAATCTTTTCAGTGGCAACACATGTCTCTAACCCCATGGCAGCAGGAGTCACGTTTATCCCAACGTTATCTCCTGCTGTCCACAGAGCAAGTTGCTTCTCAGATTTCCTGGCAGTGGGGGGGTCGTCTTTTGAGGCAATCTCTTTTCCTGCAGGTTGCCGAAGTGCAGGAAACTCCGCTCTCCTTTCTTCTAAAGAAGAGTCCAACAAGTCCTCGAGGGATCTTGGGGCAGGAGGCAATGCAGACGTCCTGCAGTTTCCAGCTGAGCTCTCACAAAGCAGCGGTCATGGCAAGCTTCGCGCCTGGGTTAATGAGCCTGGGGTGAATTTAGAAAGGGAAGTGCCACTGTGTTATAATTGAGCAGATTGGGCAGGTGTGTGAGTGGGTGACTGCCTGTATGTGTGTGCAGGTGGGTGACTGCCTGCCTGGGTAGATGGGTGACTGCTTATGTGTGTGTTGGAGGGGTGAATGCCTGAGTGTGGATATGAGAGGGTGGGTGGGTTAGGGTGTTTGTATGTATGGGTGGGTGGTGAGGGGCCCTGTATGTGTATTAGAGGGTGGTGTATGTGTATTAGAGGGTGGTGGCATGTCTGTGTATGTGTGTTTAGTTTAGTTTAGTTTATTGAGTTTTATATACGTCATATCGGGTATTCCATCACAATGGTTTACAATAAAAAAAGAATAGATACAAATACAGGTATAGCATCAGTAAAATAGGTTTAAAACAAATATATAAATACAACAATAACAAAGTAAATAAAGATTAATACAATAACAGTAAAAATAATAGAAAGATAAAAATAAAAGATAAAAAGATAAGAAGATAAAAAAACACCTGTCAAAAGGTAAAACCAAGGGTTAAGAAGGCTGTTCTCAGTTGGGATCTGCTTATGCACAGCTGAATAACCATGTTTTGAGCTCTTTCTTAAATTTTTTGGTATCAGATTGTAATCTCAACTCCACTGGCAATGTGTTCCAAAGTTTGGGGCCTGCTAAAGATATTGCATGTTCTCTCACTTGACTAAGGTGTGCTGAGTTCACTGAAGGAATTGTTAACAGTCCCTTATTGGCTGACCTAAGGTTCCTTTGGGGAGTATGTAGATGGATAGCCGCATTTAACCAGTCGGTTTGTTCGCCATAAATAGTTCTATGTAGAATGCAAGCTGTTTTGTATTGTGAACGTTATATGACAGGTAGCCAGTATAATGAAATTAAAATGGGCATTATGTGATCACATTTTCTGCTACCAGTCAAAACTCTGGCGGCTGCGTTTTGTAGCACTTGTAAAAGGTGAATTGTGGATAAAGGAAGACCAAATAGAAGGGAATTACAGTAGTCCATACTGGAAAAGATAAGTGACTGTAGTACTGTTCTAAAATCCTTTTGTTCAAGTAGAGGTTTCAGCCATCGAAGAGTGAGGAGTTTATAATAGCCCTCTTTCAATTTGATTGATATATGTTTTTCAAAACTCAAATCTGTATCTAATGTGCATGTATGAGAGGGTGGGTGTGTATGTGTGAGAGAGGGTGGTAGTGTGAATATGTGTATGAGAGAGTGTTGGGGTGGGTGGGTGTATGAGAGGGTGGGGTGGATGTGTGTGTGTGTATGAGAGGGTGATAGTGTGTGTGTGTGTGTGTGTGTGTGTGTGTGTGTGTGTGTGTGTGTGTGTGTAAATGGTGGGGTGTAGGTGTGTGTGAGGGTGGTAGAGTATGTATCTGTGTGTGAGCGGGTGATGGGTGTGTGTGTGTATGTGAGAGAGAGAGGGTGGTGGGGTGTGTTTGTGTGTGTGTGTGTGTATATATGAGAGGGTGTTTGTGTATGAGGGTGGCGGGGTGTGTGTGTGCATGAGAGGGCTGTGGGGAGTGAAAGGGTGTGTGTATGAGAGGGTGGTGGGGTGTGTATGAGAGGGTGGTGCGGTCTGTGTCTGTGTGAGAGGGTGGTGGGGTGTGTGTGTGTGAGAGGGTGGTGGGGTGTGTATGAGAGGGTGGTGCGGTCTGTGTCTGTGTGAGAGGGTGGTGGGGTGTGTGTGTATGAGAGGGTGGTAGGGTGTGTGTGTGAGAGGGTGGTGGGGGGGTGAGAGGGTGGTGGGGTGTGTTTGTGTGTGTGTGTGTGTGTGTGTGTGTATGAGAGGGTGTTTGTGTATGAGAGGGTGGTGTGGTGTGTGTGTGTGTGTGTGCGCGCGGGTGGTCGTGTGCCTCTGTCTCCGCGCGTGGTGGGGGTGGGTGGGTGTGGTGTCCGCGCGGGTGGGTGGGGTGTGTTTGTGTGTGTGTGTGTGTGTGTGTGTGTATGAGAGGGTGTGTGTGCATTAGAGGGTGGTGGGTGGTGTGTGTGTGTGTATGTGTGAGAGAGGGTGGTAGTGTGCCTCTGTCTCCGCGCGTGGGTGGGGTGGGTGGGTGTGTGTAAGAGAGGGTGGTGGTGTGTGTGTGTGTGAGAGGGGGGTGTGTGGGGTGTGTGTGTGTGTATATGAGAGGGTGGCAGGGTGTGTGTTTGCGTGTATATGAGAGGGTGGTGGTGTGTGGGTGTGTGTGTATGTGTGTGTGTGTGTGTGTGTGTGAGTGGTGGGGTGTAGGTGTGTGTGTGAGGGTGGTAGAATGTGTGTCTGTGTGTGAGCGGGTGGTGGGGGGTGTGTGTGGTCTGTGCAGCGAGATCGGGTGTGGGGTGTGTGTGTGTGTGTGTGTGTTTGCGAGGGTGTTTGTGTATGAGGGTGGCGGGGTGTGTGTGTGCATGAGAGGGGTGTGGGGAGTGGAGGGGTGTGTGTATGAGAGGGTGGGTGCGGTCTGTGTCTGTGTGAGAGGGTGGTGGGGTGTGTGTGTATGAGAGGGTGGTGGGGGTTTGTGTGTGTATGAGAGGGTGGTAGGGTGTGTGTGTGAGAGGGTGGTGTGTGTGTGTGTGTGTGTGTTTGAGAAGGTGTTTGTGTATGAGAGGGTGGTGGGGTGTGTGTGGGTGCATTAGAGGGTGGTGGGGTGTGGAGGGGGGTATATGAGAGGGTGGTGGAGTGTGTGTGTGTGTATGAGAGGGTGTTTCTGTGTATATGAGTGGGTGGTGGGGGGTGTGGGTATGAGATGGTGGGGGTTGTGTGTATGTGTGTGTGTGAGAGGGTGGTGGAATGTGTGTGTGTGTGTGAGGTGGTGGTGGAGTGTGTGTGCGTGAGGTGGTGGTGGTATGTGGGTGTATGTGAGGTGGTGGTGGTGTGTGTGTATATGTGAGAGGGTGGTGGTGTGTGTGTGTTGGTGTGTGTGTGAAAGGCTAGTGGGGGGGGTGGGGGTATGAGAGAGTGGCGAGGGTTGTGTGTATGTGTGTGTGTGAGAGGGTGGTGGGGTGTGTGTGTCTGTGTGTGTGTGTGAGGTGGTGGTGGTGTGTGTGTGTGTGTGTGTGTGTGGTGTGTGTGTGTGTGTGTGTGTGTGTGAGAGGGTGTTTGTGTGTGTATGAGAGGGTGGGGGTTTGTGCATGTGTGAGAGTACCTGTATATATGTGTATGAGAGAGGTTAAAGTTTATGCACCCTTCTCCAATCTACAACAGTCTCAGGAGGACTGGAAATCTAAAGTTCCCAGGTATGGAGAGTTGGAGAATTTTTTATCCTTGTTAGCTTTAATTATTGGATGTGATGTATCTGCTGTTTTGAAATATTATATTAGTGTTTGGTAATATTCTAAACATTTTTATATGTGTTTTTAATTGGCTGAATTTAACAGCAGATTTGACATTCTTTTTATTGGTATGTTTAATGTTTTATATTTCTTGATTATGTTTGCATTGCTTACAGAGTTTGTCTTCTTGTGATTTCCAGTTCAGTTTTTGTCTGCATGTTTCAATTTATATTTTATGATCTCTATATTCTGTATTTGGTAAGAGTCTATATGTGTTTTGCTTGTGTGACTGAAGCTTTAGGTATTTTGCTAGCATGGAGCTTCTGTGAAGAGATTTATAACTACCTGGCTTTATTCTGTTTTCCTGATAGAAGGTGTATTGGTGTTTAGAGCCTAATGTAATATTTGCAGCATGGCTTTTTCATAGGTTGAGTGCTGACAATGTTGATATGGAAGGCTTACTGTATTGGAATTTTAGTTCAGATTATTCTTGGCTTTTTGTGGGCCAAGTTCACACCCAGTGCACTTTACTATAAGCCTAATACCATATGGGATCCAGTAAACTGCCTTGATTACTATGAGAAAAGTAGTTTATTAAGTTTATTAAACTATTATTATTTAAAGTTTGTGTTATTGCAGTGACATGCCTATATAATATATATGTTGTTATAAGTGATATTTTTACTTCAGAAGATGGTACTTTGAATGTCTACTTTCCATATGCAATCTGCCTTTTTAGGTTGAGGAAGTTAATAAATGTTAAAATGGAAAAGAATGCATAAGTTTTAATTATGTGAGGAGGGGAAGGAAGGGGGATGAAAGGCTGTAAGGTTTGTATCAGACCTAAGAGAGAGTGTGTCACACACACATAGACTCCCACCATTCACCAACCTCTCACACCCCAGGGAGCAAATCCTGCAGAAGGATGGGAGGCAGGCAATAGGGAACGGAGGAGTCCTATTTCCAGACACAGGAGTTGGGGGTGGCCAAAGGCTGCCCCGCCTCATTAAACATTTCTTCTGCGCCCCCTAGTACAGACACTAAAGACTGAGAACAAAAAAAACAGGCCCAAAAACTGAGAGGTTAGAGCTGTGGGCTGCAAACACGAGAAGCCAGAGATTAAATCCTATTGCCATTCCTGTGACCTTGGGCAAGTCACTTCACCCTCCATTGCCTTCCCCCTGCCCTGGCCCTCGGTGATTTCATCTGCACCAGGCCATGGGGGCGGGGTGGGGTGCAATTCATCCTTCGCCTCAGGCAGCAGATTGTCTTGAGCTGCCCCTGGATGACAGGGTCTTCAACCCTGGGGGTCGCCAAACAGACAAAAGTTTTATTTCCATTTTTAAAGTACAGTCTGTGGGAAAGATAAGTCCTCAAAGCACTTAAAAGAAAACTGAATTTTACTGAGATATTTAGATGTGTCAAATTCTTTTTCAAGAGAGCCAGATAAATTGTTCATTTTATTTGGAGAAAAATAAAACATTTAGGTGACTTGCAAACCATCCATAGAAGGCTGGGCAAAGGAGAAGATAAATACAGTACATATGTTAAAAGGAAGTCAGGCTCTAAAATAATTGGAGCCCATATAACTGGATACAATCATCTTCTTGAGAATAACATACATCCTGCAGAGATTTGTAAAGTGGCCACATGTCCACATTCTATTTATTTTCAAAACAATATGGATCAAACTCATAAAAAAGAACACCACTTGTAAGCATTTTAAAAGCAGGTTTAATATCCTCCCAGCCAGAATACTTGGGCTTTAATACCTCCCAATCATGCTGGACTGGTCTAGCAGAAAGAAAAGGAAGGAGAAAAATGTATACTTACCTGAAATGTTTCTTTCCTTTAATTCTGCTAGACCAGTCCAGAAACCCACCTCGGAAGAGAGAAACTTACGGTAATTAATTGATTGTCTTCAAACATTTTCTAAGATCTATGTCTTCCATTCCAAAAAAAAAAAAGTTGCTTCTGTTTAGAGTATATGGACTTTTCCATAATTTTTGGTCTTCTTTGACAGTCGATTACTGGCCCAAACCAGTCTGTGCTTAACAGATATATTAGTGAAGTCACAGATTTCAAAAAAAGAATGCCTTCATCAGCTGGATGAGGGACTAAACCCAATCGTCCTGGTCTGGTGTGGCAGAATTAAAGGAAAGGAAATTATCAAGTAAGTATAAATGTATCCATACGCCTGCAATATATAAGCCAGGTCCCATGAATATAATCTGTATTAAAAATGGCAACATACTCGCATACATCAGGTACAATGAGTAAAATTGTGCATACAAAAAAAGGGTGGGCTGGGGCATTCTGGGGAGGGCCAACATGTACACATATTTATTTATTTATTTATTTATTTAAGGTTTTTTTATACCGGCATTCATGAACTCGTTCACATCATGTCGGTTTACAGAAAACAGGGGTGCGGATAATAAACTCAGGCAGAGTTTCGTTCTATGAGCTAGTTCAGGGACTAACAGAATAAAACATATATAAAAACATATAAATACAAATAAAAACATATACACCATACATACATAATAAAATCATATAAAATAATATCTAATAAAAAGGAATCGAATACTCAGAATTAAAATAATAAATGACAAAACTTAATCACAACAAAAAACTTAATGACAACACAAAAATGTTATTCAAACATGGTCTAAGAAATCTTTATGTATAATTCATAAATGTCCACATATAAATAAACAAAAAATTAATTCAGAAAATAAATTAATAGGTGCAGTCTGTTAAAAACTAAGAACTTCTAATAAAAGATAAATTAATCGGTGCAGTCTTAGTTACTAGAACCTTTTAATAAAGATTTCGTAGACCATGTTTGAATAACATTTTTTTGTTGTCATTAAGTTTTTTGTTGTCATTAAGTTTTGTCATTTATTATTTTAATTCCTAGTATTCGATTCCTTTTTATTAGATATTATTTTATGTGATTTTATTATGCATGTATGGTGTATATGTTTTTATTTGTATTTACATGTTTTTATATATGTTTTATTCTGTTAGCCCCTGAAGCAGCTCATAGAGCGAAACTCGGCCTGAGTCGGGCTTTTTATCACGTTCTGTGCTGAATAAAGAACTCTTGGTGTTCACTGATCCTCTTTTTTTTGGTCGCATGTTCTAAAATCACCTGACTTACACATATAAAAGCATTAAATTAATGTGATTAAAATCTACACATGTATCCTTGTAAAATTTGAATTATAAATACATGGGTATATGAGTTGCGAATAATTACCCAACTCATTTCCAACTTACCCTTTCCCACTACTTAGATGGACAAATTTGAACTTATTCGGATAAGTAGCAGCACTTACCAGCTATATTCCAATTTATCCAGCTAAGAAGCAGTGGGCCTACCTAACCAGATAAGTCCATCTAAGTAGTGGTTTTCAGACTTATCCGGCTGCATGCTGCTTCTTAGCTGGATACATCAGCATTTATCCAGATACATTAGAACTTGCACGGCTCGTAGTTTTTAGATACATGAGCATATGTGCGCACATATGTACTCATATTTCATAACCTGTGCATATCATTTGTATGCAGGTTATAAAATGCAGTAGCAAAATTGTGTGCCCATATACACGCATACATGGGTGCATGTGAACAGTTTTGAGAGTTATCTTCGTCTCTAAATAGAAAAAAACTATATTTTGTATCCCACACTTATACTGTGATAAAGAAAATAAAAGGATAATATATAATAAAAAAAAAGATGTGTTAAGCTTATCTATTTCTATTTATGGACATTTTTAATATAAGGATGCTTAGTCTATTATAATTTTATAGTTGAATGAAATAATTCAAGCATTTTAATATGTTATATTTTGATTTTAGAAGAGTTCATTTAAGGCTCAGTTCACTTATATCTAGAATTTATTAAAAACTTTAGGCTGAAAATTATTTACCATTTCTGTGAATGAAAAAAATGTAGATATTGGTACAGATTTTAAAAACCCTATGCGCTTAAATCCAGCTGGATTTACGTGCGCCGAGCCTATTTTGCATAAGCCCGGCGACGCGCATATTTCCCGGGGCTTGAAAAAAGGGGCGGGGATTGGGTGGTTCGGGGCGGGGCCATGGCCAGAGGCCTTCGGAGCAGCCTTGGAGGGAACAGGGAAAGCCATCAGGGCTCCCCTAGGGTTTGGCGTGTGCAAGGTGCACTAGTGTGTACCCCGTTGCGCGCGTCGACCCCGGATTTTATACAAATGTACACCCAGTGTACCTCTTAAAATCCGGACCATTATGTTTTAAAAATGCCAGCTAAAGTTGCTGTGTATCTGGAAAATGCTGTGTAAATTAGGTTTGCTTGTGGTTTTAGGACTGCCCTCATAGAAGCTATGTAATATGTTACCTGCATTTCAAATTGCATGAGCTGCCTTATCCATTTTTGGATTGTCCTCACTCCCACCCCCACCATTGCCATCATGCACATTTGCAATGGGAAGATGAAAGCATGCAGAGCATACTCAGATCAGCTGCTAGTCAGGTTATGTCCCATCATGTGATAACGGGTTCACCACAACATTTTCCCCAAATCCAGCACCAATTTCTGTACCCAAACATATTTTGGCCCATTGTGGTATTATCATTGCCAGAGTCCCTCGAAAGTCATCTGCAAATGACTAGCTTTTAAACAAGGCAAGATGAAATGGAAGCCCTTGGCTATGATGTCCATACAACTCCAGTTTTCTAATAGATAGGGTTTTTTTCCAGGTAATGGGATATGGGCCGAAGCTTGTGAACACGATTTTCAAAGCAATTTATGCGGGTACAAAGAGTTTTACTGATATTAATCAACTATCTGAAAATTGCCTTTCTCAACATGTCTAGAGGTTCATACTTTTAGCCACATTTAGAAGAGACATTTAAATGGGAGTGTTGAGGTTGGGGGAGGATAATAGCATGCGTTGATTGCATTTTCAAAATTACACATGATATTGTCCATGGAAAAAGTACCCTGCAGAAAAAGGAGGTGCAAATGTGTGTCCGCACTTTTTATTACAAACTTGGTATGAAGCCCTTTGGTTAGCAATACTTATAGATTTGTCCCAGTGCAAACAGTTTGAAACTTGCCCCCATGACTTTTTACGAGTAGTGGGAGTTTTTTGGATAAGGAATTTCAGGTGTAAGATGCTTTACTGCATCATCGTTTAAAAATTGCTAAATTGTATCCCAGTTTTAGTTTAGCTTTCCTAAAAGCATTGGAATAATAAATAAAAACATTGGATAATTCCCAAGGTCTAATTTTTGTTAAACTTTTAAAGTAATACTGTTAATTCCAGAATAATATCCTGCTATAAACTCAACTCATTATATACTAAGTATAGTTATTGTTTAATTAAAAATATCTCTGAAATCAAGTATAATATGCTTATTTTTGACTTTTTGATTTGTACAGGTTTTCCAGCTATGTCTGTAGATATGGGAGAATATTTTATATTATTGGCAGACAAATTGCTTATGGAATTGCCCTTAGAAGCTTTGAGTTTTTTACATGACGAGGGAATAAGTTCTGTGTCTAGAGACTTTTCTCTCCAGCTTTTGTACAATCGTATTCGTAAAGAAGACCCAGGTAATAACTGTATGATATACATCTTAAAAATTAGGTGCATGTGAATGTATGCGAATGTGTGTACCACTCAGTTGCATCGGTGAACGTAACAAATAACAGAATTAGAGATATGCATGATAAAATGAAAGCATAATAAGCTTCAGAGCATAGAACATCTGTACAATGTTGCACACGTCTAGCAGCACTCTGGATATGAGTAGAGTAGAGCTTACAGATTGACACTCATGGATTCTGCCTTAATTCCCATCATTTTTCAGATCAGTTTCTAAACCTTGACACATTTTTGTTTAAACTTTTAGAAAACCCATATTTGATTTATACAGAAAGCATCATTTTATTAGTAAAGATGTGAAATACGCCTAACTATAAATATACACTTAGGGGTAAATTTTAAAAAAATGCGCGTTCGCGTACTTTTGTTGGTGCACCAGGCGCAAACAAAAGTACGCTGGATTTTATAAGATACGCGCGTAGCCGCGTGTATCTTATAAAATCCTGGATCGGCACGCACAAGGCTGCCAATTTTGGGCAGCCGGCGCGCGCCGAGCCGCGCAGCCTGCCTCCGTTCCCTCCGAGGCCGCTCCGAAATCGGAGCGGCCTCGGAGGGAACTCTCTTTCGTCCTCCCCTCACCTTCCCCTCCCTTCCTCTACCTAACCCACCCCCCCGGCCCTATCTAAATCTCCCCCCTACCTTTGTCCACGGATTTACGCCTCCCGGAGGGAGAAGTAAATCCACGCGTGCCAGCGGGCCGCTGGCGCGCCGAGACGGGACCCGGGGGCGGTTCCGGAGGGCGCGGCCACGCCCCCGGACCGCCCCGGGCCGAAACCATGCCCCCGGGCCCGCCCCCGAAACGTCGCGTCCCGCCCCCAAAACGCCGCGTCGATCTACCCCGCCCCCGACAAAAAACCCCGGGACTTATGCGAGTCCCGGGCCTCTGTGCGCGCCGGCAGGCCTATGGAAAATAGGCACGCCGGCGCACAAGGCCCTTCTCGCGTAAATCCGGGCGTGAGCAGGGCTTTTAAAATCCCCCCTTATAGCATATAATGGGTACAGGAAAATGCATAGAAAGCTGGTTGAATTAGCATAGATTTGAAACTTGCTTGTTTTACATCACTTAGAGTAGCCTTTTTGGTCAAGTAAACAATTCAGAAATATTTCAATAAATAAATTAAATACTACCTGTTCCGGTCATGGACCCTTGGGCAACTAGCAAGTCAGGAAACCTGAGGAACCTCGTTGCAAGGCAAAGGCTGATGAAGCTGCAGGGTTTAAATATCCAGGCGAAGGATTAGGCCTACGCGGCCTAGAAGCATTCCGTATGGGCCGGGCTGGCCCGGAGGTAGTAGGAGGGACCGGAGCACGACCCGGTCCCGTAACACTACCATTAATGCTCCAGATCTTATTAGTGTTTTCTTGCTGTTTATAGTGCCATTAAACACTTAGAATCGAAGATAGTTCAGGAGTCAGAAGCAGTTATATGAATAAGCAGGAGATGCTAAATCTTTGTAGTGTTTTCCTTCTTTAAATTATTTGTTTTGTCAGATTGAAATACTAGTAAGCAGAGATGATTCGTGTTTATAAGCACAAACTTGAGATTTAGGAGTCAATATTCAGTCACTGAGCAGCTAGTTAATTTAGCCGGATAAACATAAGGTGCATTTAGAATTAGCCTACCTCCCACCCCAGGAATGCCCCCAACTTGTACAGCTAAATTCTAGCCGGATAAGTCTTTTCAATATGCGGCCAAGCATATTGAAAAGACACTCTCATGCATTTCACTGTCAAACTCAGAAAGTTCTGACCTCTTCTGGAGTTTATAGAGAGCAGAGTTAGGAAATTTCCCCTTTCAACTGACCATACAAAAAAATATATTCAAATTCTGATATCCCTTTAGTAATAGTACTTCAAAATCCCTTCCGTGCCAGCTACTTTGTGAAATAACATGAAAACGATTTAGAAATTATATAGCAAACCAGCCATACCATAAGAGTACTAACATCCAGGACTTGAAAGGCAACAACCTTACCTATGAAAAAGCAAGACTGCAAATATAGAACACAGTGCACTTACTATTGGATAAACAAAGCAAACAAGATTGCTCTAGATTCATACACAGAATCTACATCCTTGTTAGCAGAATCCCTCACCCCTGTCAAACATGCAGAATGCAGACTGACTCTTATCTAATACAGAGCAAAAGACTATAAATTATGCAGGGGACAGAGGGAGGTGAGGCAGGATACAGCATGCCTGCAACACTTATGGCTTGGATCGGTGATGGCAGTGATTCCCAGGGTTGAGGGAAAAGCAGCAACAGGGAGCGGTGATGAAGAATTTTAAGAACCAGCAACTTACTCTGCACTCTCCTCAAGCAGCAAGCACATGTGGCTGTTACAGAAAGCACAGGCTTGCTATGCCAAATTTTTGGTGACACACCTTCCCATCCCTTGGTGCATACTGGTTGAGAGCCACTGCTCTTGAGGCCTTAGTCATCGTGCTCTTTCCTTGTCAAAGACAAGATGGTACAGATGGTATAGATGGTACAGATGGTATAGATGGTACAGAAATGCATAATTCAGCTTTAATCAGATGGAAGCTATGAGTTCCTGACTTGAGATGTTTGTGGAGAGAGAGAAGATTCTCAAGTAGCAAACGATGCAGAGACCAAGAAAATGAGGCAGAAAGATACATAAATAGTCCCAATTGTATTGGACACCACACTATTTAGTACATGCAGTTTCAAAATGTTTAGCTTGATGTAAATCTAATATCTTACCCTCTCAGCAAATAATGGACATATCAATGTTTGCTAACCCCAACAGTCAGAGTTTTGAGTCCTGAATCTTCCTCTCTTTTACATGAGTAAGGAGGAAGACTCCAGCACATGCAGCCACTGTCTCAGATGGCTAGGAAGATTAAACGCAGGAAGTTTAGCATGGTGACTGCAATTCTAGCAGATGTCACCTTGCTTATGGTTAGGCAATGACCATCAACATGTGACACCAATGCTTTATATTATGCAATATTTCAATAGAGCAGCAGTGTAACAAAGATCCTTATTTAACACAGGAAAGGTCATATTGTAGGAATTCATCCTATTTATGTACTTAATATAGAGCTTCTTTGCTCAAGTTTGGAATAGTATTTACATTTACTCATCGACTTTCCTGAATCACTATTTGCCTCAGCTTCCTTTCAAGCCTCTAACTGAATGGATCTCATCCTTAGCTAGAAAGTAAGGGGTAGATATTCAAAAGCTATTTAGAAGGATAAGACGGAGTTGTAGACGGAGCCGGGTCGGAAGCCAGAAGTCAGACGTCGATACCAAAACCAAGGGATGGAAGCAGAAGAGAAGTCAGGAAGCAAGCCGGGTCGGAGACAGAAGCAATTCAAAGTATTCGCAGCAACTAGCAAGTCAGGAAACCTGAGGAACCTCGTTGCAAGGCAAAGGCTGATGAAGCTGCAGGGTTTAAATATCCTGCAGCGTGTGACGTCACCCAGAGACCCTCCTATGATTTTCCCGCGCTGGCCTCTTTAAAGGTCGAGCCCCCGTGCGTTGGGTCGGCGGCATTCTCCTTGCTCGAAGGAGAGCTGCGGCAGGCGAAGGATTAGGCCTACGCGGCCTAGAAGCATTCCGTATGGGCCGGGCTGGCCCGGAGGTAGGAGGAGGGACCGGAGCACGACCCTGGATGTTAGTACTCTTATGGTATGGCTGGTTTGCTATATAATTTCTAAATCATTTTCATGTTATTTCACAAAGTAGCTGGCACGGAAGGGATTTTGAAGTACTATTACTAAAGGGATATCAGAATTTGAATATATTTTTTTGTATGGTCAGTTGAAAGGGGAAATTTCCTAACTCTGCTCTCTATAAACTCCAGAAGAGGTCAGAACTTTCTGAGTTTGACAGTGAAATGCATGAGAGTGTCTGTATCGAAAAACTGTGTGCTGCATATGCATAGTAGTCCCACATTTCTCACTGATGCAATGAGCAAAAAAATAACATTTATTAATGATATTTTATAAGCAGTTATTGAATTTAAAGAATATGTTATCTTTCTCCTGGATCATTTTCAACAATAAAATATCTAGGATTATTATTTTTTTTTTTTAGAATAGCTGTTAAATGTAGTGTGCAATGTGTCACGCACGTGAGCATCATCTGTCAGGTGTGTCATGACGGAAAAAAGGTTGAGAACCACTGCTCAAGAGAATAAGAAGCTTCCATTTTTATGTCTTGCATAGCAGCTGGGTCTGCTGATTCTTACATTCTGCACTATTGCAGATACTTAGTAATGATTACAAAACAACTTTAGACTTTCTTTTTCCCTAAAAATTAAAGTAGAAAGTACAGAATCAAAGAACTCAAGTTTGATAGGGTTGAAATAAAAGTTATTTCCATCCCTATAAGTAAATACAAATAAATTGTTCTAATAAACAACAGTAGAAAACTCTCTTTCCCACCAGATCATCTTTCCAAAGATTAGTTCCCTGTACATACCCGGATCAGTTCAGACTGCTGGGTTTTGCCTCCCTTCCAGCAGATTGAGACAAAAAAACTTGAAGAGCACCCCCTCTTAACCTGGTGTGTTTCCTGCATCTCTTCAGTATTTCTCTGTCTCCAGCAGATGGAGGTGGTGCAAAACCTGCTGTCTTGACCAATTCTTTGGTTTAAAAAATAAGGAATTTCTATTTAAAAACAAAAAAGGATCAAGCAGTACATTAAACATCCCTCCTGGTGATAGGTCTCATGGTGCTGGGGTTGGTGACTCCACGGGACTCCAGTACGGTAAGGCGCCAGGGGTGACTACCGGTAGTCTGGTCCCTCCCCCTTGTTCCCGACCCGAACAAAGAGCAGCCTGTCAGCCTTCTTTGCTTCTCGCTGCTGCTGCTGCAGAAAAATGTAAAAGTAAAGAGGAGAAATTAGGTCGGCGGTTCTCCGGGACGGTAATGGGCAGGCTCTTTCTCTGGAGCGGCATTCATTGTTGGGTGCGCTCCGGAGCTCCGTTGGTGCCTGTAGTGAAGCACATTTCCCCTGTCCTATCGGCGCTTTCCCCGCGTCTTTCCATGCCGCGTCCGGTGCGCTGTGTGGCCTGCGGGGAGTCCACTTTGCGGCTCTCCCATTCTGGGCTTTGTGTCAGGTGAGTCCCCGGGGGGAGGGTCCCTCGGAGCGGGGGCCAGGGTCTCTGGCTAAGTCCTGCAGTGTGGCAAAATGATCTGCCACTCAAGAGGGCCAGGCCAAACCATTCCCGCGGCTATCTTGAATTCCTTTGCCGACACACGGGCTAAGGCATGAGGGGGAGGGGGAAGGGATCTCCTGCCTGACCTGTCTCCAGTTCCCGACAGTCCTGAGGACCTTCAACATCCGTCCCAGGACTTTTCAGATGGCAAGCCCGATCCCCTATTGGGGGAGGTGGGCGATCCAAATGCCTTTTCATTGGATTTTGTGCTGTTAATGCACAAGGCCTTCATGGCTACCTAGGCTCAGCAGAGTGGGGGTCCACAGCAGGGGCGATCTGAGGGGCCCCCCAAGAAGATTCCCAGGTACCTAGCGTCCCAGGGGTCCCTTTGAGTTAAGAAGTTGACTCGCTTCCTGGGGTTGGGGCCCCTATTCTGAACAATTCTGGCACCGGTGCTTCGGATGCTCTCTTGGTCCCTTGGCCCCTGCCTGCAACAGATCCTGATGAAGAGCTGGGGAAGGCATTGCCTCTGGAGGGAGATGACCCGAAGGTCATTGACCTATTCCACAGGGAGGAATTAGACCCTCTCATCTCTTGGTCTTGTCAGAGCTCGGAGAAGAGTTCCCTCAGGAAGTCTCGACCCAGGATTCAGTGGATCCAGTCCTGGCAGGATTGCAGCACCCAGCCAAAACTTTTCCATTTCATCCCATGGATCAACAGTTGATGATCCGGGAGTGGGATTCCCGGAGTCAGGCCTGCGAGTGGGACGGGCTATGGGCAAATTTTATCCTTTTCCCGAGGAGACTTTGGAGCATTTGAAGTTTTCCAAAGTGGACGCTTCAGTTTAGGCCGTAATGAAGAGGACCACGATCCCGGTTGCAGGAGCGGCGTCCCTCAAGGACCTCCAGGATAGAAAACTCGAGGTTCATTTGAAGCGGATATTCAAAGTTTCAGCATTGGGTATCCGGGCGGCCATCTGTAGCAGCTTCATGCTCCAGGCGGCCTCCACTGGGTGCAGCAGTTATTGACTTCCAGAGACCTTCACTCTCAGGAATCAGCAGAGGAGGAGCACTAGGAGGCAGCAGTTGCATAGGACCATGGCATCCGCAGTTTCAGTGAGGAGGCTCCTGTTGTTACGCAACTAGTCAGCTGATTTTTCCTCCAAAACCCAATTGAGTGTTTTGCCTTTCAAGGGAAAGTTTCTCTTTGGCGAAAACTTGGAGCAGCTGATCAAGTCGCTGGGAGAGAACAAGGTTCACAAATTCCCGGAGAATAAACCAAAGTCTTTGAGAGGTTTCCTTCTGACCCACTCTCATTTTCGGGGACAACGGTGATTCTGGCAATTCAGGGTGCCAGCTTCAGGTCAGAGACAGCCCACTGGGAGGTCACAAGCCTGGTCTCATTCCTTTCGTGGCCGTAGACCCTCTCACAACGAGGTCAGTTCTGCGTCCATCGGAGCTAAGTCCATTCAATGAGATGTGGTTGGCCCATTCCTCATTTCCTCTGGTGGGTAGTCAGCTGTCCAGTTTTTATGAGGTCAATATAACCTCCGCCCAATGGGTTCTAAACATCATAGAACACGGCTATGCGTTAGAATTTGCTCGGCCTCTCCAAGACCTCTTTATAGTCTCCCCTTGCAGTTTTCACATGAAAAAACAGATTGTTCGCCAAACCCTCAACCAGCTGAACTGTCTCAAGGCCATCGTTCCTGTCCCACCGGCAGAGTGGTTGACAGGATACTATTCCATCTATTTCATGGTCCTGAAGAAGGAGGTCTCCTTCCGGCCGATCCTGGGCCTGAAGAAGGTGAACAGGGCCCTCAAAGTTCCACATTTCTGAATGGAGACCCTGCGCTTGGTCATTGCGGCGGTCCACAGCAGTGAGTTCTTGGCTTCTCTGGATTTAACGGAAGCGTACTTGCACATCGCTATTCGCAGGGATTACCAGAGGTTTCTTTGGTTCATGATCCTCGGCATGCATTTCCAGTTCTGTGCCCTTCCATTCAGTCTAGCTACGGCGTCTCACGTGTTCACCAAGGTGGTGGCAGCAGCTCTCAGGAGGGAGGGCATACTGGTTCACCCATATCTGGACAACTGGCTCATTCAGGTGAAGTTGAGAGTCCTCTGCGAGATAGCGATCACCAAAGTCATGCGTCTTCTGAAATCCCTTGGATGGATCATCAATCAAGCCAAGAGTGACCTTTTCCCATCTTAAGTTCTGGACTTCTTGGGAGCCAGATTCGACACCCGTGTGGGCAAAGTGTTTCTCCAGCCAGACTGGATCATCAAATTGATGCAGCAGGTCCGTCGTTTCTTGTCGCTTCCTCTCCCCAAGGTGTGGAACTATTTGCAAGTCCTCAGTTCCATTGCGTCCACCCTGGGGTTGGTGCCGTGGATGTTTGCTCATATGAGACCATTACAGAGAGCTTTACTCTCCCTTTGGGATCCGAAGTCGGAAGAATTTCAGGTCCCCTTATCACTCAGTGAGTCCGCCAGGTCCAGTCTTGGATACTGGCTTGTTCCGGATCACTTGAATCACGGAGTGGACCTCGAAGTGCCTCAGTGAGTGGTAATAACCACGAATGCCAGTCTCACAGGTTGGGGAGTGATCTGCCAGTCCTGATAAGTCCAGGGCCAGTGGTCGTCAGAGGAGACGAGTTGTTACATCAATCGCCTGGAAACAAGAGTGGTTCGTTTAGCGCTGCAGCACTTCTTGCCTCTGGTACGCAACCAAGCTGTTAGAGTCTTGTCCAACAATGCGACGACGATTGCATACATCAACTGGCAAGGGGGCACCAGGATTCGGCCAGTAGCCTCGGAAGTGGAGCAACTCATGACATGGGTGGAACGGCATCTTGCCCTTCTAGCTGCATTGCACATTGCGGGATTTGACAATGTGCACTTTCCGACATTGCACGATCTGACAATGTGCACTTTCCAACAAAGCAATGGACCTCGTCTCTCGCAGATGGGGGCCTCCACATCTGGACTTGATGGCAACTCAAAGAAATGCCAAGTCTCCTCGCTTTTTCAGTCGCAGAAGAGAACACGGAGTGGAAGGGGTTGATGCACTGGTGCTTCCGTGGCTGACCAATGTGCTTCTCTATGCCTTTCCTCCATGGCCTCTAATCGACAAGATTATTCGCTGGATAAAGGTCCATTCAGGGAAGGTAATCCTGGTGGCCTCGACGACCGTGGTTCGTGGATCTAGTCAATCTCTCGGTGGATGGTCCCCTGAGACTTGGTCATCTTCCAAATCTGCTTCATCAAGCCCTATGGTCTGGATTTTAAAAGAGTTACGTGCGCTGGGCCTATTTTAAAAAGGCCCGGTGATGCGCATAAAGCCCCAGGACGCGTGTAAGTCCTGGGGCTTTACAAAAGGGGCAGTCTGGGGGAGGGGCGGGGACAGAGGCCTCTGACAGAGCGGCCATTGCCACTGTGTCGGAGAATCGTGTGCTGGCAGGCTGCCAGCAGGCACAAAAGGGAAATTAAAAATTATGGGGGCGATTTCGGAGTGGCCTGGGAGAGAACGGGGGAAGGCAGTGTGGCTTGGCGCACACAAGATGCATAATTGTGCACCCCCTTGCACGCGCTGACCCATGATTTTATACCTTGCGCGCATAAGTTATAAAATTGGGTGTACATGTGTGTGCGCCGGGTAGCATGCGTACATGTACGCCGTGCGCGCACCTTTTAAAATCTGCCCCTATATTTTTCGACTAGGCGGATTACTTTTGTCTAACGGCCTGGCTTTTGAAATGCAGCAATTGAGGAAGAAAGGTTATCCTGAGGATGTGATTACTACTCTACTACAAGCGTGAAAGACCTCTACCTCGTTGACTTATGTCAGAGTGTGGAGGGTTTTCGAATTGTGGTGTTGCGAGCAGGGTGTTCTCCTCTGCCAGTCCTCGATGGCGCAGATTCTGACAATCTTACTGAGAGGCTTTGTAAAAGAGTTGTCCTTCAATTCCCTCTGGGTTCAGGTGGCGGCATTGGGGTGTCTCATAGGCAAGGTTCATGGTAGGGCTCTTGCATCGCATCCGGATATGATGCGTTTTCTCAGAGGCGCGAAGTATTTGAATCCTCCCGTCCGTCCTATTTGTCCGTCCTGGAGCCTTAACTTGGTACTTAGGGTCTTGTGTGAAGCCCCTTTAGAACCTCTTAAGTAGACCACTTTAAAGGATCTCACCTTGAAGACAGTGTTTTTGGTGGCAATCTGCTCAGCTCAGAGGGTGTGGGAGATCCAAGCTCATTCTTGCAGGGAGCCTTTTTTGCGGGATTTCTGATTCTGGAGTCTCTCTTAGAACGCTTCCATCCTTTCTGCCAAAGGTGGTCTCGGCCTTCCACTTGAGTCAATCCATGGAGCTTCCGGTTTTTTCTCATATCACTCCAGACGTACCTCTCACTAGGGAGCTAAGGCGCCTGGATGTGTTGCGCTATCTGGAGGTCACAAATTCTTTCTGGGTATCAGATCATCTATTCGTTTTGTGGAGCGGTGCTAAAAAACGGTCACAAAGTGTCCAAGGCGACCATTGCCCATTGGTTGAAAGAGGCTATTTTTTCTGCTTATATTTGTCGCAGCCGGCCTATACCTGATGGGTTGAAAGTGCACTCGATCCGATCTCAAGCTACTTTGTGGGCCGAGTGCCACTTGATCTCGTCGCAAGAAATTTGCAGAGTGGAAGACTCTACACACTTTTGCTCGACACTACCATTTGGACGTCCAGGCACCGGACGTCAGCAACTTTGGGAGCAGTGTCAATTGAGCGGGACTCTCAAGGTCCCACCCTAGATAGGGAAGCTTTGGTACATCCCAGCAGTCTAGACTGATCCTGGTATGTACAGGGAAAAGAAAATTGGTTCTTACTTGCTAATTTTCATTCCTATAGTACCACAGATCAGTCCAGACGCCCTCCCTTTGAGGGGGTTATCACTCAGTTTTTCTCGAGAGTCCGCTCTGATAATCTCATTTGCCGAAAACGGCTACAGGTTACTTCTTACTCTGGGTTTGGCATTTTTTTTGCCAGTTCTTGTTTATTTTGCCAGTTCTCTGTTCTGTCCTTTGCTTGATCTGCAATAGTTCTCATATTCTGCTTTGGTAATATTCATACTGAAGAGTTGTAGGTGGCAGACCAAATTAAGAGGGGGTGCTCTTCAAGTTTTTCTCTGTCTCCATCTCCTGGAAGGGAGGCAAAATCCAGCAGACTGGACTAATCCTTGGTACTACAGGAATGAAAATTAGCAAGTAAGAACCAATTTTCCTGTTCTTTGGTTGTTTATTACAGTATTATGTATTGCTTTAAATTATTTGAACTTTACAATTATCATTGTTAGCATAGATTTCAAAAATGGCAGTGTGCGTGTAACAATTTATTACATGGTCACTTCTGATATATTTACATTTGACTAACCCTTCAATTGTTGTCACTTTATGTCTTTTCACCTTGTTGCAGAGCTTGATAATAAAAAAGAAGGAAAGAATGCCAAGGAGCCAAAAACAAAAGCAGATCAGAAAAAGGGCACAAAGATACTAACTTCGAAACAGGTGTGCAGGTGCACAAGCGCATGAGTTTTCTAGCTCGCACCCATAGACGCAAACTTTTTATAACATAAGCGTGTATATGTACACATGTTATAAAATAGGCTAAGCGAGATCACATATGAGTTCAATTTTAAGTGGGCGCGTGCATATGCGCACAAATCCCGCTTCCACCACGTAAGTGGGGAAATTTTAAAATGGGCACGCGTCCACGCCATTGCCAGTTTCACCAGTTCATTCCCATTTCCATCAGTTCATACCCAGTTCTCCCAGGCAAGGAATAGGACTTCCAAACTCCCCTAATTTAATAGCCTCCCATTTCATCTGTTAACCCCAATCCTTAAAACCCCACTGATCTATGTAATTTTTTTTAATCTTACTACTTACATGCCATCCATAGCATAAGTAAATTTATGCAGCAAGGGATCCTGGCATGTGCTTCACTGAGAAATCCAGGAACGCCCATGGCGCCCCAGACCATGCCCACACCTTGCCCCTGTTTTAGAAAAAAATTGTGTGCGCACAGTGGGAGATATGCATTTCCATGGGCAGCTTTCAAAATCCACTCAGTGCATTTTGATGTGCATCAGGCTTTTAAAATTCTCTTATAAGGTGGTAAGATGAAAAAGTGACTGGTACAAGTTTAAAACTGTATTTTAAAGCAATATTTTGTTCTCTTTGTGGGCGACTTTTGAAGTATGCACATTGGGACAAAGCCCACTGGTACTTTCCACCTGTGGTTTTTGTATCAGCTGTCAAAGGGAAAGTACGCATCTAATTTTTCTTTAAAACGTACTTCTAATACAAAGTGCCCTGCAGACAATTGCGACTGATTTTTCTGTGGGTACTTTTTCCATGGATGAATATGCATGAATATGCATGAAGATGTGAAAATGTCATCTGTGCAAGGGCTTCCCAAATCTGTCCTGGGCACCCCACATCCAGTCGGGTTTTCAGGATATCCACAATGAATATGCATGAGATAAATTTGCATATACTGAGTCTCCCTGAGAAACCACAATCAGTAATTTTGAAAATCCAGCACTGTGCATGTTATTGCCTCCCCTGACTTCACACCATCTCTGACCCCGTGCACATTGTTGATCCCTGCTCATATTTTTACCCACTTTACAAGGTGGGTCCAGAATTTATCTTATTAGCTAAATCTAAAGTTAGTAGTGAATAATCACTCCGCTTGTTGGATAAGTCACTCCTATCTGTGTCCTTCTCCTCTACTGCCAATTCCAGACTCCGTGCTTTCCACCTGGCTACGCTGTATGCTTGGAATAGTCTTCCTGAACTGGTGCGTCATTCTCCCTCTCTTGCTGTGTTTAAATCCCATCTAAAGACCCAACTTTTTGAAGCCGCTTTTAAATCTTATGCCTGATTGTCTACTTTTAGTCTCATTAACTAAATTATTTTTTTTAAAACGATTGTCTTGCTTTGTGAAATACCAAGTCTCTTGTCCTGTATGTTTGTCTTATTAGATTGTAAACTCTATTGAGCAGGGATTGTCTTTTTGTATGTTTGTATAGTGCTGCATATGTCATGTAACACTATAGAAATGTTAAGCAGTTGTAGTAATTTAAATGCACTATTTAAAAAACACACAGAATAGGCTAAAAGCTTCTTAAAATAGTCTCTACAAGGATTGGACTCCATTGCATAAGTTTTATATTAATCTTCCCTTCTACTTTTCATTTCATACCCCTTTTCATAATAGCCTTGATATACTATAAGGTTTTTCATCTAAAGTCCTTTTGATAATGTTTTTTCTATGATCTTTGACTGTCATCAAATATTATTGATTAATTTATTTAATATACGATAGTATTGTGATACAGATATAACTACTAGAATGTTTTGTTTTATTAAAATGTAATAAAAACTTCATTACTGTTGAATGACAGGCATCTGTCACCTCACGTACTCTGCTTGTAAACTGCATTCAAGTTGAAGGTCATCATTTTAAATGTATCCTTGAAAAATGTTAATTAAATTAGGTTGTTTCCTTGGCTTTATGCACCTATTTAAGGTATTTATTTGCCAAAGTTTACTGCCTGACCTTAACTGCACATCCTAGATATCGTGGATCCAAACCATGATGCAAGAGAACTGGGTAAGGCACTGCTATTGACACAAACCAGAATGTTAACTTATGGGTATTAAATACCAATAGCCTCATCCTATTTTTTGCCACCAGAACACTAATGTAAAATAGAAATACTGTATTATATGTAGATATATATAAAGAGAGGGAGAGAAGGAGTAATTTTCAAATAGCCTGCATAGGCTAAAGTCTGGGGATAGTTTTAAGGGTAATTTTCAATAGTGTGCATATAAATCAGCATACACTTGCATAAGTAGATCCATCTAAAGTTAAGCCTATATTTTATAAACTGTGCAGCGGGAGCCACACAATTTATGAAAAGCCATATTTAACCATCCTAAAAATACATGCATACATTTCAGTGCAGGCACATTTTTTTAAAGCAGGGATCTCCATACTTTTATAAAACAGGTGTATAAACTATGTGCATACAAGTATATTTTACAAGTTAAATAATTGTAATGTGCATTGTAATAACCCTGAGTTTATGCATGGAGGCAGGTATTTTATACTGTTAGCAGATGTATGTGTGTATCTTGCTTATGAAACTACTTGTGCCCATACTTCCAAGCAGCAGTTCACCGAGACCTCCATCAGTTGACCCTGAGTCTCACCAGTTCATCCACACCCTCCATTATTAAACCACACCCTCCATCATTGGTTCCAAATCCCCCACCCAAAAACTGCTTGTAAAAGAGAAGTCATATTTAATATCCAGGACTTGATTAGCAGGTGTAAAAGCATGCAAGTATAAAATTATATTCTGTGTATAAAATACACAAATGAAACTATGCTTCCAAACCCCACCAAGGAACACCGTGAAAATGCCCACTTTTTATGCGCATACTTTTCTGCATAGCAGCTACGGAACGCACTCACTCCTCCCTTCTAAAGATTTGCTTACCATGCAGAGGCTACTTATGTGCATATATGTCACTTTTGCATGCATTACCTCTGTATAATTCTTTGAAAATAACCCTTTATCCACAGAATTTATCCAGAATTTTCAAAGTGGATTTTTGCATATCAATTTTCATTGAAAATCCAAGGATCTATGCATAACCTGCACCAATATACGCCTGCAAAGTTCCACCCCCTCAGGAGTAGGTGGAACTGTGTGTCTTTACACACATACTTTAAAAAATCGAAAATATGTGTGCAAGCTCTGTCTCTATCCCAACTTCATCTCCCCCCAGGACAGTGTGCATAAAACTATGAACAAAATGGATTGTTCTTACTTTTAAGTGCACAACCTCCCAGGAAATTTTTGAAAAGCCATTTATTCACATAAAACTGAGGTGTGTGTACATATATCCTTTTGAAAAATACCCCCATAATCTGACATTAGCAAACTGAAAGGTCCATATTCAGAGGCATGTAGCCAGAGAACTCAGAAATTATTCAGCTAAATGAACATTTGGGCACTTATCCAGCTAAATTTTTAGCTGGATATCTTGTTATCCAGCTAAAATATAGTTGGATAACTTAAGAGTGTTTTGTAGAGGAGTTACAGTAGCAGGTGAGTTAGCCAGATAACCCAAAAGCTAACCTAAAATTAGCTGGATAAAGTTATCTAGCTAACTTTAAGATAGCCGGTCGTATTCAATTGTGTGGGTGCATTAAAGAATATACCTCCAAAGTTAACCGGATATGTTTATCTGGCTGACTTTGCTATCCAGACAGTGACGGAATATAGACCTCTGAGTGCTTGTGAATAAGTTAAGGACTTTCAGGTTTCATTTTCTGGGAAGCCAGCACCTTTTGTGAACACGAAAGGGTGGATTTTAAAAAGGCCACGCGTGTAAAAGCCAGCCTTTATGCGCTTAGCCGGGCCTAGCCTATTTTCAAAAATTTCAATTGGAGCAGACTGGGAGGGAACTGGGGAAGGCCTGATTGCATATTTTGTTAAAATCCCCCCCCCCCCCCACGCACACGTGAGTCGCAGGCCACCCGCACATGCATGCGTGGATTTGAAAATCTGGCGTATAGGATAGAAAGGTTTCCTCCCAGTCCGCTCCTTAATTGGTTAGGCCCGTTCTAAAATGCATGCACAAGGCCTGGCCAAACGCGTTACCCCCGTTTTTTATGTGCGAGGCCCTTTTAAAATCAGGCCGTAAATCCCGGGACTAGGTCCCAATTGTAAAGGCACCAGTCCTTTGGCCTCGGGGTGTGGGTTCTTGTCTAATGGGGGGAAGGCTATCCTCCAAGAACCAAGGAGTGTAGGTGGAATAACTTCCCTGTTTGTTACTATCAGCTCTTTGGAATGGGCACACAGGAAAGAATAGGCTGGACTCAGTGGTGGATATTCCAAATTAAAATTTTACTTTGGTTTAGTTCATAAAAATCAATTTGCATAAGCAGAACTGTTTACAGTTTCATCCAAGTTCAGAGTGTTCTCTTTATTCAAATATTTTCTCTCTCTGTCTCTCTTTCTGTGGAATTATCCCTCAGTACTGGCTCCAGAGATTGGCTTACCCCCACAGGGAGTGGAAAGATAAGTGTCCCAGATGGGCTAGGGCAGTGGTCCCCAACCCTGTCCTGGGGACCCACCAGCCAGTCGGGTTTTCAGGATATCCACAATGAATATGCATGAGAGAAAATTTGCATGTTAAGGAGGCAATGCACGTAAATTTTCTCTTATGCATATTCATTGTGGATATCCTGAAAACCCGACTGGCTGGTGGGACTACTGAGCTAGGGTATCCAATATGTAGAGAGATCCCTTCCCCAACAGTACCTGAGGACCCAGTTGAACTCCAGATCTTCTAAAATCAGTCCGTGGCCTGGGGTAGAGACTCCAATGTGAGGGGAGGTCTCCAAATGTCATGTCTCTACTTTTTCCTGCTTTCCTCTCCAAACTGCTTTGTGGGACCCTTCTAGGGGAAAAGTTTTAGATTGGGAAAAAACAGATCTTCCCCTCCACAGCCTTAAGGTAAGGAAGGATGGCTTCTAACTTCATTCCCCCAACTCAGGAAAAAATATCAAAAATTGAATCTCACAAAACTCCAAGAAAAAACCTCTTTTATCGGTCTCTACTTGTGGTGAATCACTGCTGTCGCTCAGTGGGATGTGAGATGGGCACAGCAGGTCTTCTCTACCCCTGTCCTCCTGAGACAGGGCCCTTTGCCTCCAGCAGCCTGGACCAGGGATTCACAAAAAAGAAAAATGCAGATATTCACAAAGATAACTTCAAAAGAGTTCACTAAATTCACATACACTGAGATAAATCCTTTCAGGCAAGGAGTGCACAGGTAAGTGGAAAAACCTGACTTCTCCAAAGTCTTAAGCTGTGAGGCCCAAAATATAAGACTGCAACAGAAACAGCTCCTTCCATTTCAAACTCCAAACAAAAATGCCACACTCTACTCTCTGCTCCCCCTTCCATATGCACCCAAGAGCTCACCACTCCAGTACACCCCCTTCCTGGCTCACTAACCCCAGGATTGGGTTAGGGTCATCTAGTGGAGACCTAGAAGGTCTCTAGATATGTATATGTAAAAAAAATGCTCATCTCAGTCAATCAGCTGTGAAGTTCAGAGAGCTCAGTATGGCAGAAGTCTGCTGAACTTCACTGCTGAAATAGAAACATTTGGAAATAACGAGGAATTTCAAAAGATTTACTCAGCTGTCCAAAATTTCACCCTTTACCCAGCTTTAATATAAATCAATTGTAAATGAATTGCATGCAGTTATTCATTCATTTATTCATTGATTGCATTTGATATGCCACTCCATGAACAGTGTATTACAAATAAGTAAATCCATAAAATTACAAATAGTACTATGCTCATACTTGTCTGTGTTGCACATGGGACTTCCTTAAATAAACTAATGGCCTACTCCTACTCCTTAAAAAGACACAGATGCAGCATGGTGCTTGGTAAATCTTTGTAATTGCTGAGCTTCCATGGCAAAGGAAAGTGAATAAGCCCCAGCAGCATTTTTCTCAAAACAAGAGCAAAGCAGCTCTTTAAGCAATGTTTGTATCTTTTCTTCTTCTTCTCTCCCCTTGCCACAAATCTAATAAGGCTTGTTTTATTTGTATTTAGCAAAATGACTTAATAAATATACAGGTTAAGCTTGATAGTACAAGAAATATGTTCTAAAACATAAAACAATCCCCTAGAACTATACATAACTGCCTGCTGCAAAGTCTGAAGGTGCTTTTTACCTGCGGACGTTACCCTCCTTTTCAAAGGGAAAGATTATGTGCATGATGTCCCTTTGACGAATATCCCACTCGCATTTACGCCTCCTAATTTGTGTGGGTAATTTTTATGAGAAAAAAATCTACTCCTACTTTTGAAAATTCAGAAGTATGCATCTAAGTTCCAACCCCTCCCCCGCCCTGTCCCCGAGGATACCTTCCCCTACTACAGGTAAAAGCCTGTATAGAGAGAGAGAGGGAGAGGCCCTACAAGCATATTTTTATGTGCATACAGGGTGAGTAATTTTCTAAAAGCCCTTTTCTGCAGGCAAAGCACTGTTTTACCCACAGACATGATTTAGAAAATTAACCTTCTTGAAGATATACAGTGTACTAGAGTGAAGTTAATGTACTATAAACCTCATGTATGCAACAGGAGGGGGGTGTGGGGGGGGGGGGTGTACACGTACAGATATATATATAGATATATATATATAATTCATTTTATAAATCTCTGAATTTAGAAACTTGACAATGTATGTCTTTTAGAATATACAGAATATAACTGACACATAATGAAAGCATGGCAAGGTTTTCTGATTCTTTTTATCAATACAAAATCCTATTTAGAAATAGTTTGCTTTAAGAGTCTGATTCATTAAGATTCTTCCTTATAGATAGAGAATGGGAGAAAAGCCCTAGTGAATCTGGTTAGTGTTTTATCATAATTAGTTAACACATAGGTATGATTCAGAAAGCCACAAAGCAAAATGGCTTTAAAAAGAGCAATAAATAAAACATGTATGTTGATTAAAACCTTGAAGTGGCATCTATGGTAGTAATAATCACTTAGGAGGTCAAGGATAAAAATGATTATGAATTATAACATCACCGGACTACAGTTTTGAAATGCTTGTCTTTCTTATGGAATGTACCTACAGTACCAAGGCTAAGGATGTTTTGATCTAACTCAATAGATATTTTTCATGAACACTAGTCTTATTCTTTCTATCCTGGAAGTAAAATATCCAAGACCTTGATATTTTAATTTAAAGAAAAATGTCATTTTTTATTGAATCAGTTTCATTATAAAACATATATTTGTACAAAGTTGAAAAATATACTTCCAATAGCAGTTCTACTCACATTAATTTGAGTACTTGAAATAAATCTTCCACAAATATAAAATCTTCATCTAACCTAAAACCAAATGTGCTAAAGAGATTTTCCTGTTTAGAGCCTAATTCACTAAGACTTTTTTCCCATTTTATGTCTATCAGAAAAGACCTTGAGGAATCAGGTCCTTTGTGTCCATGGGGAAAATGCATTTTGTAATTTGATCTAAAAGCATCTGAGAAATAATCATTTCATATAAGAACTTAAGAAGTTGCCATACAGGGTCAGACTGAGGATTCATCAAGCCCAACATCCTGTTTCCAACAGTGGCCAATCCAGGATACAAGTACCTGGCAAATATTCAAACAGTAAATACATCCCATTCTATTAATGCCAGTAATAAATACGCACTGGCTATTTCTCCCCATAGAAATGGGGAGCAGCTTGTTGTCATTCTGGCTGTGTCTGCAGAGTCTGGTCTGGGATGGGCTAGAACTAATTCACGTCAGACAGGATGGGAACCTAGAAAGTTCCATTTCTTGCAGCCTTATCTCCAGTAAGGGCCTAATGCTGCCACCATTTGTGGTCATAGAGGATCCACTACTATCTATGCAGGTGTCCATTCCATGTGCCTCAATCCCACCCATCCCAATATGAAAGCTCCTTAGGCAAAAAGACAAAGGGAAGTATTGGTATCATCTTGGAGAACAGGAGTTGCTTCTGCCCCTTTTGAGACCCAGGGACTCTGAATGGTAAGGGCTACCTGGGAGGAAAAGGGATCTTGTGGGGCGGCTTTTGTAACATTTTTCGATGGGGGAGGGATGAATTTACAAAGTTATACTTTTTGGGAAGGGTGTACCACCCATTATATCATCTATCAAAGACCCATGGACAGCCTCCTCCTAAGGGTGATGGGCCAGAGCCCCATGACACTGAGCAGGAGGAGAAGACGGAAGAAGAACTAGAAGAAATGGGAGCACCACATATATGACCATGCTGTCTAAAAAAGTAATACATTATTATTATTTATTAGGCTTAATATTAGGCATAGGCATTCATTTGCAATAAAATAGGAAATACTGATGATATTTACTATTATCCCAGGACAAGCAGGATGCTAGTCCTCACATATGGGTGACATCAGTAATGGAGCCCTATATACGGAAAAACTTCTTTCATAGTTTCTATGAAACTTTTGACTGGCACCAGAGTGCCTACTGAGCATGCCCAGCATGCCATGATATTCCCTGCCACAGGGGTCTCCCTTCAGTCTTCTTTTTTCCGCGGAACCATTAGCTTCGCGGTTAATCTGGAGTCCTGTGGTGATTTTCACCACACATAAAACTTTAGAAAAAGTTTAGGAAAAACTTTCCACTGCAAGGGTCTCCCTTCCGTTCCATCGCGGTAAGTTTTTTCCCCGAGATTTTCGTCGGTTCCATACCATTTTTTCTGTCCATTGCCGTCGACGGCTGTCTGGCAAAAATGGCCTCGGGTTTTTAAAAATGCCCGAATTGTGTGAGAAACATGTCCATTACGGACCCGCACCAAGAATGTGTTCTTTGCCTCAGCGAGAAACACGACGTCAAGTCTTGTAGTTTATGCGCCGAGATGACATCGAAGGGACGTCGGCTCCGGATGGAGAAGATGGAGCACCTCTTCAAAATTCAACTGCTCCCAACAACATCGACGTCAGCCCAGTCATCGCCGTCGGGATCGATACGGCAAGTTGTACTGAAATGACGACTTCCAGGTGAGGCCGGAGACGCTTCTACTCCCTCCCCCTTGCCATCATCGAAGGCGTCCACCTCCGGCAGCGAAAAACATAAAGAGAAGCATCGGCATCGACGCCAGCACGCCATCGAACCGGTGCCCGCTGAGCCATCAAAGGACGCGGCCTCCTCTGCTAAGAAAGCTCGGACGAGCGCGGAGGCTCTGAGGCCTACGGTACCAGGGCGATCCCCACCGATATCGGTGCCGGGCACCATACCTCCTCAGGGCCCTGTGCTGATAGCTTCACGTAAACCTTCCACTAGAAAAAATTATTCTTACAAATGGAAACGGTTTACTTTGTGGTGCACTCAGAAATATATAGATCCTTTCACTTGCCCCACTACCTCACTGCTAGACTACCTATACCATCTTTCAGACTTTGGTCTTAGGACTTCACCTGTAAGAGTACATTTGAGTGCAATCTCAGCTTACCTAACAAGCTGGGAGACACACCTATCTCTACACAGCCTCTCTTCAGTAAATTTATGAAAGGTTTAACTCACCTTAAACCTCCACTTCATTCCCCAAGCATACAATGGGACCTGAACGTAGTATTAGCCAGGCTCATGCGTTCTCCATTCGAACCCATAGATACCTGTGACCTTAAATTTCTTACATGGAAAACTGTATTCCTCATAGCCATTACATCAGCTAGAAGGGTCAGTGAACTACAAGCACTTGTCACATACGAACCTTTTACAAAGTTCCTACATGACAGGGTGGTCCTCCGTACTCATCCTAAATTCCTTCCAAAAGTAGTCACGGAATTCCACCTGAACCAATCTATAGTTTTACCAACATTTTTTCCAAGGTCTCACTCTCACCAGGGAGAAAGAGCCTTACATACCTTGGACTGTAATCGTGCGCTATCCTTCTACTTAAACCGCACCACAGTCCAAAGGAAATCTAGTCAACTATTTGTATCTTATGACACAAACAAGCCTGGTAAAGCAGTGGGTAAACATACTTTGTCAAACAGGCTAGCAGACTGCATACAGTTTTGTTATGAAAAAGCAGGCCTTACTCTTCAAGGGCGAGTAAAAGCACATTCGGTCAGAGCAATGTCAACCTCAGTAGCACACCTTCACTCTGTACCTATTCTGGACATTTGTAAAGCAACAACATGGAGTTCTCTTCACACCTTTGCAGCTCATTACTGTTTAGACAAAGAAGGAAGACAAGATTCAGCCTATGGACAATCTGTCTTAAAGAACTTGTTTCCAGTGTAATCACAACTCCTCCTACATCCAACCTGCTGTGATCTTCGGCTGGTTCATTTCAACAACAATACTTCACTGTTGCTTCAATACACAATGACTCAGCCTCTAGCTTGCTAATCACCCATATGTGAGGACTAGCATCCTGCTTGTCCTGGGATAAAGCAAAATTGCTTACCTTGTAATAGGTGTTATCCCAGGACAGCAGGATGTAGTCCTCACGAAACCCACCCGCCACCCTGCGGAGTTGGGTCCGATACGTTTTATTATTTTATTTTTGGCTAACGCTAATTGCTACAAAACAGACTGAAGGGAGACCCCTGTGGCAGGGAATATTATGGCATGCTGGGCATGCTCAGTAGGCACTCTGATGCCAGTCAAAAGTTTCATAGAAACTTTGAAAGAAGTTTTTCCGTATATAGGGTTCCATTACTGATGTCACCCATATGTGAGGACTACATCCTGCTGTCCTGGGATAACACCTATTACAAGGTAAGCAATTTTGCTTTTCCCGAGGCAGGCCGAAACCGAAGCCCAAACTGAATGGTTTGGGCGATGCACATCTCTAGTTGGTAAATCATTTGTGCATACTTATCCGGCTAAATTCCAACTTATCTAGCTAAGTAGCGCCTTTGCCGCTATTTAGACATAAAATTTGAACTTATCTGGATAAATAGCAGTTTTGTTTTTGATTTATCCAGCTATCTTACAAACCTGGATAAATTGGAAAAGAACTGATTAGATGGAAAAGTAGTGCTTTTCAGACTTATCTGGCTAAGTGCTGCTACATAGCCGTACAAATTGGAACTTATCCAGATAAGTGCTGCTACTTTTCCAGATAAGACTGAACTTGCACAACTCACAGTTTTTACAGATGTGAATATGTGTGCATACATATGTACTCATATTTTATAACTTGCACATATGGTTGGCACGCAGGTTATAAAGTACAATAGTAAATTTGCATGCACCCGTATGCTATACACATGTATATAGGTGCACACGAGCAGTTTTGAAATTTAGCCTCTTAGATTGTGAGCCCTCTGAGGACTGGGAAATACCAACAATACCTGAATGTAATCTACTTTGAAGTGCCTGAAAAGCAGAATATAAATTAAAAATAAATTGTACTAAGTGTGGGCTCCAAACCTGCATATGAGTAATACAAGGACATGACACTTGTATAAGTCTAGGGTAAACAGCATGATCAGAGCATTTATTTATTTATTTGTGTAGACATTTTATATACCATCGTTCCATATAAAGATCACAACTGTTTACAAAAGTAAATTCATATTCCAAATCAATAATCAATGACAGTTTATGGAGTTGATTTTCATGAACAGGGGATCAATATAAATCTGAGATGTTCTGATACGTATTAACTAAAGATCTAAGACATGCAAGTAGTATAATATAACAATTTTTTTTATATCATAGTCAGTATATTAACTTAAAATTGTTAAATTCTTTCGTTAATGTATTCCCCAAGCTTCAATTAATATCTCATGTCCTCCTAGTTATTGTAGTTCATTGCATTTGGATGTTTTTAAGTTAGGTTATATGCATTTTTTTGAATAGCTTGTTTTTATCTCATGTTTAAATCTCTTTCTATCTGGTATAAAACATAACATTTCTGGTAGAGAATTCCAAATCTTTGGACCTACTATGGAAAGCACACGATCTCTCACTTGCGTCAGATGTGTACTCCCGTATTGTAGGAACAGTCATTAGTCCTTTATTTTGAGATATTGGTGTTCGCTGAGGTGTGTAAGGCTGTAGTGTCACGCCTGTCAGACCAGTGTTACTGGAGTGAATGATTTTGAATATTAACGTTAATACTTTATAATAGATTTGGGATTGTACAGGCAGCCAGTTCAGTGAAATCAGCACTTAGATGTGCTGTTGAAATTAGCCTCTCTATTCCTAGCTTTTATTAAATTATTTTGCTTATTATTTTATTTATGCAGGCCCTTGATGATGTTCATTTTATACTAAAGAATCAATGAAATAGTTATGAAGAAATTGTCATTGTCCTAATTAAAAGTATAATACCAGCATGAAGCAGCATTCCAGCCTATAAAATGACAGTAAATTAATATAACAAGTTATTTTTTATGTAAATTATTTAAGCCTTTATATTTCAGATGCAGTAAGTCCTACTTATAAAATAAACCAAATCCTGGAAAAATACCATCAGCAAGCCACAACTTCCTGGGAGGGCGTCATAGGCAGCATACATGTTCCAAGGTTGGTATTATGTCTCTTACTCAATATAATTTAACTGCGAAGGCTATGAATCATTACATTATATTTTAGTGCTGCATTTTTTTCTAGGTTTAAACAACTTAACTATGCTAAATGCATATTTAAAAACAAATTAGGATTGAGCCTAAAGTCTAATGTATTAGTTTATGCATAGAAGCAAGTTAATTCATTCTGGAATTTTTTCAGTTGGGAATAAGGTACAAGCAACTTTAAATTTTAGTTGGAACTGTCATGTCTTCCATCAGATACTTTATTAAGTTATATAACATGGTGTGCAGCTACATAATGAGGACCTGCACTGCAGGAATCTCAAAATATCAATATACTGCCATGAAAGTACTAGATATGTTTTGCACTAATAAGAAATATTTCAGACACACAATATAATGTTTGTTTGTAAGAGGCAGTATTTATTCTCACTCTCCAATTGTTGCAAATTGGTTATGAAATCTCTTCCACTCATAATAGGGCACCCACCCCAATCTCAAAAACAATTAGTTATTACCAAAGAATTGCTGGGTTCCCCCATGGAATTGCTGGAACCAGGAGCCAAATCACATTGTCACATTTCTTTTCTCTCCTTTCCAGCACAACAATCCTCAACCCTCCTCGCTTCATCTCACTTTTATTTCTCTTACTGCCAGCCCAAACAGCAGCAGGGGAAATGGTAGAGGAGGGGAAGAAAGAGAGGAGGATTGGTTTGGGCTAAGGAAGGACTAGCAGATAACAGGGAAATTAGTTGGGGGAGTGAAGATGAACTGGGAGAAGGGAGAGGGATTGGCTGGTGAAGTGAAGCGGGTCTAGAGGATGAAATAGGAATTGGCTGGAGTGATGAGGAGAGATTGGATGGTGAGGTGAGAGGGGATCAGCTGGGGCATGTGTGTAAGAGAGAGAGGAAGGGGAATGTGTGTGTGTTTGTGAAAGGGAGAGAAAAGGGATGAGGGTATGAGAGAGGACATACAGTATTTTGAGGGGTGAGAAAGGTGGTTAGAAAGAGAGTAGGGATGCAAGGAGGACCAGGATGAGAACCAAGGAAAGGAAACCTTCTTCCCCCAATCTGGAAATGCTTCCCCCAACCCTCCCAGGTCTTACATCCCAGTCTTCTCTTCTCCTTCCCACATCGCCAGTCCTCTCTCCTTCAACTCCCAATCTCTGTTCCTCTCTCCTTCAGCTCTCCCCATCCCCATCTCTCACTCAACTCTCCCCTTGCCCAAGAATCCCTCCCTGTACTGATACTTGAGTTCTCCCAGGATAAGCAGGATGGTAGTCCTCACATGTGGGTGACGTCACTGGATGGAACCCTATAACGGAAAACTTTTCTGTCAAAGTTTCTAGAACTTTTGACTGAGCATGCCCAGCATGACATAATCCCTGTAGCCACAGGGGTCTCCCTTCAGTCTCTTTTTTTCCACGCTGCAGTTTGCCTCGCAGTTAGGAGCTTTGTGAAAATGTTCTCACACAATTTTCCTCATGGAAAAAACTTGAAGATTACTTCATTAAAAAGTTCCCTCATAGGGGTCTCCCATCGCGATATTCTTTTTCATCGCTCGGTGAGTAAAATTCACTGTCCCCAGTTGGTTCCTGCCCATGCCTTTTTCGGTGTCCACAGTCCATCGACGTTTTTTGGGCCTCAACCTCTGCCATCATGGCAACATGTTTCTGAAAATGTCCGGAATGCCCCCGTACCATGTCGATTACCAACCCACATGATGTCTGTGTGCTGTGCCTTGGCTCATCACACGACGTTTCGCACTGCCCAAGTTGTGCCCAGATGACTGCGAAGGGTAGGTGGGCTTGCCTCAACAAGATGGAGACCCTGTTTAAAATCAAGCCTTTCAGAAGGCGTTTGACAAAGTTCCTCATGAGAGGCTTCTAGGAAAAGTAAAAAGTCATGGGATAGGTAGCGATGTCCTTTCGTGGATTGCAAACTGGCTAAAAGACAGGAAACAGAGAGTAGGATTAAATGGGCAATTTTCTCAGTGGAAGGGAGTGGACAGTTGAGTGCCTCAGGGATCTGTATTGGGACCCTTACTGTTCAATATATTTATAAATGATCTGGAAAGAAATACGACGAGTGAGATAATCAAATTTGCAGATGACACAAAATTGTTCAGAGTAGTTAAATCACAAGCAGATTGTGATAAGTTGCAGGAAGACCTTGTGAGACTGGAAAATTGGGCATCCAAATGGCAGATGAAATTTAATGTGGATAAGTGCAAGGTGATGCATATAGGGAAAAATAACCCATGCTGTAATTACACGATGTTGGGTTCCATATTAGGTGCTACAACCCAAGAAAGAGATCTAGGTGTCATAGTGGATAACACATTGAAATCGTCGGTTCAGTGTGCTGCGGCAGTCAAAAAAGCAAACAGAATGTTGGGAATTATTAGAAAAGGAATGATGAATAAAACGGAAAATGTCATAATGCCTCTGTATCACTCCATGGTGAGACCGCACCTTGAATACTGTGTACAATTCTGGTCGCCGCATCTCAAAAAAGATATAGTTGCGATGGAGAAGGTACAGAGAAGGGCTACCAAAATGATAAGGGGAATGGAACAACTCCCCTATGAGGAAAGACTAAAGAGGTTAGGACTTTTCAGCTTGGAGAAGAGACGACTGAGGGGGGGGATATGATAGAGGTGTTTAAAATCATGAGAGGTCTAGAACGGGTAGATGTGAATCGGTTATTTACTCTTTCGGATAGTAGAAAGACTAGGGGACACTCCATGAAGTTAGCATGGGGCACATTTAAAACTAATCGGAGAAAGTTCTTTTTTACTCAACGCACAATTAAACTCTGGAATTTGTTGCCAGAGAATGTGGTTCGTGCAGTTAGTATAGCTATGTTTAAAAAAGGATTGGATAAGTTCTTGGAGGAGAAGTCCATTACCTGCTATTAAGTTCACTTAGAGAATAGCCACTGCCATTAGCAATGGTTACATGGAATAGACTTAGTTTTTGGGTACTTGCCAGGTTCTTATGGCCTGGATTGGCCACTGTTGGAAACAGGATGCTGGGCTTGATGGACCCTTGGTCTGACCCAGTAAGGCATTTTCTTATGTTCTTATGTTCTTATGTTCCATTGACGTCCACGGGCAGGAGCATCGAAGAAATTAGACATCAAACCTCGCCGGGAGCACCAGGGCAGCGGTGACCATCCATCATGACTCCGTCTAAGGCATCTGTATCATCTACCTTGGTGCTGGAGAAAGACTGGACTGAGCACCGAGGGAAGAACTGACACTGGCACCGACACAAGTCTACTTCCGGTGCTGGCACCGACACCACATCGGCCTTGATGGCTATCGAGCCGCTTGCAAAGAGGACATGGGTAGAGGAGCCTTTAACACCCTCTCCACCCGAAAAACCAAGCCGATCCCCACCTATATCGGTGTCGGGTACTGAGCTCCCACAGGTCCCTGTGGAGGTGCCCGTAGCGCCTAGCCTGCCACCCCCTGTAGCTGCGATATCTACACCAGCTTTCAGGGAGGAACTAGACGGTTTCATCCGCTCTCCGAGATTTACAGCCATCGATGCCGGCCCCCATACCGGCACAGGCACCGGAGCCATCGATATTTGCACCGTTGCTGACCAGACTGGATACACTCATTGGTGCCCTTCCAACACAACCCAGGCCACCGATGCCAAAGCAACCCGCAAAGCCTCTGAAAGCCCCGATTCCCATTCCGGGGTCCTCAGACGACGAAGGCACGGACTCCAGTCCCCTTTCACCGATGCCGGAACCGATGCCTGGTCCATCAGGGCTCTCGGGACCAAGAGGCCCTCGTTTTTCCTCAATGCCTCTGGTGCCACCGAAACCCACATCGGTGCCACCACATCTTCCATCAAGGCCATCGAAGGATCCATCGGTGCCAACACATCCTACAGTACCAACCTTTTTCCCTCCTTTAGGATCTCGACTAGAGATCTTGTCTGACACATGGGAAGATGTTGACACCGACACATCCACAGAGGATATCTTATCAGAACCATCTCCCCGGAAGAAAGGAGAAAATCTCCCCTAGAAGATCTCTCCTTTGCCAATTTTGTTAGGCAGATGTTAGAGACAATCCCCTTTGATCTGATTACAGAGAAGGACACATGCCATAAAACATTGGAAGTTCTCCAATTTGTTGATGCTCCAAAAGAAGTCATGGCTATCCCTGTACACGAAGTGCAAGTGGATCTCCAACATCATCTCTGGGAGTATCCTTGTGCTTTCCAGCCAGTAAATAAAAGGACAGATGCAACTTATCTGGTCCAACATATTCCTGGATTCCAAAAACCACAACTACCCCATCAATTGGTGGTAGTTGAGACTGCACAAAAGAAGGCCAGAAGACTATGACCACACTCTTCAACACCTCCTGGCAAAGACCAAAAATTCCTTGATATCTTGGGTCGCAAGATATTTCAGGGTTCTATGCTAGTGTCATGAATAGCTGCATACCAACTTTACATGACACTGTATCAAAGGAATCTCTGGAAGCAGGTTCAGAGAATAGCTGACTCTCTTCCCTAACAACAGCAAGATAGTCTCAACGCCATAATACAGAAAGGCCTTGAGGCTGGGAAACATGAGGTTCGTGCTGCTTATGACTCCTTTGAAACAGCTTCTCGCATATCAGCGACAGAATCAGCGCCAGGAGGTGAGCCTGGCTAAAAGCATCTGACTTGAGACCTGAAATCCAAGACAAACTTGCTGATTTGCCATGTACCGGTGAAAACCTATTTGAAGACAAGATACAAGATTCAGTGGCTCAACTAAAAGACCATAATGAGACCCTGCGGCAATTATCCACCGTTACTACCGAGGCCCCTTCTTCTGCAAGAAGATCCACTAGAAGGGACCCTAGAAAACCATTTTATCGCCCACAGAGATACTACCCACCTTCATCTCGCTCTCTGAGACTAAGCTGTTTCAGACAGCACATCTTTGACAGCCCAAGACATCCAGGCCTCAGCCACCACTGCAAACAGGCCAAGCCTCTGGATTTTGAGACCTACCAGAAAACAGCAGCCCCTCCACAAATCCAGATCCAGATTTGCCAGTAGGAGGTCGAATTCACCATTTCATAACCAACTGGCTCAACATTACCACAGACCAATGGGTGATATCCATCATAACACATGGATACCATCTAAACTTCCTCATGGTACCCCCAGTCTCACCACCCAATCCACTGTGGATACAGAAAGATCACAAAAGTCTTCTAGAGTCAGAACTATCCACTCTTCTGGGTGCCAAGGCTGTGTAACCTGTGCCCCAGGCACAGCAGGGCAAAGGGTTCTATTCCCGCTATTTTCTCATTCCAAAGAAATCAGGCAGCCTCTGGCCCATCTTAGACCTCCGCAATCTCAACAAATTTCTATGAAAAGAAAAATTCAGGATGGTGACCTTGGGCACCATGCTTCCCCTTCTGCAAAAAGGAGATTGGCTCTGTTCTCTGGATCTTCACATTCCAATATTCCCACAGCACCACAAGTACCTGTGTTTTCTAGTGGGACACCAACACTTTCAGTACCAGGTCCTGCCTTTCGGACTTGCCTCGGCACCCCGTGTATTTACAAAGTGTCTAGCAGTGGCTGCGGCCCATCTATGCAAGAAAAGCATACACATCTTTCCTTACCTGAACGACTGGCTCATCAAGAGCCAATCCAAGCAAGGAGCTGTCGACACTCTCAAGCTCACTATCAATCTGCTACACTCTGGGATTTTTCATCAACTACCAAAAATCCCACCTGACTCCATCTCACCTCCTGACATACATCGGAGGAGATTTGGACATCACAGTCGCAAAGGCCTTCCTGCCCAATGACCGTGCAGTCATACTCTCCAAGCTAGCTTCGTCTCTACCCACAAAAGTAACAGTCTCAGCCCATCAAATACTAACGCTGCTGGGCCACATGGCTTCCATGGTCCACGTCACTCCTATGGCTAGGCTGGCCATGAGAATAACTCAAAGGACTTTGAAATCTCAATGGCTCCAAGCCACTCAACTGCTTTCATCCCAGATTCAAGTAACCCACCAGTTATGTTTATTGCTTCTCTGGTGGACAAGCAAAGCCAACTTGCTAACAGGTCTACCCTTCCAGCTACCAGTTCCGCAAGTAACTTTAACCACAGACGCATCCAACTTGGTTTGGGGAGCTCATGTGAACAATCTTCAAACTCAAGGTACTTGGACATGGCTCGAAGCAACTTTTCAGATCAATTTCCTAGAGCTTCGAGCTATACGTTATGCTCTTTGGGGTGGATTTTAAAACCCTCCTGCACGCGCCGAGCCTATTTTGCATAGGCTCGGCGATGCGCACAAGCCCCAGGATGCGCGTATGTCCCGGGGCTTGAAAAAATGGGCGGGGAATAGGCGGGGAGGGGGCGTGGCCAGAGGCCTCGCCACTGCCACTGGGCCTGGGGATTGTGTGCCGGCACTTGACCAGCACACGCAACCTACGCCTGCCCAGAGGCAAGCATAAATAATCCAACAAAGGTAGGGTGGGAATTTAGATAGGGCTGGGGGGCGGGTTAGATAGGGGAAGGAAGGGGAAGGTGGGGGGGGGGTGGAAGGAAAGTTCCCTCTGAGGACACTCCTATTTCGGAGCGGCCTCAGAAGGAACGGAGAAAGCCATCTTGGCTCCCCTATGGCTCAGCGCGCGCAAGGTGCACAAGTGTGCACCCCCTTGCGCGTGCCGACCCCGGATTTTATAAAGTGCGTGGCTGCACATGCATATTATAAAATCGGGCGTAGATTACAAAATCTAGCCCTATATGCGTTCAAGGACTGCCTTTCACACAAGACTGTTCTCATTCAGACAAAACAGTTGCAATGTGGTACTTGAACAAGCAGGGTGGCACAGGCTCTTATCTCCTCTGCCATGAAGCCGCGCAGATCTGGGCCTGGGCCGTTGCACATTCCATGTAACTCCGGGCCACTTATCTGGCAGGCATACAGAACGTAGTAGCAGATCGCCTCAGCCGACAGTTCCATCCCCACGAGTGGTCTCTGGATCCTGTGGTAACGACCAGAATCTTCCAACGCTGGGGTCGACCAACAATAAACCTCTTTGCATCCGAACCTAATCACAGAGTGGACAGATTCTGCTCCCTGCACAGGCAGCAAAACAAGTTAACCATGGACGCCTTCGCTAACCCTTGGAACACAGACCTCCTATACGTGTATCCCCCGATACCACTGATAGCCAAAACAGGACAAAGGGTCAATGATACGCATAGCCCCATATTGGCCTCGACAAGTATGGTTTCCCATGCTTCTTGACCTCTCGATCAGACAACCCATTCGCCTGGGCACAGCACCCACTCTCATAACTCAGAACCAAGGCATGTTATGCCATCCGAACCTTCAGACCCTATCCCTCACAGCCTGGATGTTGAAAGCTTGATCCTGCAACCGCTCAATCTTTCAACTGATGTCTCTCAAGTGCTTGTAGCCTCACGAAAGCCTTCCACATGAAAATCTTATAGTCCTAAGTGGAATAGGTTTGCGATATGTTGCACGCAAAAAGGTATCAACCCCTTTTCCTGCCCCATTCTATCTCTATTAGACTATCTCTGGCACCTTTCAGACTCTGGTCTCCAGACTTCTTCGGTGAGGGTACACCTAAGTGCCATCTCAGCGTACCACCAGGGAGTTGGGGATGCCCCGGTAACAATGCAACCCCTTGTGAGGTTTATGAGGGGCCTACTACAACTCAAGCCCCCTCTACGGCCACCAGTCACTGAGTGGGACCTAAATGTAGTACTTACAAGGCTCATGCGCTCCCCATTTGAGCCTTTGCACTCCTGCGATGTTAAATTTCTTACATGGAAAATCCTCTTCCAAGTAGCCATTACATCTGTTCGAAGGGTTAGTGAGTTACAAGCACTTGTCACATACTCACCCTATACAAGGTTCCTACATGACCGAGTGGTCCTCCGTACTCACCCTAAATTCCTTCCCAAAGTGGTTACTGACTTCCACTTGAATCAGTCTATAGTTTTGCCCACGTTTTTCCCAAGGCCCCACTCTCACCAGGTGAAGAGGGTTTTACACACTTTGGGCTGTAAACATGCACTTGCATTTTACCTAGACCGCACTGCAGTCCATAAGAAATCCACCCAACTCTTTGTTTCTTTCAATAAAAACAAACCAGGAGTTGCAGTGGGCAAACAAACTCTCTCCAATTGGCTAGCAGACTGTATTGAATTCTGCTATGACAAAGCAGGCCTTCCTCTCCAGGGACGAGTGAAGGCGCACTCAGTGAGAGCCATGGCAACCTCAGTAGCACACTATCATTCGGTACCGATTGCTGAGATCTGTACAGTTGCAACATGGAGCTCTCTTCACACATTTGCAGCACATTACTGCAGGGACAAGGAAGGATGCCAAAACTCTGCCTTTGGCCAATCCATCTTGAAGAACTTATTTCCAGTATAATCCCAACCTTCCACATCCAATCTGCTGTGATTTTCAGGCTGCCTCATTTTTACCAACAGTATACCAGTTGTTGTGCCTGTTGCACAAGTTGTACGCTGTTGGTCCAACTGAAATATGCATCAGCCTGTAGCTTGCTAATCACCCACATGTGAAGACTACCATCCTGTTTGTCCTGGGAGAAGCAGAGTTGCTTACCTGTAACAGGTGTTCTCCCAGGACAGCAGGATGTAGTCCTCACGAAACTCACCTGCCACCCCATGGAGTTGGGTCCGAAACGTTTTATTATTTTATTTTTTCACTCGCACTTTTTGCTACAAACGAGACTGAAGGGAGACCCCTGTGGCTGCAGGGATTATGGCATGCTGGGCATGCTCAGTGTGCCAGTCAAAAGTTCTAGAAATTTTAACAGAAAGCTTTCCGTGATAGGGCTCCGTCCAGTGTCGTCACCCATATGTGAGGACTACATCCTGCTGTCGTGGGAGAACACCTGTTTCAGGTAAGCAACTCTGCTATCCCTTTTCCCCACCCAAATTAAAAACACAAAATAAGTTATACAGAAACAAGAAAGTTTGGAAAACGACTTTATTTTCGTAATGGAAAATAAAATAGGATCAGCCTCTGAATCATATCTGTTGTATTTCTTCTTTCTGTTATGGAGACTAAAATTGTAAGGATTCTATCTTATGCCTTTTCTTGTGTTGCTCCTGTGCTTTGGAACTCACTGTCAACACAAGCCTTCTGACTGGACAATTATTATTTTTCAGATGTTTTATTAAGACATGGCTTTTTCATTCAGTTTTTAATAATTTGTTAATACTTTTTCTGCTTTTAAACTTATTTATATACTTATTTTATACTTATTATATACTTATTATATACTTATTAAATACTTTAAAACTTATTTATATACTTATTAAATACTTATTTGTATTATGTTTATATGAAATGCATTGTAAACCATTTTGAACTACAGAGAAGGTAGGATAAAAATGGAATAAATAATAAATATTTATTTAGGATACAAATAATGTAAATTTTTGCAAATATGCCACAGAGTTTCATAAACTTTGCCGCAGAATGCTGGGAGCCATGATTATAATGGAGTGCAGCAACAACTCTTCATCTCCTTGTTCAGAGGAACTGACATATTACTGTACTCTAATGTCAGAGCATTACTTAAAGTATCAGTGTGGGTATCCCTCTTTGCTTTTTAAAGAAAAGGCAAAGGGATAAAACAATAGAGCACTATGACCCCACAGTGAATCTCCGTGTGGTGGTGATGCCACCTTTTTTCTATCAAGTCCTAGTCACTACAATGCTCAGGTTAAGAACATCAAACTAGCAACAACTCCTCTATAGAGAAAAATTGCACATCAGTCTCACAGTGAAGCACATTAAATATTCAGTAGTGCGCCTGACTGCAAAGTTATGTCATAATTTCAAACATGTACAACCAAAAACATAAGAAGCATGCACAAGTTGACTGAACATCAGGATGCTATATTTGTAAATATTTGCACATAATTTTACTGGAAGGAAAACGGTACACAAGTTAACCAAGCAAATGACATTATTTACATGAAAATCTTCTTGAAAATTCTGACGGTACACAAACTTTTAATATGCCCTGGACATGCTTCCCCCTCTCCAAGAATGCCCCTTTTATGGGTAATTTTCAAAGCCATTTCTGCAAATAAAACAATGTTTTCTCCGTGAACAATTAGGACAAACAGCCAAATTAGTGGGTGATGTCATCCAGCGATGCCGGCTCTATCTTTCTCTCTCTTTAAGCTCAGAAAGAAATCTTTCTGAGCATGAGTGAGAGTTCTTCTGCTCCAGTCCCACACAAGTATCTTCAGTTTTCCTTCTTTTGCAGCAGCAGTAGGATGTCTCTGACTCTGTCTCTCTCAAATGGTGTATGGATGTTTGAGCTTAACTTTTGGCCTTTGACCTCACTTTTATTTTTTGTATTAATATGAGTAGCTTAAAGAAAAGATATTAATATATTTATTAAAAATGTGTATACCGCCTATCAACATTTTTTTTTCAGTTTCAGTTAGTCGTATCAGGAAAATTGCCATTGAAATTATGTAGAAAATGCAATCACAAGATGGCTACAGTAGACCTACATAGGGATTGTCTGAGGTGTCTCATGATGTAGCTAACTACGAAGTTTGTTCCATGATGTCCTCAAGAGCAATACAGTTTTGACAACTGAATATTCTCTCTGAGACATCTTCTCAAGAAGGCAACTTTAATAGGTGAACCAGAATACCATAAAAGAAAGAGGTTCAAGTCTCCAAAGTGCTATACAAAAAGTTCTTCATCTTTGGTTTTGAAAAAAAGGAGTACATCCCCTTCAGGGCACAGCTGTTGATGGCACTAATCAGAGCACAAATCAGATATGATCAGGCGCTAAGCCATTACGAGCCATGAATACCATTGGCACCAAAGCCGATGCAACCCCACTTGACAACGATGCCATCCAAATCTCACTTGGTGCTAACACCAACACAGACTCCTTCAGTGCCAAACAAAGCAAAGATACCATCAGTGTCAACATCAATACCAAAGAGGCTGACTTCAGTACCAATGATACAGCCAGTTACATCAGTACAAGGCAGATCAACTTCAGGCTATAAAGAAATGCAGTCACCTTCTTGGTACCAGAATCTGACACAGCTTCATGTACAATTCCACCTGACATAAGTAGCCAAGCCTTTGTTCAGAGGATGTGACTTGACTTTGTCAGAAAATATATGAAAGAAATGCCACCTCCAAAGGATCAGCCTTCTCCAGTTTTGGAAAGACTATCTCAGAAACTGGATTCTCAGTTTCCAATTTTACCTTACCACAAATTTGGGGAAGAAATGGACACCCCTTCCTCCTCTCTCCCTAAATCAACAGCTCTGATTCAAATTCTGAAATTGGACAAAGATGCTTTGAAATTTGTTTTGAAACATTCCATTCCAGAATCTCCAGGATTACAATCTAAATCTTACCCAGAAACAGAAAAAAGCAGTACCACACCAGAAGCCAGCTTTCATAAAAAAGTTGGCTAAATCAATTCCATTTTCCTTGCAGGAAGATCTAGAAACATCTGAAGAATTTTCAAGGATAATGAAATATACCGAGGTACCAAAGCAATCCTTAGCTGTTCCAGTCCATTAAGCATTAAAAGATCTTCAGTCAAAGTTATGGACTATACCTTTTTCTCTACCATCTATAGCAAGAAGGGTGGATCTCAAATATAGACTTTCCAGTCATTTGAGGGTTCAGCTTCCCCATGACTCGGTAGTGGTAAAGTAGGCACTTTACAAGGCCAAGTTGTCGAAGATACATTCCAACAGCCTTCCCTAAGATTCCAGGCTTTTAGATAATATAGGCAAAAAGCTTTTCAGGAAGCCATGCTGCAGAGCAGGATATCTGCCCACCAATTCTGGATGACTCATCAGTATCCATATAATATTCAATCCCCTCTCTGGTGAAGGGTCCCATATGCAGGGGTTACAGCAAAATCCCAGGGCTGTGTTTACTCTCCTAGATCTCTAACACGCTAGTGCACCAAACTTTAACCTTGGGGACCCGGGTTATCAGGCGGGGAGAAGGCCTGAGCCTCTGGGGCCCTAGGTGCTATGGTGGGGTAACCAAGCTGCACAATCGCTCTCACTCTTTGCTTAATACTCACACAAGGGAATTGGTCGATCCAAAAGAGTACACTTAAATGAAGGCTCAGAGTCCAAAATTGGTGTTCAAAAGATAAAACAATTTACTTAAGTTTGAAAAATAATATCCAGACTATGATTTAAAAAATAATAGATAAGATAAGCAACATACAAATAAAAAAGAAGTAAGTTTATTTGTCCATGGTACCTCTTTTGATTATCTTCCTTCTCTTAACTGTGTCCTGGTCCAAAATAAAGGTAGGAAAAATTTCCACCATGGCCAATATACACCAGGGGTGATGGAAAAACTTCCCCCAGCTTCAAATATAGATGGATTCTCCAAAACACTTCTCAAAACTCTCAAATATTGTTATATTTTCACTTTATTTTTATACTTATTTTTGACGTTCTTATGTTCAGAAACACTGTTTAATGTAACGCCATATCTGCGACAGTTTTGTTCTATGGAAACCGACCTGATTTGATATTTGTATCGAGAATGTCGGTATATAAAAATCCTAAATAAATAAATAAATAAATATTTAATGTTTTCCACCTTGCTATTAATAGATGCAAGGTATAAAAACAGGATATAGCCCTTTCTTCCAAGGGGGTTCTCCCTCTCAGTCAAGGTCTTTCAAAATAGCAAAATACACTCTCCAACCTTCTCAAGAGCTCTAAATCCCAAATAAACTCCTCAAATGACTAGGCCTTGAGGACCTATTCAAAATTCTCCTCCTACACACTCCTCTGCACTGTGAAATCCCAGATTGATCTTCTTCACCACTAATCTACTTAATGACTCCTAACCCTCTACCTCTCTGCATGTACCCAGTGGCAATTTATAATCCTGACACCCATCCCAAAAAGAAGATGGCCCAAAAACTGGGAAGGCTCAGGATATGCAAAAAGCCCACATCAAAAATCCCAAATTGAGACCCAGAAAAAATACTTGTGCGGGTTCTATTCCCCGCTACAAATATTTTGTAGAAAATGTAAAATACTACCTCATTTCCCTCTGACCTCCAAAGGAAAGGTCAAACATACTTCCAAGAGGCAGATGAATAATCAAGTCGTTTTATGACAATTTTGATGCATCATCCAGGGCATCAGCAATTGCAATAGTGACTTGGAGATTAGCATGTTGCCTCTGGATTAAGAGAAGATGCCCTTTGCTCAGGAGACAATCTATTTGTGCATATGGGAAAAAAAGCTAAAGCAGCTTTTTTTGAAGGATTTGAACTGTGATCTCCTGGTTTCTAGCCTATTACTATAACCACCATGCCACTTTCTCTTCTTGTGTGGGATGTAGTGATACACAGACATTAAGGGAAAAAAAGTGCAGGACTACTTCTTCGGCCAAGTCCAAAAGCAAAGCACATTCAAGCAGCAGCATAAGGCTTGAGAATAACCTGCATAACCATAAGAAACTTGCTGGGCAGACTGGATGGACTGTTTGGTCTTTTTCTGCTGTCATTACTATATTACTATGTATATATGTTATATTGGTTTTATTTTCTTCATTCCCTAAACCGCATCAGAATACATTTTATTGTTCTTTCAAATTAATTGGGCATTCAACAGAGAGAAGTTTTTATTTTCATAAAATAGATATATATCATAAAATGTATTGAAAATGACAATGCAATCAGAATAAGTGCTTTTCTTCCTTCATAGCTACGCTGAGTGGGAGAAATTAATGAACAACTGCAGTGCATTTCTCTTCTATGGAATGGAGCGCTTCTTGGCCCATATATTAATAGACAAATTAGTCGCTATGAATTTTCCAGGTGAGATTAAGTGGAAAGCAGCATATTTATTTTGTCATATTTTCTGTTTCATTGTATAAATATGTGCACTAAGAACAAGCTAGGTTTACCATGACACCTGAAAAGGTACCACGTAATTAAAAGAAAAAAGAAAGTCTAAATAAGGTTTAAGCTGTCCATTGACAATTTAATACACTTAGAGATGGCCATTTTCAAACAACCAGCAAATGACTGAAAATTTGCAGGTTTGGCAGTTCCATGCACAGACTTATGTACAAAACGTTACACCTTGCTAGGAGAACTCGTGCCCCCTCCTATCTCCAAATGCTAACTTGCAGTTCAGGTAAAAAGCATGTGCAAAATCAGATTTCACACATGCTTTTATACATACAACCTCCAGTCTGATTTTCAAAGAACCACTTAAATGCATAAAACTCTAGTGCTTTGAAAATCAGACTCTTAATTTTGTTGCTGCATTCAGCCAATCAGATGCCAATATTTATAAGTACCAGAGAAACAGTCTTATTTAGGATGTTGTGATTTTTTTCTCAAGAAAAGTTACAAAATTTTAAATGACCATGTTCAAGTTAATCTTTCTCCTGGGATGCATTGTGATAAGACGTGCAAAATTTTAATGTTTGCACCATGAAATTGTACCATTTTTTCAGCAATAGAAAATGGGAAAATTCAGATAACTTATATCTTTACCCAAGAATTCAATATTATTTTAATGCTTGGACTACTAATAATTGCCAGAAATATATCCTTTTTAATGATCTTTCCACTTAATGTAAATCTCTCTTTACAATTATGCTAGATATCACATTCTGCAAAAATAATTGCACAAAATTCAGCGGAGGTATCCCAATGCTATGGCCCAGTTACTCACCCCAAAACTGTGCCTCCTGTAAGATCTGTGGACCTTTGCTGCTGTGGTAAGATTGGCTCAGCCTACAAGGTAGGCCCCGTAGGCCCTCTCCGACAGCTGGTGGAGCGATGTAGGAGAGAGACTGACTAGAAGCTTTACCCATACCAACCCCTTTCCTCTTGGGTTGAGCCCTTGGGTTCCAGGGGCCAGCAGGTCTTAGGAGAGATTCTCTGTGGCAGTGATGTAACCATCGATCCAGGGCCAGGCTAGGGTCAGAGGCAGGCAGCATACAAGAAAAGTCAGTGTCCTGGCAGAGATCAGATCCAGAAACCAGTCTGAGGGGAGACAAGGAGATGAGACAAACGGAGCTGAAGAGACGAAGCAAGGTTGAGCTGGGGAGATGAGGCAAGGATTGGAAACACAGGAAACAGGAATGAAGAAACAGCAACACTCATTCCATAGGCTGTGTAGAAGACCCGTTGCTGAGGCAGAGTGGAGGCATCAGAGAGGCCTTTATAAAGGTCTCGAGGTAGTGAAGTCATCAGAGGGCACTGCAACCTATTCCCACAATGGGCCCTATAAATCTTCCGATGACAGGTGTGTGCTTGCCTAAGATTGAACACTGGAGGCTCTGGCTGTGATGGTGTCCTGCTGCATGGATGGAGTTCAACGGCGCTCGCCGCAGGAGAGGGGCCCATAGATCAAGGCAGCGTTAAAGTGAGTGTGGCGGCTTGTGATGATGTCCCACAAGCAACCAAACATAACAGCTCTGGATTAAATAGAAGTACATTCTTGACTGAAAGGCCAGGGAAATCCTGGTGCACTGGTGACTTTGGTGCACTAGCCTGTGATTACTTCTGTTCACACACTAAAGGGCACTGAGTAATGGTGGCGCCTCTGTGCTTAATCACAGCACTGTGTCTGCAGTGCCTTGCACTCATGTATAGGTGTTCCATCTTGCTGTCAGTGGTGCATATGTGCCTGTCTTCGTATCGCCAACCATGTTTCACATTAGCATTGCAGCCCATGCCCATACCATGGCATACTCAATGCAATGGCGCGAATTGGCAACTGTGTTGTTGGTACTTGCAATGGTGCACTGTGAAGGAGTTGATCTTTGTGAGGATTGTGGTGGCAATGATCCCATCAGTGCTGCACGGTGTTCCATGGTGCCAGGTACATGAAGGCACTGGATGGCACTCAGTGGCACCACCAACGTCATTGTTAGGCACTTCACGGCATGTGCTCCCAACAGCATTCGGTACAGTCAACACCCCTTATTGCGCCTATTATGTTCATTGGTGGAAAAGGTGGCCCTATCATTATCAGTGAACCTGGTGTCTGCCACAACATCAATGGTACTGACAGCACCTATGGTATCAATGGTGACATCAATGTCATTGCCTGGTGCTGACTTGCCCTGGCAGTACGCATCAGTGCCTATGGAACTTGGCAACACAGATGACTCCTGTCAGTGCTCATGGTGCCCGATGGCCTCATCCAAGCCTGCAGCAGTCCACTGCCTCGATGTTGTGTCCATGGCGCCCGATGGATTCAATTGTGCCCTACATCGCCTGTGGTGCTCGATGGTGCCCTTCAACAGTTTTGATGACACCTGCAGCGTTCGCTGTCTATGGCACTCGTCAGCGTCGATGGCATCTGACCACGCTCAACAGTACAATTCTGGTCGCCGCATCTCAAAAAAGATATAATTGCGATGGAGAAGGTACAGAGAAGGGCTACCAAAATAATAAGGGGAATGGAACAACTCCCCTATGAGGAAAGACTAAAGAGGTTAGGACTTTTCAGCTTGGAGAAGAGACGACTGAGGGGGGATATGATAGAGGTGTTTAAAATCATGAGAGGTCTAGAACGGGTAGATGTGAATCGGTTATTTACTCTTTCGGATAGTAGAAAGACTAGGGGGCACTCCATGAAGTTAGCATGGGGCACATTTAAAACTAATCGGAGAAAGTTCTTTTTTACTCAATGCACAATTAAACTCTGGAATTTGTTGCCAGAGGATGTGGTTAGTGCAGTTAGTATAGCTGTGTTTAAAAAAGGATTGGATAAGTTCTTGGAGGAGAAATCCATTACCTGCTATTAAGTTCACCTAGTGAATAGCCACTGCCATTAGCAATGGTAACATGGAATAGACTTAGTTTTTGGGAACTTGCCAGGTTCTTGTGGCCTGGATTGGCCACTGTTGGAAACAGGATGCTGGGCTTGATGGACCCTTGGTCTGACCCAGTATGGCATTTTCTTATGTTCTTATGTTCTTATGTTCACATGATGGTGAAGGTGGCCATGGAATTTGATATCGACAGTGCATAGTTTGTTTGACTGCTCAATTGCTCATGACAGCGTCAATGGTGCCTATGGCACCCGAAGGCATCCATAGTGCCCACGGCCTTGTTGGCATCCACGGCGCCTGATGGTGTACTCAGTGCCTGATGGCATCCTCAATTCCATCTGGTGTTCCCCAAGGTTCATCACTATCACCTATACTGTTCAATATTTATCTTCTACCTCTTTGTCACATTCTTTCTTCACTCGGTCTACAATTTAAAATCTACGCAGATGACATACAATTCCTAGTTCCCTACAAAACATCTTGGTCTAATACTCTAAATATGGTTTCTCTTTACTTATCCACTATTAATTCCTGGTTGTCCCATAATCGCTTAAAACTGAATCCATCTAAGACTGAAATAGTTCATTTAACCTCTATCTCAGAGACTTCTATTGGTCCACCTTCACATTGGTCCATAAATGGAACATCTATTCCTATTACACAACACGCCACAAACCTAGGAGTCATCATAAACTCAGATCTATCCATGAAACAACATATTTCATCGTTAACAAAAAAATCTTTCTACAAATTACAACTCTTAAAACGTCTCCGTCCTCTTCTCTTTTATCAGGATTTTCGAACTATTCTACAATCTCTAATCTTCTCTGGTCTAGACTACTGCAACGCTCTCTATTTAGGACTTTCCGATTCTATAATTCATCCTCTGCAAATTGTTCAAAACAGTGCTGCTCGTATTCTGTCAGGTACTCCCATTCGAAAACATATTACACCCATCCTTCAATCCTTACATTGGTTACCAATAAAATATAGAATAAAATACAAAGTTCTTACTGTTATTCATAGCTTACTACATAACTCATCTTCCACATGGCTTTGCTCATTACTCCGTATATATAAACCCACCCGTCATTTAAGATCATTAACTCAAAACTTATTAGACATCCCCTCCCCACGACAGGCCAGACTTGATATTACTAGAAGAAGAGCATTTTCTGTAGCAGGACCCACCATTTGGAACTCGATACCCAATTTACTTCGTTCAATATCCAATACCCAACAATTTAAGAAGACACTAAAAACATATTTATTTCAATTAGCATTTAATATTCATCCACAACACACTACGTCAAATAATCAACATTTTAGCAACCTAATAATTTCTTCCACATCTTTAACATCACCCTGTTTCCACCTTACGCCTTCCCTCCCCCCCATTCATTTTCTCCTACCTTTTTCCCTTCCATAAAACATCTTTTACGGCCCAGCTCCACTTTTACTTTTTATTATTTAATTTAGATTTTTTGTTACCATGAGGTATATACCAATTATTGTATTTTAATTTTATTTAATTTTATCTTTAATTTTTAACTCTATTTATTTTATTTTTCATTTTACAATGTAAACCGTTTTGACAAAAAAACCTTGTTTTGAAAAACGGTATATAAATACTTTTAAATAAATAAATAAATGGAGCACATGATGCTTGATGGCATCCATGGTGCTCAATGGTGTTTATGGCGCCCACGGCTCTTGAAGGTGCATTGATGGTGCTCAATGGCGCTGACACTGAGTGCCCTAACACTCCCGGGCTACACACTTAGGGGCAGATTTTAAAAAGTTGCGCGAGCGCGTACTTTTCTTCGCGCAGCAGGCGCGAAGAAAAGTACGCCTGATTTTATAAGATACACGCGTAGCCGCGCGTATCTTATAAAATCTGGGGTCAGCGCGCGCAAGGCTGCGCAAAATTGGCAGCCTGCGCGCGCCGAGCCGCGCAGCCTGCCTCCGTTCCCTCCGAGGCCGCTCCGATTTCGGAGCGGCCTCGGAGGGAACTTTCCTTCGCCCTTCCCGCACCTTCCCCTCCCTTCCCCTACCTAACCCACCCCCCCTGGCCCTATCTAACCCCCCCCCTTTACCTTTGTCGGCAAAGTTACGCCTGCTGGAAGCAGGCGTAACTTTGCGCGCGTCGGCCGGCAGCCCCTATCCGTCCTCCGGTCCCGGGGGCTGGTCCGGAGGCCTCGACCATGCCCCCGGGCCGGTGCCATGCCCCCGTGCCCGCCCCCGAAACGCCATGGCCCGCCCCCAAAACGCCGCATCAGTAGGCCCCGCCCCCGACACGCCCCCTTACAAAAGCCCCGGGACTTACGCGCGTCCTGGGGCTTTATGCGCGCTGGCGGCCTATGCAAAATAGGCGCGCCAGCGCGCGCGGGCCTTTGAAAATCCGCCCCTTAGTGTCTGACTATCAGAACTCTGGCACACCGAAGTGCATGGGCAATGTTGGGCATGGCACTACCAGTAGAGCATCATCAGTACAGCAGCAGCATAGTTGAATGCCCCAGCTTATGCTCATCCTTTCTTCCAAAGAGGCTGCTCCACCAGAGCAAGCCAACAGGCAGGAGGGGAGGCTATGTCATCCAAGATACCAGTGGTAAAGATTAACTTGGGCCCATAGAGACTAGTTCCCAGGAGCTTGGGGAGAATGAGTTCTCCTCCCTGGAACATTCCGGTCTTGTATTACTTTGCTGTCTGAGCCTCCATTGATGCCCAGAGTTTGGATGAAACTTCATGGAACACCTGCCTGAATGAATATGCAGGCAAGTCACCTGACAAGAAGCTTACCCAGAATACACACAGACTGCAGGTCTCACAAGGCACTGAGAAAGGCACAAAAAAACAGATTAATTGAAGGAAAGGACAACACAAACTGCAAATACAGTATTATTTATTAGAGAAAATGGAATGCAGGAGTAATGTAAGTGAGAAAGAGACTGACTGCTGGGGATGGAGGGGGGACATGGAAGAAAGAGACAGAGAATGCTGAGACAGGGAGAGAATATTGAGGACAGGGGCATGACAGAAAGTGACTGCTGGGGATGGAGGGGAAGAGAAAAGAACAATGGCACTGAGAAAAGAGTGCTGAAGTTGTAGAATACGGAGATTGGTGGGGCACTGGGAATAGAAGGGGGATAAAGGCTGCTGGGGAAAGGGAGAAGAGAGAGAAAGATAGAAAATATTGGGGATAGGGGCATGACAGAGTAACTGCTGGGGATGGAGGGGGAAAGAGAGTGCTGAGGACTACGGAGAGGACAGGGGAAAACAACCTGGTGGATGAGGGGGAGAGAGAGACTGCTGGGGATGAAGGGTAGAATGAAAAATTACTGGAGCAGAGAGAGAAAAAAATATATAGAAAGACTGCTGGGAATCAGAGATATAGAGAGAGAAAGAGAGAATGAGACACTGCTGGGGATGGAGTGAAAAAGCAAAATGCTGGGATCATGGGAGAAAGAGATTGCTGAAGACGAAGAAGTAAGAGAGGAACATTTCAAGGAACAGGAGTTTGAAAGAGAAATTGCAGGGATTTAGAGGGAGAGAGTTACTGACTGCTGGAGAGGAGGAGGCGGTTTACATGAATGTCCCAATTTTCATTAGGATTACAGCTCTCAAAATATTTTTGTCCAAAAATATCCTTAAAAATGGCTGTTCTGATTTGAAAGGTTGCAGACCCCTGTTTTAGTATACAGGACCCATAGTAATATAAGCTTTTCTTTTTTATGATAAAGGCTGTTTGATTTGATATGGTAGTGGATAAAGTTTTATTCAGTAAGAGATCTATACTGACAAATTCACCCAGCAGATAAGTTATCTGGATAATTTGACCTCATTAATTTTATTCAGATATTCAGTGGAACTTATCCAGATAAGTATTCTGCTGAATATCTAGGTAATGTTATCTGGATAACTTTAGGCCTGCTATTTGTGTGAACCATCTGGTCTGCACAAATTTAGCCAACTATCACTCAATAAGCCTTTTTCCAGCCAAAAATGTTATCCTGTCCGCTCACCATACTTCCATCCCTGCCCCTTTTTTATCCGTGTAACTTTGTCCACACAAACATTTTGTGCGGCTAAAGGGGAAATATATTTAGAGGACCAGATTTATGTGAGTAAAAATCGATTTTACCCACATAAATCTTTTGTATATGGACCTCTTAACTGGAAATATATCCATTGGACAAAAACATTATTGTTCCACTCCCTCACATGTACTTCATGTTTGACATTTCAGCCAAGCTATCTTCCTCAGGTACATCACTATTAACCAAGTAAATAACTTTGAAAATTGTCTTCTGTTAGTGCATCAATAAAAATAATGTTTTCAAAGGCATATGTACCATTTCTTATTGAAGGAAAGGCACATACAGCAGGCAGAGTTTCATATAACCAGATTAAGCTAGGCTTCCAAGATTTTTTATTGATGTGCATCATGTGAGGATCTGATTTATCAAAGAATAATCAGACAGACGGAGAGGGGAAGACAGCCTTTGATTGATTAGACCCATGGTGTGTTCAAATACAGATCACTAAGGTTCAAACTCTATTTTAATTTACAGGGAAAAAGCAAACAAGTGAAAGAAAGGCAAGCAATAGTCCTTCACCTAAGGGCAAGTATTGTGATCTTACATACAGTCGATTCTTTTTATTTTTTTTTCTCATAAATGTAATGCTCATTTATCCAGAGTACAGGCAGAGCATGGACAGTAGCAGTACAAACTTCCCCACATTTCCCAGCCAATTCACCTCATCATTACCCTGGAGCAACAACCTCTACATTTGAGAGGGTCTGCATGCCTGTGCGATCTTTGAGCTTTGTGCTGAGGTCACCGATAATGCTGCCAGTTAGTGCCAAACTGAGATAGTAATTTTACTGATTTGGACACCTACCACTGGAAAACTCACTGAAACCAACTAATATCACATAGGCCAAAAGAGGTTTGGACAAGGTCCTGGAGGAAAATTCCATAAACTATTAGCCAGGAAGATAGTGGAAAGCCTTTACTTATCCCTGGGAGTAAGCAACCAGAAATACTTTCTGGGATCTACAGAGTACTTGTGACCTGAGCTGGCTATTGTCAGAGACAGAATATTGGGCTTGATGCACCTTGGTTTGTCCCAGCATAGCATGTTTTATATTCTCATGTTCTAACTGCTTATAAATAGTAATAACTGCTGTTCCTTGTACGTACCTGGATCAGTCCAGACTCCTGGTTTTACCTCCACTCCAGCAGATGGAGACAGAGAAGTTTTAACGGACTCCGTCCTATACCCCTGAGGTGCCACCTAGAGTCTATCAGTATTTCTCTGTCTCCAGCAGATAGTGGAGGTACAAAACTTTTAGTCTGGGTTTAGTGTTAGGTTTTTAGTTTTGTTGGTATTCGTTCCTCAGGGAATCTTAAAAAAAAGAAAGGACAAGAATTTAGTAAAAAAAAAAAAAAAAAAGAGAGAGAGAGAGAAGATATCTCTTTAAGCCTCCCAGGGGGTTGTTAGGTCCTGGTGGGACCATCCCTCCTGGGAATAGAGGGTTGGAAGCCCTGTAACTGCCTGCGGATGAGGGTGATACCGGGGAACCCAGTTCACTCACCCTCTGAAAATCTGCACACAAGACAAAACAACGCTGAAGTTATTTATTTAATTTCTGAGCCGGCCTAGCGGTCTCTTTTGGCCCTCCTTCCTTCCGACGCTGTTTTTGCCATCCTTTTTGGTTCCTACGAGCTCCTGGGGGTTTGTCTTGGTCATGCTGGTTCTTTTTTTGGGCCCCGATCTTAATTTAGCTCGGGGATCATGCCGCATGGTGTGGTCTGCGGGCCAGTGTTTGTACTGGGTGCTTGTCAGGAGGGGAAGGCTCTTTGGGGAAGCCAATTCCGGTGAAATCACATCGCAGCAACTCTAGAGCATGCAGGGACCCTGGGGGAGCAAAATTGCTGCGGCAGCCTCAGGACCCTTTTCTTCTCAATGCAGGAAGTCATACTGCGAACGTTCAGGGAGCAGGAGAAGTTCAGGGAGCAGGAGAACATTCAGGGAGCAGGAGAAGTCTTACTGCGAACGTTCAGGGAGCAGGAGAAGGTTGCCCTGGGGGAGGGGAGCTATCCGCCACCTCTATCGCCGCGTCCTGCGACCTGCAGCGCAGATCTATTCCTCAGAGGAGGAATGGGGGAAGGACTGGGATGAGTCTTCTTCCTCATTCTCCTCCGATTTTGTTTTGTTGCTGCATAAAGCCTTCAAAGCACGAAAAGCAGAAAAGAGCCAGGATACTAAGGTACCCCATGAGGTCCCGCCGCCGCTGGGGGCTGGGACAGGAGCTTCATCACTCCACAAGCGTACCAAGTCACATAGTGGCATAGAAGCCCCCAAGGCCAAACACCCTCTCCGGCCCCTTTCCTGTCAGATGGACAGTTTAGATACGGACGGGGTGGATGAAGGCGAGTCTCCTCCGCAAGACCCTGGTGAGGGACTGGATGTGGATCAGGATCACCAGCTCCAGCCGGCCAAGCCAGTAGGCGTGCCTTTAGTGGAGGGCGATGATCCCAAAGTGGTCCGCCTGTTCAGAAGGGATGAGCTAGGTCCACTTATCCTGGCCATTCTGGAGGAGCTGGGCATTGAGGTTCCTCCGGAGGACTCATGGTTTGGCGCTATGGATCTGGTGATGGTGGGCCTCAGGGGTCCAACTCGATCTTTTCCATTTCATATGTCAGTTTCGGATCTTTTGTTTAAGGAGTGGGACACTCCGGATCTTGGTTTAAAGATACGTCGGGCTGTGGATAAGTTATACCCTCTTCCAGAGGAAGCGCTGGACCTCCTTAAGGTCCCTAAGGTGGATGCCACGGTCTCGGCAGTGACCAAGAAAACCACCATCCCGGTAACAGGAGCCACTGCCCTGAAGGATTTGCAGGATCGCAAATTGGAGTTGCAGCTTACAAAGATTTTTGAGTTTTTGGCCCTAGGAGTCCGGGCAGCTATGTGCAGCAGTTTCGCGCTGTGAGCCAATCTCTGCTGGGTTCAGGATTTGCAAGCTGCAGCATCCCTTTCTGCGAGTGAGGCAGTTCAAGCAGGGCACCTGAAGGCGGTGGTAGCTTACAGTGCTGACGAGCTTTATGATCTGTTGCGGACTTCTGGCAAGACTATGGTCTCGGCTGTGTCAGCCCGCAGGCTCCTCTGGCTTAGACACTGGGCTGCGGATGTTTCCTCTAAGGCTCAACTGAGTTCCTTACCCTTCAAGGGTAAGCTGCTTTTTGGGCAACAATTGGAGGGCATGATAAAATCTCTGGGGGAGAATAAAGTCCATAGGTTGCCGGAGGATAGATCCAGGACGAGAGGATCCTTTCCTCAACGGGTGAGATTTCGGGGAAATCACCGGTTTTGCTCTTCACATTCCTCCAGTTCATCCTTTTGACGGGGTCCCAGCTGCCAATCTTCTTGGAATCAGTCCTTTCGAGGGCGCCGGCCTACCAGAGTTGGAGCCCCACAATCTCATGGGGGACCCAAGTCAGTGCAATGAAGCGAGGCCGGTCCACTCTTCCATCCCAAGAATAGGGGGGAGGTTATCCCTTTTTCTAGAAGAGTGGACCAACTTAACCTCAGATCAGTGGGTCCTCAGTATAGTAGAACACGGTTACACATTAGATTTTGCTCGGCTGACCCACGAGCGGTACATGGTTTCCCCATGCGAGTACCACCAAAAACGCCGGGTGGTACAGGACACTCTACGACAGTTACAGGACCGAGGCGCCATAGTTCCATTACCCACAGAAGAGCTCAGGTGAGGGTGCTACTCCATCTACTTTGTGATGCCCAAGAAGGAGGGCACCTTCCGTCCCATCCTAGACTTAAAGAGAGTCAATCGGACTCTAAAGGTGCCTCATTTTCGGATGGAAACTCTTTACTCGGTGATAGAGTCTGTACACAAAGGGGAATTCCTAGCATCTCTAGATCTGACAGAAGCTTACTTGCACATTCCTATATGCCTGGATCATAAGAAATATCTGCGGTTTGAGATCCTGGGGCATCATTTTCAATTTTGCGTGCTACCGTTTGGTCTGGCGACAGCACCCAGAGTCTTCACCAAGGTGATGGTGGTTGTGGCAGCGGCCCTGCGAAAGGAGGGGATTTTGGTCCACCCCTACCTGGACGATTGGCCGATTCGAGCGAAGTCAGAACACCTTTGCAGGACAGCGATGCAGAAGGTGCTACAGATGTTGAGCTCATTGGGTTGGGTTGTCAACCCCGACGAGTCACCTGGTTCCCTCCAAGTCCTTGGAGTTTTTGGGTGCTCCGTTCGACACGATCTTGGGAAAGGTTTTCCTTACCAAGGAAAGATTGTCCAAGCTTCTCACTCAGGTGGAGTCCTTGCGATCCATGCCTCGTCCCAGGGTCTGGGATTATTTGCAGGTCCTTGGTTCAATGGCTTCCACTCTCGAACTCGTGTCCTGGGCCTTTGTGCATATGCATCCTCTTCAGTCTGCCTTGCTGTCCTGGTGGAATCCGCTCTCCGAACAGTTTCATCTTCTCCTCCCACTGACGGATTCGGCACGGTCTAGTCTTCTTTGGTGGCTATGTCCAGACAATTTACGACGGGGTGTGGATTTGGAAATTCCCTCCTGGATAGTGGTAACCACCAATGCCAGCCTCTCCGGGTGGGGAGCGGTTTGTCAAGGAACGAGGTCGGAGTCTTCTTGGTCTTCTTGGTCGATCAATTGGTTGGAGACCAGAGCAGTTTGGTTGGCACTACAGGCCCTCCTTCTCTTAGTCTAGGGGAGATCAGTGTGGATTCTCTCCGACAATTTGACGACAGTGACTTACATCAATCGTCAGGGCGGAACTCTGAGTCGTCCAGTGGCGACGGAGGCTCAACTTTTAATCAGCTGGGCGGAACAGCACCTGTACAGGATAGCAGCCTCTCACATTGCTGGAGTGGACAATGTGCAGGCCGATTTTCTCAGCCACCACCGTTGGATCCGGGAGAGTGGGAACTCTCCGACGAGGCTTTCAGTCTCCTGTGCAACCGATGGTCCAGGCCCGAGATGGACCTGATGGTGATGTATCGCGATGCTAAAGCTCCTTGATTTTTCAGTCATTGAAGAGAGCCAGGAGCAGAAGGTGTAGACACTCTGCTGCTTCCCTGGCCAAAGAACATTCTGTTATACGTCTTTCCACTGTGGCCGTTGGTCGGCAAAGTTCTACGCCGTGTTGAGGCGCATTCGGGCAAGATGATACTCGTCACACCAAACTGGCCAAGGCAGCCGTGGTTTGCGGACCTTCTCAATCTGGTGGTAGTCAGCCCGCTGAGATTTCACCCATCCCCGAGTCTGCTGCAACAAGGTCCCATTTATTTCACAGAGGTAGATCGCTTTTGTCTAGCAGCATGGCTTTTGAAAGACAGAGATTGAGAAATAAGGGTTACTCAGAGGAGGTGTTTACTGCGCCTTTGCAGTCCCATAAAACTTTTGCCTCCATAGCCTACATCAGAGTTTGGGGTATTTTCGAGGACTGGTGCCTGAACCACACGGTGGAGCTGTCCAGGGCTACTATTCCGGATGTTCTGGCCTTTCTGCAGGCAGGTCTAGTAAAAGGCCTAACCTTCAATTCCCTACGAGTTCAGGTGGCAGCCCTTGGTAGTTTTTGGGGAAAAGTACAGGGCCTTGCTCTAGCGTCTCATCTGGATGTGGTTCGTTTTCTGCGTGGCGTTAAACATCTGCGTCCTCTGATTTGGAACCCCTGTCCTTCGTGGAAGCTCAGCCTGGTTCTCTGTGCCCTTGGTAATGCGCCTTTCGAGCCGCTGAAGCAGGTGACCTTGAAAGATCTGACATTGAAGGTCGTTTTCCTCGTGGCTATCGTATTGGCGCAGCGTGTTTCGGAGCTACAGGCCTTATCTTGTCAGGAGCCCTTCTTAAGGATTTCTAACGAAGGAGTTTCTTTATGAAGGGTTCCCTCCTTTCTTCCGAAAGTAGTGTCTTCTTTTCCTTTGGATCAGACGGTGGAGCTCCCGTCCTTGGCAGGCCTAGATCTTTCTACTTCCGAGTCAAGGGAGTTAAGACAGTTGTACATCAGACGCATGCTGACACGTTATTTGGAGGTCACTGTTATGGTTATTGGTGTTTGGGTGGATCCTTGGACACTGTGGCAGCTGACCACGCCCATGGGGGGGGCAGTCCCGTGAGGGACCATAGTGTCAGGCTAGTCTCTGGACACACAAACAGAGATTGAATCTTTATTTAAACAGTTTTGGAAACCACCAGAGGTGGCAGTAGTGAGTAGTAGATATTGAACCTGGCTGGGCGAATATCCCACAGGATGCTGGAACAGCGGATCCTGTGCTTGGCTGTGCTGTAGTGGAAAGAGACTGAGAGTTATGAGTACATAGTGAGAAACATACAGAATCCCAGGTAGAAAAAGGGAGAGCAGGCCCTCAAGGAGCGAGTACCTGATCCCTTAGAACAGGGAGACTCAGTGGTATTGTACTCACACAGTGGTTCCACTAGACGGAGGTCTGGCACTGGAACAGAGGGCAGGCCCTCGAGGAGCGAGTACCTGGTTCCAGGGAAGCAGTACTGGGGAATGGATGGTAGTTGTACTCACAGATGGATACTGTTAGTGAGGTCTTCCAGGTAGAAAGGATTGCAGATGCAGGCAGCATGTCAGGGAACATGGGCCCTCGAGGAGCGAGTACCGGTTTCCTGATAGCACCTGAAAGAAGCAGAAGAGGCCTCCGAGGAGCTGGTACCCCGTTAGCAGTAAGAGTTCCAGATATCGCTGGAGTGGCAGAGTAGCTACGGTACGAAGAGCGATTCCCATCCGTAATCGTTCCTGTAAGGAATCCGAATCATTTCATTGCTAACTCGATTAGCTAGCAAAAGAGGAAGGCTTAAATATCCGGGCACCATGACGTCATCTCAGGGGGATGCCCCAGAGGTTCGCGCCAAGGAGGAAACAAAGATGAGGGTGGCGTGTGCGCGCGCGCCCTATGGTACCTTGGAGGAGCATGGCGGGAAGCTGCACCAAAGCCGGTCCGGGGACGCCAGAGAGGTCGGCAGACAGGCGCCGTGGCAGCCAGTAGTCCAAGGTGAGTGGGAGGAGCCGCAAGAAGAATAAGGTAGGTGGGGCGAAGCCATCGTAGACCGACGGTCGCAAAAGTCATGAACGGTTTCCTTCTTTTGGACCATCTGTTTGTCCTATGGAGTGGACCCAGAAGGGGTCAGAAAGCTTCAAGGGCCACCATTGCATGCTGGCTGAAGGAAGCTATTGTTTTGGCTTACCTGGTTCAGGGCCGTCCGATTCCGGTCGGTCTCCGGGCTCATTCTACTAGATTGCAGGCAACTTCGTGGGCGGAATGTCAGCAGGTGTCGCCGCAGGAAATTTGTCGAGCAGCTACGTGGAAATCTCCGCACACGTTTGCTAGGCATTACCATCTAGATGTCTGGGCCCCAGAGCCCGGTTCCTTCGGGGCCAGTATTCTCCGAGCGGGACTCTCTCAGTCCCACCCTGGTTAGGGAAGCTTTGGTACATCCCAGGAGTCTGGACTGATCTGGAAACGTACAGGGAAAGGAAAATTAGTCCTTACCTGCTAATTTTCGTTCCTGTAGTACCATGGATCAGTCCAGAGTCCCACCCATGGGGAAATGGAGAGTCCGCTCGGCCAGTTGATGTTCATATTCTGCAGATTTATTCAATACATTTTGATATTGTGCACCCACCTTCAAAAGGTAAGAGCATGAGCATGTTTTCGTTCATGTTACCAGTTTTCATTCCCTCTGCTCTACAAGGGGGGGAGGATTTTGGTTGTACTAGTTTACTTTTCTCTGCTTGGATACAGTATAATACCCAAGGGGTACCTCAGGGGTATAGGCGGAGTCTGTTAAAACTTCTCTGTCTCCATCTGCTGGAGGGGAGGCAAAACCAGGAGTCTGGACTGATCCGTGGTACTACAGGACGAAAATTAGCAGGTAAGGACCAATTTTCCTATCTGAGCTGTATTTGAAACAGTGACCCAGAGATGAAAGACTGTGTAATCCTGTGCTACTCTCTTAAGCCTTCCAGTTCCCTATCTTGAATACATCTCACAATCTGCTAAAATAAGTTTTACAGTTTTATTGTAATGTGTATTTTATGTAAACTAAAATTGGAAATACCAGTGGCCACCATATTTTTGTTCTACAAAGAATAACCACTGAATTCTGGGCTCATTAAGATGGTTTGTTCAGGTAAGTTGTCCAGATGAACAAACCTCAGGTTTTAAATTTCATGACTTTCTGAATACTACTGATTTATCCAGTGAAAAGTTAGCTGGATAAGTTGGAGGAGGTATAGGGGCAGAGTTAATTTAGCCAGATAACTTATTCTGCTAACTCCAGTATTCAGATTTCCAGCAAAATGTGGTCATGCCAAAGAGCTGCCCAAAGGTTAGCTAGATAAGTTTATCCCAGTAACTAGGACTTTGTGCAGTTATATTCAGCAGAACACCTAAACGGCAGTGCGTCAATGAATATGCATAATAATTTATCTGCCTAAATTTAGCCAAATTCATTGTTCGCTCTCCATGCTACTGAATATTGATCTATTTATGCTTTAAAACAAAAACATGCTTGATTTAAGTTTGTACTATAGTTTCTAGCTATTCATTGTTAGTTCAGTGACTCCCTCGTGTCATATTTCACATTTCATTTGAACTTGCAGGAAAATCAAAGAAAAAGGAAGAAAAGGCAGTCACAGCTTACATGGGAGAAAGTAAGAGCAAGTCAGGATGTGCTGTACAGTATATGGTTTTTTAGAATGCGTGACTCACAGTTTTATCTTTTACTCCATTATTGAAGCTCCTATTTCCCCCAAACATTCTACTTTATGTTCCTATAAACACAAAGGAGTCAATTTTCAATATCCCACATACAGATCGATACTCTAAGGCCGCGGTAGAAACAGTGCGGCAGTGTCAGGCGCACCCTAGTTCCCCGCACGCACAGTTCTCTTCACCTACCGCTCGATACTCTCTTCAAATTGCATGCAAATGCATGCCGCGGCTGCGAAGCCTTAGGCAAGCGTTAGGCCCGCGCAACCCATTTTACTGTATAGAGCGCCTATACAGTATCCTGGGTTCGCGGGCCTAACGCTTCACGGCCGCGCTGGTATCTGTCATTTCAAATGTCATTTCAAATGACATTTGAAATGACAGGTACCAGGAAGTGGACAGTTATGTTCCCCGATGCTCGGCAAACTTTCCCCCAGCCCCCGCTCACCTGCCCTAGCCCCGTCCGGTCTCCGGTGCAGCCCCAGTCCTGTCCCCTCCTCCCGAAGCAAAAAAAAACTGAAAAAGTAGCAAGGCTCGGGCCTGCTACGGTAGTCCCTTCTCCCTTCTCCTCTCCTCCCGATTTCGGCGCTCAAGGCGGCCGGGTGGGCGTGCATTCATCCAGGCAGAGGGAGCCGGCGGCGAAAGCGGCCTCCGGCTCCCTCTGCCTGGATGAATGCACGGCCCCCGCCGGCAGTGAATGAATGCCCGTGCGATTTCGGCGCTCAAGGCGGCCGGGTGGGCGTGCATTCATCCAGGCAGAGGGCGCCGGTGGCGAAAGCGGCCTCCGGCTCCCTCTGCCTGGATGAATGCACGGCCCCCGCCGGCAGTGAATGAATGCCCGTGCGATTTCGGCACTCAAGGAGGTCACATGACGTGACGTCACGCCTTGAGCGCCGAAATCGTGCGGGCATTCATTCACTGCCGGCGGGGGCCGTGCATTCATCCAGGCAGAGGGAGCCGGAGGCCGCTTTCGCCGCCGGCTCCCTCTGCCTGGATGAATGCACGCCCACCCGGCCACCTTGAGCGCCGAAATCGGGAGGAGAGGAGAAGGGAGAAGGGACTACCGTAGCAGGCCCGAGCCTTGCTACTTTTTCGGGTTTTTTTTTTTTTGCTTCAGGAGGAGGGGACAGGACTGGGACTGCACCGGAGACCGGACGGGGCCTTGAGCGCCAAAATCGCCCCCATTTTTTACACTTTTTTCCCGTTTTAATTTTCGTACACCACTCTAACACCACACTAACACCAAGTAGAGGGTAGGCGGTAAACTAACAGGTTAAGGACGCGGCAAAATAGCGGGTTACAAAGGAGATAATCTGAGCGCGTGTCACAGTATCGGAGGGGAATAGCTAATTCCTTCATTATACAGCTAATTTGTTCATTTACATATCATATACATGCTGCGTGCGGAAAGGGTTATGCGTCTGTTTTAAGAAGCGCTAAGGACGCGTGAAACTGGAGACTGTATCGCTGGATCGCCTTACGCGTCCGAATTGTGCGCTTCCAGCACATTACAGACGGGAAATCTTCAGCCGCACGTTACAGTATCGACCTGATAGTTGTGGGCACTTCTTCCTCGTGTACTTGCTACCCAGCTAGCTTGTCTTTGAAAATCAGCTTGCGGAAAGTACGTACGCTAAAAATGCCCACATTCATTGCACATACTGTTTGTGCAGGTTGTTGAGGGGGAGTAAAAGAGCACATGCATTTTTTAAAATCCCATGTGCGTGCCCTGCTCTCCTCTCCCGATCTAAATGCACTTCCAGGAAAGACTCTTTTTATCCCAGCTAAGAGTGCACATACTTTTGGCAGAAGCAGGTATGTGATTTTCCAACAAGGTAAGTTACTGGGGTAAATTACAGTTCTCCTGAGTAAAAGGCTATGAAAATTGCTCCTCACAACTTTAGATTAGATCCTGCTTTGCTGTGATGTTGTTAAATTAGTTTCTCAACTCTGGAAACCCCTTTGAATAGTAAATCACATCTACATTCTCTGCATGATTAATCTGGATATTAAAATGTTATTTTTTATTAATATTCCTCCTTTTGTGACTGGTCAGCCACTTCAAAGCAGACTCCACTTAGGTACCTTAGGAATTTCCCTGACCCAAGAGGGCTTATAAATTAATGACCTCTTAGGTTATTTATTTTTTAATTTCTAGCACATTAGCCGCACAGTAAATGCCAAACAGGTAGATTTTAAGAAAGTCGCATAGGTTAAAAACAGGAGTTATGCGCGTGGCTGGGCCTTGTGTGCACTGCGCGCATCTTCAAAGGGGCCCAGCCATGCGCATAACCCTGTTACTTGCCAAAGTGCCAGGCCCAGATAAAGGGGCAGGGAGGGGGTGGGGTTGGAGGTGGCTGGTACAGTGGCCATTTGCCACTGTACCAGGAAGGGAATTGTGGCATGCGCAAGTTGCTACTGCTCTGTTGGAGCAGTAAGCAACAAAACAAAAAAAAATAGAAAGGTAGGAGAAAGGGTTTAGGAGATGGGGAGGAGATGGGAAGGGGAAGGAAGGCTAGGGTAGGGGATAGGGACGTTCCCTCCCAGTCCGCTCCTTAATTGGAGCAGAGTAGGAGGGAACTGGGGAAGGCCGAGATGCGTCGCCACGCAAATTTGCAAAACTTTAGCCCCCCTTGTAGGCGCGTGCACGCAGATTACAAAATCCGACGCACATGTGCTCACAGCCAAATGATTTTATAACATGTGCGCGCCAGTGCGCACATGTTATAAAATTGGTGCGTCCATATGTGCGTACCAGGAAGCGTGCGCACATGTATTAAAATATACCCCTTAATGAGGAGATAACACAATATATTTCAAATACTGTGCTTTATCTCCCCCTTCATAAAAATCCAGTACAATACAGAAATGGTAACGAGCTGGTTTATATGCAAATGCGTGCAAATTAGCTCATTACTAGGCAATATCATGCTGATTTGATTAATGCAGCTTGCATCTAACTTCTCATATCACTTTATTTTGAGGAAAGTTAGCCACAACTCAAAGTTGTAGCTATCTTTCATCAGAAACATCAGGACGGTAATATATCAAAATAGTACTGGTTGGCCAAGGGCTAGTCTTTTCCCTATCAAATGGGCCAGGTTTGGGGAAAACATTTTTCAACAAAGAGAGTGGGGTTTAGGAAGAAAAGGAGTCAGGAACAGGACACATTATGTCCTGTTTTACTACTGATGCTGCCTCATGTAGCAGTGACGGGGTGGGACCAGAGGTCTTTTGAGACCCTTCCAGGGTTTGGTGATATTGGAGAGGGGCTTCAGGGTCCTTGGGTCCTTAAAGAATGTGGCAACCCCAGGTGGCACTGGGGCACTTTGACAGTATTGTTCCCTGGGGGGAAAATATGACAGCTTAGTAATTATACTCCTAAGTTTGTACCTGAGGCAATGGGAGTCAAACAGGATAATTTATCATTTTCTGTTAGTGCACGATAAATGGCTGTAACACACGTGATAAATATCACAACGCATTTTATCATGCACATTTGAAATTTGGTATGCAAGTGGGAGGAGTTAATGCAAAATAGGCTCTTCTACTGTATTTTGTGACTGATTAACACACTATAATGTGGGATTTAAAGACAAATAACTATACCTATTTTTTTGGGCGGTACGGGGAAAAATGTTTTTATCACACACACATGGCCACTGACGTGGCTATATGAGGCCTTCTAGCAACCACACCTGCCACAGCCTCCTGGCCAATCAAAACACCTGTTATTGCCTGGCCTGCCTTCCTAGATCTATTATATTTGTGGCAAATGTACTTGTGTGGACACACTGCATGCTTGAGGAGGCTCGCCATAGCCAACAACAACAAGAAGAAGAAGACCAACAACAAGTACCAGAACAGGCAAGGAAAGTTCCTACCCCTTCCTAGGGAACTCCCTGCAGCAGAACCTTAGCCATTGGCTCCACAGGGAGAGCTTTGGGGCCCATGACAGCGCTTGGCATGCAGGCGGCCATGGTGGAGGAGATATAGGGAGTACATCTTTCCTCCATGAACCTCTTTGCTGGGCACACCAGAAGATTATGTGGTAAGAAGGTATCACCTCAGCTCTCGGGCTATCCTGGAATTATGAGATTATAAGAGAGGATCTGGATCCAGTCTCAGAATGCCCTCCCATTACACCTGGCCTCACCAAACTATTGGCTACCCTGCATTTCCTGGCATTTGGCTCCTTCCAAACAACAGTAGCGACCTTTGGGGTAATGTCCCAAACTACTTTTTCCTGCTCTCTGGGCCAGATCATAACAGCAGTATCTGACCGCATTGATTGTTACAGGCAGGACTTGATGGATATCAAGAAAGATTTTTATGCCATTGCATACTTATCTGATGTTGTGGGAGCCATTATCCCACCATGTAACAGGGAAGAGATCTTCCGCAATAGAAAGCTTTTCCACTCCCTCAACGTGTAAGTGATCTTTGATACTCGCATGCACATCCTTGACATTGTGGTCAGGTATCTAGGAGCCGCGCATGATTCCTTTATACTTCGGCAATTAGGTCTCTTTGAACAATTTGAGGACGACCTCCACGACAACGGTTGGCTCGTAGGTAAGACACAAGCTTCTTTCTCTATTTCCTCTCTGGCTCTGTGTTTCCATCAACCAGCTGGGACATGGGAGGGGGGCTGTGAGGGAGGTAACAGCATCGAAACCTGACAAATGGCTTGTACTGTTAGGTGTACACGCCAGAGTGCCAGGGCCTGCCTTTCTCGCCCCATGCTGGAGAGGCCTGCTAATGTTGTGTGTCCACACAATGCACTTGCCACAAAGCTTTGTGAATAGCAAACCCCTACTCACTTTCTTTGGCTTCATTTTACAAATGGCTACTTTCCAAACCTCACATTTGGAGCATTAGAAATATGTTTGGTTTCTCATATTCCTTTGGTATCCACTCTACTGGGACTCCGAGATCATGTGTGGCCAGTTAGTCATTGTTCAGCTAGGATGTCAGCCACAGTTTGTCTGGACCCTCACACAGGTAAAACAAAAGCTGCAGAATGGCCATGATTTGGATTAGCATATTCTGTGTGTCAGGTCACACCAATGTGTATCTCGAGAGGACATACAGAAACTATCATACCACAAGGTTGAATCTTTTCTGCTAGGACATGTGTGGCAGCTGTGAGGTACAGCTTCAGGGTTTGTTGAGTGCTAGTAATGGGTAGCCATTGTTTCGTTCTGAGTGACAGGCACACATTTGCTAGGAACCCCAGATGCAGTAAGTCATTCTGGAAGAGCTGACACAGAATAAGCAAGTCCTATACAGTTCATATAGTGTCACTCAAAAAAGTGGAATGGACTTAGGGTTGGGAAATAGTATTTGAAGGGCCAAGCTAACATAGAGGTAACCTTATGCTGTCTTATCTCCAAACAACAGTGGTGTTAATGATGCAGCCATTGTGTCTTTGCCATAGGAGATTCGGGATATGGTTGTCAGACCGGGCTTCTCACCCCTGTCGTAATTCCCAATACGACAGCTGAGATGAGGTACAATGAGGCCTTATGTTCTTCTCACTGTGTCACAGAACGCACCATTGGAGTTCTTAAAAGCGGATTTTGCTGTTTGAACAAAACAGTGGGAGTTTTAATGTGTGCGTCATCCAGAGTAGCGGATATAGTGCTGCTCTGTTGTGTATTCCATAATCTCGCTCTGTGCCATGGTGTACCATTACAGATACTTCAGGACCTTCCCCAGGATCCCCCACGTCCACCCACAGAAGGCTAGGATACCATGCTGAGTGGCAGCCAACTTTGGCAAAACCTCATACAACACTACTTTGCCTGTTAGCAATCAATTACCCCTTCCCCTGCCATGAAAGAGAACCAAGTAGAGTGCTTGCATCAGCTCTCCTCTTGATAATCTTTCTTTTACTCAAGCTTCCTCTGTCTGTGTCTGTGTGTAAATAAACCACATAGGTCTAGTTAGGCTTCATCTTGACTATGCTGCAATTGACCTTACTAGAAAAAGTGTAATTCAAGTAAAGAGAACAACAAATACATGTGGCTGGCCTAAGCTTTTCTGACTGATTGTGAGTCTAAAAGAGCCATGTGTCTACATAATGAGGCCAATGCAATACCATGCACTGGCTGCAGCGCACAGCTCAACACGCTATTGGACGCACGTTTTGTACGTGCATTCTTAACCCCTGATGCAAAATGGGGGTTAAATGTTGCATTTAACCCCCGATGCAAAAAGGGGGTTAAATGTTGATGAGGCTATTAACTATTTCCCCCCAATGCAAAAAAAAAATGTGTGCCGACACGCACATTTTTTACTCTCCAAACTTAACGCCTGCCCTGGTACGGGTGTTAATTTTGGAGGAGCCCAAAAAGTGTACAGAAAAGCAGAAAATACTGATTTTCTGTACTTCCTCCAATTTAATATTGTGGTGATATTAAGTCGAAGGAAGTGAAAAAGTAGAACGGTTCAAAAAGAATTAAAAAAAAAAAAGTGCCCGCGTCAGGTTAGGAAAATGGACACTCAACAAGCGTCCATTTTTTCCTAACCTATGGCTGTGCACAGGTTAGGAAAAGGGATGCTCGTAAAACTGAGCGTCTATTTTCCTAATCCGCTGACAGCCACTTCTCCTGGGCGCCCACTGCTGAGGAAGAGCTAAGGGCACAAAATTTCCCCCAGCGCCTCCTTTGTACCACGGCGGCCCATTTGTATGTTGCATCGGGCGCCCCAGAGAGGTTGATCGGTGTGCGTTAGGAGAGTGGGTGCTCAATCATGAGGCCCGTTTTCCGCGCACTGATATTGCATCGCCCTGAGTATGTGTATAGGCCTGCCAACAGTGTACATAGCTTGCCCTAGCTTACAGCGTTTGGCTGGCTGGCCAGACTCCTTAGACACAGTCCTAGGCATCAAATATGGGTGATATAGTGGTATAGGTCTGCTAGGATTCCAGCAGGGCCTTGAACATGGAGCATACCAGCTCTAGAAATCATATGAAGCCCAGGTAGCTCAGAAATGTGGAGGCACAGTCTAAAGCTACAGGTTAGCAATAAAAAATACCATTCACTGAGTAGACATTTAACTGGCTCTTTCCATAGTGGACATCCGTGTCTTTCTGATGATATGCACCTGTACATGTGATGTATAGTGTCACAAGGGGCTGCTAAGACACTGATGCCACCACTGTATCAGCTGTGGCAGAGCCACTGCAGACATCAGAGTGCTCATCTAGCGGGAATGCGGTTACAAGTTTTCATAAAGTGCATGTCAAGAATATGTAATTCCCACAATGCTCCCAGGTCTTTGCAAGCCAGCATATCTGTTTGTGGTTGGGTACTCCCATACACAGATGCACCCTGCTCCAGCTACCTAGGCTGTCAGCTATCATGTCCAGACAGTGAAGCCCTTGTCTGTTGGGCTGTCATGTTGGTTATGTTAGCTTCTCAGGGAGGCTAGACAAGGATGCAGGAATCAGATGGTGTCATGCCTTTATTTGAATGTCACCTCAGCTGAGGACCACAAGAGCCTACAAGCTGCCTCCATAGTAAACCAGCTACAGTGTTGAATGTATAGTCCTACTTCTCCCAAAGGTCTCATGTGGTTGGCATGATGGCTTAATGCCCTTTCTGTGTTGGTCTCTTGCAAGACACACATTTAGTGTCACCTGAGGCCTTGAGGGACCCATGTAAGTACCTCAGACAAAGTATGCCTCTGACAAATGTCTTTTATGTGGGCAGGTGTAATCTTCTGTGCTAAGTAAGGACTCAGACTACCTCATTAGCAGTTAGGGACAGGCTGCCACAGACATCAATGATGTTTGATGACAAACAGTCTAGGAACATACCTATTGGCCCTGTGTAGGTACACGAAATGCTGCAGGTAGTCAGTACCTAATAGATATGTGTGTCAGTGTGCACCTCGATGAGTGACGTCCAGCGTTAGCCTCTGTCAATCTCAGCATCTGGGGTGGTGATGTTAGACTTGTAGTTCCCTCCTTACATCATCACTGCATACCCCAGAGCAGGCAGTGTGTGTGTATTCATTTTGCACACACTGGATTTGGACACCACACTTGAGAAGGGTGCCTCAGAGAGATGACAGTATGGGCTGCTATATGAATGGGCTCACGCATAGTACTCTTACATTCCTCTCAGGCTGCTCACTGTTTATTTATTTAACATTTTTTATATACCGAGGTTCTGGTAACAATGTTACCAATCACTTCGGTTTACATATAACTTTGGGATGACATAACACAGGTGTCATAGAACAAGGAAATGAAGAACTGGGTGAATAAATAATATAAATTAAAATTATTCAATTAAAATTGCATAAAGCATAAACATAGACAACATTTTAAATTACTGTAATCTAACATACTAATGATTCGGGTTCGTCAAAAACCAAGTAGTCTGTCTTTGGCAGGAGGAGATTGTATTAGTTTCTGGGATTGTTAGGTAGTGGGATTGTTAAGTATTGGGACACTTGTTGTATAGATCCAGACGGGGGAGTGTTAGTGAAGTCGAAATCAGGCATATGCTTGGGTGAAGAGCCAAGTCTTGAGTCTTTTTTTGAAGTTTATTGGGCATTGTTCAAGCCTAAGGTCTGAAGGTAGAGCATTCCATTGTTTAGGGCCCGCTGTAGAGAAGGCTCTATTGTTTGAGGATATTTTGATTGAAGGGGCTTTTAGCGAACCTTTTTGTGCCAATCTCAATGGACGGGATGAAGAATGTAACTGCAGTGGGATCCTGAGATCGAGGTGTGAGGTTGTGTAGATAGATTTGTGTATGGTTGCAAGAGATTTGTAGAGTATTCTATATTTTATAGGAAGCCAATGGAGATTCTTTAAGATTGGAGTGATGTGGTCCCTTTTTTTTTTGCTTTAGTTAGGATCCTAGCAGTAGCATTTTGTAGCATTTGTAGAGGTCTTAGTGAGATAGCTGGGAGACCGAGTAAAAGAGAATTACAGTAATTAATTTTTGAGAATATGATTGCTTGCAAAACTGCTCTGAAATCCTGGTGGGGGAGTAAGGGTCTCAGTCTTTTTAGGACTTGAAGCTTGAAGAAGCATTCTTTCACTGTGTTGCTAATAAAGCTTTTGAGGTTTAATTGTTTTGAGGTTTAATTGTTTATACGTTGCATTGAGAGGGGAGGGGGTGGAGGGAAACTTGCCAGCATCAGATCTCAAAAATGTAGGCTCACATTTCGGGATGAGTTGATATCTGCCTGTCTACCTTCCACTCCCCGCCCCTGAGGCGTTTCCACCTAGTACCTGGAGTGGGCCTTATAGTCCAGTTAATTGGGGGTGTGCAGGGTTCCCAGAGCTTCAGCTGCCAGAGAGGCTTTCCATTTTTGGGATGGCGGTTGTGGGTGTTAAGAAGCTGTCCACTGAATGTGGAGATGCAGGGATGGCAGGAACACAGAGTGGCAATGGCCCCTTAATGCCATCAATGTTGGGGTTATTCAGAGAAATGGTTTGGGGAGGGGTTAGTGCCAGCATGTAACAGATACCCGAGGGGAGCAGTTGTGAGGTTGGGTTGCTTGACAGGTGCCTGAGGCCTGGCAGCAGTCCTATTTAAGGTTCCCTTTTTCCAATCAGTGGCCTCCTTAGCCTCCTCTCTGTAGATCATATCATGGACAGTTGACAAAGAGGCTGCCACACCAGGCCCCATCAATTGACACTCACTCTGCCATCGGTATACACTGGTAGGGTAGGGCTACCTGCATTCTACCATACGTAGCTCAATATGTTTACTGTGCATACATAGAAATGGTGGCACATGTCTGCTGTAGAACCTAGGGAACAGGTTTAGCTTAAAACCTTCAGCACTTCACTTGTCCACTAACCAACCTTTCCATTCGGCATACCTGTTTACTTGCTGACTGCTGAAGCAGGGTGTCAGCTTCTGTGTGACAACTGAGGAAGAGGAGTGAGTGAGTTGTCATGTAGAGAATACCCACAGGCCAAGAGCAGAGAGCCTAAAGGGCTGCTGTTGCTATTTGGGACCAGGCAGACTTCCACAGACTGGCTGCCATCCCTGTACTGACCTAGCTTGGGGATCTGTATAATACCTATAAGGTCATCCTTAGCTTACTCTGCCACACCTCCTCACTCCTCCACACAAAAAGACAGACAGACAAACGTGACAAACTAACAAAAACTATCACACACAGAAAAAGACAAACGAGACCAAGGAAAAGGGAAACAGATGAGAACACCAAACAGGACAACTCTCTCAGTAATCGCAATAACCTCCTAACTTCCATCTATCCACTAACCAACAGCACCTACCTCCTCTCTCTCCAACTCCTGACACACCATCAAAGAGGCAGCTGCAGAAAACCAGTATATATAGCAAACAAAATAGCACACCACACATAAATCTACTTGTGACATGGTATCACGCTTCATGGAAATAGCCTACGCAATGTGCATTTTTTTTAAATTGCAGGCACTATTTCTGCTATATTTATAGCATTTTGATGAATCTAGCTGTAAGTGACTTGCACAAGAAGCCTCAGCAGGATTTGAATCCTGGCTTGCTTGCTTCATAGGGGCAGATATAGAGGTTAGATGCCAAAGAATGTCCAAGTACAACTTTATTAAAAAATGGAGACCAATGGTTTGTGTCTATGCCCGACTCAGGCCAGAGTTTCGCCCCACACCGGGGCTGCCTCAGGGGCTAAAATGAATAAATACAATAGTGTAAACAATACAGGACATACATAATTTAAAAAATATACAAATAGCAATTAAACATGAAAATATGTAAACTGGTAACACATACCAATGACAATATGTAAACACACACTTAAAATGATGCAGACAACTAAACATTGAAAAAGAACATTGAAAAATGGTGTTAACACAGTGCTTATTACCTGTATATGTTGATGGACAAAATTGTAAATACCAATGGTATTTTTGAATGATTGCATAAAATGGTCTAGTGGTCAGATGCTTCTGTAATAGATATGAGAACTACATATAGGTCATCAATGAAAAAAACTTTTTAAATAAAAATAAGCTGAAGAATCGATTGTAAAAAATCAAAATGTAATGTTAAACAAAAATAGAAATAATCAATTACAAAAATTTGTAGCCACAATGAACTGCTGAGAATAATTATATCTAATGCCCAATGTAATAAAAAATTAATTGTGCAATTATTGCGTGACAGCTAATGAAATTGGTTATGCACAAACTATTATCAAATATTAGAAGATGTATAGACTTAGTGTATCCCAGTCAGTCACTCTAGGATCTATACAAAGGTCACACAATTTATAAGTCTGTGCACATTAAAACCCATTAACATGGGCATGCCTGTTTTTAGTGTGACCACTTATGCAAAGCAGGTAAATACCTCAATAATGTGCACAGTTGGCGTTATTACACAGTGGTAATTTTTATGTGTGTATTAAATCCAATGGATTGCAGGATCCAAGGCAGCACGGTTTTACCAAAGGTACATCTTGTCAGATGAATCTGATCAATTTCTTTGATTGGGTGACCAGAGAGTTGGATTAAGCAAGAGCGCTAGACCTAGTGTATGTGGATATCAGCAAGGCTTATGATTCAGTTCTGCACAAAAGACTTATAAATTGTGTGACCTTGGTATAGATCCTAGAGTGACTGACTGGGATAGAAACTTATTTGCAGTAAATTTATCATGGGCATGCCAACCTTCTGGTGATCAGTATGCAATCATATAAATGTAGGGGCAGGCTGGGTTCTTTTGCCTCCCCCAAATAAGAGGCATGGGAGGCTTAACTGATAACGGTAGAAGTCAGAGACAAAAGTCCCCATTTAACATGGTGACATTGGACCTAGAGACTAGGATGTGCTTCAGTCCCCACTAGAACCGTACATCAAAATAGTGCCTTCTGCTGGGGTGAATGCCCTGGAGTAAATTAACTCCAGTGCAACCTGAGTACATGGCATAAGAAGAAAGAAGAAGAGGATGTCGCTTGAAGAGCTGCAAGGTCTAGGCTCTAGGCCTGGGCCTGATCCTAGGCCATGTCTCCTGATTTGGGACCTGGCCTCCAGGCCAGGCCCCAGTATTGGGACAGGCCTCCAAGCTGGGTTGTGGCATTGGGCAAACCTCTGAGCCAGTTTGTGGCATCGGGCCTGGGTACGGGATCCAGCTGAGGCCCAGGGGTTGACCCAGAGGCTAGGTTCTGACTCCTGGGCTTTTGACTAGGCCTGGGTCAGAGTTGAGGCCCTGATGTCAGAACCCGGCCTCTGGGATGGGTTGTGGCATTGGGCCTGGATCTGGGCTGAGGCCTGGCCTCCAGGGAGGTTGCAGCATCCGGCCTGGGTCTGGGCTCTGCCTAGGCTGAGGCCCAAACATTGGGACCTAGCCCCTGATCCAGGCCCGGCATCGGGCCTGGGTTCGGGCCAAGGCCTTGGCATCAGGCCTGGGGTCGGGCTCCATGGATACACAATAGATCAGGTAAGTTTGTTCGGGGGGGGGACTTGTTCAGTGGGGGGGATTTGGCTGAGGCCCTGGCATTGGCCCTGGCATTAGCCCAGGCCTAGGCCGAGACCACAGCGTCATACTCAAGCCAAGGCCACAGCCCCTCCTTTGGACTTTGGCCTAAGCCCTAGGAGAGGCCCCTGCCTCAGCTAGGCCAAGGCCCAATGCATTCATTTAAAACAAATGCAATAAATATGGTTCATTTCATTCGTTGAGGTCCTCAATCTGTTTTGTGGTTCCCCCCAAATGTAATGAATCAGACGTATTTGTTGCATTTTGCACATTTGTTTTAAACAAATGTCTATCCCTAATTAAATAAGCTTAAGTTATTGCATTTTTTACTTGGATGCCTTTTTACAGTATCTCATTACAATAAACAATAACGGGCGGATTTTAAATGCCCTGCCCGCGTAAATCCGGCCGGATTTACGCGAGCAGGGCCCTCGCACGCCGGCGCACCTATTTTGCATAGGCCGCCGGCGCGCGCAGAGCCCCGGGACGCGCGTAAGTCCCAGGGCTTTTTAAAAGGGGCGTTGGGGGGTGTTGGGGGCGTGTCGGGGGCGTCGCCAAATGATGCGGCGTTTCGGGGGCGTGACGCGGCGTTTGGGGGGCGGGCCCGGGGGCGTGGTGCCGGCCCGGGGGCATTCTGAGGGCATGGCCGCGCCCTTCGGAACAGCCCCCGGGTCGGGTCTTGGCACACCAGCAGCCCACTGGCGCGCGCGGATTTACGTCTGCCTCCGGTAGGCGTAAATCCATGGATAAAGGTGGGGGGGGTTTAGATAGGGCCGGGGAGGTGGGTTAGGTAGGGGAAGGGAGGGGAAGGTGAGGGGAGGGCGAAAGAAAGTTCCCTCCGAGGCCGCTCCGATTTCGGAGCGGCCTTGGAGGGAACGGAGGCAGGCTGTGTGGCTCGGCGCGTGCTGATCCCGGATTTTATAAGATACGCGCGGCTACGCGCGTATCTTATAAAAATCCAACGTACTTTTGTTTGCGCCTGGTGCGCGAACAAAAGTACGTGATCGCGCTATTTTTTAAAATCTACCCCTATATAGATAAAATCTGAAAAATGCCTCCCGGCTTCCACTACTGAATTTTTATGTGGTGTTCTTGTAAAATTTGTTGCATTTTATTCAATTAATTGTATATGAAATAGAGACTATTCTTGATCAGTTCATTTTTTGAAATAGTTTTGTTTCATTCTGTATAAGAGAATGACTCAGTAACTGTGGAAAGAGAGAGAGAAGGAGAAGAGAATAGGGGGGGAGACAAATGAATGAGTCAAGTGGAAGACCTCAGCTTTCTCTTGCCTCTCTGAGACTTCAGAAGCCAGAGTTTATTTCTTAACTATGTGAGAGACCAACTGTCATTTTTAATTAACAGACACTACAGAGAAAAGATCTTGTGTATGGTATTTTATGTTCTTACGTTATTACCTTAGGTGTTTTGTTGGGTTTTGTTTGTTTTTTTTAAATAATTTACATAAAACATGTTTTCCTTTTTCATTTGTTTTCCTTTTTCAGAGTGTCAGCTGATGATTCTTTTAGACCTCGTTCAGACAATTCCAAGTTACTTAAGACAATCAAAACTTGATACAGAGAAAAGGTAAATTATCATTTCAAGGACAGCAGTAGATTCTTTAGAGTCTTATTTCTTATAAAAGTGAAATTGGAATATATTTTAATATTATAAAAATGAAATGTGTTGCTGTAGGAAGAACAGGAGAACTGAGGACAGGAAGCATTTAAAGTACTTTTAAAATGGTGTGAGAAAGTTCATATATAAAGTTGCCAGTGTTGTTTTTGTCCACGTAAAAAAATCCAGCTTCAAATTTATATACCTGTTTGGCCATAGTAAGATATTAAATGACAGAAAGGCCAAATGTTTCATCCTGCCCAGTAGAGATTAATCCAATTTAGGTAGATGTTTCATTCATTTTAGGTCATTGGTCTGGTGCCCTCCCCTGCTGACGGGTGTCTCAAAACCAAGCAAAACCTCTGACAGTTCCTCCTCTGGTTCCCTTCCTGCAACATGCTGGGAAGGGCCAGGCTCAGTAAAATCAGTTGGAGACAATTTGCCATAAGCCCCCAAGCAGCATTAACAAAGATTGGAGAGGACCTCTGACTGTGATGCCTGAATATGGCAAGCAGTGCAAATCGCAAGGCACTTAGGCTTCTGTGCTACCGGCGCCACGGAAAAAGGATGTCCAGAGGCAGCACACTCAACAACACGAAAATTGAACAATTGTGTGTACAACATCGCATGTGTATCAAGCAAGCCCGGACAGGACGCTGAAAAATTAGGATGCCCAAGTATAGGATGCCTATATTTATGGATATAGATATATATAGATATCTATATTTATACGTATATATAAAAATAGATATGTATACTCCATTGAATGCTCGTACTATGCACTCCCAAAACTTGGATGTCCAATCATGTGGTACAGATGGACACTCAGTATGGCCATGTAAGCATGAACTGACATCAGGCACTATTTTTGCGGGTGACATGCGCAGAAAAAAAGCTCCATCTCCATCTGCTGGTAGAGGTGCATAACCCCACTGGTGATGGATTAACCTGTCTGAATGCTGAGAAAAAAACTCATTAGTATATCTTACTCATTATATCAATTTGCAAAACTGTGTTACACGATATGTTAAACTTATCTTCAAACTTAGGGGCTCGTCCCTAACAGAAAAATATGGTGGGAGTCTCAAAGCTACAGTAACTAGCCATTTCTGAAGTATTTTTCCTTGTGGTTAAATACTGTGGAGAAGAAAAACGCAGCAATAAATGCACCCCAAAGAATGCATAATGGCAGTCCTGGGACTGTGGGGCCACCATCTCTTAAAAGGGCCAATGGACCTGAGTAAGTTCCCCCTCTCACCTCTAAAAGTAGTCAAAAACCCCAGGGTTCTCTGTAGAGATACCTATCCCTCTCTCCCATCATCCCTGGAGGCAGCCTACTATAAAAATATTTTAAAAACACATTTTATATATTAGTGCCAGGCCCTGCTCCCAACCATCTTCTCCCAACCCTCTTTACAAAAATCTGGCCCCCAGAGGCTAAGACCAGACATCCATTGGTGGTCCAGTAGGAGCTGGAGTGCCTTAGGCTCCTGACCTTGTGGTGGCCATTTTTCAATGGCTGCCGGGCCTTTGTTCCTCACACATTTATTGTGCCGTAAATGGCCTAACGCAGCCTAGGGATCAATTTTAAGACCCGCTTGCGTCCATGTGCTTGCAATTCCCGGCAACGCATATGGCCACTCCGATTTTATACACACAATCCAACAGGTGTGTAGCAAAATCAATTGCAAATGTCCATGTAAAACAAACCAGAAAAAACAATTTGAACAGGAAAAGTTCAATAATTCCAAAATGCCAAGTCTTTATTGAAATGTCAGTCCAAAATTTGGCATTTTGGAATTATTGAACTTTTCCTGTTCAAATTGGTTTTTCTGGTTTGTTTTACATGGACCTTTGCAACTGATTTTGCTACACACCTGTTGAATTGTGTTCATATTAGTGTATTTGCCCATCATTCCACACTTCATTGTGGGTTCACATTAATTTTTAACATGCGCACACTAGCACGAGCATGTTATAAATTCCAATGGCCGCACGCAAATGCGCACCGGATTTTAAAATCAAATTAAGGAGTGGACTGGGAGGGAACTTTTCTGTCCCTAACCCTACGCTTACTACCTCTTCCCCTCTCCTCTCCGACCCCTAAACTAACTCTACCTATCCCTAATTTTTTTATTTAAATACTTACTGCTCCCTGGGACAAGAAGTACTGTATTTTTCGCTCCATAAGATGCACTTTTTTTCCCCAAAAGTGGGGGGAAAATGTCTGTGCGTCTTATGGAGCGAATATTAAAAAAAAAAAAAAAAGGGTTGGGGTTTTGTTGTTGTTTTTTTTCCACGAAAGGAACATATAGAAACATAGAAGTGACGGCAGAAGAAGACCAAACGGCCCATCCAGTCTGCCCAGCAAGCTTTCACACCTATTTGTTTTCATACTTATCTGTTACCCCGACCGCTGAGGTCAGGGCCCTTATTGGTAACGTTTTTGTTCCAATTCCCTTCTACCCCCACCATCGATGCAGACAGCAGTGCTGGAGCTGCATCTTAGTGAAGTATCTAGCTAATTGGTTTGGGGTAGTAACCGCCGTAATAAGCAAGCTACTCCCGTTTGTTTACCCTGCCTGTGCAATTCAGTCCTTGTTGGTTGTCTGAATATAAATCCTCTTTACTTCATTCCCCCCCTGTTGTTGAAGCAGTGAGCTGCGCTGGATATGTATTCCAAGTGAAGTATCATGCTTAATTGATTCGGGGTAGTAGCCGCCGTAACAAACAAGCTACACCCATGCTTATTTGTTTACCCAGACTATGTAATTCATTCCTTGTTGGTTGGTGCTGAATATAAATCATCTTTTCTTCATTTTCCCTGCTGTTGAAGCAGAGAGCTATGCTGGATGTGCATTGAAAGTGAAGTATCCGGCTTATTTGGTTTGGGGTAGTAACCGCCGTAACAAGCAAGCTACTCCCCTGCTTTTTTGTGGCTGCAAATCCTTTTTTACATATTTCCTCTTGCCGTTGAAGCATAGAGCAATGTTGGAGTCGCATTAACTGTGTGTATGTTTATTGAATAAGGATATTAGGGGATATAAGGGGAGGAGGAATAGCCTAGTGGTTAAAGCAGTGGACTATGAACCAGGAGACCAAGGTTCAAATCCTGCTGTTGCTCCTTGTGACCTTGGGCAAGTCACTTTACCCTACATTGCCTCAGGTACAAAAACTTAGATTGTAAGCCCTCTGGGGATAGAGAAATTCCTACAGTACCTGAATGTAAACCGGTGTGATATCTCAATTGAGATGAATGTCAGTATATAAAAAAAAAAATAATAATAATATTAATCTCCAGGTAGTAGCTGTCATTCCCGCAAGCCACCCCCTTGCCTCTTCTCTTCATTCACATCCTCTAGACTTTATGGATCCACAGTGTTTATCCCACGCCCCTTTGAAATCCTTCACAGTTTTGGTCTTCACCACTTCCTCCGGAAGGGCATTCCAGGCATCCACCACCCTCTCCGTGAAGAAATACTTCCTGACATTGGTTCTGAGTCTTCCTCCCTGGAGTTTTAAATCGTTACCCCTGGTTCCGCTGATTTTTTTGCAATGGAAAAGGTTTGTCATTGTCTTTGGATCATTAAAACCTTTCAAGTATCTGAAAGTTTGAATCATATCACCCCTGCTCCTCCTTTCCTCCAGGGTGTACATATTTAGATTCTTCAATATCTCCTCATAAGTCATTCGATGAAGTCCCTCCATCTTTTTGGTCGCGCTTCTCTGGACCGCCTCCATCCTGTCTCTGTCTCTTCGGAGATACGGTCTCCAGAACTGAACACAGTACTCCAGGTGAGGCCTCACCAAGGACCTGTACAAGGGGATTATCACTTCCCTTTTCTTACTCGATATTCCTCTCTCTATGCAGCCCAGCATTCTTCTGGTTTTAGCTATCGCCTTGTCACATTGATTTGCCGACTTCAGATCATTAGAGACTATCACCCCAAGGTCTCTCTCCTGCTCCGTACATATCAGCCCTTCTCCCCCCATCGAATACAGTTCTTTCGGATTTCCACACCCCATATGCATGACTCTGCACTTCTTGGCATTGAATCTTAGCTGCCATATCTTCGACCATTCTTCCAGCTTCCTTAAATCCCGTCTCATTCTCTCTACTACTTCCAGCGTGTCCACTCTGTTGCAGATCTTAGTGTCATCCGCAAAAAGACAAACCTTACCTTCTATCCCATCCGCAATGTCGCTCACAAAGATATTGAACAGGACCAGTCCCAACACCGATCCCTGCGGCACTCCACTTAACACTGCTCTCTCTTCAGAGTAAGTTCCATTTACCATCACACATTGTTTTCTGTCCGTTAACCAGTTTGCAATCCAGGTCACCACCTCGGCACTCACTCCCAAGCTTCTCATTTTATTCACCAGTCTCCTGTGCGGGACCATATCAAAAGCCTTGTTGAAATCCAAGTAGATGACATCGAGTGTTCTTTCTTGATCCAATTCCTTGGTTACCCAGTCAAAAAAGTCAATCAGATTTGTCTGACAGGATCTTCCCCTGGTGAATCCATGCTGCCTCTGGTCCAGAAATTCTCGCGACTGTAGATAGTTCACTATTCTTTCTTTCAACAGTGATTCCATTACTTTTCCCACCACTGAGGTGAGGCTGACCGGTCTGTAGTTACCAGCCTCTTCTCTGTTCCCACTCTTGTGAAGCGGGACCACCACCGCTCTTCTCCAATCACTCGGCACCACTCCTGTTTCTAAGGAAGGGTCGCCAAAACATCACCCTTCAAAACCCTTCAAGACCCTTCAAAACATCAGATAAGTCGGGGTGTTGTATGAGCTTATGATTAAGCCATTAGAGACTTTCCATCATGCCCATCTAAGTTGTTCCATCAATGTTTTGAGTACATCTTTCTATACCCTTCGTTGGGATTATTTCTTTCTCTCTTAACGTTAACTCTATCCCTCACTAAACTCTGCTTCTCTTTTTCGACATCCCGTTCCTTGGAATTTACCTTGTTAGATGTAACTATTATTTTCCTCCTACTGATGTTAATTGTTACCCCTGTTATAATGTAAACCGATGTGATATCCATTTGAACGTCGGTATATAAAAGTTTTAAATAAATAAATAAATAAGGCTGCTGGAGGCGTTGATTTGAAAGAATTGGATTACTTGAGTGATTTTTCCACCTTTATTAACAAGAGAAATGTTTTAAACAAACACACACACACAAAAAAAATTATTCTAAAAAAAAGCTTTGGACTTTAGCGTTGTTCACATATTGATGGTTCACATTGGTTGGAGGAGGTCCGTTTATGATTATAATTCACAATCATATCACCCTGGTGGGGATTCATGATAATTGTATATGAAACGTTCCTCTCCTTCCATAAAAAATTTTTTGTTTGACAATAATGGTGAATCGTTATACTCTTTTTTGAGAATTGGAATTGAACAGAGTGAAGCTATATTTTCATTATGAAGGATTGATTTTGGGGTTTTTTATTTCCTTTTAAAATCAGGCCATTAGTGAATAAGCCCCTTAGATAAATACACGATACACAACTAAGGCATAGGATTTCCACTATTATTCCTCCATCTCTTTTATCAGCACTTTCTCACCTCCACATGTTCTCCCTTTCTCTGTTGATTTTTGGAATTTACGCCCAATTTCTATCTACCCTGCAGTACCACCTCAGAAATATATGTTTTTGCAAACATTCTGTTAACTCCAAGTCACGGCTTCTCTTGCGCTCTCTTTTTTGAAACCCTGATGTTCCCTTCTCTGTCTGTTTTCTCTGTCAGTATTTTATTCTCTTAGATTACATGGCCTTTTGCTTCACATCAAACAACATAAGAACATAAGAACATGCCAATCTGGGTCAGACAAAGGGTCCATCAAGCCCAGCATCCTGTTTCCAACAGTGGCCAATCCAGGCCATAAGAACCTGGCAAGTACCCAAAAACTAAGTCTATTCCATGTTACCGTTGCTAGTAATAGCAGTGGCTATTTTCTAAGTCAACTTAATTAATAGCAGGCAATGGACCTCTCCTCCAAGAACTTATCCAATCCTTTTTTAAACACAGCTATACTAACTGCACTACCCACATCCTCTGGCACCAAATTCCAGAATTTAATTGTGCGTTGAGTAAAAAAGAACTTTCTCCGATTAGTTTTAAATGTGCCACATGCTAACTTCATGGAGTGCCCCCTAGTCTTTCTATTATCCGAAAGAGTAAATAACCGATTCACATCTACCCGTTCTAGACCTCTCAGGATTTTAAACACCTCTATCATATCCCCCCACAGCTGTCTCTTCTCCAAGCTGAAAAGTCCTAACCTCTTTAGTCTTTCCTCATAGGGGAGCTGTTCCATTCCCCTTATCATTTTGGTAGCCCTTCTCTGTACCTTCTCCATCGCAATTATATCTTTTTTGAGATGCGGCGACCAGAATTGTACACAGTATTCAAGGTGCGGTCTCTTTCTAATAATTCCCAACATTCTGTTTGCTTTTTTGACTGCTGCAGCACACTGAACCGACGATTTCAATGTGTTATCCACTATGACGCCTAGATCTCTTTCTTGGGTTGTAGCACATAATATGGAACCTAACATTGTGTAACTATAGCATGGGTTATTTTTCCCTATATGCATCACCTTGCACTTGTCCACATTAAATTTCATCTGCCATTTCGATGCCCAATTTTCCAGTCTTACAAGGTCTTCCTGCAATTTATCACAATCTGCTTGCGATTTAACTACTCTGAACAATTTTGTATCATCTGCAAATTTGATTATCTCACTCGTCGTATTTCTTTCCAGATCATTTATAAATATATTGAAAAGTAAGGGTCCCAATACAGATCCCTGAGGCACTCCACTGCCCACTCCCTTCCACTGAGAAAATTGTCCATTTAATCCTACTCTCTGTTTCCTGTCTTTTAGCCAGTTTGCAATCTATGAAAGGAAATCACCACCTATCCTATGACTTTTTACTTTTCCTAGAAGCCTCTCATGAGGAACTTTTTCAAACGCCTTCTGAAAATCCAAATACACTACATCAACCGGTTCACCTTTATCCACATGTTTATTAACTCCTTCAAAAACGTGAAGCAGATTTGTGAGGCAAGACTTGCCTTGGGTAAAGCCATGCTGACTTTGTTCCATTTAACCATGTCTTTCTATATGTTCTGTGATTTTGATGTTGGAACACTTTCCACTATTTTCCTGGCACTGAAGTCAGGCTAACCGGTCTGTAGTTTCCCGGATCACCCCTGGAGCCCTTTTTAAATATTGGGGTTACATTAGCTATCCTCCAGTCTTCAGGTACAATGGATGATTTTAATGATAGGTTACAAATTTTTACTAATAGGTCTGAAATTTCATTTTTTAGTTCTTTCAGAACTCTGGGGTGTATACCATCCGGTCCAGGTGATTTACTTCTCTTCAGTTTGTCAATCAGGTCTACCACATCTTCTAGGTTCACCGTGATTTGATTCAGTCCATCTGAATCATTGCCCATGAAAACCTTCTCTGATACGGGTATCTCCCCAACATCCTCTTCAGTAAACACCGAAGCAAAGAAATAATTTAATCTTTCCGCAATGGCCTTATCTTCTCTAAGTGCCTCTTTAACCCCTCGATCATCTAACTGTCCAACTGACTCCCTCACAGGCTTTCTGCTTCGGATATATTTAAAAAAAATTTTACTGTGAGTTTTTGCCTCTACGGCCAACTTCTTTTCAAATTCTCTCTTAGCCTGTCTTATCAATGTCTTACATTTAACTTGCCAACACTTATGCTTTATCCTATTTTCTTCTGTTGGATCCTTCTTCCACTTTTTGAATGAAGATCTTTTGGCTAAAATAGCTTCTTTCACCTCCCCTTTTAACCATGCCGGTAATCGTTTTGCCTTCTTTCCACCTTTCTTAATGTGTGGAATACATCTGGACTGTGCTTCTAGAATGGTATTTTTTAACAAAAAAATTGCACATTTTTTACTTTTGTAGCTGCTCCTTTCAGTTTTTTTCTAACAATTTTTCTCATTTTATCAAAGTTTCCCTTTTGAAAGTTTAGCACGAGAGCCATGGATTTGCATACTGTTCCTCTTCCAGTCATTAATTCAAATTTGACCATATTATGATCACTATTGCCAAGCGGCCCCACCACCGTTACCTCTCTCACCAAGTCCTGTGCTCCACTGAGAATTAGATCTAAAATTGCTCCCTCTCTCCTCGGTTCCTGAACCAATTGCTCCATAAAGCTATCATTTATTCCATCCAGGAATGTTATCTCTCTAGCGTGTCCTGATGATACATTTACCCAATCAATATTGGGGTAATTGAAGTCTAAACCAAACACAAAGATTCTCTTAATGAACAATCCCACGATTGAAATAACTTTGTATAGAAAGACGTGGTATTTGATAGTTTTAAAACAATCACAACGCTATATAAATCTTTTTGTCAATGTTTACAATGTATACTTAAGGACCATCATACCACCCCCAGTGCTTACAAGTTATACTTGCACTTTCTGCACTTTCACAGGGTCATGTTTAATCAATTGGTCCAAATGACATCAATGTTCGATTTTTTCATTTTTTGCTGTATAATAAAAAAGGCAACTTTCCTTATTTCCTGGTTATCGGGGTTGTTTATCCCGGGGCTGTCGGAGGCACTTGTCCGACGCGCGCGTTTCGCCAAAGCTGCTTCAGAGACATCCGATTCAGGCTCTCCAGATCCAGCACTTCCCCTCGCTTAACGGGGTATCTAAACAGCATTTATTTCATACAAAATGCTGCGGGTCCATACATTTTTCGGACGCCGACGCCTTCTCCCTGCTCAGAAATTTCAGCTGAAATTTCTGAGCAGGGAGAAGGCTTCGGCGTCCGAAAAATTTATGGACCCGCAGCATTTTGTATGAAATAAATGCTGTTTAGATACCCCGTTAAGCGAGGGGAAGTGCTGGATCTGGAGAGCCTGAATCGGATGTCTCTGAAGCAGCTTTGGCGAAACGCGCGCGTCAGACAAGTGCCTCCGACAGCCCCGGGATAAACAACCCCGATAACCAGGAAATAAGGAAAGTTGCCTTTTTTATTATACAGCAAAAAATGAAAAAATCGAACATTGATGTCATTTGGACCAATTGATTAAACATGACCCTGTGAAAGTGCAGAAAGTGCAAGTATAACTTGTAAGCACTGGGGGTGGTATGATGGTCCTTAAATATACATTGTAAACATTGACAAAAAGATTTATATAGCGTTGTGATTGTTTAAAACTATCAAATACCACGTCTTTCTATACAAAGGTAATTGAAGTCTCCCATTATTACCGCCCTACCAATTTGGTTAGCTTTCCTAATTTCTCTTAGCATTTCACTGTCCGTCTCACCATCTTGACCAGGTGGACGGTAGTATACTCCTATCACTATAGTCTTCCCCGACACACAAGTGATTTCTACCCATAAAGATTCAATTTTGCATTTTGTCTCATGCAGGATGTTTATCCTGTTGGACTCTATGCCATCCCGGACATAAAGCGCCACACCACCTCCCGGGTGCTCCTCTCTGTCATTGTGATATAATTTGTACCCCGGTATAGCACTGTCCCATTGGTTATCCTCCTTCCACCATGTCTCTGAGATGCCAATTAAGTCTATGTCATCATTCACTGCTATACATTCTAATTCTCCCATCTTACTTCTTAGACTTCTGGCATTAGCATACAAACATTTCAAAGTTTGTTTTTTGTTTGTATTGTCATTCTGCTTTTTAATTGATAGGGATAAGTTAGAATTTTTTAGCTTAGGTGAGTTTTTAGTTACAGGGACTTGGACTACTTTTCTTATTATTGGAACCTCACTGTCGGGATGCCCTAATTCTAATGCATCATTAGTATCCTTTGATACCTCTCTCCGAACCATGCGCTGCTGAGCAACTGTCGGCTTTCCCCTTTGTTCTAGTTTAAAAGCTGCTCTATCTCATTTTTAAAGGTTAGCGCCAGCAGTCTGGCTTTTAATGATCTTCTTTGTTGTCTGTCATGCTGTAAAATGTGAATATTTTTAACTAGTACTTAAGCCTATCCACGGATGGGAAATATCCTTCAATTGAGGAAATGTGAGTTGCGGGGCAAGCTGCAGAGCAAGGAGCATAAAGCAAAGCAGGTGTGGGACATGTTTCAGTGCAGGGCAAGGTTGTTCTTTATCTTACTGTGAAGGGATATATCCTACCGTTTTTCTGCCAGATGTTAAACAAATTCCTTTTGGATGCATGGGCAGCAGACAGCATCTCCTCTTTGGTTTGCACAGGTGCCACTGTCCCAGTTTCCTTCTCCTCTCCGCATTGGCTCCTTTTTGTCCCACCCGAACCCACTGATGTCACCAATGCCTTCTCCCTTTGGCCCGCACAATTGGAGACAACAGCTCTTCCTTTGACAGCAACATGAGCTGTTGAAATTGACTCCCATTGGCTTGTCAGCACTTTAAGTACCACCCCTCAATTAGAAAGATGGACATAAGAACATAAGAAATTGCCATGCTAGGTCAGATCAAGGGTCCATTAAGTGCAGCATCCTGTTTCCAACAGAGGCCAAACCAGGCCACAAGATCCTGGCAATTACCCAAACACTAAGAAGATCGCATGCTACTGATGCAATTAATAGCAGTGGCTATTCCTTAAGTATATTCGATTAATAGCCGTTAATGGACTTCTCCTCTAAGAACTTATCCAAACCTTTTTTGAATCCAGCTACACTAACTGCACTAACCACATCAACCACATCTTCTGGCAACAAATTCCAGAGCTTTATTGTGTGTTGAGTGAAAAAGAATTTTCTCCGATTAGACTTAAATGTGCTACTTGCTAACTTCATGGAATGCCCCCTAGTCCTTCTATTATTCGAAAATGTAAATAACCAATTCACATCTACTCGTTCAAGACCTCTCATGATCTTAAAGACCTCTATCATATCCCCCCTCAGCCGTCTCTTCTCCAAGCTGAACAGCCCTAACCTCTTCAACCTTTCCTCATAGGGGAGCTGTTCCATCCCCTTTATCATTTTGGTTGCCCTTCTCCGTACCTTCTCCATCGCAACTATATCTTTTTTGAGATGCGGCGACCAGAATTGTACACAGTATTCCAGGTGCGGTCTCACCATGGAGCGATATAGAGGCATTATGACATTTTCCGTTTTATTAACCATTCCCTTCCTAATAATTCCTAACATTCTGCATACTGCTGTTGCAAGCACGGGGCAACTTTCCTCTTTCTATTAGGTTCTTATGACTTTATTCCTTACATTTACAATATATGTTATAAATAATAATAAGTAATCGAGACGTAATATATAATATGTAGAATTATAGCACCATTCAGTTGGAAGAGATGAACATTAGAAATTGCCATACTGGGTCAGACCAAGGGTTCATCAAGCCCAGCATCCTGTTTCCAACAGTAACCAAACCAGGCAACAAGAACCTGGCAATTACCCAAACACTAAGAATATCCCATGCTATTGAGGCAGTAGTAGCAGAGCCCATGCCCTAAGTAAACTTGATTAATAGCAGTTAATGGACTTCTTCTCCAAGAACTTATCCAAACCTTTTTTAAACCCAGCTACACTAACTACATTAACCACATCCTCTGGCAACAAATTCCAGAGTGTGCGTTGAGAGAAAAATTATTTTCTCAGATTAGTCTTAAATGTGCTACTTGCTAACTTCATGGAGTGCCCCCTAGTCCTTCTATTATCCAAAAGAGTAAATAACCAATTCACATTTACCCGGCCTAGACTTCCCATGATTTTAAAGTCCTCTTTCATACCCCCCCCCCCCCCCCCAGCCCTAACCTCTTTAACCTTTCCTCATTGGGGAGCTATTCCATCCCCTTTATTACATTATTTATTACATCTACCTCTTTTAGACCTCTCATGATTTTAAACACCTCTATCATATCCCCCCTCAGCCTTCTCTTCTCCAAGCTGAAAGTTATGGTTAAGTGGTGTTTGGGTGGATTCCTGTATACTGAGGTAGATGACCACGCCCATGGGGAGGAGCCCTATGAGACGCCGCAGTACTAGGCTAAACGCAGACGCACAAACACAGAGTTTAGTTCTTTTATTAAACAGATTGTAGTGTGCCACCAGAGGTGGCAGTAGCGAGGTAGTCTGGATGTAGCAGTCTCAGGACCCGTTGGTAAGGGGGATTCCGGTTTGGATTTCCCAGCAGTGCAGTACTGTGGATGAGATAGGCTGAGAGTTAGATTACTCACAAGATGGTTGCTGTTAGTAGGCGATTCCACCAGGTTGAAGAAGTAGGTAGCGGCACCGAGGCAGGGTCCTCAAGGAGCAAATACCTGATCCCTGTAAGGCACCTGAAATAAAGCAGAAGGCCCCGAGGAGCAGGTACCCAGGTTAGCAATACCCCGAAGGGCAGAGAGAGAGCTTCCAGCGGCAGCACGGAAGCAGCAGAGTAGCGTAGACCGGCCAAGACCAATCCTTTTTCCAGTCTTTCCAGTCTTTGCTAACTCAATGAGCTAGCAACAAAGTACAGGCTATATACCCAGATGGCGTGATGTCAGTAGAGGGGAATGCCCCCGAATTTTGTGCCATAGCTGGAATAAAGACGTGAGTGGCATGCACGCGCGCGCGCACCCTAGTAGACCCTTGGGCGGAGCATGGCATGAGGCAGCACCATAGCCATTCCGGGGACACCAGAGAGGTCGGCTTGTAGACGCGGTGGCAGCCCTTTTCCCTAGGGTTGCGGGAAGAGCCGTGAACAAGGTGAGGCACACGGGTTGAAGCTGTCTAGCACCGACGGACGCAACACTGAGCAGTCCTAGCCTATTTAGCCTTTCCTCATAGGAGAGCTGTTCCATCCCCTTTATCATTTTGGTCACCCTTCTATGTACCTTCTCCAGTGCATCTATATCCTTTTTGAGATACGGTGACCAGAAATGTACACAGTACTCAAGGTGCAGTCTCACCATGGAGCGATACAGAGGCATTATGATATTTTCCATTTTATTCACCATTCCCTTCCTAATAATTCCTAACATTCTGTTTTCTTTTTTGACTGCTGCAACACACTATGCTGACGATTTCAATGTATTATCCACTATGATGCCTAGATCTTTTTCCTAGGTGGTAGCTCCTAATATGGAACCTAACATCATGTAACTTCTGCATGGGTTATTTTTCCCTATATGCAACACCTTGCACTTGTCCACATTAAATTTCATCTGCCTTTTGGATGCCCAATCTTCCAGTCTCGCAATTTATCACAATCCGCTTGTGATTTAACTACTCTGAATAATTTTGTATCATCTGCAGATATGATAACCTCACTCATCGTATTCCTTTCCAGATCATTTATAAATATAGTGAAAAGCACCGGTTCAAGTACAGAACCCTGAAGTACTCCACTGTTTACCCTTTTCCACTGAGAAAATTGACCATTCAATCCTACTCTCTGTTTCCTGTCTTTTAAACCAGTTTTTAATCCACGAAAGGACATCATTTCCTATCCCATGACTTTTTAGTTTTCTTAGAAGCCTCTCATGAGGGACTTTGTCAAACACCTTCTGAAAATCCAAATACACTACATCTACCGGTTCATCTTTATCCACATGTTTTTTAACCCCTTCAAAAAAATGAAGCAGATTTGTGAGACAAAACTTCCCTTGGGTAAATCCATGTTGACTGTGTTCTATTAAACCATTTCTTTCTATATGTTCTGTGCTTTTGATCTTTAGAATAGTTTCCACTATTTTTCCCAGCACTGAAGTCAGGCTCACTGGTCTATAGTTTCTTAGATCACCCCTGGAGCCTTTATAAATATTGGGGTTACATTGGCCACCCTCCAGGCTTCAGGTCCAATGGATGATTTTAATGATAGGTTACAAATTATAACTAATAGCTCTGAAATTTCATTTTTGAGTTCCTTCAGAACCCTGGGATGCATACCATCCGGTCCAGGTGATTTGCTACTCTCTAGTGTGTCAGTCAGGCCTACTGTATCTTCCAGGTTCCCAGTGATTTGGTTCAGTTCATCTGATTCACCACCCTTGTAAACCATCTCCAGAACTGGTATCTCCCCAACATCCTCATTAGTAAACACAGAAGCAAAAAATTAATTTAGTCTTTCTGCAATGACCTTATCTTCCCTAAAAACACCTTTAACCCCTTGGTCATCTATCGGTCCAACCGACTCCCTCACAGATTTCTTGCTTCTGATATATTTTTTTAAAGTTTTTATTGAGTTTTTGCCTCTATGACTAACTTCATTTCAAATTCTCTCTTTGCTTGTCTTATCAATATTTTACACTTAACTTGACAATGCTTATGCATTTTTCCTATTTTCTTCAGAAGGCTCTTCCTTCCAATTTTTTAAGTTTTGTTTTTTTTTTTTACTAAAATAGCCTCTTTCACCTCATCTTTTAACCATGCCAGTAATCATTTTGCCTTCCTTCCACCTTTCTTAATGTGTGGAATACATCTGGACTGTGCGTCTAAGATTCTATTTTTAAACAATGTCCATGCCTGTTGAACACTTTTAACCTTTGCAGCTGTACCTTTCAGTTTGTTTCTAACTATTTTCCTCATTTTATCAAAGTTTCCCTTTTGAAAATTTAGTGTTAGAGCTGTAGATTTACTTATTGTCCTCTTTCCAGTTATTAGTTCAAATTTGATCATGTTATGATCACTATTGCCAAGTGGCCCCACCACTGTTATGTCTCTCACCAATTCCTGCATTCCATTTCATCATCTATCTGACCATTTTGTCCAGGTGATGGTACTATACTCCTATCACTATACTCTTACCCAATACACATGAGATTTATTCCCATGTAGATTCTACTGAGCATTTAGTCTCTTGTACGATCTTTATCCAGTTGGACTCTATACCCTTCCGCATATAAAGTGGCACACCCCCACCAAGTTGATCCTCCCTATCATTGTGTTAAAATTTGTACCTTGATATAGCATTGTCCCATTGTTTATCTTCCTTCCACCAGGTCTCTGAGTTGCCAATTATGTCAATCTCATCATTTACTGATTAATTGTACGAACCTGCAAAAGAGTCAAAGATGATTAAGGAAGCTAGTCATGATGCATTAAAACCTAGGAGAACTTAATCTGACAGCTCAACTGTTCTAATTCTTCTGCCATCATTTTTCTTTCCCAAAAGACATCTTCTCCTGTTTATATTCTAATGTGGTAGTCCAAACATTGCTTGGAAATTGATGTAAAGTAGGTTCTTGCCATTTCTCACCGTCATGTTATAATAGATAATTTACTAGGCATAATTTTATTTACTATATTTTCTTTTTTTTAATTATTTTAAATGACTTTTCCAATTTTGGGGGAAAACTTTCAAAGAGCAATGTGCATAAAAATTGGCATAGATGCACAAAAGTATCATATACTCGCGCAGTCACTATTTTATAAACACGAAAATACTGTGTACTTTAGGATTCATGCACACACGCATTGCGAAAAAAAGCTGTCTATGGACATTCTGGGGGAGGGAAGCAACAGTTACATGTGTAAGTCGCTATTTTATAAAAGACTTTCGTGCATGCATTTGGCAACTTGTGAAATGTTACACCTCCTAATTATCATATGTAAGTGATATCAGACTTGTTTATTGTGTACTGTTGGCTGGGTAGGATGTCTAGGTAAACTAAGGAGGGTCTCGATCAGCTGGAGGACTGGGTAAACTGGTGGAAGAATCAGAAAACCGGTAATTTCAATTACATACGCATGTTTTAAAATATACCAACTTACACAAGCAAGTCCTGCTGTATTTTTATGCAGAAAATATATGTGCATTTATTTTAAAATTGGTAGGAAAAATAGGCACATTCAATGTAAGCATAGATACAGTACCTACACTACTTGAATGTAATCCACTTTGAAACGCTGGAAAAAGTGTGAAAAGTGGAATATAAATCTAAAATAAAAAAAGATACGCACATTTGTTGCAGGGTAGACATATGCATATTTTAGAATACTCACATATCTGATACATGCAGATTATAAAATACTATTGTAGATCTCTGTGCAGCCATATACGCATGTATATGCAGCTGCATGGAATTGTACGAATGTTACCCTGGGGGAGAATAATTTCCAAAGAAAGGCTCGCAGCAGCATATACATATGTCTATGGACACAAGCAGATCTATGCAAGTATTTCATAATATCCAAGTATCATGTATATGCATTATATAAAATATGCATATCTCTACCCCACAACATACGTTTGTTTGTAGGCTTACACATGAATACATGCAATGCATTGAAACCATGTATATCAATGCATTGAATATGTGCACTTTTTCTATCTTTTTTAAAGATATACGCACATTTATTTTACATTCGAAAGTGGAGTAGAACTTACTCGCATAAGTCAAATTTACACTCGTGGTCAGCCATTTTTAAAATATGCACAAGTAAATGAAATTAATCAGTTTACTAATTAGTCCACCAGTTCATCCAATCCTTCTTCAGGTCATCAAGGCCGTCCCAGTTCTTCAGCCTGAATTGTCCCCAATTCACTCAGACCCAGTACCTAGTCAGTATTATGCAATAAACATGTTTAATATCACTTACACCAGATAACTAGCAGGTATATAAATAACATGAGTAAGCAGGCAAATAAACAAGTAAAATATTTTATCCCAGGACAAGCAGGATGCTAGTCCTCACATATGGGTGACGTCACTGACGGAGCCCTATTGCGGGAAAACTTCTGTCAAAGTTTCTAGAAACTTTTGACTGGCACTGTGAGGCCACTGAGCATGCCCAGCATGCCATGATATTCTCTGCCACAGGGGTCTCACTCTAGTCTTCATTTTTCCGCGCTGCTTTAGGCATCGCGGAGATAGGAGCCCTGTGAGTTTACTCACAATTCTGACTGAAAAGTCAATTATTTTCACATTTCTCAACCCAGTCGGGATCTCACTCTCCCTTTTGTCACCAGATGGTGACAAATTGATAGCATTTTTACGTTGTAAAAACAAAATTTTTCTCACAAAATTTTTTCATTGATGGCTGTCGATACTGATATGGCTTCGGGGTTCAAAATTGCCCGGTTTGTAATCAAACCATGTCAGTCACAGGCCCACATCTAGAATGTGTAGTCTGTTTAGGCGAGAAACACGATATCTCCTCATGTCAACAATGTCAGGAGATGACTCCGAAGGGTAGAAAACTTTGGCAAGAAAAGATGGCACATCTTTTCCAACTTCAACTCCTTCCCTCGCCTTCCACTTCAACCAAATCATCTCCAACCGGAGTTACAAAGAAACTCCTCCTTAAAAAACGTCGACTGGAAGGATCCGGAGATGCGGCATCGCCAGCCCCATCGACGTCATCGATAAGGTCAGTCACCGAACCACGGCCTAAACACAAACATCGACATCGTCGAGCCTCGGCGTCACCGTTGCTTTCCCCCCCGGGGGAACCGAGCGCGAAGCGGCATAAAGATACGGATCTACTGCTACCAACCGCACCTACTCCGGTACCACCTTCGCAGTCACCGCTATCGACACCTTCCTCGGTGCCAATCCTTCCACCTACTACGCAAGACTTAACCACACTTATCAGACAAGCAGTGATGGAAGCCTTCAAGACACAAATTCCGGCGACCATGCCAATGCCAGCGAGCGTGCCGATGCCGGTGATGTCTTCTACACTCACGTCACCGATGACGGTAGTACCAATACCGATGACAATTTTGATGCCGGTGACATCACCCGGAGTATTCTCGATGTCGGAGAAAACCCCGATGCCAGCGACATCAATTCCATCGATGTCCTCGATGACTATTCCCACATCGATGTTCTCTTTTTTACCAACATCGATGTCGACGACTTCATCGATTCCACAGCTGATATCTATCTACACTACGGCATCGACCCTACAATACAGTAAAAAGACATCGGTATCTGCCAAGAAGGCATCGACTAAACTAAAATCTTCGATGCCAAAACATCCGCCAACAGCGCCACATCTTCCTGAGACTTCAGGTTCTGCAGAAGCAGCGCTGCATAGTATCCTTACCAAGCGATACCAGGATTTATTAGCCTCCTTGCCATCTGATCCTAGAGAAGAGGATCCAGAAGACACTCCACTCGAAGACCCTTTACCAGGACCTTCTGGTCTTCCTTCTCCTCCTAGGAGAACCTCATCATCAAACTCAGGAGTACGACACTTGGTCCGACACCGCCTCGGATACATCCTTAGAAGCCTTTGTCTGACCCATCACCACCACATGCCAGGAAGCAGTCTCCTCCAGAGGATTTCACTTTTACCACCTTTGTACAGGAGATGGCGGACTCCATCCCCTTTAAATTGCAAGCAGAGCAGGACACCAGACAGGAGACTTTGGAGGTACTCCAGTTTGTCGACCCTCCAAAACAAATTGTTGCAATTCCTATACATGATGTTCTTCTGCAACTGCAACACCGTCTCTGGGAATATCCCTGCTCTGTCCCAGCAGTAAATAAGCGCATGGATAGTACTTACCTTGTACATTCCACGCCTGGATATCAGAAACCACAACTTCCCCACCACTCAGTGGTCGTGGAATCAGCGCAGAAAAGGTCTAAAAGAACAAGGGTCCACTCATCAAATCCCCCAGGTAAAGACCATAGGTTCCTGGATTCCCTGGGCCATAAGGTCTTTCAAGGTGCAATGTTGAATTCCAGGATCTCATCCTATCACCTCTATATAACCCAGTACCAGAGAAATCTATGGAAACAAATTGAGGAGTTTGTTCCATCTCTCCCCACACAATACCAGGAGGCTGCACAGGCCATCATAAACAAAGGTTTAGAAGCCGGAAAGCATGAAGTCCAAGCTGCCTACGACAGCTTTGAGACGGCTTCAAGAGTGGCTGCGTCAGGCATCAGTGCCAGGAGGTGGGCTTGGCTCAAGGCCTCAGACCTTAGGCCGGAGGTGCAGGATAAGTTAGTGGATCTCCCCTGCCTAGGAGACAACTTATTCGGATCCAAGGTACAGGATGCTGTGTCTCAATTAAAAGGGCACACAGAAACATTAAGACAGCTATATTCCCTTCCACACGATCCCTCTATACATACTAGCCATAGACATCCAAGGAAAGATGCCAGACAGCCTTTCTACCAACAACAGAGATATTACGCTCCTGCATCTAGACCCAGGCCCTCCAGAACCCAGCAAAGACCGCAACCATGGCAACAGAGAGCAGCTAGGCTCAAACCTGCTCCACAAACAGGACCTGCTGCTGGTTTTTGAAATTTTATCCAGAGAACTGAGCCTTTACTCAAATCATCAGCCAGGACTACCAGTGGGAGGCCGGATATCCAAATTTTACAACAATTGGATATCAATAACATCAGACCAATGGGTCCTATCAATAATATATCAAGGATATCAACTCAACTTCATCTCAATTCCCCAAGAATTTCCACTAAGTCAACCTCATCTCAGCAAAAATCATATGCTTCAGTTACAAATAGAATTATCCACCCTTCTGAAAACCAGGGCAGGAGAACCGGTACCCTGGTCTCAGAAGGGAAGAGGATTCTATTCCCATTATTTCCTCATTCCAAAGAAAACCGGAGGCCTACGTCCCATCCTAGACCTCAGAAATCTCAAGAAATTTCTGAAGAAAGAAAAGTTCAGGATGGTTTCTCTAGGCACCATGCTCCCACTTCTTCAAATAGGAGACTGGCTTTGTTCTCTACAAGACGCTTACGCTCACATTCCAATATTCCCTCCTCATCACAAGTATCTGCGCTTCATGGTGGGTCATCAACATTTCCAGTACAGGGTACTGCCATTCGGCCTTGCCTCTGCTCTCAGAGTATTCGCCAAATGTCTGGCAGTAATAGCAGCACACTTGCATAAGCAAAGTGTCCATGTCTTTCCATATCTAGACGACTGGCTCATCAGAAGTCAGTCTCAAGAGGGAGCTCTCACCTCTCTTAGTCAAACGATCTCCCTACTTCACCCCATAGGTTTTCTCATCAATTATCAAAAATCCCACCTTACTCCATCTCACCAGTTCATAGGTGCAGACTTGGACACTATCCTATCAAGAGCCTTTCTACCCGAGGATTGAGCAGAAACATTATCCCTGTTGGCAAACTCGATTCACTCAAAGAAACAAGCAACAGCTCATCAGTTTCTGACCTTACTAGGCCAGATGGGCTCCACAGTTCATGTCACTCCTATGGCAAGACTAGCCATGTGGGTAACTCAATGGACTTTACGAACTCAATGGATCCAAGCCATTCAACCACTGCATTCTCCAATTCAAGTAAGAACATAAGAATATAAGAACATAAGAAATTGCCATGCTGGGTCAGACCAAGGGTCCATCAAGCCCAGCATCCTGTTTCCAACAGAGGCCAAACCAGGCCACAAGAACCTGGCAACTACCCAAACACCAAGAAGATCCCATGCTACTGATGCAATCAATAGCAGTGGCTATTCCCTAAGTAAACTTGATCAATAGCAGTTAATGTCTTTCCACCACCTACATTCTTCTCTACTTTGGTGGGTGAACAAGGACAATTTGCGCAAGGGCCTACCCTTCCAACAACCAGTCCCACAGATAACATTAACTACAGATGCATCCACCTTAGACACTCTCCAAACTCAAGGAACTTGGACAAACCTCGAAGCAACATTTCAAATCAATTTCCTGGAACTTCGAGCTATACATTATGCACTGCATGCGTTCAAGGACTGCCTTTCACACAAGACTGTTCTCATCCAAACATCCAACACAGTAGCCATGTGGTACATCAACAAACAGGGAGGTACAGGCTCGTATCTCCTTTGTCAAGAAGCTGCACAGATTTGGGGCTGGGCCCTGAAACACTCAATACTCCTCTGGGCCACTTATCTGGCAGGCATTCACAACGTAGTAGCGGATCGACTCAGTCGTCAGTTCCAACCACACAAGTGGTCCCTGGATCTCTCAGTAGCGACCAATTGATCTAACACCTCCAAGCCACCCCTAATCTCCACCTACACCATGGTTAACCATATCTTCTATCGTTTACCTGTGTGAATTAATAACCTGTCCTTTCTCTTCCTTCTCAGCCAAGTTCTTATCACCCTGTTATATGTAACTGCCTTTTCAGCACCATTGTTATAGTTATGTTTACTATGCACCCCTGTTTTATGTGAACCAGCATGATGTGACTGCTGTCTCGAATGCCGGTATATAAAAATCTGAAATAAATAAATAATAAATAAATAAATAATGTTGGGGTCAACCAACAATAGACCACTTTGCGACACATCTGAATCACAAAGTGGACAAATTCTGTTCTCTACACAAACAGATGAACCAGCCAGCCAAGGACGCCTTTGCTCGCCCTTGGACCTCAGGCCTACTATACGCGTATCCGCCAATACCACTCATAACTAAAACTCTAGTGAAGCTACAACAGGACAAAGGGTCCATGATACTCATAGCCCCGTATTGGCCTCAACAAGTATGGTTTCCCACACTTCTAGACCTCTCAGTCAGGGATCCAATTCGTCTGGGAATAGCCCCCACTCTCATAACTCAGGAACAGGGTCGGTTTCGCCATCCCAACCTTCAATCCCTATCCCTGACAGCATGGATGTTGAAAGCTTGATTTTACAACCACTCAATCTTTCAACCAATGTATCTCAAGTGCTTATAGCTTCACGTAAACCTTCAGCATGAATCAATTACTCTTCCAAATGGAAGAGATTCACTTTGTGGTGTGAACAAAAGAATATTGATCCTTTCACTTGCCCCACTACTTCTCTACTAGACTACTTATACCATCTTTCAGAATTTGGTCTCCAGACTTCATCGGTAAGAGTACATTTAAGTGCAATCTCAGCTTACCATAACAAGATGGGAGATGCACCGGTATCCTCACAACCTCTTGTCAGTAGGTTTATGAGAGGTTTAACTCAACTTAAACCACCAATTCGGCTGCCTGTCACGGAATGGGACCTGAATCTGGTTTTAACAAGACTCATGTGTTCTCCTTTCGAACCCATAGATTCCTGTGATCTTAAATTTCTCACATGGAAGACTATCTTCCTCATAGCTGCATTTTCTGTTTCACTGTAAACCGGCATGATTTGCATTTAATGCAAGAATGTCGGTATATAAAAGTTAATTAATAAATAAATAAATAAATAAATAGCCATTACATCAGCTAGAAGGGTTAGTGAGTTACAAGCACTTGTCATGTACTCACCCTATACAAAGTTCCTACATGACAGAGTGGTTCTCCGTACACATCCAAAATTCCTTCCCAAGATAGTTACGGAATTCCACTTGAACCAATCCATAGTTTTACCCACATTCTTCCCAAGGCCTCATTCTCACCAAGAAGAACGAGCCTTACATACTTTGGACTGTAAGTGTGCACTATCTTTCTATTTAAACCGCACTGCAGTCCACAGGAAATCCAATCAGCTTTTTGTTTCCTATGATCCAAACAAACCGGATAAAGCAGTAGGTAAACATACTCTATCCAATTGGCTAGCAGATTGCATACAGTTTTGCTATAAAAAAGCAGGCCTTCCTCTCCAAGGGCGAGTAAAGGCACATTCAGTAAGAGCATTGTCAACTTCAGTAGCACACTATCGTTCAGTGCCAATCCTTGACATATGTAAAGCAGCAACATGGAGTTCTCTTCATACCTTTGCAGCTCATTACTGTTTGGACAAGGAAGGATGACAAGATTCAGCCTATGGACAATCTGTCTTAAAGAACTTGTTTCCAGTTTAATCCCAATTCCTTCTACATCCAACCTGCTGTGATCTTCGGCTGATTCATTTTCAACAACAATACTTCACCATTGCTTCACTACAAAATGACTCATCCTCTAGCTTGCTAATCACCCATATGTGAGGACTAGCATCCTGTTTGTCCTGGGATAAAGCAAAATTGCTTACCTTGTAATAGGTGTTATCCCAGGACAGCAGGATGTAGTCCTCACGAAACCCACCCGCCATCCCGCGGAGTTGGGTCTCATACCTTTTTTATTATTTTATTTTTTGCTAAATATTATTGCTACGTACGAGACTAGAGTGAGACCCCTGTGGCAGAGAATATCATGGCATGCTGGGCATGCTCAGTGGTCTCACAGTGCCAGTCAAAAGTTTCTAGAAACTTTGACAGAAGTTTTCCTGCAATAGGGCTCCGTCAGTGACGTCACCCATATGTGAGGACTACATCCTGCTGTCCTGGGATAACACCTATTACAAGGTAAGCAATTTTGCTTTTTAAAATAGCAACTTATGTGCTTAAATGCTGGCCCTGCCCCAAAACACCCCTAGACTGTTCCCTTTTTACGCGTATTTATACACATGACAAAGCGAAAATACACATGTATTTTTTACTTTCATGAGATATGGAATACACGAGTAAGTGCTATTTATGCACATATCTGCTAATTTTTACCTGTGTAAGGTTTTAAAAATTCACCCCTCTGTGGGTGCAGTTTTGAAAATTACTTAGGTAGTTGCAAAGTCTACAGATATTTTAACCTGCAGACTTTGTACCAGTTCTGAAAGGTAAAGTACTGTACATGCATACTTTTGCTTTGAAAATCACCTAGGGTTAAAGTCCCCACAGATATTTGCACCTGCTTTTCATGGACACTTTTCCCCTTCAAGATACTGCGTACAGTTTTGAAAATTGAAAATTATGCAACTTATTGCAAGTTACTGCTTTCCCCAACCTAATCCTGTCTACTTTTCCTGTAGGTAAAAGTATGTGGGTTATTGATCTCCACATGTACTTTTATCCACAGAAAAGGTAGACAATTTTCAGGCAGCCAGTTTATCCAGATAAATTGCTTTTGAAAATTGCCCTCCTAATTATAAAAGAACGTCTATTATTAATCATTTTATTATAGTACTTTTCCTGTTTTTCTTCTAGAAAAAAACATTTAGCGTTGGAGACACCAGTGGAAACAGCTATCCTTCTAAGCCTTACAGGAGTTCGTTCCATCATGGCCAATCAGTGGCACACTACTCTAGAAAAGAATGCCAAAAGATTTGACTTTTTGTGTGAGAGTAAGTAGTTTACTTCTAGAATGACAATTTTTTGATGGTCTGCTTGAAACCTCTATATTAAAAATAGGCCTCAGAGTCCAATTCTGGAGGCCTTCCATCTGAAAGGATATAGATAGGTTGGAATCGTTTCAGGGAATGACTACCAAAATGGTGCAGGGTTTTCTCCAAAAACCCTATGAGATGAGACCTATCAACTTAAATATGTGTATCTTAGAAGAGAGGAGAGATGAGAAGCCAGATATAATGGAGACATTCATATGCCTCAAAGATATAAACAAGGCAAATGAAGCAAACCATTTTCAGTTGAGAGGAAGAACTAGAATAAAAGGTCATGATATGAGGCTCTGAGGTGGTAAAATCAAGAATAACACCAGAAGTTAATCCTTCACAAAAGGGGTGGTAGAATAATGGAATGGTCTTCCAGCAGAAATGCTGGAGGCAAAAATGGTAATGGAATTCAAGAAATCATGGAATAAATGTAGAGTATCCCCAGTTGCAAAGAAGTGAAGCTAATGTTAGATTGACTATGGTGTATGGCAGTGGTTCTCAACCCTGTCCTGGGGACCCCCCCAGCCAGTCAGGTTTTCATGATATCCATAATGAATATGCATGAGAGAAAATTTGCATACACTGCCTCCATAACATGCAAATTTTCTCTCATGCATATTCATTGTGGATATCATGAAAACCCGACTGGCTGGGGGGGGGTCCCCAGGACAGGGTTGAGAACCACTGGTGTATGGGATTTTACCATGAATAATTTGGACAGATTAGATGGACCTTAGAGTTCTGATCTGCCATCATATTCTGTTTCTTAATTCAAATCTTTTTATTAGTTTTAAAAAGATACCCTTCCAACAAATTGTTTCAATGCAGAGAAACAGTAATTACAACTGAAGCTTTTGCACACTGATATAACAACTCAAATATAACAGTGTCCAGAAGGAATTAAGGAAACCTTTGACACAGAATAATGACAAGCCTTCTACAACCCCTGCCAATTATGCATGAATATTAAATGAGCAAGATGAAAAAAGGGAATTTATATCATGCAAGCAAAGAAAGAGAAATAAGAGTGATGTTTTTCTGCTATAGCATGAGAAAAGAGATAATAGCATAATTAAGATCTACACTGATCATATTCTCCTGAATTGAACTTTTGGACTTTTCTACATGTTTCTTAAGTGGTTCACTACCTGATCTGAATACTGAATAGGATTCAAACCTGCCATGTAGGAATCTCATAGGAGTCTATTCATTGAAATGCATGTTAAAAACTTTTAGTGTCAAAGTGCTACATTTTTTTAGCATGCATGCTAAAAGAAAATTACTTCTTACCTGCTAATTTTCGTTCCTGTAGTACCATGGATCAGTCCAGACGGTGGGTTATGTCCCCCGTCCAGCAGATGGAGTCAGAACAAAGCTTCGGAGGGTGCTGCCCTATAAGCCAGTGCACCCTCAGTGGCCTCTCAGTATATAGAATATCAAAGCCAAAGCCAAATAAAGATGATGATGATGATGGATCAAGCTAACTAACCCCACTGAGTATGGGGTAAAACACGCAAACTGTTATCAAACTGACACTGTTAAAGAACAAACTTGCAAAAAGAACTGTGGAGCACAACCCTTGAACATAGAGGGTAAACAGCTGAACTGAATAAGCACAGGCAGAAGATAGATTGAGCAGTAAAACCCAAAAACCCCCAATTTTCTGAGGGAGGGCGTCTGGACTGATCCATGGTTCTACAGGAACGAAAATTAGCAGGTAAGAAGTAATTTTCTTTTCCCTGTACATACTAGGATCAGTCCAGACGGTGGGATGTACCAAAGCATCCCTAAAGAGGGTGGGCCCCTAAAAGCCCTGCTCGAACTACCCTGTCCCCAAAGTAGCCGGAGGTCGGCGACTGGAGCTGTAGTCGGTAGTGCCGTGCGAAAGTATGCAGAGACAGATCTCCTGGGCGGAAACATGAGCCAGCGAGCGATGGTTATCTTTGTTGCCTTAGAACCTTTCCGTGGACCCGACTAGAGGACAAAGATGATCAGAAAGACGAAAGTCATTGCTGACCTCCAGGTACCGGTTCAGTGTGCACTTAACATCGAGTCTTCGGAGATCCCGTGAGTCCTCCGTAGAGAAGGAGGGCAATTCTACCATCTGATTCAAGTGAAAGGCCGAAACCACCTTAGGGAGAAATGAAGGCACTGTGCGTAGGGACACACCGGAGTCAGTGAAACGGAGGTAGGTTTCTCTGCATGATAATGCTTGCAGTTCGGAAACTCGACACGCAGAACAGATGGCCACCAAAAAGACTGCTTTGAGGGTGAGGTCCTTGAGGGTAGAGGAACGCAGGGGTTCAAAGGGAGGTCCTGCCAGAGAGCGAAGGACTAAATTGAGGCTCCAGGAGTGACAAGGAGTCTGGACCGGAGGCCTCAAGTGCTTAACCCCTCGAAGAAAATGAACTATGTCAGGGTGAGAGGACAAAGACCTGTGTTCCTGTAAGTGGACCAAGGACCCAGGGCCACTACTTGAACCCGTAAGGAATTGTAGGCCAATCCTTTGTCCAATCCGTCCTGAAGAAACTGGAGGTTCTGAGGCACAGAAGCCGCCCTCGGGCATGTAGAATGCGAAGTGCACCAGGACTCAAAGATGTGCCAGACGCGCACATAAGTGATGGAGGTGGATGTTTTTCTAGCTTTAAGGAGGGTCGTGACTACAGCATCCAGATACCCCCGGTGTTGGAGGCGCCGCCATTCAAAAGCCATGCTGCAAGACAGAAGCATTCTGCCTGGTCGAAAAATACTGGTCCTTGGTGCAGGAGCAGAGCGGCCCGTCCACTACTAGGTTGATCAGGTCCGCAAACCACAGACGGCACGGTTACTCCGGCGCTACGAGAATGACCGAACCCTGGTGCATCTCTATTCTTCGGAGAACCTTGCCCACTAGTGGCCAGGGTGGGAATACGTAGAGCAGAAGATGAGGAGGCCAAGGGAGGACCAGCGCGTCCACTCCTTCTGCGCCATGGTCCCGTCTGCGGCTGAAGAATCGTGGCACCTTGGCATTATGAAAGGTGGCCATAAGGTCTAGATGGGGAGTCCCCTAATGCTGAATGAGGAGCCTCAATGCCTCCTCGGAGAGCTCCCACTCTCCTGGGTCCAAATGCTGTGATATTGCCTGGATATTGTCCACCCTCGCAATGTGTGAGGCTGCCAGGTGAGAGAGGTTTCTCTCCGCCCAAGACATCAGAAGGTCCGTTTCCAGGGAGACGCGTTGACTCCTTGTGCACCCTTGTTGGTTGATGTACGCCACTGTGGTCACGTTGTCGGACAATATCCTGACCGCTCGATGCTGAATGAGCGGAGAAATTGCTCCAGTGCCAGACGCAGTGCCCTTGTTTCCAGGTGGTTGATGAGCCACGTGGCCTGGGCCTGTGTCCATAGACCTTGAGCAGATCTTGACTGGCAGACTGCCCCCCAGCCGGTCAGGCTGGCATCCGTGGTAATCACCACCCAGTCCGGAACCTCGAGGGGCATGCCCTGCGCCAGATGGAGCGGGTCCAGCCACCACAGGAAGCTGTCCCTGGTGCACTGGGGGAGTGGAAGGACGAGTTGATAGTCCTGGGACACCGGTTTCCAGCGAGAGAGTAGTGCCCTTTGTAAGGGGTGCAGGTGTGCAAAAGCCCAGGGTACGAGATCGATGGTGGACGCCATGGATATGAGCAGCTACAAGTAATCCCAGGCCGTAAGGTCTGGGAGAGCAGAGAAGCGATGTACCTGTTCCCGAATCGATTGTGTATGATCCGGACACAGGTAAACCTTTCCCTTGGCCGTGTCGAAGCGCGCCCCCAGGAAATCCAAGACCTGCGACGGGAGAAGAGTGCTCTTGGAGAAGTTGATGACCCACCCCAAGGATTGGAGGAGTTGCACCACCCGAGAGACTGCTGCATGTCCCTGTGCCAGAGTCTTGGCACAGATGAGCCAATCGTCTAGATACAGGTGAACTAGAATGCCTTCTCATCTGAGGGCTGCCACTACCACCACCATTACCTTGGAAAATGTGCGGGGCGCGGTCGCAAGGCCGAATGGGAGCACTTGGAATTGAAAATGTTGACCCAGGATCTTGAAGCGAAGGAAATGCTGATGCTCCTTGAGAATGGGTATGTTTAGGTAAGCCTCCGTCAGGTCCAGCGATGCAAGGAATTCCCCTCTGTGGACTGCCGCTATCATTGACCGTAGAGTCTCCATCCGGAAGTGAAGAACTTTGAGGGACTTGTTGACCATCTTGAGATCCAGTATCGGTCGAAAGGAGCCCTCCTTTTTGGGGACCACAAAGTAGATTGAATAGTGACCGAAACTCACCTCCTCTGGGGGTACTTGTATAATGGCCCCAAGATCTAGGAGTCTGTCGAGGGTCTGGCAAACCGCGAGCTGCTTGTGCGGCGATCTGCAGGGGGAGAAAAGGAACCTGTATCTCGGGGGTCTTACAAATTCCAATGCGTAGCCTCGCCTTAAGATGTCCAAAATCCACTGATCCGAGGTGATGTGGGCCCACTCCTCATAGAAGCGCAAGATGCGCCCCCCGATCCTGGGGGTCGAGGAGTGGGACACTCTGGCATCATTGAGTGGACTTGGTGGTAGCCCCTTGGGCCACCTCGTCCCTGGCTGGTCTGCGGCCCCAAAAGGACCGAGTCCACGACTGGGACCTGGCGGAAGGATTCCGGGGTGTCGTCTGCCTGGTGGCGCGGGGTTTGCGCTGCGTCCGGAAACGACTTCTGGACGGATTAAAAGACCTGGGGCCGGAAGATCTGGGTCTGTCCTCCGGGAGTCGGTGTACCGCGTTTTCCCCCAAAAGCTTGATGATCTGGTCTAGATCCTCTCCGAAGAGAAACTTACCTTTAAACGGCAGAGATCCCAACCGCGCCTTTGATGATGAGTCCGCTGACCAGTTGTGGAGCCACAGGAGGCGCCGTGCCGAAACCACCGACACCATCGATCTAGCCAGTACTCTCACCAGGTCGTAAAGGACATACAGGACCAGATTTGGGCCATTCCGGGGTCAAAACAATATTCAGATCACAATAACCCCAGACACCTTGGTAAGCCATTTTTGATAGGGGAGCCAAGTTAGCGCAAAGTGGGACACTCTTTTATGTTTATAAGCTGTGATTTGGGATAATCTATAGATCCGCCGTACTTTTCGTTGGATGTCCTCTATTTTAGGGAGGGTGGGGGATTTCCACAAGCGCGCTATCTCACAACGGCTGGCTGTGAAGACATAGTGGACTAACTGATTAGAAGGCTGCGACATTCCTTGTATCGCCCTACCTAACAGCCCTTGTGCAGGTGTGAAAACAGGCAGTCCAGGAAAAATTGCGCTGAGCCAATTATGCACCATCCCCCAAACTATCTGAACATGGGAGCAGGCCCAACACATGTGAAAAAAGGTGCCCTCCTCTGTACAGCCTTGCCAACATGTATCTGGATAAAGAGGCGTATATTTATGCAATTGTGAAGGACACCTGTACCAACGATATAACAGCTTATAGGAGTTTTCAATAAGAGAAGCCGCAATATGTCCCCTGCCTAGATTCTGAAATATCGATTTCCAAATTTGAGGGGTCCAGCTGACCTGGAGGTCTTGCTCCCAAGCCTTTTGAAATGTGAAAATGGTGGTATCCTGTAACACTAACATTTGGTACAACCGGGACAAGATTCTAGTACTGCCATGAGCCCTCTCACATAACTTTTCAAAATCGGATTCACCCTGAACCAAATGTGTAGCAAGCAAGTTAGTCCTAGCAAAGTGCACCAGTTGAACATAGGAGTACCTGGCCGACTCAGGTAAGTCATAAACCCGATGAAGATCAGCAAAAGGGCGCAAAGAGGAGGAGCCCCAAATATGACCCCATATCCTGATGCCCCGTCTCCTCCACTCTGAATAAGCTGCACTCTCAAATCCCGGACAAAAAGCCTTATTGGAGTAAATATGTGTGCTTCTATGATACAGTAAAAACTTTTTTAAATATATCTGAAGCAGAAAGCCTGTGAGGGAGTCAGTTGGACCGTTAGATGATCAAGGGGTTAAAGGGGCACTTAGAGAAGATAAGGCCAAAGATTAAATGATTTCTTTGCTTCGGTGTTTACTGACGAGGAAGTTGGGGAGGTATCCGTAATGGAGAAGGTTATCATGGGTAATGATTCAGATGGACTGAATCAAATCACGGTGAACCTAGAAGATGTGGTAGCCTGATTGACAAACTGAAGAGTAGTAAATCACCTGGACTGGATGGTATACAGCCCAGAGTTCTGAAGGAACTAAAAAATGAAATTTCAGACCTATTAGTAAAAATTTGTAACCTATCATTAAAATCATCCATTGTACCTGAAGACTGGAGGATAGCAAATGTAACCCCAATATTTAAAAAGGGCTCCAGGGGCGATCCGGGAAACTACAGACTGGTTAGCCTGATTTCACTGCCAGGAAAAATAGTGGAAAGCGTTCTAAACATCAAAATCACAGAACATATAGAAAGACATGGTTTAATGGAACAAAGTCAGCATGGCTTTACCCAAGGCAAGTCTTGCCTCACAAATCTGCTTCACTTTTTTGAAGGAGTTAATAAACATGTGGATAAAGATGAACCGGTAGATGTAGTATACTTGGATTTTCAGAAGGCATTTGACAAAGTTCCTGATGAGAGGCTTCTAGGAAAAGTAAAAAGTCCCCATTTTCAGGTAGATTTTTTAAAATTGCATGCGTTAAAAATGGGGGTTACGCACGTGGCTGGGCCTTGTGCCATTCATTGCTGTCCCGGCGTGCGCAACTTACTTCAGGTTGGGCCCTGAAGTAAGTTAGAAGACAAAAGCAAAAAAAAGGGAAAAGGTACGATTTAGTCATGGGATAGACAGCGATGTCCTTTCGTGGATTGCAAACTGGCTAAAAGACAGGAAACAGAGAGTAAGATTAAATGGACAATTTTCTCAGTGGAAGGGAGTGGACAGTGGAGTGCCTCAGGGATCTGTATTGGGACCCTTACTTTTCAATATATTTATAAATGATCTGGAAAGAAATACGATGAGTGAGATAATCAAATTTGCAGATGACACAAAATTGTTCAGAGTAGTTAAATCACAAGCAGATTATGATAAATTGCAGGAAGACCTTGTGAGACTAGAAAATTGGGCATCCAAATGGCAGATGAAATTTAATGTGGATAAGTGCAAGGTGATGCATATAGGGAAAATAACCCATGCTATAATTACACAATGTTGGGTTCCATATTAGGTGCTACAACCCAAGAAAGAGATCTAGGTGTCATAGTGGATAACACATTGAAATCGTCGGTGCAGTGTGCTGCGGCAGTCAAAAAAGCAAACAGAATGTTGGGAATTATTAGAAACGGAATGGTGAATAAAATGGAAAATGTCATGATGCCTCTTTATCGCTCCATGGTGAGACCGCATCTTGCCAGGTTCTTATGGCCTGGATTGGCCACTGTTGGAAACAGGATGCTGGGCTTGAAGGACCCTTGGTCTGACCCAGTATGGCATTTTCTTATGTTCTTATGTTCTTAAGGTCCGCCGAACCTGAAAACAAAGAAAAAATCCCCAAGACTTACCCCAACTGGAGAAGCAAGAAGCAGAAATAGGCAAGCCCCAAAGAGGCAGAACTGTTTGCAAGATCTGGAGGGGCAGTGCTTGTTAAGAGTAGAACTAATTACTGTTTTGTTTTTTTTTAAACAAACTTGATCCAACACCAGAGACTATCATTAAATAGAAATAGTGAGAAAGAACAAAAGTTCTGCAATCCCAGGGGAGCTGAAGCTCCCCAACTCCTATCTGCTGTAGTCAGAAGAATACTGAGAAGCCACTGAGGGTGCACTGGCTTATAGAGCAGCACCCTCTGAAGCTTTGTTCTGACTCCATCTTTTTATATGGCTATTCCTCACAATTGTCTGCAATAAATTGGTAGTTTTTTCCCCATAGTGGTTTTGGTTGGGCAATTATTTGTTTGCTATGATGTAGAGGAAGATGGATATTCATAGTCCCTGCAATGACCCCTCTACATCCTCCCATGCAAGCATTTTTGTTTGAAAAGGAAGCCTGTGCCAGAAGATAAGGAGCCATTATGGGGACTGTGAGGATATGCTGGCACACAGTCCTTGTACTCAATGGTTATCTGCAGATACTGGGACTGGCATCCGTTCCAGGCTCTCTTGAAAACCTAGTTACTGCAGGATAGCAAGATGGAGGAGAAGGGAATGTAGGCAGATCCCTCCCTGAGGGGAAGAAGGAAAAGAGACAATCTCTGTTTTTGCTCCTCTTCAATCATGCTATCCTAAGTAACCACATCTGCTTCCTAGTGGTTCGCAAAGCACCATTCTAAAAATAAAATCAAGTATTGCAATTTGTTTATATTTTTAGTTTAGCTCTTAAAATACATTATAACTATTGAAATATATATATATTTCTTAAATATAGGAATTTTCTAAGAAATGTATAAATGTATTAGTTATTGATTACATATTTTTGTTTAGGTTTGTTAGCAGCAGGAAAGACCACTGGCCAGACAATTCGCGATCTTCAAAAGTGTGAATCCCCACCTTTGCCAGCAGGTAAGGAAAGGAAAGCATAAAATGACATTAAATATTGTTAATAGTTTTCTGAATTAAGCTTAGTGTATGTATTCCAGCATTTTGGATTCCTGAATTGTGAGGCCAGCCAAACATATACCATGCATGTCAGGCCTATGTAACACTCATTGTTCCATGAGAATCACAGTAAACTATTATTTCTTTAACAAAATTAAAGCTAGAAATTAAAATAGCTTTGAAGAAATATAAAAGGAAAAGTGAGAGTAAGAGTAGAAGACAGTTGTAGCCAATAAATAAAAGAAGTTGTTTTATAGGAAAAATTTAATAATGATACTTTATAGCAGAATGTCATAGATGAAAACATTTGCCAGATGGCAGAGAACATGTCAAGTTGTCATGGACAGAAGAAAATGGTACAATAAATACAAGACAGGCAAGCTGTTAGTAACCTCTGTACAAAAACTGCCAGGAGCATCATCAGAGAAACAGCAGATTTGAACATCTCAGCAGGAATCAAATAGGCACTGTATATTGAAAGTGACTTTAAGATGCACTATAGCCATAGCCACTTTCATTGAGGTGAAGAAGACAGGTTTTGCAGAGATACAAGTAAAGAACCTTACAAATGTGATAAATAATATAAAACTGCTGCTAGTTGTAAATGGAATTCACTGTAAGGAGAGAGGCATTATTAGTGGTATGCCACAGGGATCGGTCCTTGTACCAGCTCTTATCAACATCTTCATAAACAATATTACTGAAGGACTGTTGGGAAAGGTTTGAAGTTTTATAAATGGTACCAAAATCTGCCACAGGGTAGATACCCAGGAAGGTGTGGAAAACATGAGGAGGGATCTAACAAAGCTTGAGGAATAGTCCAGAGTCTGACAGCTGTTATTTAATACTAAAAAATGTAGGGTTATGCCTTTGGGCTGCAAAAACCCAACAGCTAAATTTTAAAACGCCGGCGCGCAGGTATGCGCCAAAGACCAGCTCGATTCAAAAGGGGGCGGGCCAGGGGAGGAGTCTGGGCAGGGCGTGGACAGGCCAGAATAGGGCGAGCTGGCAGCTGGCCAGCCTGCGCAACTGACTGCTCAGGAGAGCAGGTACGTATAAAACAAAAGCTAGCTAGAGGGGTTTTAGGGGTCGGGGTGGAGAGGGGAAAAGGGAGGCAGGGTAGGTTGGTGATTAAGGATGTTCTCTCCCAGTCTGCTTCTTTATTGGAGTGGACTGGGAGGAACCACGGAAGGAGGGAACTGGGGAAGGCCCTATCGCGTCGCTGCGCACTTCTAAGAAAATTCCCCCCACTGAGCGGGCGAGTCGGAACCTGCACGCATATGCGCGCACTGATATAAAATCGGGGGTGCATGTGCATGCGGGTAGCAGATTTTATAACATCTGCACGTCAGCACGCGCATGTTATACAATCGGCGCATCCATGTGCGTGTGCCAGGAACCGCGCATATAAGGATGCCCGTGCGAAGGTTTAAAAATCTATCTTCAAGGGAGCGGTACAGTATGGGGACAGAATTCTTCTATGCATGATACAAGAGCGGGGTCTAGGAGTGATCGTATCTGATGATCTCAAAGTGACCAGATAGGTGAATAAGGTGATGGCAAAATCCAGAAATATGCTTGGATGTATAGAGAAGAATGGTCAGCAGCTAAAAGGAGGTGATATCGCCCCTGTGTAAGTCTCTGGTGAGACTCATTTGGAATGCTATGTACAGTTCTGGAAACTGCAACTTCAAAAGCATATAAATCTACTGGAATGGTCCAGAGGGTGGCTACTAAAATGGTCATTGCTCTTCATTTCAAAGCTATATACCCTAGAGGAAAGGTGGGATGGGGAGAAATGATACAGACATTTAAATACCTCCAGTGTATCAATGCACAGGAGGTGAGCTTCTTTCAATGGAAAGAAGGCTCTGGGATGAAGATTAAAGGGGATAGACTCAGAAATAATTTAAGGAAATATTTCTTTACAAAAAGGGTGATGGATGCGTGAAACAGGCCTTCCAATGGAGATGATGGAGACAGACAGTATCCAAAGTCAAAAAAATATGGAACAAGCACAGGGAATTTCTCAGGGAGCATTAGGGATTGTAGAGCTGAGCAGCTGGTGTTCATAGGCAGACTAGATAGGCTCTATGGTCTTTTTTCTGTTCTGTTTCTATATTCCTATGTAATTGCATTAAATGTAACAGTAAAAAATTTGGAAAAGTATTGTAAGGCACTTAAATTAATAAAAGCATTTTAGACTTACAGTATGAGACAATTCTGGTATTTCAACTTGGTTCATGCTGTGCTTGTACTCTTAACACTTTTGCTTCCTGTTGAAAATCCAGCATTGTCTCTTGCTGTTGCCCAGTTCAGGATAAGCCATAAAGGTGCAGTGCTGATTTCCATGTGGCTAATTAAAATCGTGTGCAGCCTCCAATAAAGTCTTGTCCCCTTTCTGGAGATGTTTTGCTGTTGCTGTAAGACACTGAAAATATGAATAGAAACCCTATACCAAAAGCCTTTCAAAAGTATCTAAGAACACCAATGACAAAAGTCAAATATTTTTTATAGTGCCAATAAAAATTAGGTTTCTGCAAAAACCATGGTTAATATAAGAGGGTGGTATTCACCTACATAGAATGAATACCTGTTTATACCAAACAAAACAGGGAGAAGTTAGGTACCAAAGATAATTAAAATATATCACAGTCCAACTAGAAAATATGTATACTGAAATCAAACAAGTTTCTGGAAATCCTGCTTCAAAAGGAAGAAAATACCTCAGAACAGAGGCACACATAAAACACTACAGAAGGGCTCAAAATTATTAATCATAGAGCAACTTCTCCGCCCCAAAACTGTAAACATCATTTTAGTTTTAGCAAAATTTAAACAGGTGTGAACATTTTTTTTCATACATAATGAAACATAAAAATATCAAATTTACAGTTCATGTTCCAAGAAGCAATCAAAGATTATCAGTAACAAACAGAGCACTAGCTTGAAGTAATGCAGGCACAAAATCAAAGAGCGCACGGGATAACCTTATATTTAAATGCTATAGCCAAACAAAATCCAAAAGATTTTTGTCCAATCAAAATACAGACTCAGGTACTTTTGGTGCCACTTTGCCCAGGGGCAGTTCTATAATGAGGCAGGGTGAGTGGCCACTTCAGGTGGCAAGATTTTGAGGCGGCAGAATTGCCCCTGAAACCTTCCTACCCCAGTCGCCTCACCCTTCATTCAGGTAAACTTTGGCAGCAGGAAAACCTGCAGTGCTGGCGGCTAGGAGCAGCGACATGCTGGCGGGATTTCTATTCCCTGTCAGCAAAAGAAAGGTTCCGTGTCGTTTGAAAGATTTGGTTATGCTGGCCAATCCATGGCGTGGCCAGCATAACCGGGAGCTCTTCGGATTTGGCTTGGAGACTCCAGAATTCTAAAGGAATTGCTGGGTCTCTGGGCCAGCAGCAGGAAATTTCGGGCACTGGCATACTGAGGTGAGGGGGGGCTTTATTTTCCCATCCCACCCGGTGGCCGAATTGAAGAAGGTACATGGCCACCAACATTGTTCCCTAATGTGTGCTGCAGTGCACAGCTCAGCCCCCTCCCTGCGCCCACGGGTGCAATAAGACCAGCGGGGCTATGGAAGAGGAGACGAGGCCCATGGCTGCCGGGAGATCTCATCCCACTCGGCAGCCTAACTGAAAGAGGCCCCAGCCACCGGGAGATCCTGTCCCGCCCGGCAGGTGAAATAGAGTAGGCCCCGTAGCCGCCAAGAGATCCCATCCAACCTGGCAGCCCAATTGAAAGCGGCCCTGCCGCCGGGGGATCCCATCCCGCCCAGCAGGCAAAATCAAGGAGGCCCCGTGTTCGCCAGTGAATTGCATCCCGCCTAGCAGCCCAATTAAAAAAAGGCCCCGGCCACCGGGGATCGCATCCCACCCAGATGCCAATAGAGGAGGCACAACGGCTGCCAGGGGATTGCGTCCTGCCCAGCGGCCCAACTAAAGGAGGCCCCATGTTGGCAGGGGATCAGTCCTGCATGCTTGTTAAGAGAGCATGTGTGTGTAAGCATGTGTGTCTGAGAGAGAGGACGCATGTGTGTGTACATGTAAGCATGTGTGCTGAGAGAGAAGAAGCGTGAGCATGTGCTTGAGAGAGAGGGAGCCAGTGTGTGTGTCTGTGTGTGTGCAAGAGTGAGTGGGAGCCAGCATGTCTGTATGCCTGAGAGAGAAGGAGCCAGTGTGTGTGTGTATGAGCGAGTGGTGGTGGTGTGTGTGTGTATATGAGAGGGTGGTGGGGGGGTGTTTGTGTGTATGAGAGGGTGGTGGGGTATGTATGTGTTTATGAGAGCATGGTGGGGCTGGTGTGCGTGTATGAGAGGGTGGTGTGTGTGTGTGTGTGTATATATGAGGGTGTGCGTCTGTGTGTATATGTGTATATATGAGAAGGGTGTTTGTGTGTGAATGAGAGGGTGTGTGTGTGTGTGTGTATATGTATATATGAGAGGGTTTTTGTATGTGTGTATGTGTGTGTCTATGAGGGAGAAGGCCTGTGCACATGTGTGCGCGTGTATAAGAGTACCTGTATATATGTGTGTGAGAGAGGTTAAAGTTTGTGTACCCTCCTCCAATCTACGACCATCTCAGGAGGACAGGAAATCTAAAGTTCCCAGGTTTGGAGAGTGGGAGATTTTTTTTTAACCTTGTTAGCTTTAATTATTACAACAACCTGGCTTTAATCTGTTTTCTTAAAGGAGGTGTATTGGTGTTTAGGGCCTGATGTAAAATTTGCAATATGGCTTTTTCATAGATTGAGTGACGGCATTTATGACATGGAAGGCTTACTATATTGGAATTGTAGTTCAGTTTATTCCTGGCTTTCTGTGGGCCAAGTCCACACCCAATGCACTTTACCATAAGCCTGATACCATATGGGATCCAGTAAACCTCCTTGATTACTATGCGAAAAGTAGTTTATTAAGTCTATTAAACTATCCTTATTATTGAAAGTGTGTTTTTTTGCAGTACCTATAAATATATATAATATATAGGCATACACTGAAGATTGTACTTTGTCTATTTTCCATAAGCAATCTGCTTTTTTAGGTTGGGGAAGTTAATAAATTTAAAAAATGGAAAATAATGCATAAGTTTTAATTATGTGAGGTGGAGAGGGGAGGGAACAGGAAATGAAAGGCTTTAAGGTTTGTCTAGGGCATCTAATACCCTTGTATCAGCCCTAAGAGCAAGCGTGTCACACACAGAGACTCCCACCATTCACTAACCTCTAACACCCCCAGGGGCAGATCCTGGAGAAGGGTGGGAGGCAGGCAACAGGGAATGGAGGAGTCCTATTTCTAGACTGAGGAGGTGGGACAGCCAAAGGCCGGCAGACATGCAGAATTTACGTCTGCTTCTTAGAGCACATAAGTAAAAAAACAAAAAAATTTAGAAAAAAAATTTAGGGAGGGTTTAGGGGTCAGCGAGGAGAGGGGAAAAGGTTGGAGGGGCAGGTACGGGTATAGGGAAGCTCCCTCCCAGTACGCTCCTTTATTGGAGCGGACCTGGAGGGAACTCAGAAAAAGGCAAATCGTGTCAATGCGTGCAGTTTCAAAAATACCCCCCCTGCACGCAGAAGAGCCCACATGGATATTAAAATCCAGCGCACATGTATGCATGGGAACCGGATTTTATAACATGCACACACCAACAAGCGCATGTTATAATATAGCCGCGTTCATGTGCAAGCGCTGGAACTGCACGCACATGGACGCGCGTGTTTTTTAAAAATCTACCCCCTAAGTTTTAGATAATTTAGGGTAAAGTCTACTTATAAAATGTATGCTCAGACTTCTCCCCACTATGCACATTTACTTTATAAAATTACCCTTATCGGTGTACTGAAATAATCTCATTAGGCCCAATATTCAAAGCACGTTCAGCGCTATTTAGCCAGATAAGCGGAACTTATGTGGCTAAGTAGTGGCCTCTGAATGCACGCCTATGTTCAGCCACTGCCGCTTAGCTGTATAAGTCCCTTATATGGCTAAAAGTTACATGCACAAAAGTAGGCATGTACTGGGTGGATCAGGGGTGAAGCAAGTTAGCCATTCTTTTTCCCCTCTCCTCCCTGACCCCCTAAACCCTCCCTAACTTATATGGCTAACTACCGATATTTGGAGTTAGCCGCATAAGTTTACATCTAAGTTTAGATGCCCCATAGAGCAGGTGTATGCTTAGCCGGGTAGACTTATCTGACTAAGGGCTGGATTGCGAAATGGGGGGGGGCGGTCCTGCGCTAAAAGGTGTAGTTATTGGGCGCGAAATAGGCAGCGAAAAGGCTCCTTACCTTTTCGCTGTCCACGCCATCCTCGCAGAGTCGGTCCCTGTGATGCCCCAACTCCTCCTCTTCTGGGGCTGTCTCCGCCCTGACGTGGGTAACGCAGGCATGCGCTACCTTCGCTAGCTATCGCAGGTTTGTGCTGTTAGCGCAAGCCTGTGATAGCCTTAGAAAACAAGGCCCTAAGTGCGTACAGATAAGTGTATATTCAGCGGCTTGGCCGTGCCACTGAGTATATATAGTAATTTAGCTGGATTAGCCATATCCAGTAAGTGCAGAAGTGAAATTGCACTTGTCTTTTGTCTGCAGTTTTTGGGTTGGAGGTTTGGGTTAAATGGTGTGTGGGGGGCGGGGGGTGGGGGCAGGGTAACATGCTGGAAGTCTGGATGAACTAATGGAGGTGCTGGAGAACTGGTGTTTACAAATACTACCACAAGTAAAGATTTTCAGATGCAGAGTATACTAATTCTTTATAAAATGCATGCCTTTGCATATAACCTTGTATTATTATATGCACATGTTGTTATGCATGTAAAATATATGCACATAATTTTATAAAGTGGCCAGAGAAAGTATTTGTTTTCCTGCATTATAAATATATGTGCGAACTGAATTATGTGTATACTTAAGTACATGATCTTTTCTGTGCAGCTCTTGCCACACAGTTTATGAAATACTAGCTGAAATCTGTGTCCATTTGCACGCACATTTGACAACTTACACAGATTATTAAAAATTGGGCTCCTTATCCTAACCTTGAGTTTGTGATTTATTATTTTCCCTATATAGGCACTTGGTAATCAATTGTAATTGTAGACATTTGAACTAATAGAAATGAACTTAAGTAATATGACCATTGGCTATCATGTAATGAGTTTAGAATTAAAAGCTTTAATTGCCATTTTTTAAAGTATTTTAATTTTAAAATGCAATATAATTAATACCTTTTGGGTTTTTCTTTTCTAGTGGAAGAGGATTTGATCTGTTTTGATGATGCAAAAATTGAAGCTCTCAAGTACCCATCAATGCTTAGTAAAAATCAACCATTGTCTTTCAATTTTGTTTTGTATGGCTTGCCGAACCTGATTGTTATATAATTCATTTATTTCAATATTCATTATAAATTTGAGTTCAACTGTTATACTGTGTGCATTTTTGTCTCTTCATGATCAAATGCATTACTGCCTTAAATATGCTGGTCTAGTTACTTCATTAGATTCTTGCAAATAGCATTAGGAAATAAGTTTTCTTTGGTTTTGATATAGATATTCAAAATAAATTGTCTGCTAAAATGTTGCATTGTTTTCAGTGCTTTGTAAGAATGAAAATGTAGAAAGTAATGTAAGTGTGGCAACATAGAGAATTTACCCTTTAGCGAGTAATGTCTATCATCAGGAATACCCTAGACTTTGTAGGCAAACACTATTAATATGTATTATACAATATCAGGTCCATCAACATACATAGTAATATACAAAATACATTTGAATGGTTAAAAGACCTCTGCCCCAGTGAATTTAGAAGCTAGATTTAAATACAGAGATATTAGAAGGTTTCTATAAGAGTTGGTATATTGGGAAAGCAAAATTTTTATAAGGAAGAATCATCTTCAATTCCCAAGTTTGATCTCCTTGTTAAATGTAACTTTGCCTCCTCTGATTGCTCTATTGTTAAATGGTTGTTAAGAGTGTTATCCCCAAGTTCCATGTAAACCGATTTGATATGACAATAGTCATGAAGGTCGGTATATAAAAGAATTAAATAAATAAATAAATAAATAAATAAATAAATAAATTGTTATATTTTTTTTTATATAATTTTAGTGATGCCTTGAACCTTTTAGCTGTTTACTCTGTGGTGAGGTGTAGTCTACTGGGGATAGATGTAGGAATAAGGGATAAGGCTTTTGATGTATATTTAAAAGAGATCCCTGATGTGCTACATTGCAATGGCTGACCTTTGTTTTCAATTTAAAGTTTTGCTTGTTTGCTTGTTCAGTTTCACTTAAAGGTCAACTAAGAGGCTGTAGGTAAATTTACAAAAACAAAATAAAATTTATCTTTTGAGCCATACATTACTGAGATGTATTGTACAATGTGGTAATACAATAAAGCAGCTCATATACCTTCTAAAATATTATTTTGGATGCCACAGAGACAAAAAGGTAACATGAAAGATAAATAGAAAGTTTAACGTAACCTCAGAGGAAACCAGTAATAAAACTGAAATTTTAGTATGAATAAAGTTAAGCAAATTGAGGGAGACAAACAATAGTGCTTTCATACTCATGAAACTGATAAATAAGAGGAGAATTTTCAAAGGAATTTCCAGGGTAACTAAGCAGTAAAAGAGGAGCAAACTCCATGGATACTTTTGTACCAATAGTCTTTACTGACCCCACATTACAAACTCCCTGGGGAGTTTTCCTTTAAAAATTAGCTTGTAGTTTCTTGGATACAAAGTATCCCTGGACCTGCAAACTAGTTGGGCAGTTTAAAATTTTCCCCCAAAAAATATAGCATAAGAATAATGTAATCGTTAGCCCTACAGCAATCAATAACACAAGAAAACAACACAAAGGGGCGGATTTTAAAAGCCCTGCTCGCGTAAATCCGCCCGGATTTACACGAGCAGGGCCTTGGGCGCCGGCGCGCCTATTTTCCATAGGCCTGCCGGCGCGCGCAGAGCCCCGGGACTCGCGTAAGTCCCGGGGTTTTGTGTCAGGGGCATGTCGGGGGACGGGGCCGATCGACGCAGCGTTTTGGGGGCGGGATGAGGCGTTTCGGGGGCAGGCCCGGGGGCGTGGTTTCGGCCCGGGACGGTCCAGGGGCGTGGCCACGCCCTCCGGAACCACCTCCGGGTTGCGTCTCGGCGTGCCAGCGGGCCGCTGGTGCGCGTGGATTTACGTCTCCCTCCGGGAGGCGTAAATCCCTGGACAAAGGTAGGGAGGGGTTTAGATAGGGCCGGGGGGGTGGGTTAGGTAGAGGAAGGGAGGGGAAGGTGAGGGGAGGACGAAAGAGAGTTCCCTCCGAGGCCGCTCCGATTTCGGAGCGGCCTCAGAGGGAACGGAGGCAGGCTGCGCGCCGATCCTGGATTTTAGCAGATACGCGTGGCTACGCGCATATCTACTAAAATTCAGCGTACTTTTGTTTGCGACTGGTGCGCCAACAAAAGTACGCGAACGCGCATTTTTTAAAAATCTACCCCAAAGAGAATTGGGCCTGATTTTCAAAAACATTTACGCACTTAAAAATGGGTTTACATGTGTAAATGCACTTTATCCATGTAAGGGGACTTTTGAAAATTGCTACAATATATGAAATTGAATTGCCATTGGATTTATCCATGTAAATTTACATGGGTTTTGAAATTTGCTACAATTGTAGTTACATTTACACGTGTAAATCCTTTTGAAAATTATCCCCATTTTGTATAAAATCTGTCTGACATGATCATGTTTCAGCTGTTTTTAAAGGGAAACCTGGTAAAGGGTATGGTCCCATACATACAGGCAGATGCAATATGGACACGCTAGAAATGTACGTCCAAACTGGGTGCATGTTTTTTTTAATGCGTGCACAATCACTTCTCCTGGGCGCCTGATGCAATAAGCAAATGACTTGCCGTGCTAAAAAGAACGCACTAGGGATAAATTGTGCGGCCCTAGCATGTCCCTGGCATTGGGTGCCCAGGAGACATGGCTGAGTGCAGGTTAAGAAAATGGGCGCTTAATTTTACGAGCATCTAGTTTTTCCTGCTGCAGCTATTTTACCAGCATATATGCACGCACAATATACACGGTCTGGAGCATGTATATTCTGAGCATGTATGTATGCCCCCCAATATTTTTATTTAAGTCAAGACCTTTTTTTGCACGATGCTGCTTTCTGTGGTTCTTCCTACTTAGTATCGCGGTGATACTAAAAAGGAAGAACTGCAGAAAACCAATTGGGTTGGTTTTTTTTTAAATTGAGCTCTTAGGGGCAGATTTTAAATACTTGCGCGATCGCGTACTTTTGTTCGCGCAGCAGGCGCGTCGGCCGGCTGCCCCGCTCCGTGGTCCAGTCCCGGGGGCTGTTCCAGAGGCCGCGGCCACGCCCCCAGAACGCCCCCAGGCCGAAACCACGCCCACGTTGCCGCCCACGAAATGCCGCGCCCCGCCCCCTAAACGCCACGTCATCCCGCGACGCCCCCACCATGCCCCCGATAGGAAGCCCCAGGACTTACGCGCGTCCCGGGGCTCTGCGCGTGCCGGCGGCCTATGTAAAATAAGCGCGCCGGCGCGCGAGGGCCCTGCGCGCGTAAATCCAAAAGGATTTACGCGCGCAGGGGTTTTAAAATCCGCCCCTCTACGTGCAGGAAGACTTAAAAATTTTATGGGTTAAAAAGTGCACCTCAGGCACAAAGGATTTTTTGCATTGCAGGGTAATAGCTAATTGCTGCATATACATGGCATTTACATGTGATGAGTGCTATTAGCTATGCCTTTGTTTGGATGCATGTTTTGGACATGCCGATCCCCTTATTACATTGAGAGTTATGGACACATGCCCAAAATGCACGTCCAACCGCTCATTAAGCTGTGCTGCACGCACTTTATTGCATCGGCCTGAGAAATTGCTAAAAAACATTACCAGAACCCATTGCAGCCTGCTTCTCACGGGTCTCCCAGTGAACCATCTCTCTCCACAATAATTTATCCAAAATTCATTTGCATGACTTATCTTTTATCAAAGTTGCTACACCCATAAGAATATAATATTTGCCATACTGAGTTTGGCCAAAGGTTCACAAAGCCCAGTATCCTGTTTCCGACAGAGGCCAATCCAGATCACAAGTACCTGACAAGATCCCAAAAGATGGATATTTTCCATGCTGCTTATCGAAGGATAAGAAGTGGATTTCCCCAAGTCCACCTTCTTTCTTGTAATGATGCCATCCAATGGGTTTGTGCTGGAGGTAATTAACTCCAGCACATCCTCTCCAGTGGAGGGCACCATTTTGCTGTATGGCAATGCTGTACGGCAAGGCCATTCAGCAAAATGATGCTCTCTGCTGAGGAGGATACACTTGAGTTAATTTACTCCAATGTGACCCCAGCAGACAGCGTCGTCAGAAGAAAGAAGACAGAAGACCTAAGAAGAGGACCTCCAAGGCTAGGGCGCCAGGCCTGGGCCTGACTCTAGGCTGAGGTCCAGACTTTGAGACCTGGCCTTCAGGCCGAAACTCCGGCATTGGGCCTGGGTCCTGGCCAAGGCCCCAACATCGGCACCTGGCCTCTGGGCCAGGCCACAGCATTGGGCTTGGACTTGGACCTTAGCCTAGGCTGAGGTCCAGGCATCAGGACCCAGCCTCCAGGCCAGGCCCTGGTGTCAGACCTGAGGGGGGGCCATGGCCCTGACATCAGGCCTGGACCTGGGCCCGGGGTCCAGCATCGGGACTCAGCCACTAGGTTGGGCCCTGGTATTGTGCCTACGTCTGGGCCAAGGCCTAGGTGTCAGGACCTGGGCTGTGTCCTAGGCTGAGGCCCAGGCATCAGGACTTGTTCTCCAGACCAGGCCCCAACGTATGGCCTGGGCCAGTGCTCTGGTCTAGGCCGAGGCCCAGGCATTGCAACCTGGCCTCAGGTCTGGGAGTAAACCAAGGCCCAGGCATTGGGCCCTGGTCTCCGGACTGGGCCCGGGCTTTGGCAAAGGCGAGGCACCAGTATCAGGCTTAGGCCCTGGCGTCAGGCCGAGGTGCCGGAACTAGGCCTCCAAGCCTCGGCCTTGCGTACATCTTAGGCCAAATTTGTGGTGACTTACCATTGCCTGAGTCTGGGCCTAGGCCTCACCACCAGATCCCCACCAGACTGGGTAAGTGGGGCTGGGAAGGATCTTGGTTCTGGCATTTTTACGGGTGAGAGGGATGGTTAGTGGAGTTAGGGGGCCTTAGGAGGTCCCTTTTCCTTTTTTTTTCCTAAATGTTTGACTCATTTTTTTAAACAAAATAAGCAAATCAAACATTAAATTGAATTGAACTTCATGGGGGAAACCCCCACCCCCGACAAGGAACTGAAAAACAAAATAAATGTTTTACCTCCTCCACATCCCTAATGTTTTTCACAATGAAAGTCAATTTTTGTTCTTTGTAACAAACCAAAAATTGGCTTGCCTCTATATATCCAAAATATTGGGATATTTTCAGCTCATTACCAAACAAACACCACACACACAAAATGGGGGGGGGGGGTGCATTCCAGGCCCCTGCTATTGATGACTGTGATTTTCCTGGGTTCATCTGTTCCTGCCATCCTCACAAATAAGTCAGGGCCTCCTTGGGCCCTCCTGCCACTGCCACCAATTAACCACGCCCCTCCGCCATTGGGGCTCCCCTCGGTTTTTATAACATGCGCATGTTATAAAATCGGGCGTAGATTTGTTCGCGCCGGCTTGCGCGAACAAATCTACGCCTGCGCCTATGTTTTAAGTTCTGCCCCAAAGATTTTAGCGTACATTCAGAGAGGCTGAACAACTGTATGGAGACATACCATCGGTAATAGATATAATAGCCCCTGAAGCAGCTCAAAGAACGAAACTCAGCCCGAGTCGGGCTTTTTATGAAATTATGTGCTGAATAAAAACGCCTCTTTTTTTCTTTGGTCGCTACTACAATATTGGATCAGTTTCCGGTTTGATTTTTTGTACAAATCAACTCCTTTTCATCACTTATAAGGTCTAAAATTCTTTACTGATGACAATTTTACAATGGATACCAGGCTCTGAATGTGTCTAAATACTGCTGGATTAGGGCAAATATTAACCACTTCCGTGTATGATGGAGATGGGTTTAATCAGCGCTGCACTGCTCTATGGGGAAATTTGAGACATGTTTCCATTGCAGCGAGATCCCCTGGAGGGACCTTTACCTGGAGACACCCTCCCCAGTGAACATTTACCACCCCACCAAATCCAAACCCACCTCCCAAAAACTCACCCCAAAGAAAACAAAGCAGGAAGCTCGGAGTGGAGTGGATGAGGACATGCAAAGTGAATTGCATGTGCCAAACAAAGCAGAGCCTCATCTCCTTGGCATGAATGCTGCCATGAATCACCATACTCCAGGGCTCATGCTGTAGCTAGGAAGAAGAGGCATGCAGGATTACATATGTTCTCAGAAAAGAATTTCTACATGTTTTAAAGCCTCTGCCGATGACTTTTGTGGCTGTGATGTGGTGAGAACAGAGCCCAGGTACTGGTCTGAGTCTAAGCATCAGGCAGTGGTGACTTTTCCATGGCACACATGATCAGGTCTGAAGACACATTAGTGTACCATGGCACAATGGCTGGAAAATACTGCTTTGCCTAGTGCAGTGATCGTTCACAGATCAAAAACACCGCAGCTGTTAAAATAAAAAAATAGATTGCTCTCTATGCTGCAAAGGCACACAGAGCAACACACACTTTTACTTCTACTTGCTCAATAGTAATTATTCTGTAACAGTAAACAGATTAAATTGCACTTTCTCCTCTCATACAGTGAAACCGTGACAACAAGCAAGAGCCCAGTCTGCATTGCTTAAAATTTCTCTTTCCTGTCCTTTACAAATATTTTTTAAATATTTTAATTGGCTCTGAAAAAGTGCTTCTGAAGTTCTATCTGAAATCCAGCAGTAAAATGACTTAACACAAAGAGGTAGATTTTTAAAGAAGCGAGCGCGTTATAAAATCCGGGGGCCGTGCGCGCTCAAGGGAGGGAACATTAATAGAAACTTTGCAAGCGACGATGCATCCCGGCCTTCCTTAGTTCCCTACCCTAACCTCCCTTCCCCTTCCCCTCTCCTCCCCAACCCCTAAATCGTACCTTTTCCCTTTTTTTGCTTTTGTCTTCTAACTTACTTCAGGGCCCAACCTGAAGTAAGTTGCGCACGCCGGGACAGCAATGAATGGCGCTAGGCCCGGCCACATGCGTAACCCCCGTTTTTAACGCATGCAACTTTTAAAAAATCTACCCGAAAATGGGACTTCTCAAAACTACATGTTGCTTTTAGTTTCGGGTTAAAAAAAAAATGAGGAACTCATTATCCATCCCTGCAGGTGCCAACTGGGATAGGCTAGTTGAAAAATGCTTAACCTTGATTGGTTCTGCTCTACCCTTGTCTTTTCTCATCCTGGCTCCATTCTCTCTGGCTTTATGGCTCCATTCTGTCTGGCTTCAGTAGCTTGCCTTCACTAGAAAAAAAAAGCCTGCAGTTTTGCTTGCCCATGGACTTGAATGTGATCCAAAAATGAACACAAACAAAAATTTTCACTATTTTGATAGCATTGTCCTTTCAATTAATTTAACCAAAACAAAATGAAAAAGCCTCTTTCATTTTGGATTACCCATTTGTTTCAAAGAAATGTTGCAGTCCCAGTCATGGCAGCAGCGACTGGGCCCTTACCTCCTTGGACCCGGTCCATCTCCGAGGGTCTGCGGCCTGTTTCGCGGCATCCCCGCAGGGGGGACGCCGCTGAGAAGCCCTACCTGGACGCCTTCTCCCTAGGCGCGCGCGTGCGCAGTCCGCACTTTTGAAGGCCGTTTCCCGCCACTGGAAGCTCCGCCCCATCGATGACGTCAGACACCGCGGCCTATGTAAGGCCACCGCGGAGCCCAGGACTTTGCCTTGCAACGAGGTTCCTTGCGGTTCTCAGTTGCTCCGTGCCCCGGAGTGCGCTATTTCATTAGCGACTCCGTTCCTGCCTGAGACTTGCGTTCTGTCCGTGCTCAAGTCTTGCTTTTGTCTGGCTTGCTTGCAGTAACCTGTTCTGCTTCAGTTCCAGCTTGTTCCAGGTTCCAGTAGCCAGTCCTGCTTCAGTTCCTGTCTGGTTCCAGTAGCCAGTCCTGCTTCAGCTCCTGTCTGGTTCCAGTAGCCAGTTCTGCTTCAGCTCCTGTCTGGTTCCAGTAGCCAGGCCTGCTTCAGCTCCTGTCTGGTTCCAGTAGCCAGTTCTGCTCCAGTTTCTGCTTGCTTCAGTCCTAGCCTGCTTCAGTTCCTGCCTGTCACCAGAACCCTGCCTGCCTGCTTCAGCTCCAGCTTCAATGATCGCCTAAGTCCCAGCGGCCAGGCTCCTACGGGCTCCTCCCGGGGGAGCACCGGCTTCCAGGGCGAATCACCTAAGTCCCAATGGCTGGACTCCTATGGGCTCCTCCCGGGGGAGTACCGGCTTCCAGGGTGAACCTCACCTTCTGCTCCTGCCTGGTATCCACCTCCCAACCTGTCACTCTCCAGAGACTATAGTACACCTCTCCCCAGACTCTCCCAGGTCGGCCAAAGGGTCCACTAAACACTTCACTCACAACAGATTGCAAGGCCATGGACTCGGCCGAGGTACCAGGATCCCAGGATCTTCCTGGGTTGGCTCTGCAGTTACAACAACAACAACAATACCTGGATGTCCTGGCCGGATCTGATGGGCAATTGGCTGCCCGAATGGATACCCGTTCTTTGCCTGCTGTGGGTTCGAGACCCGAGGATGCAGCCTCACCCGTGACTCAGCTGCCGCCGCCTGCTCGCTACACTGGAGATGCAAGGATCTGCCGTGGGTTCTTGAACCAGTGTTTCGTGCGCTTCTCGCTTTTGCCCCGCCAGTTTCCCACGGACTCCGTCAAGGTAGCGTACATTCTTTCCCTGCTCAATGGAAAGGCCCTGGTGTGGGCCTCCCCCCTTTGGGAGCGTAACGACTCCTCCTTGGACGACTTACAGCAGTTCGTCACCAACTTTCACCAAGCCTTTGACGAACCCGCCCACCAGGCCTCAGCCATGTCAGAATTGCTACAGCTTCGCCAAGGATCCCGTTCCCTGGCGGACTATGCAATGGATTTCAGAACTCTCGCTCAGGAAGTAGGTTGGCAGGATGATAGCCTTAAAGCCATCTTCTTGGAAGGGTTGTCAGGGTGCATCAAGGATGAGATTGCCACCCGGGATCTCCCGGAAGATCTTAATGCCCTCATTGACTTGGCTGCCCGCATCGATCGCCACCTGCAACAGCGAGCACGAGAGTTACGCACGGCAAAGCACAGCCCTGCCCGCAGTTCTCCATGCCCGCTGCCTTCACCCAGGCCTGTCTGTCCTGATGTTTCTGCCTCTGAACCCATGCAGTTGGGACGTGCCCCGCTCTCCCTTGAGGAGAGACAACGCCGCCGCTCGTTGGGCTTGTGCCTTTACTGTGGTCAGAAAGGCCATTTCTTGGCACGCTGTCAGCAGCGTGCAGAAAACTCCAGAACCTAGGAGATCGGGAGGAGCTCCTCCTAGGTTGTGCCACAGCTCCTCAGAGTATGATACCCATTACCTTGGAATATCCCGGAGGGTCCTTGGAAACCCTCGCCTTCCTGGATTCCGGAGCCGGAGATAATTTTATCCAGCAAGACTTGGTCTCTCAACTACAGATTCCTACGCAGAGACGAGAAGTTCCACTCCGGATTACCTCCATTCAGGGAACGCTCCTTCCAGGTCGCATATTGACCGCCACGGCTCCCATCACAGTCCGCACTGGGGCGATCCACTTGGAGGAGATAGCCTTCTTGATTCTCGAAAAGGCTGTCCACCCTGTGGTGCTGGGGCTGCCGTGGCTCCAAAAGCACTCGCCTGTGATCCAGTGGGATACTCTGCAAATCACTAAGTGGAGTCCCTATTGCCTCTCTCATTGTATGAAGGTTCCCAAGCCTCCAGCACTTCTGCTTTTACACTCCGCTCTTGGACCTCCAGTACCATACGAGAACTTTACGGATGTCTTCTCGAAGACTAAAGCAGAGATTCTTCCGCAGCATCGTCCATATGACTGTGCTATTGACTTATTGCCCGGATCTATGCCACCTCAGGGTAGGGTGTACCCCTTGTACCTGCCCGAGAAACGGGCCATGTCTGAGTACATCACTGAGAATTTGGCGAAATGATTCATTTGCCCGTCAAAGTCGCCCGCCAGGGCGGGATTCTTTTTCGTCGGCAAAAAAGATGGCTCCTTGAGGCCCTGTATCGACTACTGAGGGCTCAATGCAATTAACAAACGGGACCGCTACCCTCTTCCGTTGATTCCAGAACTACTTGATCGGCTCCAAGGCGCAAGAGTTTTTACTAAGTTGGATCTACACGGGGCCTACAATTTGGTAAGAATCCGTCCCGGGGACGAATGGAAGACCGCATTCAATACCTGGGATGGGCATTACGAATACCTCGTAATGCCCTTTGGCCTTTGTAATGCCCCAGCGGTCTTCCAACACCTGATGAACGAGGTGCTACGGGATTTGCTCAACGTCTGTGTGATCGTCTATCTCGACGACGTCCTGATGTACTCCCGTGACCTGCCTACACACCGCCAGCATGTTCGCCAGGTGCTCCAAATTCTCAGAGAGCACAGCCTATATGCTAAGCTTGAGAAATGCAGCTTTGAAAAGACTTCCTTGCCGCTCCTGGGGTATATTGTTTCAGCTGACGGCTTCCAGATGGATCCGGCGAAAGTTGCTGCAATTAGGAACTGGCCGCAGCCGAGGGGTCTCAAGGCGTTGCAACGCTTTCTCGGCTTTGCTAACTTTTATCGGCATTTTATTCCCGGCTATTCTTGCATAGTGGCTCCTCTGACTGTGCTCACCCAGAAGGGAGCCAATGCAGTGGACTGGCCTGCCCAAGCCTGCCAAGCCTTCGAGGATTTGAAAAAAGCCTTCTTACAAGACACATGCCTCCACCATCCTGATCTCAGTCGGCCATTCGTGGTTGAGGTCGATGCCTTGAATGTAGCTGTCGGAGTGGTGCTGAGCCAGCACTCTGACAATGGACAGCTTCTCCCGTGTTCCTTTTACTCTAGGAGGTTCTCCCCGGCTGAGAGTAATTACGGAGTCGGCGACAAAGAACTGCTCGCCGTGAAACTTGCCTTGGAAGAATGGAGGCAGTGGTTGGAGGGAGCCAACCACCCCTTCACCATTTACACGGATCATAAAAATCTCTCTTTTCTCCGCCAAGCCCAGCGCCTGAACCCGAGACAGGCCCGGTGGTCTTTGTTTTTTGACCGATTTGACTTCACGCTATATCGCCCTGGCTCAAAGAATGTGCGAGCAGACGCCCTGTCACGGTCCACCGAGATTGAGGAAACCCCTGAGACGCCCCAGTACATTTTGGATCCCAAGAAAGTGTGTCTTGCCGCCACCTCCGTGTCTTCCGAAGAAAAGACCATAGTCCCACGCCTCTCTCGTAGGGCCGTGTTGGCATGGGCCCACGAATCCCTCAATGGAGGGCATGCTGGCCGTACCGGTACGCTAGACCTCCTCAACCGCTTCTATTGGTGGCCAACGGTAAGACAAGATGTTCGTCTCTTTGTCAACTCCTGCCCCACTTGTGCATTGCAAAAACCGCTTGGCAGGAAGCCTAGAGGGTTGTTACACCCCTTGCCTATCCCAGTGGAGCCCTGGACGCACATCTCCACAGACTTTGTGGTGGATCTCCCAGCATCAGACGGGAACACGGTCATCTGGGTTGTTGTGGACCGGTTCTCCAAAATGGCATATTTTGTTCCCCTGTCAAAATTGCCTTCAGCGCCTGACTTGGCTAATTTATTTGTTCCTTAAAGATAACTAGAGTGGGACTTGATATTATTGTAGAAAAGTGTTGGGAACAAACGATATACATACAATAACCCAAAGCTTTTCACACGATGTCAATCTTTTGCGACGCTGCACCACCAAAATTATTTAGGCAAGGTCATTGCCTAAATAATTTTGGTGGTGCAGCGTCGCAAAAGATTGACATCGTGTGAAAAGCTTTGGGTTATTGTATGTATATAATTTATTTGTTCAACATGTGTTCCGACTTCATGGGCTTACCCAGGACATCGTATCAGACCGAGGACCACAATTTACCGCCCGCTACTGGAAGGCATTATGTAAATGCTTCAAGGTCCAGTTGAGTCTCTCATCCGCCTTCCACCCTCAGAGTAACAGGCAGACTGAACGTACGAACCAGACTCTAAAGACCTTCCTGCTCTCCTTTGTCAACGAAGACAAGATGATTGGGCCAAACTTCTCCCATGGGCGGAATTTTCATCCAACAATCATACACACTCCGCTACTGGAAGTTCTCCCTTTTTAGCTGTCTATGGGAAGCAACTTTGGCCGTCCTTGCCCTCGCCTGAACCCAGCGCACTGCCAGCAGTGCATATCTCTGCCCGCCAGCTACTTGCCCTCTGGACGTCTATCCAAAAGAAGATGCAAAGGGCTGCTCTTGCTGCCAAAAGATGAGCAGCAGCCACCGTCAGCCAGCACCAGTCTACCTCCGTGGAGACCGTGTTTGGCTGAACACAAAGAATCTACAACTTCAGATTCCTTCCCGCAGACTCGCCCCCAGATTCTGTGGACCATTCCACATTGCCAAACGCGTAGGAGCCGTTTCCTACTGCTTGCGCTTACCCTCCTCGATGCATGTGCACATTGTCTTCCATGTGTCGCTTTTGAAGCCTCTCATCCTCTCCAGGTACCATCCCCGAGCTCCCGAATCTGCAGATCCTTCCGTGCCAGGAGACACCACCTACCAAGTCCGGGAGGTTCTAGATGTCAGATTCCATCAACGTCGCTGGGAGTATCTCATCGCCTGGGAAGGTTGTGGATCCGAGGACAACACATGGGAGCCAGCTCGCAACATTCTTGATAAGGACTTATTGAAAGCCTTCCATCAGGACTACCCAAGTAAACCCGGGCCTGCTAAGAGGGGACGTAAGAGGGTGGGTACTGTTGCGGTCCCAGTCACGGCTGCAGTGACTGGGTCCTTACTTCCTTGGTCCCTGTCCATCTCCGTGGGTCTGCGGCCTGTTTCGCGGTGTCCCCGCGGCGGCATCCCCGCGGGGACGCCACCGAGAAGCCCTGCCTGGACGCCTTCGCCCTAGGCGCGTGCGCAGTCTGCGCTTTTGAAGGCTGTTTCCCGCCACTGGAAGCTCCGCCCCATCGATGATGTCAGACGCCGCGGCCTATGTAAGGCCGCCGCGGAGCCCAGGACTTTGCCTTGCAACGGGGTTCCTTGCGGTTCTCAGTTGCTCCGTGCCCCGGAGTGCGCTATTGCGTTAGCGACTCCGTTCCTGCCTGAGACTTGTGTTCTGTCCGTGCTCAAGTCTTCCTTTTGTCTGGCTTGCTTGCAGTAACCTGTTCTGCTTCAGTTCCAGCTTGGTTCCAGGTTTCAGTAGCCAGTCCTGCTTCAGCTCCTGTCTGTTTCCAGTAGCCAGTTCTTCTCCAGTTCCTGCTTGCTTCAGTCCTAGCCTGCTTCAGTTCCTGCTGTCACCAGAACCCTGCCTGCCTGCTTCAGCTCCAGCTTCAGTGATCGCCTAAGTCCCAGCGGCCGGGCTCCTACGGGCTCCTCCCGGGGGAGCACCGGCTTCCAGGGTGAATCACCTAAGTCCCAACGGCTGGACTCCTATGGGCTCCTCCCGGGGGAGTACCGGCTTCCAGGGTGAACCTCACCTTCTGCTCCTGCCTGGTATCCGCCTCCCAACCTGTCACTCTCCAGAGACTATAGTACACCTCTCCCCAGTCTCTCACAGGTCGGCCAAAGAGTCCACTAAACACTTCACTCACAACAAGAAATACATATCCTGACTAATTAGCTGTCACCCTGTTCTCTCTATATCCCAATCATCGCAGCAATAATTCTCAGTAGGAGTCCAGAGAGCACAGCTCCCTTCAAAACCTTGTGTGCATTTACTCTGAACCTCACCCATAGGTGCTAGAGTTTGTTTTTTGCCACAATTGCATGCATGAATTTGCAGCGATAACATTTAAGATTTCCTGCAGTATCTTGCTAAGCATTTGTCTCTTTATTACTGACTTTATCTGGGCAATTATTCGATTCATTTCAAGTATGATAGTTTTGTCATTTCATCCAGCAGCCAACTCAAATTATATTTTGCCCTTTAATTCTATCAATAAATTCAGAGAACTATTTTCTTCTTCTCATTTTTTAGGTTACATAAATTTCAGTACAGCTGTTATTTTTTTCATGCTTGAGTATGTTATGAAATGCCACCTCTGTTATCAAAGCTAATTGATAATGTGATTTGTTATGTTGCTGAGACATAATTCAGAAAGATTTTTCAAAGGTTCTGATGAATGGAATAACACTAAATGTTTAATATTTCTTATATGAGTAGACACACTGGAAGGCACAGTATGAAAATCTGTTGCTGCTTGGATGAAATATTTCTAGAAGCTTTTATTCATATTTGGGCATCTGCCAACACCATCACAGTAGACAGCTTATGTTTCTTAAGCACGTTCTTTGAGAATGTATTCCTTAGTAATCTGATGACTTTGTAAGGACAACATATGTGATCTAGAAAAAATAAATACAATTTTAGAATCCAAAAGGCACATACATTGTATTTTTCATGTTACTAAAGCTTATGGTTTGTTTAGATAGTTAATCATTTTTATGTATTTTTGGATTGCAAAAAAACATTTTTGCATGCTGATCTTGATTTAAAAAAATAAAAGAAAACCAGGCATTCTTCATATTCTGATAATTATACTATTTCTTATATACCAATACAGTCTATAAAGAAACCAGATAGAATTACAGTTAAATGGTTAATTATGAATACTTGAAATTACTAATAAAGAGTTGATTACCTACAAAGGTTGATTTATTTCCTGTGAGCTATTTTTGGATACTGTTCTATGTTGGTGTCTTTATTACCAGTATTGCAGAACAGCTGATAGCGGTGTTTTCTTTTTTTTAGTGTACCAATATAGCCTTACATGAACAGCATTGCCATAATTGTTTAATAATTAATATATCTTATGCTTTATTAGAGTGATTTTCATAAAACAAAGGAGTACAAGTGGTCTGGAGAAGTCCGTATAACAGAGTGACATTTAAAATTTATCTTATGAAGGTAATTTTCAAAGCCATTTCTGCAGGTAAAACATGGCTTTGCCCGCAAAAATAGACTTTTACAATACCGCCCACCTGATATGAGGGTAAAAGCATATGCATAGGGCTTGTAAGCGCATACTTTTACCCGCAGGGAACAGAAGCAATCTCAGGGGCAGGGATGGGGAAAGGTTTGCACTTATGTGCATACTTTTGTATTTTAATAGTAGGCACATATTTTTTTCCCAAATTCCCCAAAAAATATGTGCACAAATTAGCAGGAATAAAAGTGTGTGGGTAATTTTGGTGGTATAATTTCCAAAAGGAAAATACATACACGCTTTCTTTTTAACAACTGGTATAAAGTTTGCTGGTAATTAACGTTGAAGCTATGCAGGTTCTTGGAAAATGCCCCTATATGTTGCAAGCAGCATGTAACTTTTCTCCATAGACACTAGGGATGTGCAGCCATAATTGTTTTGTTTTAGTTTTGGGTTTTTTTCATTTTGAGGATATTCTTTTTTTTTTATTTTGTTTTAATGTTTATTGCAATTTGATTTATTGCCCCAGTCCTCCACTGCTACTTTCCAGGGCCTCCCTAAGCACCTGCAATCCCCTTCCCTCCCTTAGAAATCTGCTTGGGCCAGGGACCTTCCCAGCACCCATTGAATCCTTCCTTAGGGATCCACACACAAGAAAAGGCAGGAGTGATTCCCAGTTGCTCCTGCCTCACCAGAATCCTTTAAAAAAAATGAAAACATCCAGCCGCGAGACTGGTGCCAATTGTGATGTCAAAATGTTGCCAGTTTCAAGACCAGACAGCACCATTTTCTTGTATGCCCCTTATGCAGGCTATTGAAAATTACCCGCTAAAGTCTTATTTTAACAATTTTTCAGATTTGTTGATTTGTTTCTACTTTTTCTTAACAGTTCTTCTTATGATTTGTTAAACTCTCAAGTACCTTACCTTTTTGTTTTTCCCAAATGTGCAGTTTTTCACTTTTAATTTCTCAAATGGGGTTTTGTTCTGTTTTTCTTTCACCAGCAGGGAAACACTATCCAATCTGTACAGGCACTTGAATCACAGGGTAATATCTCCAGATGAGTTTGTTTTGCGTACATCATGACAAGAATGAACCTCTCTCATAAGCCAGGGAATGTTGCATATGATCTCAGTCTCAAATTTATGCTATTACTCACCTCAGTACTTGCATTGTGCCAAAATGATGCTCCTGAATCACCTGTAATAACTTCATGCTTTATGAAAAACACTCCCATTGCTTTGATTAGCTCACTGGCTTCAATATACTCCCTTCCCAACATTGTCCCTTCATGTCTGTGTCACAAATCAATAACAAGGTATGCAGCAGAGTTTATAGATTTGTAAGAATGTAATCAAGTCTATAATGTGAATGCTTTTGCTGTGGCTTCTGGAAACAGACTGAGACCACCAACGCATTTAACATAAGCCACATTTTTAAGTCCCTATCAACCTGAGCTGGATTTGAACTGGTAGCCTAGAGGTGAAAGGCTGTGACAATTCCCTTGCATGATCCAGCCCCCATAATGAAGTTTAACTGCATCACTACCACTCATACCAATAAATCCTTTCTTAATATTTTATATCTTTATTCTACTTATGTCCTGTCAATGCTGATGGCTCTAGAGTTACATACAAAATCAAATTGACAAAAAATATATAGCATCTGTCTTAATCATTTTAATCAAGATCTTCATGCTTATTTTTAAACTTTCAAATACAAAAAAAAAAGAAATAATGTTATTCTCTAATGATGAGGTCAAGTCTATTCTCTGTGTATGTCTGTGATCTTTTTTCAATAGAGAGATTGGCCTGAAAATAGAGATAGCATAGTTGGGAAGATTGCTTAGGTGAACGTGAGGGGTTACAGCATGTGGTGGAGCTACTGCATTACTGTTCTTGGGCATCAATGATTTTTTGGCATCAAGACAATTTGGCCAGTATTAGCATGCACTGAAAAGTTTTAATATAAAGAACACTGGAGGTATGAACATTAAATATGGGTCTGGACAACAAAGGAAATAACCTGTTGTTAGGGATAGGTAGGGATATGTGTGGGAAAAAAATTCATTTTGGTTCATTCATTTGGTTCATTGTCTTTGCAATTCATTTTCTTCAGTTTGAGACAAAAAAAATTATTCATTTATTTGTGTCATTCAGTTATTCATTTTCCATTAAAGTCAATGTGGAAAGCAATGCATCCTATTTTGGGCTCTCAGCTGTGCCAGACTTGTGAAAGATGTGGACTCATGATGTCCCCTGCCACTGACAACACTCATTCACTAGGCACACTGGTTGGTGGATAGGAAAGGAAGTGCTGAGCCAAGTGGGCAAGTCTTGCTAGACCATAGCCTTCTGTACCCAGTATGCCAATGGGTCTGTAGCCATGCCCTTAATGGTCTTTGCAAGATAGTGTGTCACCGAAATTTGTACTAGGGTCTCCTGAGTTGGAGGATAAACTCTGCTGCCAACTATTGTAGCTAGCTTTTTGTTTTTGTTTGTTTGTTTGTTTGTTTGTTTGTTTTTTTCAAAGGGGTTTTAATACATGATAAGACTTATTGTGCCACTATTGCTGATGCTGTTAATAGCCCATTGCAGGCAAGAGACAATAGATTAAAATTATATGCATTGTTTGATACCATTTCCCTGGTGTTGACATCATTTCCCGATTTGTTTAGTTTTATATATACACACACACACATATGTATATATATAGATATAGATATACACACATAGCAGTGTGAGTTGTTAGTTATGTCACCTCTTTATATATATAGATATATATAGAATGCTAATGCTTAGAGGTGTGTCACTCTTCTTTTGATAAGATTATATTCTGTGTCAGAAGACACCATTCTGTGGTGGCCACATAGGGGTGTGACAGATAAAGGTGGGGGAGGAATTGTAGCTAACATGCTATTGCTCATGCTGAAAGTCCTGTGCAGAGTGTCACTCTTTCCAGTGCTTTATTCCCACTGTTCCTTCTCCATAGACACTCTAGCCACTTGCATCTCCTTCTGCTAAATTAGATTGTTGAACCAGAAGGTAATACCTTGGGTCATATTGTATGGATATCATGTAAGTATCCAGATGGGTGAGGGGTGTGAATCTATCTTGCACTTGCAATAATTCCATGAACAGCAACACTTCTGCTGCCAGTCCCTGTTCCTTCAGGAAACCCTCTAACCTCTCCTTCAGGAAATTGATATGGAGATGATCTTGCTCAGGGTGGCTGTTATGAAAGTAAGATTCTCTGTGATATCCTTGAAGGCTTCAGGATTCATATGCTCTGAGTCATGTGTACCCAATCATGATGCACCGAGGCTGATTCACATCTATCTCAGTTTCCAAGAACACGTCATGAAAGACTTGACAAGGGCTCTGCTATGTAGAAATACTGGTGCTTCCATCCTGAATAAGCCAGTGCAGAAGCACTCCTACTGCTTCCTGCTTCTTTCAGAGCTGCTGCCCACCCTTAACACTGGTGAAATGCCCAACAGTTTTCCTGCTCCACTCTGTCAGTTTCTTCAGGATTAAACTGCTACATTCCTTCTTGGCCTCCAGGTATAGCAAGTTTGTTGTCACGGTTTAGCCTGTTACGCAGTTTCCCCATGCCAATCTTCCTTCCAAAAGGGGTCCTCAGCAAACCTATTTCCTAGCGCTACCAAGTTACCTCCTCACTGGCCACACCATGCCTCAGCCTCAGCTCTACTTAACCCAGCCTGCTCAATGTCTCAAGGCCTCTTCATTGAATCACCTCATCTCCCTGACTACTGACCAGTCTTACCTTGCTATTCTACCTTGCCTAGCCTTGTGGCTGCCAGGCCTCCTGTCTTGCCTAGCCTTTATGGCCTCTGGATCTTCTGCCTTACCTAGCCTTGTGGCCTCTGGGCCTTCTACTTTGCATTATGGCCCATCCAGGCCTTCTGCCTTGCTTTGCCGCTCATCCAGGCCTCCTGCCTTGCCTTGTGGCTTCTCTTGACCTCTCACTTTGCTCTGTGGCCTCTCTTAGCCTCTTGACTTGCTCTTCAGCCTCTCAGGCCTCCCTGCCTTGCTCTGTGCATTCTTGGGATTTTATGTCTTAAACTACATCCTCTGGGCCTACTAGGGTTACCTTGCCTAGTCTTGTGCCCTGTTGAGCTTTCTTGTTCCCTGTTACCTGTCTAGTCCAGTCCTGTCTTTGTCCAGTCCTTGTCCTGCCCAGTCCAGTCCATTGTCTATTCCCCAGGGCTTGTCCTTTGCTTCATTTCCAGCCCTCAGCCAGTACCTATATATAGCTCCAGCCTGTGGCTGCCCTCAGCTTACAGTCTGCCTCGCCTTGTCCAACCAGCTTTGCCTTGTCCAGCCTGCCTGCTTCATCCATCCTATGCCTGATCTTAGCTCTTAGCCTATATTCAGCTCTCAGGCCATTCCCTGATGTTTCATAGAAGACAAGCCCTAATGGCTCCCAGAACCCAAGGATTCAACCTGTGGGGGAGGGATTGGTTAGGCAGAAGTCCAGCTTCAGTACTATCCTGCAGCCCTGTACTGCCTCTGTGGGGGTGCTCCCTGGCCACGGCCTGCCTGCCAATGACATTTGTAAAGCAATGGATCCCCTCAGAGTCCCTAATCTTCTACTGCCTTTGCTCATGTTAGCAGTACTGACTGCAGCAAGAATAACAGTCCTTTCTCTCAGTTTAGTTAAAGGTCATACATAATCTTCCTTTTGCTTCTAAGTTATTGACCAAGGTTGTGCAACATAGTGGGGGCAGACCACAAGTTATTGACCAAGGTTGTGGTCTGCCCCCACTATCTATGACAGAAAATTTAAACAGCCGCATGGGCGTACATGTACACACATATGACGGCTCACCTGAAAGGATTCAGCCATTTTATAACATATGCACATATATGTGCATACGATATAAAATCGGCTGTTCACGCATACATGTGCATGTAAGTTTCTATAGATGTTTGTGCTCGCAAATGCTGGCTGTACCACATAGATAGGGGGATTTTATTAGAAACATGAGCCAAAGCAATTACCAGTTTCCCCAGTGCATTCCCAGTTCATCCTGGTAAAGGGTCCTGACTTCCTAACTCCCCTAATTAACCTTCCTCCCTTTTACTCTATTAGGCCCAACCCTTCAAACCCTGCTGGCTAACCCTGATTTTTTTTATTTTAAAAATTACACACCATACATAGCAGAAGGAAAGTTAAATGGTAGGGTACCCCAGCATGTGCTTGTACATGTAAATACTTGCGCACACATTTCAAGTGACCTTTCTGGAATGCCCAAGTCCTGCCCAGGCTCCTCCCAGACCATGCCAACACCCCACCCCTTTAACTATTTGATTTGTGCACATACTGGGAGTTACATGTGTACTTGGATGCTTCTTAAAGTCCGTGCGGCATGTGCCGACTCGAGACATTCGTGTATCTCCTAGCTTTGATGCACATAGGGCTTTTAAAATTCACCCTTAAGAGCATAAGAACATAAGAACATGCCATGCTGGGTCAGACCAAGGGTCCATCAAGCCCAGCATCCTGTTTCCAACAGAGGCCAAACCAGGCCTCAAAAACCTGTAAGTTACCCAAACACGTATTTATTTATTTATTTATTTATTTATTTGAAACTTTTACAGCCCATAATTATACAAGGTTCTAAGGTCTAAGTGGGTACAACAATGTATTCATAAAAATTGCAAAAAACAAGAGCTACTGCCTGCTTTTGCCTCATCTAGCTGCCACCAGCGTACTATTGGGAGAGATAGGCATGTGCAGCGCTCTGGCTATTCCAGATATTACTCATGAAATGGATGCTACGCCTCTTCACCTTGGCCAGCTGCACTTGCATGTGAGTATGGCACTGAGTGTAAAGGGCAGGGATAACCTGTTAGGGGGGTTCACTTTGTAACTGGGGTTGATCATCCAGGGTAATGACTTTCATGATGCACCATGTGTCCACCTTTGAGGCTGCCTGGCTTTTTCACCAGGATAGTTATGTGGTAAAACACCTGTGGTAGCTTATTGCTGATGAGAGGGTGTGGGCTGGTTGCTGGTCACCTTAATAAGGGAAAGGGCCAGGAGGTCAGCTTGGGATACAGACTGCCCCTTTTCTCTGTCTTCTCTGATGCTACTGCTTTAAGTATAGGACAGGGTACCCAGACTTCACAGACTAGTACTGATGGCCTCCCCTGAACCAATGCTAATGTCTTCTTTTTTTAATAACGCTGCATACCACTTGTGTAAGATAGCCCACTATCCTTCCTTTACTAATGGCTTTAGAACAGTGATTGCATTCTGCAAAATCCTGATTCTCCCCAATTCTAAAGTGCCTCTACATCTCTGATGTCTTACAGGATCCACTCTCCCTCTCTGGATCATTGGGTGCTGCTGCTGGGACTGGGGTTGGGGGCAGATAAAGAGGGAAAAGGTCAGTGGCATCTATCATGCTTTCCATTACCTACTCATCCTGAGGGGTGATCTTTGCTTCAGTGGTATCACTTTCTGCCTCCTATGCCTGCTTACTGGAAAGCAGTTAGTAACTACTTTTCAAATCCTTCTCAGCTACAAGCTATTCAGCATCCTCCAACTCTAGATATTCCAAACAGGATTCATCTGAATCACTACTTTCTTCAAAGACCTTCTGCAAACAGTCCTCAGGAGTAAACACAGAGGTGAGTAGCAGGGCTGCACTGCTTTTGGCTTCTACACTCCTAGTGACACTGAAACTCCCTCCTCCACTGCTGCTCTCTTAAGTGACTTAGCCTTTTTCTGCCCCTGCTGCACCATAGCTGAAGAGGAAACAGAAGCAGGCTACCTGTCTTCCAGTTTTTACTTGATTGTGTCACTGTAATTGAATAATCCCTGATAAAATAACCTCTCTTTGTCTTGGGTTGGGGGCTTTAAGCATGATCACTGATATTGTCTGTGCTCCTTGTGATGGCACTAATTCCCTGTATAGGAGGAACAGGCTTTGCTCTGAGACTCCTCCCATTCCCATTCTTGCCTTATCTTCCCTTTAATGCCATAGGCACTGGCAATGGCATTATGCGATTTTATAAAGATGACTAGTAAAACTGGCTGGGGTCTGTAATGTAATAATGCCCCGACTAGTGAGAGCACACACGGTGCATTCACTTTTATTGTGAAAAAAAACACAAGACTGCCGTACTGTATGCTCTGTGCTTCCTCTGCATCACACACACAAATGCTGAGAGAGAGAAAAGGACAGCTTGAAGTTCTGTACTCCAGTCAAAGTAAAAGAAAACACAGATCTCTCCTATCTGCTGGAGACATGAAACACTGCCTCACCACAGCCCTGTAACTCCTGTTGATATTATAACTCTTTAGAAACTTTCTTTCTTTCACTCTGCAAAACACAGAGCTACAAAAACTATCACCTCTCTCACTGCATTCTAAGACAGAAATGATTCAAATTGGTGGCTTTGCTAAAAGTTCAGTTTCAGGTTAATGAAAAAATGAGCAAGTCATTGTAAATCCATGTAGCTGCCCGCTTGGGAGGGCTGATTAAAAATTATTTGACCTTAATTGATTCTTCCTTGTCCCTTTCCATCCCAGCTCCATCGTGTCTGGTTTGCCTCCAGTTAAAAAAAACAAAAAGCTGCCATTTTGCTTGCCCCATAAGAAAATAAGCTGTGCCACACTGGGTGGAACCAAGATCCAGTAAGTCCAGCATTCTGTCTCCAACAGTGGCCAGTCAGGGTAGCAAGCACCTGTCAGATCTCATGAAGTAGGGATAGCACTATCTTTCTTTATTCTAACTTGCTTATAATGTTTTATGGACTTTCCCTCCATGAGCTTGTGCAAATCTCTTTTAAACCCTGCTATGCTCATTGCCTTAACCAAGTCTTCTGGCAACAGATTCCATAGTCTGATTGTGCACTGACTGAAAAAAAATACTTTCTATGATTTATTTTAAATCTGCTGGTTGTTAGTTTAATGGAATGGCCCCTTTAATATTATTTGAAAGGGTAAATAACCATTCCTATTTTTACCTTTTCCACCTCACTCGTGATTTTATAAATTTATTTATTTATGTATTTATTTATTTAACAGCTTTTCTTACCGACATTAGTAGACACATCATATCGGTTTGCATCAAACAGTAGATAGAAAGTACAATGAACTTGAGTCTCCACTCAGTCATCTCTTTTTCAGGCTGAAGAGACCTAATTTGCATAGCATCTCATCATAGGGGACCACAGATTTTAAAGAATCTAAAAACACATAGAAACAAAAATGTTCATTGATTTCAGAGCCACCATCCAATCATTTTATTTGGAATGAAACAACCCTAAAAGGTCTTTTGCAGTTTGGATTACCCATACATTTCTATCAAATACACTTCTGTAGTATGTAGGGATACACATCCCGAGAACCTCATGAAAACTGATTTTATTGATTAGAAATATTTTCAGAAATTATCTCAAATACCATGGAAAAGTAAATAGAATAGGACATTAATTGTAAATTCTGATTGAATTACCGATCATTTGTTTAGATACTGTACCTAACTTTGACTAAAGAAATCAGTTCATATCTGTCTTCATCCTCCTAGCTCCACTAGCACAAAATAGGTTAAACCAATTTGGAAACTAAAGACAATTTTTCATTCATATGCTCTGGAAAAAAAGAGCAAGATGAGGTTCATGTTTCTGGATGAATTCTTCTTTTCTCTACCTGAAGGAAGGTTATTTATGGGTCTAGAAAACAATATTATTTTTGAGATTTTGAGCCCACCTTTCCAAATAATGCTCAAGGCAGCTTATAGCATTTTTAGAATTCAGATACAATAAGTCCCTTCTACAAGGAGCTTATAGTCTAAGTGGATACTTAAGGCAATGGGAGATATTGTGACTTGCCTGTGGCCACCAAGAGTATCAGTCTGAGTGGGCCTGTATCTTCCCCTATAGGAGTGGTTTGTTTACTGGAAATAATAAGCAAACCATGCTTGTGATTCACGGGTTTGTATTCATTGCACTCCTCTGGATAAAATATCTATTGGATGCATCCAATTCCCTTCAGTTCAAATGTCCATGTTTACTTCCTAATTTACATTTCCAGTACAAATATCAATACACAATACTCTAACAGAAATATAGAAATGTGATGGCAGAAAAAGACCATGCAACCTACTTAGTCTGTCCATCCGTGCCAACTACTCAGCTCTACAAGCTCTACCACTCCCTCACAGATCCCTTGTACTTGACTCATACTTTCCTGAATTCAGATATTGTCCTTGTCTTCACTACCTCCACTGGAAAGCTATCTCATGCCTACACCACCATCTCTGTAAAGACATATTTCCTTAGATGACTCCTGAATTTACCCACTTTCACTCTCATCCCAGGACCCCTTGCTCCAGTTCCAGCTTTCTGCTGAAAGAGATATTTAAATGTCTCTATCATATCTTCTGTATTCTACCTTCCATCTAGGACAGAGGGTCTCAACCTTTTTCCCCTTGTGACACACTGCTCATTATACTCCACGGCAGAAATTTAAAAAAAAAAAAGGCCCAGTATTACTTTTATTGTTAGAATGACACAAGGGAAAGATACGCACTCTGAACAGAAATAACATAAATAGTAAACCTCCCATACCAGAACAGCACCAAATTCCAGCACTCAAACAGTAACCACCTTACCTAAGAAAAGGGAGCACTGAAAATATTACACCAGGCCTTAAAACACTAATACATCTCCTAATAGAAAAATGGAACAAGCCAGGCTGCTATAGAGCCCTACAGAGAAACTACACACCAGCAGAAAACCTCACCTGAATCACATGTGCTGACCCTCACCTAACAAAGAATAAAGAGACCATAAAGCGTAACTAAAAGCATACAGGCAAAAACTGAACTGGAAACTGCAATAAACCAGAGACTCTGTATGCAGTGCAACAAAGGAAAAAGAGAAACATCACCAGTCCTCATAAAACAAATCAAGAAATATAAAATCAATAACAGTAAAACCCTACTAATAAAAAGAACAGATTATTTCAAAACAGCTGATGAATGGGATATCCAATAATTAAATATTCATATGAAAACTTTCCAGACACCAATAAAATATTTCAAAACAGCAGACACAAAGATCCAATAATTAAAAATAAGGATAAAAAAATACTCTGCTCTCTGTACCTGGAAACGTTCGATTTCCAGGTGCCCTGAGATTGTTGTGAATTAAAAGGAGGATCCTCTCTCTCAGTCGCACACAAGTTCTCTCTCTCTCACAGGCTCTCAGTCATACACATATACACATGCTCTCTCTCTTTCATTTATCTTGCCTCTCAATCAAACAGTTACACACATGATCTCTCTCTTTCTCTTATACACACAAGCCCGGATTTTAAATGCTCTGCATGTATAAAATCCGGGCTTTACGCGTGTGGCCGGACTTTGCGCCGCCAAGCCAATTTTCGAAGGGGCCCGGCCACGCGTGTAAAGCCCAGTAAGCGCACAAGTGCCTGGCTTCTTCGAAGGGGCGGGCCGGGGTTCATGTTCTGGGTGGGGAGGGGCAGGGCGGGACAGCGCCATTGTTCGCTGTCCCAAAGACCCGTCTACTCGCACACGCAATTTACGTCAGCTCGGGAGCTGAAATAAGTTGTGCAACAAAGAAAAAGGTAGGGTTTAGGGGGTGGGGAGGAGAGAGGAAGGGGAAGGAAAGTTAGATAGGGGGGTAGGGAAGTTCCCTCCCAGTCTGCTCCTTAACTGGAGCAGACTGGGAAGGATCTGGGGATAGCCGGAATGCATCACCACGCGGAAATTGCAGAAGTCCTCCCCACCTACACACACGTGTGGGTTATAAAATCCAGCATGCATGTGCACACGGTCCAAGTATTTTATAACATGCACGTGCCGGCATGCGCACGTTATAACATCGTGTCCATGTGTGCGTGCCGGGAAGCGCACACATGGACCTGCACGTGCACTTTATAAAATCTACCCCACAGGTTTTTAATCATACATTTACATGCTCCCGCTCACACAAACAGGTTTTCAAACATACACACACATGCTGTCTCTCACACACACAAAGGATCTCAATCACACACAGGGGCGGATTTTCAGAGCCCTGCTCGTGTAAATCCGCCCAAAACCGGGCGGATTTACGCGAGCAGGGCCCTGCGCGCCGGGAAGCCTATTTTACATAGGCCTCCCGGCGCGCGCAGAGCCCCGGGACTCGCGTAAGTCCCGGGGTTCTCGGAGGGGGGCGTGTCGGGGGGCGTGTCGGGGGGCGGGCCCGGTCGTCGCGGCGTTCCGGGGGCGTGTCGGCAGCGTTTTGGGGGCGGGTACGGGGGCGTGGCTACGGCCCGGGGGCGTGGCCGCGCCCTCCGTACCCGCCCCCAGGTCGCGGCCCGGCGCGCAGCAGGCCCGCTGGCGCGCGGGGATTTACGTCTCCCTCCGGGAGGCGTAAATCCCCCGACAAAGGTAAGGGGGGGGTGTAGACAGGGCCGGGTGGGTGGGTTAGGTAGGGGAAGGGAGGGTAAGGTGAGGGGAGGGCAAAGGAAAGTTCCCTCCGAGGCCGCTCCGATTTCGGAGCGGCCTTGGAGGGAACGGGGGGAGGCAGCGCGGCTCGGCGCGCGCAGGCTATACAAAATCGATAGCCTTGCGCGCACCGATTCGGGATTTTAGTGGATACGCGCGGCTCCGCGCGTATCTACTAAAATCCAGCGTACTTTTGCTTGAGTCTGATGCGCAAGCAAAAGTAGGCTGATCGCGCTTCTTTTAAAATCTACCCCTGTGGCTTTCAATCACACACACAGACTCTCTTTTGCACAAACAAGTTCTCAATCACACGCTTACACATGCAGGCTCTCAATCACTCACGTACATGCTGTCTCACACACCCACACACACACACACACAGGGTCTCAAACACATATGCTCGCTCACTCACTCTCTCTCTCCTCACACCGAAGGACAACTAGCGGCAGTAACGGCCTGCTCCTCCTCCAGCCCTCTTAGCCTTGAGAAAGGCATCCCATCAGCCATGGGAGCTGACGTTGCTCCTTTTTTTGCTCTGAGCTGGGCATGCAGCATCCTTTGGGCCGATGCTGCATGCCCTTGTACCTAGCATAGTCTCTTCTTCCCGCATGTGCAGCCACTGTAGGGGGTGGGAAGAAGAGACCATGCTGCTAGTACCACCGAGTGCTTCGCCCAACTCTCCTTCCACATTCGCCCAGGGCCAACAGCATTTTAACCCCGGGTAGAGAAAAGCTTCACATCTTGCTGAGGCAGGGGGAGCAACTGGGCCAGCGGGGGACCAGGAAGTGTGGTGACACTCCTTCGTGTGCTTGGTGACAACTGGTGGATTGTAACACACCAGTTGAAAACCGCTGCTTTAGGGTATACATGTTTAGATCTTTGTCCCCTTATGCTTTTGGACAAAGATCATTGATCATTTTAGTATTTATTTTTATTTTTTTATGTATTTAGACATTTCATGTATCATCGTTCCATGTATAGATCATAACGGTTTACAAGATGACATTCATAATTGTAAATTCAACTGACAAACATAAACAAAAACATAGCGATTGATTATCTGGGGATAGGGAAATACCTACAGTACCTGAATGTAAACCAATGTGATATCTCAGATGAATGTCGGTATATAAAAATAATAAATAAATAATGTTGGAATTCATATGTAGGTTTTAATTTCCATATATCTAAAAATGGTTCCTGGGATATATGGAATTACATTAGTGCATAGGGCAAGGAGTGTGGGTAATCAAAAATAAAATGGTAGTTTCATATCTTAGTCTGTGGGTTGTTTGAGAATCATGCATTCTCTCATTTGATTTATTCTTCATGATGCGATTATCATTTGTCCTTCTTGTCTTTGTGGCTCCATATATTCTGAGTTTTTAAGTTAAATTATATGCGTTTATGAATAGCCATTATTTTAGTTCACTTTTAAATTTCTTTCTATCTGGTAAAATTCGTAGTGTTTCTGGTAGGGAATTCCAGAGCTTTGGACCCACTATGGAGAAAAATAGATTACTTATTTGCGTCAAATGTGTGTTCCATATTGTGGGAATATTCAGTAGTACTTTATTTTGGGATCTTAGTGTTCATTTAGGATTGTGGGGCTGTAGTGTCACACCTAACAATCCGGTGTTATTGGAATGAATGATGTTGAATATTATTGTTATTACTTTATAGTAGATTCTGGATTGTACTGGTAACCAATGCAGTGCCATCAGCAAGGCTGTAATGTGATCATATTTCCTGGATCTTGTTAAAAGTTAAAAGTCTTGCTGCAGCATTCTGTAATATTTGCAGCGGTTTTAAGTTACTTGCTGGAAGACATAGGAGTAATGAGTTACTCCTCAGATCCGCCAGACACTCATTAGACGACCGAAAAGCCATCATGAACAATGGATCCCCTTAATATCTCCAAGCTTGGATTAAGAGCCGACCCTAACTCTAACAGCTGTTAGTTTTATCCTAAGCACTTCGTTCCTTAGTCTTTTCTTTCCAGCAGTCTTTGCTTCCAAGTTTTACCTCCCTTGTTGAATGTAACTTTGTTCTTCCTGTTAACCACGGTTTTTTGTTACAGTTCCCCCCTTTCGATGTAAACCGACCTGATATGGTCCCTACCATGAAGGTCGGTATAGAAAAGTGTTAAATAAATAAATAAAATATTAGAGATTGTAGTACTGTACGAAAGTCCACCAAGTGGTTTCAAACTTTGTAGTATAGACAGTTTAGCGTATCCTATCTTAATTAATTTCCTTATGTACTATCTCATTGTGAGGTTCTCATCTAGCTGTATACCTAAATCCCGTACTTGACTTGAGGGATTATTTTGAAAGTTGCCCAAGTCTAGGGTAGGTGATTTAACTATCAATTAATTTCTACTCATCCAAATGATTTCAGTCCTTTTAGGGTTTGGTGTCAGTTTAAGTTGCGAGAGTTCTTGTTGTATTGCTTTCATATAAGCAGATATTATCGCTGTTGTATTTTCAATAGATCTGCAGAGTGGTATGTAGAATTGTAGGTCATCTGCATACACGAAAAAATTTATTTCTAGATTTGTTAGTAATTTACACATTGGAAGCATGTAAATATTGAGTAGTGTTGCTGAGAGGGCTGATCCTTGAGGGACGCATGTATCACACGGGAAGATGTCAGGTATCTGGTTGCCAAGTTTGACTTAAAATGTTCTGTTAGAAAGAAATGAGGTAAACCATTTGCTAACTGTACCGTCAATCCCAATGTTTCTCAACTGATGGCATAATAGATTATGGTCAACAGTGTCAAAGGCTGTTGTTAAGTCGATTAGCACTAGACAGTAGGATTCATCTGCATCGAGTCCTTGTAAAATTGAGTCTGTTAATGAAAGGAGTAAAGTCTCCATTGAGTGATGTTTCCTAAATCTGAATTGATTTGCATATAGGATATTATGATCTTCTAGGTGATGTTCAAGTTGGGATAACACTGCTTTCTCAAGATCTTTTGCTAGAAATGGTAAGTTAGATATTGGACGATAATTGTCCCAATCGTCTGTTCTATCAGACTTATTTAGAATCTGTTTTATTACTGCTTGTTTAAGCCTTGAGGTATGATTCCTTCTGATAGTGAATGGTTAATCAGGGATGTGATTTTTGGAATGATAACTTGGTGTTCTTGTTTTAACGATCTGGCTGGTATTGGGTCATGTGGGTGAGTAGCAGGCTTAATTTTTGTTAATGATTTGACTACTTGTCAAATTGTGAACAATTGAAAACTTGTCAAATTGTGAAAAATTGAAAACTTTGCTTTTCAAGCTAGCCTACCCATAATACCTACCATTATCCCCAGCCACTTATGCTCTATTTTAAAGTTATAAACTGCTTTAAAGTCATAAAATTCTCTCTGAACATGCCTAGTCACCAAGCCATTTTCCTTTACACATATTTTATTTCAACAGCTGTCTACTCGCTAGTTTTAATGATATACACTGCACTTTAAGCATGTCTTTTACCGTAATCTTTAACCAAACATTGTATATAGTGTACAATATATATATGCCTTTATCCTCAGTTATGTTTCACTCTGCATATAATGTCATGCACCTTTCTCTAGTTTCAATAATATATACCTATCTCTAAACATGCCTTATTACCTAATTTTTATCCAAACATTGTATATAGTACCCAATATATATATATTGGGTACTATATACAATATATATATTATTGAAACTATTATTGAGATAGTACATTATATATACTTATATCAACAGTTATGTTCACTCTGCATATAAAGTTATTCTCCTTTCTCTGTTTGCAATGTAACCAAATTGTTCAATGTATTTTCTCTATCATTATTATACGTTCTCGGGCGGATTTTAAAAGCCCTGCTCGCGTAAATCTGCCCGGATTTACGTGAGCAGGGACTTGCGCGCCGGCGCGCCTATTTTCCATAGGCCGCCGGCGCGTGCAGAACCCCGGGACGCATGTAGGTCCCGGGGTTTTTGGAAGGGGGCGTGTCGGGGGTGTGTCAGGGGGGCGGGCCCGAACGACGCAGCGTTTTGGGGGCGGGATGCGGTGTTTCGGGGGTGGGCCCGGGGCGTGGTTTCGGGCCGGGGCGTTCCGGGGGCGTGGCCGTGCCCTCCGGAACCGCCCCCGGGTCGGGTCTCTGCGCGCCAGCAGGCCGCTGGCGCGCATGGATTTACGTCTCCCTCCGGGAGGCGTAAATCCATGATAAAGGTAGGGGGGGTTTAGATAGGGCCGGGGGGGTGGGTTAGGTAGAGGAAGGGAGGGGAAGGTGAGGGGAGGGCGAAAGAGAGTTCCCTCTGAGGCCGCTCCGATTTCGGAACGGCCTCGGAGGGAACGGAGGCAGGCTGCGCGGCTCGGCGCGCACCGGCTGCCCAAAATCGGCAGCCTTGCGCGTGCCGATCCAGGATTTTAGAGGATACGCGCGGCTATGCGCGTATCTTATAAAATCCAGCGTACTTTTGTTTGCGCCTGCTGCGCAAACAAAAGTACGCGATCGCGCAGTTTTTAAAAATCTACCCCTCTATGTAAACCGATACGATGTGAATATGGTTATCGGTATATAAAAACACTTAAATAAATAAATAAATTTGACAGTGTCATTTGACTTTTCAGGTGTTTTGTTGGGTAACAGATACTGAACTGTTTTTTTAACTTATCGATTTTGTCTACTAGTGTGGTTGCATATTCATTGCAAGAGGCTTGTGAAGTTGTTGTTGCTTGATATGTAAATTGTTGTATCTTTTATTAGATGTTTAACTATCTCAAAGAGAAGTTTAGAATAAATATAGCCCTGTTAATCTGTTTCGCATAGTAGTCTTTTTTTGCTTTATTGGTTAGTGTACCGTATTTTGTGAGGCATGATTTGTATTTTCCTAGGGATTCAGTTGAACAGCATATCCGTCATTGTTTCTCTAGTTTCCTAAGGTTCTCTTTTGTGCTTTTTAGTTCTTCATTGTACCAGGGTTTCTTATGTTTGGAGTTGTTCTTTTCTTTGTTAATAGTTTTCATCAGAACAGAGCTAAGGGTTTCAGCTATGTCATTGACTATGTTGTCTCAGGAGTCCAAAGCTGTTGTTGTGTTGGTAAGATTTGGTTCATCTATCTTAGTTTCTATTGCTTCCACCAGTACTTCTATCTCAGTCTTTTTTCTGAAGGTAAATGTATTCTTATTATCCATCCTGTTGTGATTTGGTTGGTGAGGGCTATTTCCACTTTTATTAATTGGTGATTGGACTAGGGCACTATCATGTGTGAGGTATTGATTAAGCAGTTATTTGTGTTAGCAGATATTCGGTCTAGAGTGTGACCTGCTTTGTGCATTGCATTCGAGACAAACTGTGACCATCCCATTGCTTCTAGGTACATTTCGCATACTAAGATTCTTGGTATTTTGTCTACCTGTAAGTTAAAGTCTCCTACGATTATTGTAGATTCTGGTGAAAGAAATACCTTAGGGGCAGATTTTCAAAGGGTTACGCGCGTAAATCCAGAAGGATTTACACGCTTAGGGGGGTTACGCGTGCCGGGCCTATTTTCAAATGGCCCAGTGGCACACGTAAAGCCCCGGGACGCGTGTAAGTCCCGGGGCTTGAAAAAATGGGCGGTCTGGGGGTGGGCAGGGTGGTCCGGGGCGGGGTGGGGCCAGAGGCCTCTGCAAGGCCACTGGGCTGGGAGTTCGCGAGCCGGCAGTCGGCTTCTGGCGGGCATAACTTGTGAGATAAAGGTACCGGGGGGGGGGTTTCGGGCTGGGGGGCGGGGCAGGTAGGAGAAGGGAGGGGAAGGTGGGGGGAACAGGGAAAGTCAGCTGGTCTCCCCGAGGGCTCGGCGCACGCAAGGTGCACTAGTGTGCACCCCCTTGCATGCGCCGAGCCCTCATTTTATAACATGCGCCTGGCAGATATTATTTTAAAAGATACACTTGTGTATTTTCCAGCTTACATATTTTAACACCTGATAATTATCTGATGTAAATGATAGTGTGTTTATCGTGTACTATTAACTGGGTTGGAGGTGTGGTTGAACTAAGGGGGGGTTCAGGCTGAAGAATCAGGAAGATGTCAATGACTTAAGAAGGACTGGGCATACTGGTTGACTAATTAGTTCAACTGGTAATATCACTAATATGCGTTATATTTTAAAATACACCGATTTACATATGTAAATCCCAACTCACTTGAGTAAGTCATACTTTATTTACTCAAGTAAAATATATACACGTATATTTTAAAAATATGTGGGTAAAATACGCACATTCAATACATTGCATGTATTCGCACCTTGGCCTACATACATGCATATGTTGTGAAGTAAACATATGCATATTTTATAATATGCGTGTATGTGATACAATCGTGTTATAAAATACTAAGGCAAAACTATGTGTGGTCGCATACCCATGTCTATGCTGCCACGTGCAATTCTTTTAAAGTTATCCTCCAAGTTTTTTTCAGCCCAAATGCATGATTCTGCATTTTAGTATTAAATCTTAGCTGCCTGACTCTAGACAGCTCCTCAAGCTTCCCTAGATCCCTCCTCATGGTTTTCCCACCATCCTTGGTGTCTGCTAAGATTCTGGTATCATTGGCAAAAAAAAACAAACCTTTCTTAATAGTCCTTCCTTCAATATCTCTTCCGAAAATGTTAAAAAGAACCAGTCCAAGGACCAATCCCTGCAGCAAACCACTAATAACACTAACAACCCTCTCCTCAAAATGAAGTCTGTTTACCACTACCCTTTGTTACCTTCCACTCAACCAGTTTATTACCCAGTCAGTCTTTTAGGGACCAAACCAAGATTACTCTTGCTATTTATAGGTCATACAAGCAGAACTGAAATCTAAAGCCCACATTTTCAAAGCATCACCACGCATACTTTAAAATATTCCCGCCCGCATGAGTTGCGACCTGCCCACACATGTGCGCCCGATATTAAAATCAGGCACACACGTGCGTGTGGGTATCTATTTTATAACGTGTGTGTGCAGCAACGTGTGCATGTTGTAAAATCTGCGTGTCCATGTTTTAAAATCTGTCCCTAAGTACATTACATTTACAGGTGAATTTTAAAAGCCTGGCACACACCAAAACCGAGAGATGTGCACACAAGTTGGGCCGGCGCACACTGCGCAGATTTTAAAAGGCGCCCACATATGCACATATCTCCCGCAGTGCGCACAAAAAGATGTCTTAAAGGGGTGGGGCATGGGCGTGGTCTGGGCATTTCTGGATTTCTCAGTGAAGCCAGCACATAAATACGTATGCACACAAGCGTGCATTGTGGTCCCCTGCCATGCACATTTACTTCTGCTATGGATGGTGTGTAAGTCAGAAACAGAAAAATGTAAAGAGATGAGTGGGGTTTTAATGCTTGGGTTTAACAGAGTAAAAGGAAGGTTTTTTAACTAGGGGGGTTAGGAAGTCCTATCCCTTACCTGGGCGAACTGGGAACGAACTTTGAAAACTGGTAATGGCGTAGGCACAAGTGTCTAGTAAAATCCCTTCACTTACGCAGTTGAAGCAGCATTTGCATGCATAGGTGTGCGCCTACTTAAAATTGTGCACACATGTGCGCACGTTTAGCCTATTTTATACCATGCACGCATGTATGTTGTAAAATAGCTGGGTCCGTGGGAGTGAGCCAGCCAATGTGCACCTGTTTAAAAGTTACCATCCCTGTGCTCTCCCCTGATCCAACTCTCTGGTCAAAGAATCAAAGAAATTGATGAAATTCATCTGTCCAGGCCCTTGTCTGGTAAAGCCGTGCTGCCTCAAGATTTCAGAAACTGCACTATCCTCTGTTTTAGCAGTAATTCCATTAATTTACTCACCACAGAGGTCAAATTAACCAGCCTCCTCCTTACATCCAATTTTTTGAAGAATATTGATAGTACTTACAATAAAAAACATTAATATCCATAAAAGAGTCAGGAAAGGAAATGAACAACATGAAGTATTTCTAATATTCCAGAACATATTTTACTCCCAGAATGAACGTTTGAAGGATGCTGTTGTCATGACTGATTTACTTGGATATTAAAAATTCTGTTCAACTATAAATTATTTTTATAGTTTGATTTGCGTGGTATTCATTGAAAAGATATTTATTCATTATATTTATCATATCATAGAATGGTGTGCTTTCTGCTGCTCCATATTATCATGAAGTGTTGACAGAAAATGGAAAATACAAAATATTAGCATGAAATAAAATAGTAAATAGTTTATTACCTTATATATAAGTTTTATGAATAGGACAAATTACTAGGTTATTCACTGTGGGGTAGATCTTAAAAACATACGCGCGCTCGTACTTTTGTTCGCGCACCAGGCACGAACAAAAGTACGCTGGATTTTATAAGATACGCACGTAGCCGCGCGTATCTTATAAAATCCTGGGTCGGCGCGCGCAAGGGGGTGCACATTTGTGCAACCTGCACGCGCCGAGCCCAGCGCGCGCTGCCTGTTCCCTCCGAGGCCGCTCCGTTCCTCGGAGGGAACTTTCCTTCGCCCTCCCCCCACCTTTCCCTCCCTTCCCCTACCTAACCCACCCTCCCCCCCCCCCCCCGGCCCTATCTAAACCCCCCCTTTACCTTTGTTGGCAGATTTACGCCTGCTTTCAGCAGGCGTAAATCTGCACGCGCCAGCAGACTGCTGGCGTGCCATCACCCGACCCGGGGGCTGATCCGGAGGCCTCGACCATGCCCCCGGGCCGGCACCACTCCCCCGGGGCCTGCCCCCGAAACACCGCGTCACGCCCCCAAAACGCCGCGTCATTCTGAAAAGTCCCCCGACACGCCCCTTTTACGAAGCCCCGGGACTTATGCGTGTCCCAGGGCTCTGCACGCGCCGGCAGCCTATGCAAAATAGGCCGCCGGCGCGCAGGGCATTTAAAATCCGCCCCTGTAAGTTTAGAATATTGTATCATACAGATTAAATCTTCTTGTGAAGGCTAAACAGAATTGCAGTAATTTACAAATAAAATTCTTTGAACAATTCTATTATTCTAAATCATATGATTTAATTTTTAGCTTCACTGTCTTAGGGGTACATTTTAAAATCCACGCATGCATGTGCGGATGGTCCGCGACACGCATACGCAGGAGGGGGGGATTTTATAACCTACATACGGCGTCGCAGTCAAGCCTCCCCAGGAACTTCCCTATACCCCCTTCCTACGCTGCCTCCCTTTTCCCCTCTCCTCCCCAATCCCTAAAACCCTTTTTCCTACTTTTTCTTTTTTGTTATTTGGAACTTACTGTCCCGCCCAGCCCTGCCCCCTGGCCGGCACTTCTGCGCATACTGGGGAATATGCATGTGGCCGAGCTGTTTTTAAAATGCGCTCGATGCTCGCAAGGCCCAGCCACGTGTGTATCCCCCAGTTCTTACAGGCACCGGGCTTTTAAATTTGGGCATTAATGAATTTAGATATGTGCACAGTTGCACTTGAAAGACAAATACAAATTTTAAACGTTTCCTGTTTCTGATACAGAATAATCAAACCTAAGGCTTTCATTTTAGGATTTGTTTCACAAATAATTTTTCAATAGCAGAAAGTTTCTCTCTCTTTAAGTGTCTGAGGGGGGGAAAGCTCAGTAATCTATTTTCAAAGGGTTTATGCCACCTGACTTTGGGAATTAGGGAACTAAATAGGCCCGTCTAATAACTGTGCTGAGCACCTAAACTTAGGAAGCCAAAGAGCAGGTGGGATAAAGTTAGACAAGTCAAGTGAGATAGCACTGATTTGCAATACTAAGCACCTAATTTGGTTTTCCAAATTTAGGGAAATGAACAGCAGATCTAAATCTAGGTAACCAAGTTTTGACCACCTAAATTTAGGAAACTTTCACCTGAAAACTTAGAGGATAGCTTTCAAATAACTGCGTGTGGCAGCATATATATGTGTATGTAACCATGCGCATATTTGCTATAGTATTTTATATGTGCATGTTTAATAAAATACATGTAACTACCATACAACATATGCACATACGTAGGCTTACATGCAAATCCATGTAATGCATTGAAACCACGTATATCAATGGATTGAACACGTGTATTTCAGCCACCTATTTTAAATATATACGTAATATATTATACGCGTGAACATAAACTAGGTCTTACAAATGTAAGTCCCGATTTACACGAGTAAGTCAGCAAATTTTAAAACCTGCACGCATCGAGGAAATTAACCAGTTTACCAATTAGCCTACTAGTTCACCCAGTCCTTCTCCAAGTCATTGAAACCCTCCTGGGTCTTCAGGCTGAATTTCCCCCGTTCCACCCAGACTTCCCACCCACACAGTACTACACAATAAACACGTTACAGAAGTAATTTGGTAAATGTACACATTCAAAATGTCTTTTAAAATGGCAATTTGCACATTTAACAGTTGGCCCCACCTCGGAATGCCCCAGACTGCCCCTTTTTTCCATGCCTTTATGTGCAAGTGAAAGTGAAAATACACACATATTTTAGACTTTTATAAAATCCAGAATTCATGAGTAGATGCTATTTCCATGCATGTATGCTATGTTTTATGCATGCAACATTTCAAAAATTCTCCTTTTAATCTCCTAAATTCAGCTGAAAATTTTCCTAAGTTTAGTTGACCGAAATAAAGGTAATTTTCAAACAGTCCTCATAAGGAAGTCAGCAAAAATGCATATAAGTTGCACCAATTTTCAATGTGGACTTATGCGCATAAGTCAATTATGAAAATCATATGAAATAATGCACCCAAGTTTACCCATCCAAATCTACACTTTCTCTATGCAGAGCATAACAGCTGCATGTTAATCTTTGTGCATATCTTTTAAAATCAAACTTAAGAGCATAAATCCCAACTCTGCCCCCCGGAATGTTTATCTTGTGTGCACATATAAGCATCCACCAAACCAGGCTACACATATACTTTTATGCTCACAATCCATTTACGTGCATAAACCTGTGTTGTATGTATGTAAATGGCTTCGAAAATTACCTCTAATGCAGGCACCTAAATATCAATAAATGAAAAATTCTGCTAATTATAGCTCATATAATATTATATATAGGAGGTGTGGATGACCATCATATGTGTCTTGTCACTGGCTCATTGGTAAAGCCTATAATGACACTGAGACCTGCTATTTGTGATGCAACAGGCTGAGAATTATGTGATATAGCCTTAAATAATTCTCAGTCTGTTGCATCACAAATAGCAGGTCTCAGTGTCATTATAGGCTTTACCAATGAGCCAGTGACAAGACACATATGATGGTCATCCACACCTCCCATATATAATATTATATGAGCTATAAGTAGCAGAATTTTTCGTTTATTGATTTTTTCAAAGTTTCTGCTCCACACAGGGGTTTATGAACTCTTGTTTGGCACCTAAATATAGCACTGAGCATTTTTTTTTAATAAATTGATCCCTTAGTAAATCAGCCACTTCTCGAATGTAAATTCTTTTTTTTTTTCTGCAAGGAATTGGAGTGGAGGAGAGGTCCCTCCATGAGGTGTGGTTCAGGCTTAGGCAACGCCAATCCTCAAGTGTCCAAACACCAATCAGGATTTCAGGTTGACAAATACATATACAAATCAACTCTGCTTAAATCATTTATATCCAGATCTATTTCTACGATATTTATTTTAGGTACAGGGAACATTTGACTGATTTGTGGGGGAACTGCAGAATCACCGATGTCTACCTGAGGTATAGACAGCCACCAGCTAAAATAAATATAAATATAGAGAATTCATAACTAGACATGTGCATTTTGCTTGTGAAGGTCTGTGCTAATTTTTTTTCCCCCACAGAATGTTTGAAACTGCTAAGTGCAATCTTGTAGCTTGTGATACCCATTAAATGAATAACCAGAATAAAGATATTGTAGCATATGTTTTTTGTTGGTCCTTTAGAAGGTAATATTCAAACAGCTCACATTGCAGTAAAGACTGTGTGCATTGTACGTTGCACACACAGACTTTAACGAGGATTTGCAAAGTGAACAGGTGCACAGCATCAGTTTGCTATGAAAATTTGAAAGTAATAGGCCAAGTACCCGCATAGATTCACTCATGTACAGTTCTGTCTCCTCTGTGGAGGATGTAACTTGGGCATGCACACTTACAAGCAGGTTTTTTAAACTATGTACATAAGTGCCAACTCTGCCCTCCATAACACCTCTGCTCGGTTCATATTGAAGTACTCATGTAACTGAGTTACACGCGTACTTTAACACACACAGAGCCCTGGGCTAATTTGTAACAGCTACTTACATGCAAAACAAACAGGTGTAAAAATGTCTTTGGAAATTACCCCCTTGAAAGGTATCCCAACCTGCAAAGACCCCTGTTTTCTCCAGGACCAATATGACTACCAGAGCATTACAGAAAGAGTTAAATGAAGTAGTACATTTAAAACTGGCTTTTGAAGAAGCTTTATGGGCAAACTGTCCAGTAGGTTTACATTTATCCCTATGTAAGTATTCTACAATACGTTGAAAAGAAATGTCCAAAATTATTTTGAATGGAAGACTATTCAATTATCCACACCAACTATTCTCTCTGGAATACACATTTTCAGAGAAATTGGTTAGAATCTGTTGGGCAAATTTGCACATATATTGTGTTAACAAAACTATTGGTGAAGTGAAACTATCAATATTTGCACAGCATTAGGAAAGGTTAAATCAGGATTCCATAAAGCAGTAGTAGATAAGTAGCCTTATGCTGTCTCTGTTATGAAATGTTCACAGTAAAAAGAGCTCTTCTCATTTTCTATATTAAATAAATCATTGGCAAACATCTGCCATTCTCAAGTTATTACAAACTGATAAGCAACCTACAGACAGGAAAAACTGTATACTCCTAGGCTATTAATATCTTATACAGTACTTATCATCTTTTGCATAAATAAAGGAAGCAGGCTTTACTGTGGGGATTATAAAGGAGAATACATATCACATAGAATATGCCCGAAATGCCTTTCTGAATGGTGCAACTTTATAATATATAATCAACTCTTTCACCACTATTGCAACAAAAGCTATCATGCTACAGAAAAAGGGCATTCCTAAGAAGAGTCATAGGAATAATTAGTAAGATTGCAACATGACTATTATAGGTAATGATTTTAATCTCTCTAATTTTCCTCAGTTTTAAAAACAGTTTCTGGGCTATCCAGTATGATTAACCTTCTTGAAGTACCAAATGTTTATTGTTGTTTACAATGAGCAAGATTTAGCAGAACATAGAATCTAGAGCCTAGAGCTACAGCTGAACAGAAATCCTACTGGCTGAATGAGGGAAGGTCTTCCTTTGGTTCCCTTGATAAGGGACTCTTCAGTTATATTAGAACAATCATCTTAAAACTACAGAGCAGAAACATCTGACCATAGCCAATCAAGAAAAGGCCTGTTAAAATTACCAGGTTTTTACATGTTTCCAAAATGAGATAATCTGCACACTCTCTAGCATCCAAAGGAAAGGATGAAACATGCATTAGTGAGAACCTAGCTGACCTTCCACCAAAAGAGGCACAACCTCCATCTCCTTGGATCTTGGTTACACATATAAACACATTCATTCCAATTACTGACAGCAGTATGGAGATTTTTTGCAACATTACAAAATTTCACACCCTTTTAGACTATTTCGTTCCTCAGCAAGCATTCATTTCCAAGATTTCAAGCTTTTTTTTTCTTAGTTTCTACATCGACACAATAAGTATTTTCAATGTCCAATATGCGCATGACATTCATATGTGCCTCCTCTGGCTTTGGGTTTAGTGAAATCATCTGGAATGCATCATAGAACATTGATGCTCTTGTCAATTGAGATGGCCAAGTTCCTGAGCATCTTCCATTCAGGAATAGAGTAGAACCAGTATATTTGTAACCCCATATTTGGGTATATAAAATAATGAGAGGCACTGTCTCTAGCATGGTAGGGTCAGTCTCTCAGATTTATTTGGTGGGTTTGGCAAACTGATCATGTAAATGGTGAAGTGGACCCAGATACAAGCAATGGGGTGAGTTGCTCAATTTTTTCCATCCTGAACTGGTCAGGGAAGGCTACTTCACCCTCCTATTCATGAACCCTGGTACCTCTATAATCTCTCAGATGCTGACAAAATAAGGGGTAGAATTAAAAAGCACGTGCAGCGTACATGTGTGTGCGTTACCTGGCGCACATACATGTATGCCCGGCTTTATAACATGCGCACGCAGGCATGCGCATGTTATAAAATTGGGGGTCGGCACGCACAAGGGGTGCACAATTGGATTTCATCGTGGATCTGCCCCCTTCTAAGGGTAATACTGTGATATGGGTCACCATAGACCATTTTTCAAAAATGGCCCATTTTGTAACTCTTCCGGCCTACCATCTGCACCAGAGCTAGCACGTCTCTTTTTTCATCCTACCAGTGGATATTGTTTCCGATCGAGGTCCTCAATTCGTTGCCAGATATTGGCACTCCCTTTGCTGAAAGTTCGGTATTAACATCAGCCTCACGACCGCCTATCACCCCCAAGCCAACGGGCAAGCTGAAGAGATGAACCACTCCCTGAAGGCATTCCTGCGGGCCTATATCAATGACCAACAAGACAATTGGTTGGACCTCTTATCCTGGGCAGAGTTTTCCCACAACTCTCACATCACCACAGCTACTGGAACATCACCATTCTTTATAGTCTATGGGAAATAACCTTGACCACCATTACCCATACCTCTCTCCATGCCATCTCCTGCGGCACAGGCTACTGTGGATACCCTTAAGACATTGTGGGAACAGACAAATCTTCACCTGCGCCAGACCGCTTCCCAGGCCAAGGAAACTGCTGACAGTCATCGCCGAGCAGCTCCTGATTTCCTTCCTGGCCAGAAAGTCTGGTTGAGTACCAAGTATATTAGACTCCGAATTCCTTCGCAGAGATTTGCTCCAAGATTCATTGGACCGTTCCTGATTACCCGATGCATCAGGCCTGTGACTTACCAGCTCCGGTTGCCTCCTTCCTTCCCTTCCTGAATCATACCCTGTTATAAACACTGTGGAGTTGCCATCTCAAAAATATAATTCTTTGACTTAAAATGATGTGTGAATATTGAATAATTTTCTGCACATTTGCTTGCTTTATTTGATTGGTTTGCATGCAGTAGTGCTCCCTTTCACATTTCATTGCTTAAGCCGGTAGTGTTGTCCTGGCCTACCCGGAAGGTCCCTGGGATATAATTATATTAGGCTTCAATCTATGCAGGAAGGACTGGTTAGGCAGAAAGGGAGGAGGCATGACACTATGTATAAAAATTAATTTTAGGGGCGGGTCCAAGATGGCCGCTTGCTGGCGTCATCCGGTGTTTGAGCTCCACTGAGAGGAGCTTACTTTGGATTTCTTGCAGCTTATTACCTGCTATGGGTAGGAAACACAAGCCGAGGGGGGAACCATACCCTGCAGCCCCCCTCCCCCCGACTGCGATTGTTACCGGACCAATGGGCGCTCACATCGTGCGAGGAGACTTGGGAGCAGGTCGACAACCGATGGAGAGTGGGGGAGGGGAAGAGAAGCTCCCCTCTCTCCCTGGTTCATTGTCACCATTTAGGCTTGCTGAGGGATCTCCACCGGTAAATCTGGCCACGATGAGGAGCACTCCCTTATCGAGGGCGACGTCTGGAGACCAAAATGTCGAGAGGCGGAGCCCAGAAGGGGTCGACGAGGCAGTGGCCAAGGCTAAGAGCTTAGAAGGGACACCAGAACAAGCCAGTGCTGGAGGCGAATCACAGCTGGAGGAGGTTGTTTGAGCTGAAGGACTCTTTCCTGAAAGGAGATTAGCGACGGAGGTAAGACCTGAAGTTTTTACCCTTGAAATTATATGGGACTCTATAATGGAGATAAAGTCTTCTATTTTACAGCAATTGCAGCCTATGAATGTCAAAATTAAGGAGTTGGAAGAAAAAGTTAAAGTTATAGAAAATACTAATATTTATTTGGAACAGCTGTTGTGTTCCGCAGCCATGGCACTCCACGACCGTGGCCCCCTACCTTGTCCGTGGCGTTCCTTCACCGCGGGAGCCTCGGAGGAGGGCTCTGATCCGGGCCGTCACTCCCGCGAGGCCTCCGGTGCTACTCGCTGCAGGGGGAGCCGTCCTGCTCCACCCTTGCGGCATCCAGCAGCGTCTCTCCTCTGCAGGGGAAAATCCAAGATGGCCACCGCCATCCTTAGGCGCGAGGCCGTGCCTCCTCCACTGATTTAAAGGGACCTGATCCCTTTAACAAGCTTCACCTGTTCCTCAGCAGCCTAAGCAGGGGAAGTATAAAGGGGGACTTCCTCTGCTCATATAGTGACTTGGCAACGTCCTCCAGCGCTGTCTAATCTGCTTGCTTCGGTGAGTTCCTTGAGCTTTGGATCCTGTTCCTGTTTCGTCTTGGTGTTCCCGGTTCCTGACTTCGGATTGGCTTACTGTGTTTCTCTGGTGCTCGACTTCGGATTGGCAAGCGGTGATTCTCTGGTGTGTGACTTCGGACTGGCAAGTGGTAATCCTTCGGTGTGTGACCTCGGACTGGTGAGCGACAACCCCCTGGCACTCGACCCAGGACTCCTTCTGGACTACCGTCTCCAAGGGCCCGCCTAAGTCCCAGCGGCCCGGGGTCCCTAAGGGCTCCTCCCGGGGGGACCGCGGGCTTCCAGGGTGAAGCTCCAGTCAGCCCTTGCACCGACACCCTGACCTCTCAAAGGTCCACCTAAGTCCCAGTGGTCTGGGTCCCTATGGGCTCCTCCTGGGGGGATCACAGACTTCCAGTGGTGAAGACACAGTGCCTCTTCCCGTCTCTTTGTCCGCCTCCGCAGTTGTCTCAGTCATCAGTGCCAAGGGTCAGCTGGTCCCGTCTTCTGCTCTGCCTCGCCAACCAACGAGAGAACCTACGGATCCTCCGAAAGGTATACCATCCTCCTGTCGGCCAAGGGTTCACAAGCCTGAGCATAACAACAGAAAATGCAGATTAATAGAGATCAAATGCAAAAATTACAGTGAATACAATCTGCTACAATTAAGGAAAGGAAGATCATTTCTATGAAATTGGAATGTCTGGAAAATGTGGCTAAAAGTCATAACTTGAGATTTATAAACTTTCCGCAAGTTATGTTACATCCTTCAAGAGAAATTTTTAAAATATTTCTGTTAGAAATACTGCATGTAGAAGAGAATGCATTACCACCAATATCCAATATATATTATCTTCCAAAATTGAAGAGGTCTACAGAGCAAAATGAAGGAGTCACACCTTTAATACCAATTCCAGAGCAACCCTTGAATATTTCGGAATTCTTGGAAACTTTGGACACTGAATTAGCTGTTCCAGCTACTTTAATAGTGACTCTCGCTCTCAAACATGACAAAGAGTGGTTGTTAAGGCTATGTCTTAGACACAGAAATGACACATTTCTGGGGGTTTTTTTTGTTTTTTTTTTATTTTATTTTTATTAAACTTATATAATCATTACAGAAGATAAAACACAGATAGATCTCCAAATACTTGAAACAAAACACAAATTTCAACTTTACAGAAAACATCTTTTGATCTCATCTGTGATAATCTAGGACTGGTACTGAAAGTAATAACGAAACCTGTCTAATATGCAGAAAAAAAAAAAAAGGGGGGCAGCATTTTATTGTTAAGCAATTACCAACAAATAACTGTGTCTGAACTATATATATCTTTTATTTACTCTTTCCTTATTACTAGGGTATATTACGATGGGATTAGGCATCTAGGTATTCTCGCAGCTGATCTGGATAGTTAAATACGTATCTTGAATTTTGATATGTTAGAATACATTTGCAAGGAAAACGCAATACATATTTTGCTCCTTTTTGAATAACCCTTTCTCTCATAGACAGAAATTCTTTTCTCCTCAGTTGCGTGGTTAATGAAACATCTGGAAAGATTCTAATTGGGAATCCATGAAACTGAGAGTTTTGATTTCTAAAATATAATCTAAGTATTAGATCCCTTTGAGAAATATCTGCACACTGAATAATTAAAGTGGCACGATTTTTAATCTCTAAATCTGATGACTTTTCTAACAGCTCAGATACACATTTCTGGGTTTTAATGTAAGAGTTTTTCCAAATGTCTGACAAGAGACCCAAAAGAGGAGGAAAGCTTTCCTACTCTTAAGACCACAAGTGTTACAGATTGGAGGGGCTTTCTTCTTAAAGTTTCCATGCAAATGCATGGTCAAATAATACTTATATTTTTTATGACCCCCCCTCCCTAACTAACACAATTTCTAGTGGGAAAGACCCCGACAGAAGCAGCAGCTACCAGAACTGAAATAGCTAGCCCCTCATGATAAGTATAGTCTCTTACCCTAGTGAGTGACTATTGAAGGGCCGCCGCCCCCCCCCCCCCCCCCCATTACCTCCGGATTATCTAAGGTCTGCAACCTTAGAGAATCCAGGCCATAGTGCTGTGTTGGGTTAAGAAACATTCTTCTGGTCACCCATTCAAAGAAATTGATTAGTTTCGTCTGAAAAGATCTACCTCTGGTAAAACAATGCTGTCTCAGATCTTACATGCCATTAGATTCCAGAAACTGCAGTGCCCTCTGTTTTAGCAGTGATTCCATTAATTTGCTCGCCCCAGAGGTCAGACTAACCTATTCTACTTTCATGATATTGGACCTTTGGGTACTCGCTCCTCGAGGGCCTATCACCTTTATATCCTGCACCACGGACCTTCAGTCCCACTATTCTACCACCAGGAAGATGCCTTCACCTGTAAGTACCTCTACGATCTGGCGCTCCATCTCCACCCACCAGCTGCGGCGTTACCCGCACTGTGGGCTCCCGCCTATCGTGAACATCTGGGCGAGACTATACTTCTGAGCCTGTTGAGCGTAATGGCACTTTTTGGATCAGTGCCTTACCTTCCTGCTTTCACCATCTATCTACAGCAGTACAATAAAGACTCTATCCATTCTGTGTCTGCTATCTGTGTCAGCCTATCGCAGTGGTTCCCACGGGGCTCCTCTCCATGGGCGGAGTCATCTCCATTGTGACCAAGGGTCCTCAAACACAACACATTCAATCTGGGAAATAACTGTTTTATTTGATTCTTTTAAGTTTGCATTAGCTAATTCTTTGTTATTCTGCTTGGATGGTAATACTTTATAAATTTTTTACATATCTGGGTCTGTCTGGCAGACCTCACAGGGGACCTGGGAGACCAGATGTAATGGCCACACTAGTAATGGCAGTCTGTCTTGTAGGCTGCAATGATAAAATTAACTAGCACTGGGTCTGTCTGCAAGTACAGTAATAACTAGAAGTCCTAGTGGAAATATAGGCACTCATATAGCCAGGTTCAACTGGCAAACTATGCTGGGTACTGAGGAGACAAGATACTTGGGCAACAGTTATATTGGTTGGTACTGGCATTTATTTAAATTATTACAAAGCTTTATGCTTAGACATTGGAAAGAAAGGATTAGTGAATTATGTGATGGATCTTGTATGTTTATCTTCCTAAAATGGAAGAGTACAAAGAAGGGATATGACAAAAGCTATTTTTCTGGATAAGAAGCAATATCTTACAAGTGGTGATGTGTTATGACCGGCAGCTGGAATATCCTAAGCAGTTTAAGAGCAGGAATAACTGGACATACTAGAAGGTCTGGATGGTTGCTGTTATCTACTACTGAGACAGCATGTTCTTGGAATAAGTTGCCATATATTTTTGAACTTAGAAACTGACCCCTGCTTACTAAGGGACAAGCCAATTTTTAAGTTTCCCTTTGAAAATCTGGAATTCAGCCAGTACAGTGGGTACTTCCAGTAAAGCACACACAGGGATTTCTAAATGAAATCCATATGCATTGCTTGTAAGGCTTGCCCTCCACCACTCCTGCCCTGTACCTTTGCAGTGCAGGCAAAAGTACTCCTCCGACAGAGGAGAGGGCAAGTCTTAACTGACAATTTTACCTAGATGACTGCTTAGTTACCCAAATAAAATCACTTGAAATTGTTCTTCCCATTGGTTGGATTATGCCCAAATTAATAAAGATCACTTACATTCATCCACTTTATTTTAGGAAACTGCGAAAGTGGTTCTCGGAGAGGAGATCATTTCCTATCAATCTTAAAAAAGAAAATATCTCGAACTTGGAATGGTGACTCCCAGAAGTGAAAAACAGACTTGCATAGAATTCATATGATTTATTACTTAATAATTTCTGAGGCACTAAAAAGAAAAAAACATTTTCCTAAAACAAAGGTAAGTTTATAAAAAAAAATAAAAACAGGCTTTCCTAGGAAATAACATGAATTAAACTTTATATTTGGCAAAAAATATCTTAACTAAATAAATCATGTTTTTAAGAGTTATTTTGTACTTTGGGTTTTGGGGTTGGGATCCAAAGGACCCTTAGAATTCTATCAATGCCGATTTATGGGGATTGAATGTCCCCAAACTGTATTCATGGTTTTCTTTTCATGATAGACAATGAAGGTTAATCTTAGATTAAAATGATTTATATCACATATAGAATTGTTCCATTTTTTTTTTTATATACTAGTACTGAGTAACTGCATTTTTAGACAAGTAACATTTGCAGTGACATTCTTAGGTGAAAACTGTTGTGGGTTATAGGTTATCAGTTTATTTGTATCATGCCTAACAAAATCTGTAAGCATGTTACAGAATTACAATTACATAATACAATATTTAACAATTTTAGACAATGGAGTATGAAATTAATCATAAATCACAAATACAAGGTACAATAAATCAAAACCAAATCTATACATCTTTAAATATAAAGTAATAAAATAAAAAATAATTAAATTCAGCACATCAAATAAAACATAACTCAATCTATTTATACAGAATTCAAAATCAATAATCATATACCTGAATCAATAAACCAAATGAGATATACAAAAGAGAACAGATAAAACTAACCAAATTAACAAATATTGTATAAAAATCCAGATATAAACAGCAGAAATAGCAAAATTACATTAAACAATAGGCCTGTCTAAACAGCTAGGTCTTAACAAGTCTTTAAAACTCATTCACATCACAAGTATGCCTGGCCTCAATGGGTAAATAATTCTATGACTATAGGAACATTTTCGCTATCTAGCGTTGCCAGTCAAACTGTTTTCTGAGATGGTATTGACAGCAAAGAGGCCTTGAAGGATCTCAGTTGTCTAAACGCAAAAGTACACAGAAAAATACATTGCTTTAAAGGCTAGTATTAAGACCTTAAGCTGAATCTGCCAGGTTATAGGAAGTCAGTGCAGACTATATAACACAGGAGTAATATGTTGCCTTCAACTACAGCTCATAAGGAGCCTGGCAGCACTGTTTTGAATCAGCTGCAGTTTATGGACAGATTTATCAAGAAGGTTGACTAGTCGATTATGACAGTAATCAAGATGAGAAGTATAGTTGCCTGGACTTTTGTTAATAAATCAGATTTATTTAGGTAAGGCTGAACCTGCCCCCCCAGTGGGATATTTTATATCATTTTAATCTCTCTCTCTCTCTCTTATGAACTCTAGTTCAAGAATGTCTGTTTGATGTTTAAAACCCTGAACCTTAAGGACCCTGAACACCTAGTGAAGTTTCCTTAATATAGTGCTAGCAACAATCTTTAAAGTCAACATTTATTTATTTATTTAAAAGTTTTATATACTGCACAATGGGGTAGGGATCTATCCGTCTAGGCGATTTACATAGTCACAACATGAGAGAATATAGTAACCATATTGAGTAATAGTGGAGAATGTATGACTGGCAGGGCCTTCTCAGTTACAAGAATCAGCCTCTAGAACAGAGCTTTCCAAACTTTTCATGTTGGTGACACACTTTTTAGACAAACATAATTTCGTGACACAGTAACTCAGACTACTAGCAAACCAGAGGTTAAAGGTTAAGAAATTGCCATACTGGGTCAGACCATGGGTCCATCAAGCCCAGCATCCTGCTTCCAACAGTGGCCAATCCAGGCTATAAGTACCTGGCAAGTACTCAAAAACTAAGTATATCCCATGCTACTGATGCTAGTAATAGCAGTGGCTATTCTTAAGTCAACTTGATTAATAGCAGGTAATAGACTTCGCCTCCAAAAATGTATCCAAACCTTTTTTAAACCCAGCTATACTAACTAGGGATGTGAATCGGGCTTCGGACGATTGAAAATATCGTATGATATTTTCAAAATCGTCAGAAATCGGGGGCTCCCCCAAAACGATAGGAAAACCCCACGAAATTGTTTGTGGGGGTTCTCTTATCGTTTTGGGGGAGGGCGGGAAAAACGGCACACAAAAATAACCCCTAAACCCACCCCGACCCTTTAAAACTAATCCCTTAGCTTCCCCCACCCTCCCGACCCCTCCAAAAACTTTTTACAGGTACCTGGTGGTCCAGTGGGGGTCCTAGGAGCGATCTCCGGCTCTCAGGCCGTCGGCTGCCACTAATAAAAATGGCGCTGATGGCCCTTTGCCCTTACCCCTCCAAAAACTTTTTACAGGTACCTGGTGGTCCAGTGGGGGTCCTAGGAGCGATCTCCGGCTCTCAGGCCATCGGCTGCCACTAATAAAAATGGCGCTGATGGCCCTTTGCCCTTAACATATTTCGACAATTTATGTATGTTTCCTTAAATACATACATAAATAAAATGTTTCACGACACAACCTATCTCATGAAAACCTTTCATTTATATTAAAAATATATAATATTCCAAGCGCTATTTTCCCAAAAAAAAAAGCCCAAGCACATGTCTGGCCCTCACACACTCATCTCTCTCCCCCCAGCACATATCTGGCCCCCACACTCATCTACCTCTTCTTTTTGATTGTTGCCAGTTAAGTGCTTCACTCCCTTCAGTGTTCAAGCCTGCCATGCGCCATAACACCTTCCATGATCACCAGACACTGTTGCTTGCAGTCAGTACACCTGGTGGCCAGGCCTCATCGGCAGCAGCAGCCAATGACAGGGACAGCTGGGCTCAAGTCCCACCCACCGAGCCCAAAAAAAACGTGATTGACAACAAAAATTGCCCAATAATAAGCAACCCACGAACTGAAAAAAAAAGTGAATTGCTAGAAAAAAAAGCCCAAACTCACATTGGAGTTGACGACGCAGCACGTGACACATCTGCACACTGCAGGCGACACACTGACGTGTCGCGACACACAGTTTGGAAAGCTCTGCTCTAGAATCTCCCACTGATGGAGTTAATATTATGCTTTGAAACAACTTATTTTTATTCCTTAATTATAGAACCATCTCTGGTTGAGGTGGCTAACTGTGGTCCTTAAGAGCCACAAACAGATCTGGATTTCAGAATATTCATTAATAAATATGTGGATATATTTGCATACAATATAGGTAATGCATGCAAATCTATCTCATGCTTATTCATTGTGGGGCGGATTTTAAAACCCCTCCTGCGTGCATCAAGCCTATTTTGCATAGGCTCGGCAACGCGTGCAAGCCCCAAGACGCGCGTATGTCCTGGGGCTTGAAAAAATGGGAGGGGCGTAGACAGGTAGGGGCGGGGCAAGGGCATGTCCAGAGGCCTCGCCACTGCCGTTGTGCCCGGGGATCGCGTGCCAGCACTCGGCTGGCATGCGCAACCTACTCCTGCCTGGAGGCAGGTGTAAATAATAAAACAAAGGTAGGGGGATGATTTAGATAGGGCTGGGGGGTTTGTTAGATAGGGGAAGGGAGGGGAAGGTAGGGGGGCGGAGGGAACGGGGAAAGCCATCGGGGCTCCCCTAGGGCTCGGCGCTCGCAAGGTACACAAGTGTGCACCCCCTTGCATGCGCCGACCCAGGATTTTATAACATGTGCACAGCTGCGCGCACATGTTATAAAATCGGGCGTAGATTTGTGCACACTGTCTTACGCACACAAATCTACGCCTGAGCGTAGGTTACAAAATCTGGTCCTGTGGGAATGCTGAAAACCATGCCTGTTTGTGGCTCCTGAGGACTGGAATTGGCCCACCCCTGATCTATGGGATCGATTTTCAGTAAACCTCAGAGGTTAATTTTCAAAGACATTTCCATGGCTAAAACTGTGTTTTACCAGCAGAAATGGCCTTTTATAGGGATGTGAATCGTGTCCTCGATCGTCTTAACGATCGATTTCGGCTGGGAGGGGGAGGGAATCGTATTGTTGCCGTTTGGGGGGGTAAAATATCGTGAAAAATCGTGAAAATCGTTAAAAAAATCGAAAAATCGAAAAACCGGCACATTAAAACCCCCTAAAACCCACCCCCGACCCTTTAAATTAAATCCCCCACCCCCAAATAACTTAAATAAACCTGCGGGTCCAGCGGCGGTCCGGAACGGCAGCGGTCCGGAACGGGCTCCTGCTCCTGCATCTTGTCGTCTTCGGCCGGCGCCATTTTCCAAAATGGCGCCGAAAAATGGCGGCGGCCATAGACGAAAAAGATTGGACGGCAGGAGGTCCTTCCGGACCCCCGCTGGACTTTTGGCAAGTCTCGTGGGGGTCAGGAGGCCCCCCACAAGCTGGCCAAAAGTTCCTGGAGGTCCAGCGGGGGTCAGAGAGCGATTTCCCGCCGCGAATCGTTTTCGTACGGAAAATGGCGCCGGCAGGAGATCGACTGCAGGAGGTCGTTCAGCGAGGCGCCGGAACCCTCGCTGAACGACCTCCTGCAGTCGATCTCCTGCCGGCGCCATTTTCCGTACGAAAACGATTCGCGGCGGGAAATCGCTCCCTGACCCCCGCTGGACCTCCAGGAACTTTTGGCCAGCTTGTGGGGGGCCTCCTGACCCCCACGAGACTTGCCAAAAGTCCAGCGGGGGTCCGGAAGGACCTCCTGCCGTCCAATCTTTTTCGTCTATGGCCGCCGCCATTTTTCGGCGCCATTTTGGAAAATGGCGCCGGCCGAAGACGACAAGATGCAGGAGCAGGAGCCCGTTCCGGACCGCTGCCGTTCCGGACCGCCGCTGGACCCGCAGGTTATTTAAGTTATTTGGGGGGGGTTCGGGAGGGTGGGGGATTTAATTTAAAGGGTCGGGGGTGGGTTTTAGGGGGTTTTAGTGTGCCGGCTCACGATTCTAACGATTTATAACGATAAATCGTTAGAATCTGTATTGTATTGTGTTCCATAACGGTTTAAGACGATATTAAAATTATCGGACGATAATTTTAATCGTCCTAAAACGATTCACATCCCTAGCCTTTTACATGTAGAGTCCCACTGGATCTCTACTAAGAGGATTATTACATTTGTGTAGGTAGAAGAGAATTAAATCTTGTGTTTAACAGCTCCCCCAGGTAGGCTGCTGTATTGAAAATGTCCTGGTTCTATAAAACCCAGAGACACCCCATCTTCGGGTATGGACTTTAGGAAGCAGGATGGTGCTGCCCCTGCTCTTATTTTGACCTTCTTATTTTTAGGAAATAAGATCTTTGTGCCTTATATTTTAAGGTCTAGGTTAGAACGGTAGAAAGGGTGCTTTCTTCCCATTTTTAGCTAATATTTCTTCTTTCTGGAATTTGCGTTGAAGGACGTTTTCATCCATCTTTCCTTCTTTTATTTGGATATTGAAGACCAGTTTTTACTTTGGTTTGCAAACTGAATTCCCTTGGCCAAGGGATTTTAGCTACCACCATCGGGAGATGGACTTCTTCTAGATGAGTCCCTCACTCAGAGAATTCCAACGAGCCTTCCATGATCAAGCCAGAAGAATGGATCTTCATTTGCTCCTGGAGAAGTGAAAAGAAGTAGGAAGGAGGGAGAATTGAGGTATCCACCCAGTGCTAATCACCAATATATCATCAGGATATCCTGGAAGGAGGTTGGATAAACTGTAAGGAGTCTTTTCAAGACATCTGGATTAAAGTTGACAAATGGGACTTTGAGTAATGTCATCTAGATCAATTCAAGTATTATATCCACCATTTCTGGGCGGGAACTTCAAAATGACCCCTGAAATTAGGATGTAATAAGGAGAAAAAGATCAGATTAAACATCTTTACAGAGTCACAGATTTATTGGAAGAGGATTATGTAATGGACTGTATTGAACAAGTACTTGCAAGTTATGTTAGAACCATATCTTGAATCAAGCATGCTTTTTCTTGTTACTATTAAAGACTGTAATAATGGTCAGGGCCTTGGAGAGAAGTTTCCCCAGAACCCAGCCCCCCCCCCCCCCCCCCCACGCCCAACAGGAAAGTAGTGGGTTTATGGAAGGTATAGGAAGTGTGGACATCATATGCCCTTGAAATTGAGATGTGCCCTTGGAATCTATTTGAGAACATCAGCCCAGGGTTCCAAACAGAGTTGCCCACCTGCTATGTGGGTAAACTTACATGCATATGCCGGATTTGTGCATCAGTTTACTGAACTAAGCAGAGGCATTCCTGCAGGCAGAGTTGGGGAGGCATTTGGACTTACGTGCAAAAACTAACATTATCAAAATTATACACGTAAATTTTCCCAGACATTTTCTGCACATAATAGCAGGTGTAACTGTGGGCTGGTAAATTTGGTGGGATGATTGTCAAAGTGGACTTATACACCTGAGTGTATAACTTGCATATGTATTTGCCACATAATTTAGACAAGCTGCTTGAAATGTATCCTCTTGGTGGCCCAATAGCTACACAAACATAAGCTAAGTATATGGCACTGCTGCTAAGCCTCCAAGAGGATCAGCATGCAAATTTTTTTAAAGAATTATAAAATAAATAAATTGTAGTCTGAGCATATTGCAACATTGTGCCTTACATAAATCACACATCATTCTTTCTACATAGTGAATGGTTTCTATAACAAATGCTGATAATATTTGTAGTAAAATAGATTCACTCACAAATATGTTTGAATTTTAGAAAAGAGAGAAGGATCAAAGATAAAAAAAATGCCACTTGTTAAGTTTATTGCAGACAAATTACCTAACTTAATCTAAGGAAGAATATGAGTCCTGAGAGGCAAGCATAAAAGGAAAGCCTTACAAAAATATTTCTGCACATATCTATGTCAGTCTATTGTGACCACGTGCCTGAGTCAGGTGGCACATGCTTTTCCCTGGGGTTGTAGCTTATCTCCTTATTGCCAGTTCCCTATTGATTTTGTGTTTGGTTTCCCCGCCCACCATCATTTCTGGGATTAGACACCTGAAGCCTCTGAGAGACATGCCTGCCATTCAGCATAGAGTATATTATGACAAATATGTAGAGAGAAATACTTGTAGAGGGATATAGAAGACAGATACTTTAGGAAGCATGTACAATGGATTGGTATTCTCTCCTAAAAAAATGTTTCATATGTTGCGATTTCTTTCTATGGGAATACAAAACCATTCATGCATTTGAATGACAAAAGTATAACAAGAGTAATTATTTACAATATTAAATTATTTCTAAACTACACAAAAGATTTCCTTTCTCTGCAGGCACCTAAAGTCATTCATTTTCAAGATTTCCGCTTCTCCTATCTCAAAAAGAATGCCTTAGCAATGAACTCTATTTTTGATTCTGATATTCATATCTGTCTCCTCAAGCACCTGACTGTGATAGAATTCCTTGCAATGCATTATGGGAATCTGAAGCATTTGAAAGCTGAAACACCTGGGCCTTCCCTCTTCGTCAAACATGAAAGTTCCAAATATTTATTAAATTCCTTGCCTAGACAATTACATTAATTACTGAATAAAAGCTATAACCTCTAAAGAGTTAAAAGCCATTTAAATCATTTCATATGATTATGTCTTTTCTAAAGTTGTCCTTTAAATTTAAAAATGAAAGTGTTAATAGTTTAACATCATCTTTAAGGAGGTCATTTTAAAATGTATTTCCATGCTCAAAACTGTGTTTTATGCATAGAAACGGCATGTTGTAAAATTGCCCACTCAATACGTAGGTACTGTAACTATACCTGTATAAGCCAACTGTGCCTGAAAATGCATCCACATTTGGAGGAGGCATTCCGGGGAAGCAAAGTCAGGGCAGGATTTTCATTTTCATTTCAAAATTAGGAGGCTGATGTTCTAAATTGCCAAATATTTTTCAAAATGGATTTTTGAGGGAAACATTTCTCAAAATGCCCACCCACTCACAAAAACATATAAACTTGACTGTTTTGTGCAAAATTTCTTGCAAAATCCCTTTTTCTGAAAAATGTTTGCAAATATTTGTTTTACAGCAGTAAACCTTTGCACATAGTCTGCTACGTATGAAAGTTTACTCAAATTGTCCATTAATGAGCTGCTATGATGCAAAATCATGCAAAGCTGTTATGTCCGTTAGTGCCCAACGCCCTCTCTCCGCCCTCCTTACCTCTTTGGTGCCTCCCTCTTCGTCCGCGGGAAGATTGGTTGCCGTGGCGTTCTTCTGCTGAAGTCCTCCAGTACCCCTGGACCGGCTGGACGCTGCAAACCGCCATGTTTCCTGGAGGCCTAGGGGGCATCCCCCGAAGATGACGTCACCCGCGACGGATATATAAGGTCTTAGAATTTGCTAACACATCGAGTTAGCAAGGGTTACTCTACCTAAGCTACTCTGCCTCCTCGGACTTACTAGGGGTACCCGCCCCTCGGGAGCCTCGCTCTCTCCTTTGTTTTTCAGGTGACAGTCTGGAACCGGTACTCGCTCCTCGAGGGCCCTCATTCCCAGACTTGCTCGGTACTCTCTTCTGCCAGGAAGTCATTACTGCCAACTACATCAGCGAGTTACCATCGCTCTCTCAGAGCTTTCCCTGGAATCAGGTACTCGCTCCTCAAGGGCCTATACATTCCAGCTCCTGGGCTTCTATGAGACATTGTGTGAGTGTTACCATCTGGTTCAGTACATGAACTCTGCATACCCTGCATACTCAGTATTTCAGTTTATCTACAGCTCAGCCTCCAGAGATCGCTGTTCCAGTATCCGAGGGACTACTAGAAATTCTGAATTCAGGGACAATCGGGGAATTTTTTTTGTGTGGTCCGATTGGGTTTTTTTTTATCGGCTGCGCCCGAGCCGATAAACAAAAAACCCACCCCGATCCTTTAAAACACATCCTTTAGCTTCCCCCACCCTCCCGACCCCCCCCCCCCCAAAACTTTTTTAAAGTACCTGGTGGTCCAGTGGGGGTCCCAGGAGTAATCTCCCGCTCTCGGGCCGCTGGCTGCCACTAATCAAAATGGCATCGATGGCCCTTTGCCCTTACCATGTGACAGGGTATCCATGCCATTGGCCGGCCCCTGTCTCATGGTAGGAGTAATGGACGGCCGGCGCCATCTTTAACAGAACCCCCATGAAAAGTTTTGTGGGGTTTTCCTATCAGTTTCGGGGAGCCCCCGATTTCTGACGAGTTTGAAAATATCGTATGATATTTTCAGTTGTCAGAAAAATGATTCACATCCCTAGGGACTACAGCCCAGCCGAGCATTCCAGCTCACTATTTCCACGTCTGTGGTTCAGTATACTGTCTCCATACTCTGAGCCTGACCGGTGGTCCCTCTCGGGATCTTCCCCGGAGGCGTGATCATCTGCCACCGGTCCAAGGATCCACCCATAACTCTCCTAAATAACAACAGATTGCTAATTCCAAGCAGACTATTAACTCCGAATAGAACAGATTGCTAACTCCGAACTGAACAGAATTGAACAAAAGCAACTCATTAGTGGAGAATTTCGTGAAAACACATATACAAAAATGGTCTTGCAGGCCTGAGTTTGCAAGAAAACAAAGAAAACCACTATACCTCCCACACAGCTTTCACCACATTCTCTATTTGTGTCTGAAATATTAAATGTACCCCGTCCCGAACACTGGAGGAGTGGGTAATTAATGTTTTTAAATAAATAAATACCTAATCACCCTCAAACAAGGCATTAGAAAATAATCAAATTAGTTGAAATCTAAACAGACAAGAAATTCTTCACATCTACATTTCTATAAATTTTCTTTAACATTACATATGTTACCCCTTTGCTTAATAACAGTTTGTATCTTGAAACCCTGTTTAACCCCCCTCATCCCTGTAACCTTATATTTTGTAAACCGTTATGATGGCGTTATTTTGACGATTCCAAATGACAGTATATAAAACTCGTTAAATATATAAATAAATAAATAAATAAATAAATGTTTATATTTTGCAGCTTATGAAACCTATCTTTCAATTAAATATTTATTTATTACAATTTATAACCCACACATTCCATAAATTTCATGGCGGCTTACATACATATAATTAATATGTAGGACGATAAAAGCAAAGATAAAATAGTATTTAATTACAATTACCTCTGAACTTGAGAATTACCATTTACATTGGACAGACTTTGTTGTTAGAGATAGGCAGCTGAGCAAAAGAATTGCAGCTACTTTGTTCATCATCATTTTTTCGAATGGTTGATGTAGCCACATGTACTGCTACAGTGAGCATTTCACCTCCATGGTTGTCCTTGTTTAAGGCTGCTCTTTCAGAAGTTGGGTTGATGTTGGTCTCGACAGCCTCCTTTTCGCTACAGTGGAACATCTGAAGCAGACACCTCCTGAACTGAAATGTATGATATATAACAGAAAGTAAAATGGCAATAAACTTGACACAATCTATATAGAATATATCCTTTCTAGTCTAAAAAAAATTCTTTTGACCTATACCTTTTATGGCATTCTAAAACTGGACATATATAGAAAAACATGCTTTCTCCTAAATGAATACCAGAAGTGGTAATATTTTATCATAAACAGCACTGTACTCCACTTAGAAAAAAATAAATGTCTTTATTTTATAATGCAAAATGTCAACATATATCTCTCTGCTGCATTAAAAGTAAGGTTGTTAAGCTTCCCAATATCCAACAAAGTCACTCACATGTTTGTCCCCTATACAAAATGTCACGGGAACCAGATTGAGTATGTGTATAGTGTGATGTCAGTGTGATCAAATGATCAAGTGACAAGAATCCAAAAATGCCTGACCACATGTCTATCCAGCACCTACCTGCATACTTTATGAAACACTTATCACCTCAACTACTTACAAATCAATGGGGGAAACTCCAGTATTCACACATACTACAAAGCCTGCTTATTTGATTCAAAGAACAAAGGGCCAATCACTTATTAAGATGCAGAGCATGAGGACCTGGTTGCTAACTTCAGCCTTAAAGAAAAACTTTATTCTCTCTCTACAATCTTTATTCTGCATCCTTCCTTCACAGCTATCCTCTCCATAATGAGATATCATTCACTGGACATTAGTCACACATTATTCCTTTACACACACCAGGCAAATCTGAACACTTGCATTGCTGGCATGGCAATATGATCTTTCAACCCCCTTCCTTGCAGATAATAGGCATTAGGCACTGGAGCCTCATCTGTCCTACATCCCTTTCAGTTATGCTTTCATACATTTCACACTCCTGCTAGTACCCTGTCTCCAACTGAGAAAATAACATTTACTTTTATTTGCATTTTTGAAATATGTTTTAATGTAGTCTATTTCTGGTCTCCTGAACCTTTTTCCTATAGTTTAGTGGTGTGTGAGTGCTGGAGTGAGAGTGCATGTGTACAGTGTCAGTCCTGATAGTCTTGATATGTGATAACGATTGTGAGGATAACATTTGAAAGATGAGCAGGAGGGGCTTGTGTGGTTAGTGGGTATAATAGAATTCATTCATACTGCACAGGCCCTATCAAAACTACTTCTAAGCAGACAAAAGTCTTAATGTGCTGCCATGATCTCTATTTTAAAGCAATCAGAAACTGCACCAAAATGGGACTTTTTTCACCAAACATGCTGCATGAAAAAAATATTTCAACTAATAATGGAGTAGGATACATGCTCATGCATTAGGCACAATGAAATCCAGACTGGTATAGCATAAAATGCAATTGGTCTTTGATAAGTAAACACATACGGTACCTGTTTGTTCATAAAAACGTAAATGACAGGGTTGTAAACTGAAGCAGTTTTAGCAAAGAAAGCTGGGATTGCTGCCAGACGAGGATCCAGATCAATGGAAGGATAAGCAGTGACAAGAATAGAAAAGGTTGCATAAGGAGACCAGCAAACGAGAAATGCCAGAATCATGATAATAACCATTCGCGTGACTTCTTTCTCTGGTTTTCTTGCGGATCCAAGTCTCCCTTGTGTGTCTGACACCTTTAAAAGAACAAGAATTTGTGTCAGCAAGCGCTTTAAGAGAAACTGAAAAATAAGGAAGTAAATTGAAAGAAAAGTCTGAGAGAGGAGATGATTATTACTGGAAGCTGTACACAAGTGCTGGAATAAGAACATCTGAGGTCCAACGCTAATCTTTTCTTAAAATCCCCCCTCCCCCCCCCCCACACACACACACCCCTTCTTTTCATTAATATTGAAAGAATTATGCAAGAGATCACCTAAGAACATGATTAAAATGACCAAACGTAAACTATGCTGCTGGTCTGCATCATGCCACTTCCTGCTCTCTACGAATTGCTTTTAAATTTGGTGAATGAATATCGCTTAATTAAATAACACATATCTTGCCCTATTTAAAACAATAATCTACTTCACAAGCTCTATGAGGTAAATACCAATATATGTATTTATTAACTGTTGCAATAATTCAAGAATCCAGGCATTTTAAAGGGGAAAAAATACCCAAGAGTACCACCTTCTGGTTCTAGTACAAGCCTATAAAATACACTCCAGCATGAACCTAATTATTACCACCTACTTATTGTGTGGCATAAAGTGATTGGCTTGGGGATGGAGGGGCAATTTTCAGAGGGCCTGCATAGCTGCCAACTCCAAGGGTACTTTCCAACTGAGAACCTTGTAGCTAATTTCCAAACAGAAAAGATGCAGGTATAGTTTCCTTCTGAAAATTGCCTATGGGCACAAAGTACCCATGAACTATGCACTTGCATTTTCCATGAGAAAAAAAACCCAAATTGCTGGAAAACAACAGACATTGAAATCTACATGCATTATTTCCCTACCCTGCCATCTCCTGCCACTGGGAATGCCTCCTCTCAATCCAGCTGAAACTATGCACACTGTGGAAGCCAACATGTACTTTTAGCTGACTGAGGGTGATTTTCAGACAGCAAATATACCCAGGAAAATGACTTGGAAAATTCCCTCCCTCACCCCCATCTCTCCCCACCATCAATACTTTGGACATGAAGAATTAATATCTGTTCTTCTCACTCACTGCTTTGCTTTTTTAAGTCATTTCTATATGTTCTGTGTGTTCCTAGGGAACATATTGCTTAATAGAATTCATGACTCATGGGAGATTAGAATTGCAGTAGATAACCTGACAACTCAGGAATCACTACACAGAGCAACCTAACACAGGAAGTGTAGGGGGATGGGAAAAGAATGACTACACAGAGCAACCTAACACAGGAAGTGTAGGGGGATGGGAAAAGAATGACTACACAGAGCAACCTAACACAGGAAGTGTAGGGGGATGGGAAAAGAATGACTACACAGAGCAACCTAACACAGGAAGTGTAGGGGGATGGGAAAGGAATGCTCCATCTGCCTCACACAACACAATCCTCAGCCTAAAACACTCCACTATCTGATCCATACGACAGTAACAGAGGGGCACATTACAAACTGGACAACTATAACGCACGCATAGTTCACAAGCGTGAGAAAGAGAATCTTTGGTCAAGAACTGAAGAGATTTTGTTTAAATGTTTTTCTCCTTAATTAAATAATTTTTAAATTTTTCTTTGTATGTATTATTTTTTGTTATAAGCAGTGAAGTCACTATTTAAAACTGGCCGGTTAAGTAACTTTGCCAGTTAGAACTTATCCAGCTAAGTTATGATGTATATTCGACACAGCTATGTCACTGAATATGTGTATTTAACTGAGTGCTTAGCCAATAAGTCTAACTGGTTAAGGTTAGACCTGCTCTATGGCACATCTAGCTTAGCCATACAACTTATGTGACTTAAGTCTGAATATTGGCAGTTGGCCATATAAGTTATACAGCTAACTAGCTCCGCCCCGATACACCCTCTGCTCACGCACAACTTTTACAGCTAACATAAGCGCATATTCGGTGGCTGCTACTTAGCTGCAAAGTCCCACTTATCAGTGCTTTGAATATTGACCTCCATGTGTTCAGAAAGGCTATGCAGAGCAGAAAAGAGAGGAATAATGAATTATAAATGAATGCACTGCACAAAGGAGGGGTTTCAGTGATATTTATATTTGATTCTGTTAGTATATGCAATATGATTCCATATAATAACGCTATGTGGTGCGATAAGGAGTCAGTATGAGTGATTCATGTTTGCTATTTTAGCATTGTTCTGTGACAAAAGTTTCTGTGTTTTCTGATCTCCCACACTCTTAGGAATCCACTATAGTATTGGCTGGACAATCCAGAAAAAAAACAATGAAATGAAGGACTGAGTTGTAACTTGGAGGGGCTCTTCTGGTTTCCTGCTAGTAGCTATGCCAGTATGCAAAGATGTAATGGGTAGGAGCTCAATGGAGGGAGTGGGACTGAGTTTACCCCTGACCAGTGGAGAAGTAAGATTTTCCTCCACACACACACACACACACACACACACTGTTCTCTGTTCAAGTCCACTTCACCATCTGTATGACCACTGTTGAGCCCACTAAATAAATGTGGGAGAGAGACCCTTATTCCAATAAGGAAAACCTGCCCATCATTTCAAAGGTGAGGTTACAGTTAAAAAAATGTTTGTGTTGTTTTGTGATCCAGTAAAATGTGAGTATTCCTTCTAAAAAACATTTCCTGTCCATGCACAAGGATAAGAAAGTGTTAAAGGTGTCAAATGGGCTCACAAAGGAAATATTTAGAGTTGCCAGCTGAGGCAAGGCACTGGTCTCACTTAAGACACTGTTAGGCAGAAGTAAATATATCTGAGACTGAAAGCTCCCAGAGACATAAGAACATAAGATATGCCATACTGGGTCAGACCAAGAGTTAATCAAACCCTGTATCATGTTTCCAATAGTGGCCAATCCAAGTCACAAATATACCTGGCAAGTACCCACACATTAAAATGATCCCATGCTACTAATGCCAGCAACATGCAGGTGCTATTTCCTATTGATTAATAGTAGTTTATGGAGTTCTCCAGGAAATTATCCAAACCTTTTTTAAACTCAGCTACACTAACTGCCTTAACCACATCCTCTGACAATGAATTCCAGAACAATAAAAGGTGTATTTGAGGAAATGATTGTGGGTAGAGCGGAGTATGAAAATGGAACATCTATGGTTACTCCTCCTTCCATACACTCCAAATAATGGAGCAGATTTTAAAAGGGTTACAAGCGTAATCCTTTTAAACCCCTCCTGTGCGCACCGAGCCTATTTTACATAGGCTCGGTGACGCGCGTAAGTCCCGGGACTTGAAAAAAGGGGCGGGGCACGGGAGGTCCAGGGTGGGGGCATGGCCAGAGGCCTCCGAAGGCCTGCTAGGCTGGGGGACCGCGCGCCGGCACTCTGTAGGGGGGGTTTAAGTACATACGAACATAGAACATAAGAACATAAATTGCCATGCTGGGTCAGACCAAGGGTCCATCAAGCCCAGCATCCTGTTTCCAACAGAGGCCAAACCAGGCCACAAGAACCTGGTAATTACCCAAACTCTAAGAAGATCCCATGCTACTGATGCAATTAATAGCAGTGGCTATTCCCTAAGTAAACTTGATTAATAGCCATTAATGAACTTCTCCTCCAAGAACTTATCCAAACCTTTTTTGAACCCAGCTACACTAACTGCACTAACCACATCCTCTGGCAACAAATTCCAGAGCTTTATTGTGCATTGAGTGAAAAAGAATTTTCTCCGATTAGTCTTAAATGTGCTACTTGCTAACTTCATGGAATGCCCCCTAGTCCTTCTATTATTCAAAAGTGTAAATAACCGATTCACATCTACTCGTTCAAGACCTCTCATGATTTTAAAGTATTATCCACTATGATGCCTGGATCTTTTTCCTGGGTGGTAGCTCCTAATATGGTACCTAACATCGTGTAACTACAGCACAGGTTATTTTTCCCTATATGCAACACCTTGCACTTGTACACATTAAATTTCATCTGCCATTTGGATAGGGGAAGGGAGGGGAAGGTGGGGGGGCGGAAGGAAAGTTCCCTCCGAGGCCGCTCCGATTTCAGAGCAGCCTCGGAGGGAACGGGGAAAGCCATCGGTGCTCCCCTAGGGCTCGGCGCGCACAAGGTGCACAAATGTGCGCGCGCATGTTATGAAATCGGGCATAGATTTGTGTGTGCTGGGTTGCGTGCACAAATCTACGCCCGCGCTAGAAATGAAAATCTGGCTCATTGTTTTTAGGGCTGTGATTAATATTTTCTTTTCTTGCTAGCTCTATAGTAAATCCTTTCATGACCATTGCCATTCAGCAAAATCCAAATAATTTATGTTATTTGCCCTTCTGAGGTTAAAATAAATGTTGTTGAAACCAATCGAGAATGTCAGAGCATAAAGAATATTGTACTATTGTTCTTATGGAATGACACAATATCAACAGTATTAACCCTTGATCATTTCACTAAATCACATCACTATACATCTAGAACAATTGTAAATTCTAATTATCTACATGATATTGATAATCTATTATTGCTTTCGTAGTAACACCTACCTTCCTTAGCTTTCGCATCAATTTCCCATAGGATAGGAAGATAACCAACAAGGGTAGTATGAAGCATGTCGTGAAGAATGTTATAATATAAGTATGATCTTCGTAGTTTCCTGAATACCTACACAAGACACAAAGTATATTATGCATTATAATTGAACTTTATCACAATGAAATTATTCATAATTTGAGGAACTTCTCCTATTGCTACCTTTAATATAGAGCAGTATCAAGGTGCTTACTTTTTATGAATATTGATAGTTTATTATGGGTTCTCCATTCCCTCTGGATGCTTGCAAAACAGATTTTGCTTATCAGTTCTATTATTGCAAATAGGACCTTTGTTTTCAATTTTTATTTTACTTTTCCCAGGAATTTTTCAGTGTGTATTATAACGAACAAAAATGGGAGAAAAGTCAGTAGAAATAAATTACTATTTTTTTCCACTCATTTTCTCCTATTGTTGTTCATTATAATAAATACTGACAAAATTTGTGGGGAAAATAATATAAAAACTGGAAAAGAAGGTCCCTACATATAAAACACTGTTCTTATTCAAAGTCCAGCCCCAGTTTGTGTTCATGTAGCCAAACTCATTATGAGCTATGAGGCATATAAAGTATTTTTAGCCATCTAGGGGTTATATGATTTTTCACTAACCCTGTAGGTTATTACTATATGTAGAAAGTCAGCATAAGTAGTAAACATACTAGCAATTAAAATATAATGAGCCTTGTTCAAAAATACTTTTCCCCATTCTGTTCCTATGGTTAAATATTGATTGAATAAGACCAGTATCGACTATGAATTTATTTAATATATACGTCTTCAGTCATTCTTTTATTTCAAATTTCATAGCACTTAAGTAACCTTCTGAAACTAAGATGGTTTATTTATTTATTTATTTATTTATTTTAGGGTTTTCTATACAGGCATTCGCGATGAATAACGCATCATGCCAGTTTACAATTAACAAGAGGTGAAGGAACAAAGTGATAATAAAATAATAATAATAAACATTAACAGGTGCTGACAAAAGGTTGCAGTTACAATAAAACAAGGGAATTACACAACTTGGAGCAGTGAAAAGGAGCTAGGAATTAAACATAGAGAACAAATTTGCCAATTAATGGTGTGAACTAAGTTACAGCATTTGCAACGTTAATGAATTGCCCTGTTGAGGTAGTTATTAATTACCATGTTAAGAAAAAGTCTAAGCGTTAGTTAATGGTGAACTAAGGTTCAGTTGGTGTCTGGAAAGGCTTTCATAAATAACCACGTTTTGAGTCGTTTCCTAAATGTAGGAAGGCAGGGTTCTTGTCGCAAATCTGGTGGGATGGAGTTCCATAATGTCGGTCCTGCAGTGGAGAAAGCCCTGTCTCTGGCGGTTATGTGCCGAGTGGATTTGGAGTGTGGAACTTGTAGGGATTCTTTGTAGGACTCTCTGATGGCTCTGGAGGAAGTATATTTTTTGAATGGAATTTGAAGGTTAAGCGGAGAGTATTGATGGATGGCTTTGTAAATAGTAGTAAATAAAGCCTTCGACTCGAAGGCTTTATTCTCCTACGTTTCATCGCTCACCAAACCAACACCACCATCCATTCCAGACCAACTAGCGCTCAGTAAGGCCAACGAACTAGCCACCTACTTCAAAACAAAAATCTCAAACCTCACCCTCTTCCCTTACAACCCACCAAACTCTTCCAACACCTCATAGCACATACCAACTCACTCTGAATTCTAGACTAGAGTCATTCGAGCCCACATCAGCCATGGAGATTGAAAATTTACTTTAAAAAATTAAACCATCTGCACATCCCTCGGACCCACTCCCTACTAATTTGCTCACTGCCATCTCTAGCACCGTCGCAAAACCTATTGCAGAAATCATCAATACCTCTTTAGCCATGGGCACAGTTCCTAATCAGCTAAAACTTGCAATCCTCAAACCCCTACTGAAAAAACCAACTGCATCACCCATGGACCCAGCCAACTACAGACCCATTGCAAACCTGCCCCTGATCTCCAAACTGATGGAAAAAGCAGTAAATAAACAACTTTCCGAATACCTCGAGGAGCACAACATTCTTTCCCCGGCACAATATGGTTTTCGCAAATCTCGAAGCACAGAGTCCCTCCTGCTTTCTCTCACTGATAATTTACTTTTGAACCTGGAGAAAAAACAGTCATTCTTACTGGTCCTACTAGACCTATCGTCAGCGTTCGACACGGTAAATCACTCACAACTCCTAGAACAACTATCAAACATAGGAATCAAAGGCACAGCTCTCTGTTGGTTCAAATCGTTCCTATCCAACAGGTTTTACAAGGTCAGAATTAACAACAAGGAATCAGACCCCATCCTATCAGACCAAGGCGTACCACAAGGTTCATCCCTCTCCCCTACCCTGTTCAACATTTACGTCCTCCCCCTCTGCCATCTGCTATCTCAACTCAAGCTTACTCATTACCTCTATGCAGACGACATCCAGATCCTAATCCCCATCACAGAATCAATTCAAAAAACCTTCGTCTACTGGGAGAATTGTCTTCAACCAATTAAACAACTACTCTCCAGCCTAAACCTGATTCTAAACTCCAGCAAAACAGAGCTGCTACTAATCTCACACAACCCGAACAACCACCCACCTAGTCCGGCACAAACCACATCTTTAAACATGGAGCTCTCTGCAGACGTCAGGAATTTAGGAACTTGGCTTGACAATCAACTTAACCTTAAAAAATTCATAAACACAACCACCAGGGATTGCTTCTTTAAACTACAGGTCCTAAAGAAACTAAAGCCACTCCTTCACTTCAATGACTTTCGCCTCGTTCTTCAATCCATTATTTTTTCGAAACTTGATTACTGCAACTCAATCTTACTGGGCCTCCCCTCCAACAGCATCAAACCCCTACAGATGGTACAAAACGCCGCAGCCAGAATCCTAACTAACACTAATAGAAGAGACCATATTACCCCCATCTTGAGCAACCTCCACTGGCTACCCATGAAACAGAGAATCATATATAAAACCTTAACCATCATCCATAAAGTAATTCATAACGTCGCACCTATATCTCTACAAACTCAACTTCGCCTACACTCATCGGCCAGACCCATCAGAAGCGCCTACAAAGGCACATTAGCCGCAGCTCCCGCCAATTCAACGCTAAGAAAAAGAGCACTATCCACTGCGGGACCACATCAATGGAATGCGCTCCCACCAGACATAAGACTCGAACCCAATCTACCAGAGTTCAAAAAAGGTTAAAAACCTGGCTCTTCAGGCAAGCGTTCCAATTCCCAGAGTGTAACTGGGCACCTCCTCCTGTCTTTCAGATCCAACCTTTGCAAGGTGTCACTAACACATTGACACTTAATTTCATACACGGACTTGGTTATTCGCAATATCTATTTAACAGTCATCCTTTTCATATTATATTATTTAACCGATTACTTGCAGACTATATACGCTACTAAAGTTCCTTGTAAAATGTGAACACACACACTCAGCTCAAAACACGAATAATGTTAATGTTATAATAATATTAATTACTTGTTAAATACTATTGTTACTTTCACTGTTCCTTGTAATAACGTTCAATGGTTGATTGTTATTGTTCAATGTTCTATGTAAAAAACCCCAGTCTAACCTCCCAGACCAGGGCAACCTTTTCGTTACTTGTAAACCGGATTGATTTGTATTGCATACAGGAATTCCGGTATATAAAAATTAAAAATAAATAAATAATAGTTATGGACTTATATATGATTCTGTAGTGAATTGGCAGCCAATGTAGGTCTTTGAGGATTGGAGATATGTGGTCTCTTCTCCGAGTGTTTGTTAATATTCTCGCTGCCGTGTTTTGAACCATCTGAAGGGATTTAGTGTGAGATGATGGGAGACCTAATAGAATAGAGTTGCAATAATCTAATTTAGCGAAGATTATTGATTGCAAGACTGTTCTGTAGTCGTGGAAGTGGAAAAGTGGTTTTATTCTTTTTAAAACTTGGAGTTTATGGAAGCAGTCCTTGGTAGTTTGATTTATAAATGATTTTAGGTTTTAGAGATGTGAATCGTGTGATCGATCGTCTTAATGATCGATTTCGGCTGGGGGGGGAGGGAATCGGATCGTTGCGGTTTTGTTTTTGTAAATATCATGTAAATCATAAATCGGGGGAGGGCAGGAAAACCGGCACACTAAAACATCCCTAAAACCCACCCTGACCCTTTAAAATCAATCCCCCACCCTCCCGAACCCCCCCCAAAATGCCTTAAATTACCTGGGGGTCCAGAGCGGGGGTCCCGGTGTGATCTTTTACTCTCGGGCCTGCGGTGCGTTGTAGAAATGGCGCCGGCACTACCTTTGCCCTGTCATATGACAGGACAAAGGTAGCGCCGGCGCCATTTTGTTTTTGTCCCCCGACGTCAGGAGCGTAGGAGATCGCTCCCGGACCCCCGCTGGACCCCCAGGGACTTTTGGCCAGCTTGGGGGGGCCTCCTGACCCCCCCAAGACTTGCCAAAACTCCAGCGGGTGTCCGGAACGACCTCCTGCAGTCGAATCGTGTTGCCGTACGGCCGGCGCCATTTTGCCCAAAATGGCGCCGGCAAAACGATTCAAAATCGCGTAAGTCCCGGGGTTTTCAGTCGGGGTGTGTCGGGGGCGTGTCGGGGCGGGGCCGATCGGTGCGGCGTTTTGGGGGCGGGACACAGCGTTTCAGGGGCGGGCCCGGGGGCATGGTTTCGGGCCGGGGCGGTTCGGGGGCGTGGCCGTGCCCTCCGGAACCGCCCCCGGATCGCGTCTCGGCGCGCCAGTAGCCCGCTGGCGCGCGTGGATTTATGTCTCCCTCCGGGAGGCGTAAATCCACGGATAAAGGTAGGGGGGGGGGTTTAGATAGGGTTAGGTAGAGGAAGGGAGGGGAAGGTGAGGGGAGGGCAAAAGAAAGTTCCCTCCGAGGCCGCTCCGATTTTGGAGCGGCCTCGGAGGGAACGGAGGCAGGCTGCGTGGCTCAGCGCGCGCAGGCCGGCTACGCGCATATCTACTAAAATCCAGCATACTTTTATTTGCGCCTGGAGCGCGAACAAAAGTACGCGAACGCGCCGTTTTTAAAATCTACCCCAGTATATATTATAACAATTTTAAAAAGCCCATTTATGCGCTTAGAGGGGTAGATTTTATAAATTTCCACGCGCACGTACTTTTGTTCGTGCACCAGGCGTGAACAAAAGTATGCTGGATTTTATAAGATACGCGCGTAGCCGCGCGTATCTTATAAAATCCGGAGTCAGCGCACGCAAGGGGGTGCACATTTGTGCAACCTACACTCACCGAGCCCGGCGCGCACTGCCTGTTCCCTCCGAGGCCGCTCCGAAATCGGAGCGGCCTCGGAGGGAACTTTCTTTCCACCCCCCGCACCTTCCCCTCCATTCCCCTACCTAACCCACCCCCCCGGCCCTATCTAAACCCTCCCTACCTTTGTTGGCAGATTTACGCCTGCGGAAAGCAGGCGTAAATCTGCGCGCGCCAGCAGGCTGCTGACGCGCCATCCCCCGACCCGGGGGCTGGTCTGGAGGCCTCGACCACACCCCCGGGCCGGTGCCACACCCCCAGGCCCGCCCCCGAAACGCCGCGGCACTCACGGCACGCCCCCGACACGCCCCTCCATGCAAGCCCTGGGACTTACGCGCGTCCCGGGGCTTGCGCGCGCCGCCAAGCCTATGCAAAATAGGCTCGGCGCGCGCAGGGTGGGTTTGGGGTATGTTTTCGGGGGGGTACGCCCGTATCGTATGCGCGTACCCTTTGAAAATCTACCCCAAAGTGCGCTTGTGTGCATAAAACCTATTGACAATTTCAATATCATATATCAAAGAAATTACGCAAATAAAATCCAGTTATAAGTGTGTAAATCCTTTTTGAAAATTACCCCAAAGAATCATGATGCCAAATACCTGTATTACTTCCAACTGAATTGGAAACACAAAAGAAACATGTGGAAACTGGCAGGTCAAAAACAAGAGGGAGACTATCTTCCCATGTTACTTGGCATTTACAATGATATTTTAATCAAAACATGTCGGCTATTTCAATGACCTATCTTAATGTTAAAATGCTTCTGTTTTGACTTAGCTAAGGCTAGGACTATTGTACAATTTTATTTCTGTACTCACTATCTAGGTGAATCAGATTCACCTTAAACTGAACAAACAATCAGGGTCATTTTTCAGATCATGTTAGGGCATAATCACGGGCGTTAGGGCCCTAATGCCCACAATAACGCCATAACACCTACGTTATTTTCTGCATCACAAAATGCGTATACAAATTTTGAAAATTTAGTTGAAGGGGAGAAATGTATGAAAATGAGGGGTGTTTAACATTGTATGAGATAGCTTAATACATGTTTTAATGCCAGAACTAACTACACCATTTTTTCTGGCATTTTGCAAGATAATCTCACCCTAACTTGATAGCAGAGTGCATCAAATTAAGGAGAGAGTACATTGTACAAATCTCATCTTTGTGTACCTTTCCTCATTCCAAATCACATGAAATCTTCACTGATGTGCCCTGTGCTGTTTATACCTCTGACTGTGCATGTAAAACAGCCCCCCAAAATCTAGACCACCACCAAAACCTCACCTTGAGTTACTAGTTGACCCTCCTTCAGTGGTATCTCTCTCTATCTCTCTCTTCATACAAAATGTATAGCAAAATGATTAATGTAGGCCAATATTCCTTTCAAATCTAATTTGTAATCCATTTGTTTGTAATTACCGCTCTGTCATTCTGAAGTTGAAATCTCTATAATAAAAACCGCATTACCTATTGGTGAAATTCAGAGATACTGCAGAGAATCCTGATCGCTTAACAATGCCTATTGGGAGGAACAATACTTGTACTTTTATTATTAACACGTGCGTCCATTTTTAAGGAAATCCTATGAGTATATATTGCTTATTTCTCCTAAATGGGTTTTTGTTGCAGGTTACAATCACATCTTTCTGATAAAAATTAATAGGCATAATTGATCCTAGATTCTCCCATTCTGGATTATAGATTATTTAATATTAAACCAATTAACAACTTTGCTGATATAGCAGTTAGATGAAGTTGGTTTATTTATTTTAACATGGACAATACTGAATAGAACAGGTGATCTCTGAAGACATCAAAAGCAAATTATAACTAAAACATTTAATGATTTATTAAACAAAACACAGAATATTTGTCTAAAACACCGCCACTGTTTTTACATCGATCTCTTAATTCTAATAACCATTCAACTTTCGCTCTACAATCATTCACTCTCACATACCATCCAATCCCACAGTCATACAGAATGTTCAACTTCTCTATTAACTTTGCATATTACTGTAAAACCAGAAAAGGTTTTACCCCCACTAACTGCCTTACAGATATAAAAAGTGTGCACACTGCTACAAAACACCCAATAAACATTTCTGAAGTAAGGGGCAAATATTCTGTGTTTTGTTATAAAGAAATAATTAATAAATTATTAAATGTGTTTATATATATAATTTGTTTTTGATGTCTTCAGAGATCACCTGTTCTATTGACTATTGTCCAAATTTATTCTGGAAGAACAGTTGTGTGGTGGTGTGTGTAGATTATTTATTTTAACATCTAATTTATTTGAATTTTATCAGTATTAGTAAGCAGCAATAAAGTTTATCATTGTTTGTTTTATGTGATTATGTATGTTTTTATGTAATTCATTTAGGATTATAGATAGCTCAGGCTAGAAATATTGTAAATTAAAATACATCTGCAACATAACCTACAGATTTTTGCATTTGTTGAGAACTAGTTTAATTAATAGGAATCTGTAATGGCTGACGTGGATTTCTCATGCCACAAATAGGGAGATTACAGCAAATATATGTCTTTAATCTAAAGTTTAAAACAAATCTTTGCTTTTAATATTCTATGTTTTCTAAAGACCTGATTACATACACATGCAACTAAAAAAATTGAACTGAATTAGAAGAACAAAATGAACTGGCATTCCAGTTATTACTAATTTCTTTATATGTGAACAGAGGCAAACTTTCAGTTGAAATACCTCTCTGCTATGACCACCCACAGAGTGAATGGGTGGACACAATACCTTTGATGAGTTCTAATTTGTAAAAGGACCCCATTCTGTTTTGTAGCCTTTGCCATAAGCTGTCATTGTAAAGACAAGAAACCTGTAGCAACTACAATATACACGTGTGAAATGAAAGAACGTAAGGGCTTATTTACTAAATCACCATACAAACATACATCAATGCATTTTATTGTAGCATGTTTAACATTCTATTCACTAAAGGGCCTATAGCTTTTAGTGAAGTAACATGAGTTCAATACCAAGGGAAGACATTCAACTGTGTTATTGGCCATGGCAAAAGAATCTCGATCCTCCATGCTCCCCACCCACAGCGACTAGAAAGCCTGCCATAGCCTGATGATCCTCTCTCCCAAAGGGGAACTCTCAGCTTTGAACATTCCCTTCTCCCTGAACGAGGGAAGGGGCTCTGAGTCCCAGTGTCCACAACCTCTCCCCTTCCTCCAAGTAAGTGATGGCGCTCCAAGCCCCAAAGTGCCCCCTCTATTGCTTCTGCCAGGATCCCCAAGCCCCCTACCTACCCCATCCAATGCCAGACAAAGTCAATAGAGAGCAGTTGTTTCTGCCCTGCTTACTCCAGGGTGTCAAATGGTGCCAGCTGATCTGATGCTTTCTTATGTCCTGCATATGCAGGGCAAAAAGAGAATATCAGTCAGAAACTGCCATTTGGGATGGGGGGCCCTGACAGAGAGAGTCAGCAGGACATTGGGGCTCAGAGTGCCATCACTTGCTCAGGGAGAGAAGAGGGGACATTGGTACTCAAAAGCTCTTCATTTGCTTGGAGGAAGAATTGAGTAGTAGTTGGTTTTTGCATTAGCCATTGGGTTCTCACCCATTGCAAAGGCTTAATGCATTTTGTGTAAAGTTATTTTAATATTAATAAGCATCTTGTAAGCAATAGCATGCAATGTAGCTGATTAAATTGTTTTCTGTATTAGGGGCTATTTTTGCATTAATCAGGGTAGGATTTAGGCTCCCATAGGCAGAACTGGAAAGTGAGGGAAGCAGGAGATGGAGGGGGAGGGGGATGGGGGATAGATGACCCTGAAAATCAGATACTGGGTGAAGTCCTTCTACCTCTCCAGTCCTAGAGTGCCATAGTAGTGTGCCTTTGGCACAGTTGCACTCCTCTTCAAAATTTACCGGCACCTTCAAAATTTACTGCCCTAGGCAATTAATAAAATAGTAAATGACGGCAGAAAAAAATCAAAGTTGTCCTTCATCCAGTATGCCCAGCAAGCTTTATTTATTTAATCTTTTAACTTATTTATTTTCAATCTATTTAGTGTAGCGACCGCTGTACCATGCAGGTTGGCCCCTTACCTCCTGCTAAGGGCAGCAACTGCCGATCTGCACAGGTTACCCCTTACCTTCATTTCCATCCTTTAGCTCTTTTGAATTATCCCAAGCTCTTTTGAATTCCATAACACTTATCATCTTAACTACCCCTATCGGGAGGGCATTCTATGCATCAGTCACCCTTTCCATGAAGAAATATTTCCTGACATTGTTCCTGAGTCTTCCCTCTTGGAGCTTCATTTTATGACCCCTAGTTCTACAGCTTTCCTTCCATTGGAAAAAGCTTGAGTCCCATGCTTCATATATATACCCTTCAAGTATTTGAATGTCTGTATCATATCCCCCGTCGCTTCTCTCCTCCAGGGTATACATATTTAGGTCCTTCAGTCTCATCTTATATGGCTTTTGATGCAGACCCTAAACTATTTTGGTTGCCTTTTTTTGAACTGCTTCAATCTTGCTCTCTATTCTTTTTAAGAATCAGTCTATAGGACTGAACACAATATTCCAAAAGAGGCCTCATCAATGACCTTTACAGGGGCAATATCACCACCTTTTTCCTGCTGGTTATGCCTCTTTCAGTACAGCCCAGCATTCATCTGGCCTTAGCCACCACCTTGTTCAAATTGCTTTGCTGCTTTCAGATCATCCAACACTATCACCCCAATGTTTCTTTCCTGGTTCAGGCACATCAGTCTCTCACCCCCCATCATGTATAGCTCCTTGAGATTTCTGGACTCCAGATGCATGAATTTACACTTCTAATCCCAGCTGCCAAACCTTTAACCACTTCTCAAGCTTTCTTAGATCACTTTTCATTGTCTCCACTCCTTCAGGCTTGTCCACTCTGCTGCAGATTTTAGAGTCATTCACAAAATGACAAACCTTCTCTTCTAACCCTTCTGCTTTGTTGCTCACAAAGATATTGAACAAAACCTCCCCTGAAGCAGTCCATTTATCACTCTTATCACTTCAAAATAGTTTCCATTTACCACCACTCACTGTCATCTGTCAGTCAACCAATTTGTAATTCATTCTACCACTTTGGAACCCACTCCAAGGTTTCTCATTTTGTTCATGAGCCTACTGTGTGGGACAATATCAAAAGTGAAATCCAGATAAATCACATCAAGTTCTCTTCTTTTATCCAATTCTCTAGTTGTCCAATCAAAAAAAAAATCAACCAAATTCATTTGACACATCCTTCCTCTAGCAAAACCATGTTTCCTTGGATCTTGCAACTCATTAGATTGTAGATAGTTGACGAACCTTTCCTTCGGCTATGTTTCCATTAATTTTCCCATCACCAAAGTAAGGCTCACTGGCCTGTAGTTTCCAGCCTCCCTCTGCTCCCAAGAAAGGGTGTGTCATGGGTGTAGTCTGGGCAGGGCATGGGGCAGCACATGGGCGTTCTGGGATTACCTTTAAAATGTGCACATAAATACTTATGCGATCCAATGCACACTAGGGTCTTCTGCCACGTAACTTTATTTCTGCTATGAATGACATATAAGTTATAAAACAAAATAATCTAGGCAGATCAGCGGGTTTTAAAAGTCGGAGCTACAGAGGGGAAGGAAGGCTATTAAACTAGTACAGTTTGGAAGTCCTAATCCTTAACTGGACAAACCTGGAACAAACTGGGAAAACTGGCAATGGCATTGGTATAGGTGCCTTTTAAAATCCCCCCACTTATGTGGTAGAAATGGCATTTGCATGCACAGGCATGCACCCACTTAAAATTGAGCGCACATGTGCACGCAGCCAGGCTATTTTATAACATGCACGCATATACGTGTGTTTGTTATGAAACAGCTGCATCTCTGGGTGCGGGCCGACGAATGTACACATATGTGCACCTGCATGCCATTTTGAAAGTTACCATCCCTAGATATAACACACATTATAAAATAGACCCCCCCCCCCCCCAAGTCTCTTTTTTTATGTCCATCTTTTAAAAATATTTTCTTTCTGATGAGCATGGATATTTAAATACTTCTAGCCTATGTAAATCTCATCTATTATGCTACTTCATTCCACCTGTTTTCAATATTTGTACTGGTTTGTGAACAGTTCTTACCAGTTTGGTTCACAGGTAGTGCCTATTTTACTGGTGGTATAGCTGCTCCAACCCATAGTAGGTGGGACGGTCCAGATGAATGAAAAGACCCACACAAAGGCAACCCCCATGGCTGAATGCTTTCCTCTCAGACGTATATTGCCCAATGGTTTGCAGATCACCATGTAACGCTCAAAAGCCAGTATTGCAAGGGACCAGAGAGCAACAATCCCTGAAAATACAGAACCAGGTAATGACAAGAAAAAAGCAGCACATGCTCAGATTAGTATTCACTTCAAAAAAATTTATGGTAATGCTTTAAAGCAATGAATAATCTCATTTGGCCATGGGGAAATCTTACAGTGCTACAGTTTCCTTTTGGTGCATCGTAAATAATAACTTCACAAATTAGCTTTGTTTTATGGCAAAGAGAGATTTAATGAAATGTCAGCACTATAGTAGGTTAAGCACACAAAACCCTGCGGGTCTAAGGTGGATGGACATAAGCAGCATTTTTCTATCAAGTGAAAAGGTGATTCAGGATATGCCCTGAATTCATTTTATTCGAAGACAATCAAATTTAGCAAAATGCTTCATTTGCACAATTTCTCTTATTACAACATATTAATTTACCTGAACAGAAATGAATATTGCTAAAAATTGGTTAGAAAGGAAAATGACTGCTTTTGACTGCTCCCTAGGGATTTATGTAGCAATTATAATCCCACTCTTTGTAATTGACTACATAATTTACAGGACTAACAGGAATAAAGTGTTAATATGACTACACAGTTGACAGTGCCATTCGCCGATTACTCCTGGGGGAATTCTGCCCAACTGCACAATGCCGAATTTGCACGTAATTCCCCTCCCATGCAAAATTTACCTGACTCTTCTGTGCAGAATTCATGAGAAGTTAGCTCACAGAAGTACCACAATAAAATAAGTTGACTCCCCAAACCAACAGGAAGAAGAACAGCCCGAGCCCGAGCTGGTAGAATCTCCTTCTTGCACTTTGTGATACTCTGAACTCCCATGCTGTTCTTGCAATACTTAGCGATCAGCATGGGAGTTACAGTATGAGCCACACAGTACCCAGAAAATCCCATGGTAGAGAAAGAAGACTGCCGTTTCAGGGGGCAGTTCCTACAGGTAACTCAGGAGGTGAGGCAGAAGTGGAAGGCCCAGGGGAACCACTGAAGAAGCTTGTGGGAGGCTGAAAAAGAAGTGGAGGGGAGAGAAATCAGTGGGGAGAGTGGGGGGGGGGGGAAATGAGTTGGAGGAGAACATGTGAGGAGGGATCCTTGTTGGTGGAAAGACAAGCTGGGAGGAGTAGCCTAATGGTTAGAGCAGCAAGCTGTGAACCAGGAAAGCCAAGATTTAAATCCCACTGCTAATCCTTGTGATCTTTTGCAAGTCACTTCATCCTCCATTGCCTCAGCTACAAATTTTGTTCTCACAGTGGAAAAAGGTAAACAGTGGAGAGCATCAGAGCTCTGTACTTGGACATGTGCTTTTTAATATAATTATAAATGATCTGAAAGGGGTACGATGAGTGAGGTGAGCAAATTTACAGATGACGGAAAATTATTCAGAGTAGTTAAATCACAAGCTGATTGTGATAAAATGCAGGAGGACCTGGAGAGACTGGAAGATTGGATGTCCAAATGGCAGATGAAATTTAATGTGGATAAGTGCAAGGTGATGAATATAGGGAAAAATAACACATGCTGTAGTTGTTAGGGGTACAAACTGGGGAAGGGGGAGAGAGTGTTGGGGGTGAGCTAGGGGAATAGGAGAGAGAATGAGGAGAGCAGTCTACTACCTGTTAACCAAACTAAAACCCCTGAAAATCAGAAGCCCTATCTATTGCACCCAAGATGAGCTGAAGACAGCACCAACTTTGTTCAACTGCTCTCATTTGCAGCAATGGCTACAGATATCTCTGTGTTGCCACAAGCATTGGCAGCTGGAAGAAGTCAGTACTGCTTGCAGCTCACAACTCCCCTTGGATTACTAAAGTAAAACTGCCAAAAAAACAGAAGCCCTTGCTATGATGTACTACTGCAGCATTCCTGGGGGAATTCACCAAAAAAAATTGTTCATACTTTGCATCTTTCAGTAAGAACATTTTTGGTTTTGAACTTTAAGTTAATTACTACTCAAAGACATAATTAGATTGCATTATTTTGATAAATATAGTATGCAACATTTTAAAATAAATGTATTGTTTAGAATTCCCCCAGGATTATGTACACAGCTGTCAAAAACAGAATCTCATATACATGGAGAAATTCAGTGAACATCATTCATTGAAAAGTTTGTTAGAGCATTGCCTAAACTTTATTTTCACTGTGCTTCCACTTATCAGATACAGAGTTCCTTAGTGAGTCTCCTGCACCCACATCAAAAGAAAGTAATAGCTTCCTCTTCCAACAAATTAAAGTAAGCTCTATCTTATTATATCCTTAATACCTTTGATCACTCTTTCACTTAAGAGTAAGAAAGTAGCTTTTAAACTAGATGATGGAGGAAAGCCGACAGTCGCTCAGAAGCGCAAGGTTTGGAATGATGTATCTTTGAAGGATACTAAGAGAAGAGGGAAAATAGGGCATCCCAGTAGAGAGGCTGAAATAAATGCCAAAGTAGACCAAGTGTCTTTAGGTAAAGTGCAAAAAGATTCCAAATTACTCCTGTAGATCAAAAAACATACTTTGAAATGTCTGTCTAAAAATGATAGAAGTCTAAAAAATAATAAGATGGGAGACAGTGGGGAGGATTTTAAAAGGGTTATGCGCATAAGTTACGCACGTAACCCTTAAAAAAAAACCCTGCACGCGCCGAGCCTATTTTGCATAGGCGCGGCAGTGCATGCAAGCCCCGGGATGCGCGTAAGTCCCGGGGCTTTGCTAGGGGGGCGTGTCGGGGGCGGCACGACGTTCGGGGCATTCCGGGGGGCATTCCGGGGGGCGTGGTGCCAGCCCGGGGGCATTCCAGGGGGCGTGGCCAAGGCCTCCGGACCAGCCCCCGGGTTGGGTGATGGCGCGCGCGAGTTACGCCTGCTCAAGCAGGCGTAACTTTTGTGATAAAGGTAGGGGGGTTTAGATAGGGTTGGGTGGATGGGTTAGGTAGGGGAAGGGAGGGGAAGGTGGGGGAGGTGGAAGGAAAGTTCCCTCCGAGGCCGCTCCGATTTCGGAGCGGCCTCGGAGGGAACGGGCAGTGCGCACAGGGCTCGGCGTGCAAGGTGCACAAATGTGCACCCCCTTGCGCGCATCTATTGAAATCCGGCGTACCTTTGTTTGCGCCTGGTGCATTCACTCAGTCAATTACCCCAGTAATTGACTGAGTGAATGCTACATCAGGACATTCTAGATAGGCAACGTTCCTAGATGAAATAAATAACTGCTTCAAGAAGCAGCTCGTACAAGAACCAACCAGAGGGGGAACTATTTTAGACCTATTCCTTAGTTGAACACAGGATTTGGTGCGAGAGGTAACAGTGTTGGAGCTACTTAGCAATAGTGATTACAACATTATAAAATTTGACTTAATAACTAGAGGAAGAACAAAAAAAATCTACTGTGACAGCATTCAACTTTCAAAAAGCTGACTATGATAAAATGAGGAAAATGGTCAGGAAAAAAATGAAAGGAGTGACTGCAAAAGTTAAGAGACAGATTTTAAAACCTGTGCACGGGAGCAGATTTGCTCGCGCAACCTGGCGCGAACAAATCTACGCCCGATTTTATAACATGCGCGCACAGCCGCGGGCACATGTTATAAAATCCAGGGTCGGCGTGCACAAGGGGGTGCACAATTGTGCAACTTGCGCGCGCCGAGCCACGCATCCTGCCTCCGTTCCGTCCGAGGCCGCTCCGAAATTGGAGCGGCCTAGAAGGGAACTTTACTTCCGCCCCCCCCCTGCACTTTCCCCTCCCTTCCCCTACCTAACCCACCCCCCAGCCCTACTTAGAACCCCCCCTTACCTGTGTTGAAGAAGTTACGCGCGCTGGCCGACGTCCGAGCCGCGATCCCGGGCACAGCAGAAAATGGCCGCTGTGCCTGGAGGCTCAGGCCATGCCCCTCCCCATCCCTGGACCGCCCACTCCCCACCCTTTTTGCAAGCCCCGGGACATATGCGCGTCCCGGGGCTTGCGCACGCCACCGAGCCTATGCAAGATAGGCTCAGCGCGCGCAGGGGCTGCTTTTCGGGGATTACGCGCATATCTTATGTGCGTAACCCTTTGAAAATCTGCCCCTAAGAGTTTAGCTCAGGCACAGACTTTGTTTAAAAATAACATCTTGAAAGCTCAAACCAGATGTATTCCACACATATGAAAAGGTGTAAAGAAAGCCAAATAACTACTGGCATGGTTAAAGGGTAAGGTGAGAGAGGCTATAATAGCTAAAAGAACATCTTTCAAGAAATGGAAAAGGGATCCAAATCAAGAAAACAGGAAACAGCATAAGCACTGGCAAGTCAGATGCAAAGCATTGATAAGGAAGGCAAAGAGAGGATTTGAAAAGTTGCTTGCCGTGAAAGCAAAAACTCATAATAATAACTTTTTCAGGTACATTAGAGGTAAAAAAAAAACCTGTGAGGGAGACAGTTGGACCATTAGATGATCAAAGCATTAAAGGTGCCTTTAGGGTTGACAAAGCCATAGCAGAGATACTAAATTAATTCTTTGCTTCAGTATTCACTGAGGAAGATGTAAGAGATATACCCATACAACAGAGGAATAATGTGTGGCGATCAATCTACTGGTCAATATAACTATGCACAATAGATTTTTAATAGGTGCATACAATCACAGATGTGGTACACAAAGGGGCGGATTTTCAAAGGCCCACGCGTGTAAATCCTTCCAGATTTACGCGCGCAGGGCCCTCGCGCGCCGGCGCGCCTATTTTGCATAGGCCGCTGGCACGCGTAAAGCCCCGGGACGCGCGCAAGTCCCGGGGCTTTTGTAAGGGGGCGTGTCGGGGGCATGTCGGGGAGCGGAGTCTACTGACGCGGCGTTCAGGGGCGGGCCGTGGCGTTTCGGGGGCGGGCCCGGGGGCGTGGTGCTGGCCCAGGGGCGTGGTCGAGGCCTCTGGACCAGCCCCCAGGACCGGAGGACGGAGCGGGGCTGCCGGCCGACGCGCGCAAAGTTACGCCTGCTTTCAGCAGGCGTAACTTTGCTGACAAAGGTAAGGGGGGGGGGGGTAGATAGGGCCGGGGGGATGGGTTAGGGAGAAGAAGGTGTGGGGAGGGCAAAGGAAAGTTCCCTCCCAGGCCGCTCCGAAATCGGAGCGGCCTGGGAGGGAACGGAGGCAAGCTGCGCGGCTTGGCGCGCGCAGGCTGCTGATTTTGCGCAGCCTTGCGCGCGCCGACCCCAGATTTTATAAGATACACGCGGCTACGCGCGTATCTTATAAAATCAGGCATACCTTAGTTCGCGCCTGCTGCGCGAACAAAAGTACGTGCTCGCGCAACTTTTTTAAATCTGCCCCAGAGTTTCTTAAGTATACAATCACGAAAATATAGTACACACAAGGACCCTGACATGGCCGAGTTTCGCATCAGGGGCTGCGTCAGGGGGACCACACCTTCTAAGAATCTATAAAAACAAAGATCAATCAAATATTGAGCAGGTAGGTGAACACAGTCAAGAAATTCATAATATCATTTTAACAAGGGGAGAACCAGGGAGAAACACAGGAGGAGAAAGGGAGGAGGGGGAGAAAGGGGGAGAGGGAAGAGAGAAGAAGGAGGGGGAAGGGGGGAAGGGGGGAAGGGGAGAGAGAGAAAGGGGGAAGGGGAAGGAAAAGAAAGGGAATGGTTGGGGAAGGGGGGGAATAAAAAGAAGATTTAAGAACAAAAAGAAGGTATAACAACCTGAAACTCAAAGGCAGCTCAGTGGAAGAAATTGTGGGTTGATTGTATGCAGTCTAAGGAAAAGTAAAATAAATATAAAAATAAAAATAAAATACCCTTCAAACAGAAAATGGATAAACAAAAATCGATTTAGCAAGAAGCTGAACAACTTACTGGGAAAATCTGTTGAGCTTGCGAGACATTAGCTCTGAAAAAATGAGAAAATGGTAAAGAGTAAACAAAACAAAAGAGCCCTTCAATATTGTACTCAAGAGAAACAGACGTAGAAAATACCTGAAGTGTTCAGAAAAGCGATACACGGAGCTTCCGTGGGAAATGCTCATTCAGTCAATGAAATCCTTAGCCGCGGGTAAGCGAAACCGCCCACGGCGCTATAAAGGTAAACAAAGCAAAATACAATTACACAGGATATAATTCGCTTAAATAGACAAGTGAGGCAGATTGTAAAAAGAAGAAGAAATGATTTAAAGAGTTTAAGAAGGTGTCTTGCTACGGAAAACGCTGACTAATCGAGAGGTATCATAAGCCTATAGAAAATGAGAAACCAGCTCAAAATTTATAGGTACTTATGTTCACCTTAGGAGCACCAAATGGGTGCTTTGTCAAAACGAAGAGAGATCATTTTTTAATCGATGCACAATCTCTGAAGCTAAACTGGAACCCTTGAAAAGAAACGGAGAAAGGGGAAAGGAGAGATAGACCCATGCCAGAAATTATATTCAAAGATGATGATTCAGAAGAACTGAGACAAATCTCAGTGAACCTGGTAGATGTACTAGGGCAAATTGACAAACTAACGAGAAAACAAATCACCTGGACCAGATGGCATATATTCCAGAGTGCTGAAAGAACTGAGAAATGAAATTTCAGACCTGCTATTGGAAATTTGTAAGTAATCAGTAATATAATCTATGGTACCTGAAGAATGCACAGCTGCCAATGTAACGCCAATTTTTAAAAAGGGATCAAGTGGTGATCCAGGAAACCATAGACCAGTGAGTCTGATGTTTGTGCCAACCAAAATAGTAGAAGCTATCATAAACAACAAAATTGCTGAACATATATATAAGCATAGTTTAGTGGGACAAAGTCAACATGGATTTAGCCAAGGGAAATCTTGCCTCACAAATTTGCTACATTTTTGGGATAACATAAATAAACATGGATAAAGGTGAGCCAGTTGATGTAGTGAATCTAGATTTCCAGAAAGCATTGACAAAGTCCCTCATGAGAGACTTCTTAGGAAATTAAAAAAATCATGGGATAGGGGGCAGTGTCCTATTGTGGATTGCAACTGGTTAAAAGATAGAAAACAGAGAGTAGGGCTAAATGATTAATTTTCCCAATGGAAAAAATTTCCCAATGGAAAAAGGTAAATAGTGGAATGCTCCAGGGATCTGTTCAGGGACCACTGTTTTTCAATATATTTATAAATGGTCTGGAAATGGGAACAAGTGAGATGATCGAATTTTCCAATGACACAAAATAATTCAAAGTAGTTAAATCGCAAGAAGATTGTGAGAAATTGCAAAAGGACATTGCAAAATTGGGAGACTGGGCATACAAAAGGCAAATTAAATTTAATGTGGAGAAAAGCAAAGTGATACACTTAGGGGCGGATTTTAAAAGGAGCGCGAATAGCCTACTTTTGTTTGCGCTCCAGGCGCAAACAAAAGTACGCTGGATTTTAGTAGATACGCGCGGAGCCGCACGTATCTGCTAAAAACCTGGATCGGCGCGCGCAAGGCTATGGATTTTGTATAGCCGGCGCGCGCCGAGCCGCGCACCCTACCCCCGTTCCCTCCAAGGCCGCTCCGAAATCGGAGCGGCCTCGGAGGGAACTTTCCTTTGCCCTCCCCTCACCTTCCCCTCCCTTCCCCTACCTAACCCACCCGCCCGGCCCTGTCTAAACCCCCCCTTACCTTTGTCGGGGGATTTACGCCTCCCAGAGGGAGGCGTAAATCCCCGCGCGCCAGCGGGCCTCTTGCGCGCCGGGCCGCAACCTGGGGGCGGGTACGGAGGGCGCGGCCATGCCCCGGACTGCCCCGGGCCGTAGCCACGCCCCCGTACCCGCCCCCAAAACGCTGCCGACACGCCCCCGAAACGCCGCGACGACCGGGCCCGCCCCCGACACGCCCCCCTCGGAGAACCCCGGGACTTACGCGAGTCCCGGGGCTCTGCGCGCGCCGGTAGGCCTATGTAAAATAGGCTTCCCGGCGCGCAGGGCCCTGCTCGCCTAAATCCGCCCGGTTTTGGGCGGATTTAGGCGAGCAGAGCTCTGAAAATCCGCCCCTTAGGGAAGAGTAACCAAAATTATAGGTACATAATGCAAGGTTCCATATTAGGAGTCACCACTCAGGAAATGATCTGTCATAATTGAAAATATGTTGAAATTTTCTGCTCAGTGTACAGCAAATAGAATGCTAGGGATTACTAGGAAAGGAATGGGGAATAAAACAGAGACTATTATAATGCCTCTGTATAGCTCCATGCTACGACCTCATCTTGAGAATTGTGTGCAGTTCTGGTCATCACATTTTAAAAAAGATATAACAGAATTAGAAAAGGCACAGAGAAGGGCGACCACAAAATAATTAATGGGATGGAACAAAACCCCTATGAAGAAAGGCTAAAGAGGTTAGAACTCTTCAGCTTGGAGAAGAGACAGTTGAGGGGAGATATGATAGAGGTATATAAAATAATGAGTGGAATGGAATGAGTAAACATTAATCAGTTGTTTACTCTTTAAAAAAGTACAAAGGCCAGGGGATACACAATGAAGTTACTAGGTAATATATTTAAAACTAATAAGGTGAAAATATATTTTACTCAGCATTTAATTAAGCTCTGGAATTCATTGCCAGAGGATGTGATGAAAACTATTAGGGGTTGATTTTCAAAGGGTTACACACGTAAGATACGCGCAAACCCCCGAAAACCTACCCCCGCGCGCGCCGAGCCTATTTTCCATAGGCTCGGCGGCGTGCACAAGCCCCGGGAAGCACGTATGTTCCAGGGCTTTCAAAAATGGGCGGGCCGGGAGCAGGGCAGCAGTCCAGGGGCGGGGCGGGGGCGGGGGCGGCGAGCCGGTGCACGTAAGTTACGCCTGCCAAAAGCAGGCATAACTCAGCGAGATAAGATGGGGGGGATTTAGGTAGGGCTGGGGGGGGGGTGGGTTAGATAGGGGAAGGGAGGGAAAGGTGGGAGGGGAACAAAAAAAAAGTTCCTTCAAAGGCCACTCCGATTTCGGAGGGAACGGGGAAAGCAATTGGGGCTCCCCTTGGATTTGGTGAGCGCAAGGTGCACAAGTGTGTACCCCCTTGTGCGCGCCAACCCCGGATTTTATAACATGCGCGCAGCAGCGCACACATGTTATAAAATTGGGTGTACATTTGTGCGCGCCGGGTAGCACGCACAAATGTACCCCGTGCGCTTAAAATTTAAAATTGTCCCCTTAGTGTAGCTGTGTTTAAAAAAGGTTTGGACAAGTTTCTGTAAGAAAAGTCCATTAATTATTTTTAAGGTGGAGTTGCAGAAATCCACTGCTTATTCTTGGGATAAGCAGCTTGTAATCTAATTTACCCTTTGGTATCCTGACTTGGCCACTTGTGACCTGGCTTGGTCACTATTGGAAACAAGGTGCTGGACGTGATGGATCTTTGGTCTGATCCGATATGGCAAGTCTTATGTTCTACAATAGCCTTATCAGCAATCTCATGATATGGCGGCATATTTGCTAACACAAATTAACGCATGTTTCATCACATTTGACATGAAAAAAAGTCATACAACAGAAAAACATTTAGGGCCTGATTTTAAAAATCATTTACATACTTAAAATTGGGTTTTACATGTATAAATGCACTTTACTCTTAAAAGTGGGCCTATGAAAATTGCTGCAATATATGCTATTGAATTGTCCATAAGATACTTAAATGTAAGGGCACTTTACACATATAAGTTAGCTTTTTTAAATTGCTATGATAGATTGCTATATTTACATGTGTTACTCCTTTTAAAATTACCTCCTTTATGAGAAGCATTGCCTGCAAACTGAAACAAATCAGCTCATTAAATATATAATTTGGTTTACCACATGATTTGTGATAACCCACAAGCTAATGCAAACAATCAACTACACCTCATGAGGCATAGTTAATTTTTTTCGAGAGAACTGACTTTTACTCTACCAATGTCTACACTTTGACACCCACTCCCCCCCCCCCCCAGTGGTCAAGGGCACTGAATGCCCCTCACCACCAGTGAATAAAAGGGCCTATTGTCAACCATGTGATCCATCCCTTGGCTGGAGAACACACTCCTAACTGGTGTTTCCCTCCCAAAAGCTTCCAAGAGGACTCGGAGTTCACATAATTCCCCTTAAGTAGGCCCCCAGTCCCCCCATCTATCCCATGTGATACTGTCTACGGGGCCAGCGCAAGCAACAGGTGGGACTAGGTAGCCTAGGGTGCCGTAAGGGAGTGGGGTGCCGTCGGTGTATGCGAGGGCGCCATTTTTGAAATGCAAAAGGAGATATGAGAACGGTCGCGAAGCATGGGCCAGAAGGAGGTGGCAGAGATGGTGAGTGCGACATGGAGGTACATGATTTCGGGCTGAGAGAGAGAGAGAGCCAAGTGATACTGTGATGTCACTGCCTAGAATGGCTGGAGACCCTCACACCGGCACTGGCTGAATAATGAAAGGGAGGACAGCAGAGACCTCCCATTACTCCCTGCCCCTCTCACTTTGAATATGAAAATGGCACTAGCTGATCTCTCCTTTCCTTGCATGTGCCTACTCCTCCCTCCATGAGAGTTTCCAAGAAGGTTCTAATTCCCTCTCAAGAGCTTACAAGAGGACTCTGTGTTGCTCCTCCTACCCTCTCTCAGATTTCATCCATCCCCACCTATATCATCAGATATTTCAAAACATGAGATTCCCATTTCCTTTTGCATCATTTGCTCAATATTTGAAAACAGACAGTTGACTTGATGCTTTCCTTTGCTCTGCACATCTTCAGGGCAAAGTAGCGCCTCAGGTCACCTGGTGATTAGAAGCAACCAAGGAAAGGGGGTGTGGGAATCTCTCTTGCCACCACCTGTTATTATGCAACATTGGGGAATACTATCCTTAACCAATAAGCCTTGATGCTTTTGATGCAACTGCAACATTACTCTCCACTTTGACGGCAGGCGGGAAAAAAGAGGAATTGGATTCAGATGACAACCAGCACAGGCCCTGACTTTTATGGTCTGGGGTACTGATAAGCAGACATAAGGGAAAAAGCACAGGGCTGCTTCTACGGCCAAGTGCAGAAGCAAAGCACATCAAGTAGCATTGTTCGAATTTTCAAGGCTCCTCAGCCAGTAAAAATATTGCTAGCAGTAATTTTTGGTGGGTTTTACAGTTGCTTGATTTTGATTTTAAATATTACTACCCTTATCATAATGCTTAGGAATAACTGCGCAGAGTGGCAGTTTCCACCCTTAAGAGAAACATAGGGGTATCCTTCACAGCGTGGCAGATACTACCTTAAGAAACTTGCTGGGCGGACTGGATGGACAGTTTGGTCCTTTTCTGCTGTCATTACTATGTTACTCTTGGATGAGGTAGGTGAAGGTGAGGAGGACCTGCCAGGAAAATTGATGGGAGTGGAAGGAGGATACAGGGACTGGGATCCCACTGGTAAGGTCTTGGGGAAAGGCACTTATTGGGTGGTGGAGAGGGGACCTGGATGAACTGAACCACCTTGAAAACTCTCTTGGGAGGGGGGGGGTGTACCAGCCAAGAGGGATTTCCCCAGACGAAAATGCATTCGCTCCTCCACAGTAGGTTCTTTATTCGCTGGGAAAATCAGATAATGGAGCACCCTTCTACCCCAGGGTGGGTGTTGGACTGACTTTAGTCTTTAGTGCAGGGCTTTCCAAACTCGTCCTGCAGACTCTACAGCCAGACAGGTTTTCAGGAGATCCACAATTAATATGCATTGGATATATTTCCATATACGGGGTTTCCATGTACACAAATTAATCTCATACATATTTATTGTGGCTATTCTGAAAACTTGATGAGCTGAGGAGTTCCCAGAATAGGTTTGGAAAGCCTTGCTTTAATGAACAGCATCTTAATCGTGATGCACTGACATCCGTCTTAAGCGTGCTTTAGTAAACAGGACCTGCAATGTTTTTCTCCATGATATTTCCTCCAGGGGTAAGCAGGGACAAATCACAGGAATCCTACATTTCAGGTAATTCATATATTTCAAACTGTGAAAACTTCCCACCATTTGTTCATTGTCTTCCCCATTATGGATGTGCATTTGTTTTCTAATGAAATGAAAAATGAAACAAAAAATGTGTTTAGTTTAATTAAAAAACAAAAGCAAAACAAAACTACAGAAATTCATTTTTTTTTCATTTCCTTTCATTTTGAAAAGTGAATAACTCCAGGTTGGCGAATATTTTAAAATCACCTTCCCCCCTGACCTTTCCTCATATCGCCCCCTTTCTCAGATCCATGGGATTCCAGTGGTCAAAGGAAGACATGAATGATCCTCAGTTGCTCCTGCCCCACCGAGCCCATTTTCAAAATGACGCCAGCTCACCCTGAGGTTGGCACCATTTTGTTGGCTATATAGCACATACCCACAGGACAAAATGATGCCAAGCTGAAACTGGACCCATGGGGCAGGCGGCACTGAAGGTTACATTACCTTTTTTTACATTTAAAAGAATTTATTAAACGCCTAACACAAAAAGGCCTAGACGATGAACATAATTACATACATAAAATCAAATCTTTACAAACACGTTGCGCCTGCTCCATTTCTACTATTAGAACCCCCAAGCTGAGATAAGTGGCATCCATGGGAGGATGAGGGAGAGGGTAGGGAAAGGCACAGGGTGGATGGACAGCACTAGAGGGGGTCTCGGTAGTTGGGGGGAGGGCCTCTTCCTCTCTTTTTGTTTTTTCTTTTCGCTGTGGTATGTATTTCATTTCTAATAAATAAACAAAATGAAAAATGAATTATAAAAAAACACAGAAAAATGCAAAAATGAAAAGAAGAATTTTTGTACTCCCCATCCTGCCCCCCCCCCCCCAACACACACACACACACACACACGTGCACATGGAAATATGGTTATTTTGGGATGATTTTGTAATTCTAAAATACGGAATTTCTCTTTCAGTCTCTCTCAATGGGTGCTTGCAGTTTTCAGATATTATAAAAGTTTTAGCAATTGGCAGGTAGAAAGCAAACAGGGAGCTCCTGAGAAACCGAGGTACCCTGATGGATTGGACAAACTGCTGCTGCAGCCCTTATGTCACCTCAGCACATTCATCTTCTCCCCGTTGCAGGATGAATTAGTCAACTCCTTCTGTCTGTCCTTGAGCACCAAATTATCTATCAACAGCCAAAATGAAGAAAAGAGGAGTAGTATCTAAAAATATTGTTGACGGCCACTGAATTTTGCTCAGGTAGAAGTGCTTCCCTTAATTAGAGATTCTTTTGGCAAAGGAAAATGAATCTCCTGAAAAGTAGGTTAAATCTATTGTAAAGCAAAAGAATCTGATCAGAAACTAATTACATGAAAAAAAAAATAGATGCCTGATTCTAATTATTTTTCAAACGTGATTTTTGAGATTCTTCAGAGACGTGCAAAAACTCAATACACTTTAATAATGAATTCTTTCTTTCTGTCGTATCTTACAGAAAATCTCTCTATTTCATTTTTTCTCTTTAAAAGTGTGACAACCAATTGAAATTATTAACAAAACATTTTCATACAAAAGTTTCTAAAGAAAAAGAAAAAAAAAAAAGATGCTTGGAGCAATTCTAAATGTAAGAATGAATGATCCAGGGCATCAGTTTCAATTGCACAAAGAAGTTCCCTAAGTACTATTCCATTATGTCAGCATAAAGAATAAAGTCGCTTTACAAAGTAACTGCAATCAATTATTTTAAATGGAGAAATCTATCCTGGCAGTTTTGATTTTTTAACATATCAAATGCAGAACACAATTTCTGTGATCTAGCACTGTATTCACAATTAAGAAAATAAAAGTGCAAATAAAAATGATAGCTTACCCAGGAAAGTAACTGCAAACCCTTCCAGCACACAAGCCCAGGCTCCTAGGTAAAAGTAACCCTTACTATTGGTTATAAAGCTGATAGTGCCACCTACTATCGAGACTAGAAAGTCTGCAACAGCTAGATTCACAATTATATAATTGAGAGGTTGCCTCAATTGCTTGAACTTAAATGTAACCAATATAACAATGAAATTCTCTGAAACTGAAAGTGAGGTAACCAGGAACATCAGCACAGCCAGAAGTTTAAAGTTCCAGGGTTGTATTGACCCCAAAGGTCCTTGGAAGGGATTCCAAGATGTGGAGCTTTTGGGAAGCAGAGAATCATTGCTAGAAACTTTGAATGTATCCATCTTCCCGTTTCCGATAAACTGAAGGGATGAGAATCAAATGCTGGCAGTGCCTGCAGTCGATTACTATTCTTTAAGCACAAGAAGACTGTTCAGGTCTATTAGAAATGTTAAAAAAAAAAAAAAAAAATGTATTTTGCCATCCGGTTCAAAGTAACATAGAGCATAAAAGTAACTTTTAGCAGGACAGTAGTTTCACATCACACACTAAAAGTGAACTCAGTCTGACGTGTAGAGTCGCAGAGGAGCTCAGTTGATCCTATTCCTTCTCCACTGTAGCCAGAGAGCCAAGCCTGCTCTAAAGCCCCTTCCTCCCCAGCAGGATTTCTTGCCCTGTTTCATCTGTGCCTGCTGAATGCAAAGCAGAAAATGTTCCCGGGCACCTCAGTTTTGTTAAGAGAGGCAAGGGCTCTGGGCAGACGCCTTCCTTGCCATCCTTCAGAGCAGGAGATAAGGAAACCCTGCCTTCTTAAAAAGAAAGGAGGGGAGGACTCTCCTGGCTGTGTGTCTGAAGCAATGGAACAGACCATCCTCAGTCAGAGCTGCCTGAGAAACGTCTGACAGAACTGACCACTGCTTGAATTCTAGAATCAGATTCAGCAGGAATACCAAGTATAACCTTACCATATACTCACAAATTCTATTTACAGAAAATACTGTGTACTCAAAAATAATTCATTACCTATCATTAATGAAAGGCTGCTTCATTTTCACTTGTCTCCATTTATTTAAAGCAAGGATACATCGTTTAGAAATAATTTAGATAAAATTCAGAATTTTAAGTCTGTATCTGTGTATATAGTAAAACATGCTGCTCTGTACTGTACCTTTTTTAATTAAATAAAGAAGTTAGACCCAGCACCTCAGATGTGAACAGAAGCTATTATTATAAGGCCCTCTAATTTTAGCCCACAGATCCTACTGTAAAAAGTGTTATACAGATTTGGCACCTAATTTAAGTTGTTCACAAGCACTGTGTTAAATATCCAAAATAAAAAATAGCAAGAAATTGTATGAGCAGAGATCTCTTTGTTTGCAAGAAATGTAAGCCTGGTGCAAAATTATCAGTGAACTACACAAAAATGAACATTTTAATGAAAGGTTTTACCAAATAACACATGTTGGAGGCTGAAGTGCATGTGAAGTTGTGTCACCATGTTCCATTGGGGGTCCCTAGAAGAAGATATATTGCCAAAACACCATTAGTGTTGGGTCAGCACACCTTTTGCTGCCTTTTAGATTTCTATAATTATTTTGACTCCCAGGATTTTAAAGCATAATTAGTATTTAATAAAGAAAGACGCGGAAGCAGCCAGGCAAGGAAGAGGTAAGAGGGAAGACCTCACCAACGCTCCCCAGGGCCTCCTCCCCCCCCACCCACCACCACCACCAATGCCATCATGACACTTGAGCAGGCCTGGTGCAGCCTAACTCTTCCCTGGGACCGCCTCCAGCTTCCTCCCATTCCTTCCGAAGCCCCAGGAAGGGCCAGAAGAGAGATGCAGTAGCAGCCAGGCAAGGAGGAGATAAGAGAGGAGACCCCCACCAATGCTCCACAGGGCCTCATCTCCCCATACCAACACCATCACATTACCTCAAGCAGGCCTGGTGAAGCCTAGCTCCTATCCAGGTCTGCCCCCTCCTGAAGCCCTTTAAGTGTCTTTAAAGGGCAGGCCCTCCCGCCAAAGGGCCTGATGCCAAAGGGCTGCACCAGAGGGCATACTCCTTTGTGCTCTTCTTTGTGCGTAACTTTGAGAGTAACACTCTGTGCTCGACCCTTTCCACCCACCTTGACTACTACCTAACTGTGAGTAGTGGCTCTGTATCGCTTCTTGGGCTGCTCCTATGCTTGTATGCCCCTACCTAATATCTGTGCCTGATTTTATTACACTCTTACCCTACCATCACCACACCACTTCTCTCAGCAAGTTGAGACTGGACTAATTCTAGGAAGCAAACCTTTTAACCTTCAAGAGTAACTTGGTTACCTCTCCTGTATTTTTCTTCCTGGTAAGGAGGTCTTTCCTTTCTAAGCAAAGACATACTCTCTCTCACAGTGTGCCTCAAAAGAACCTCATTCCCAATACCAATTGCATGGGGCAGAAGAAGCCACTTACCACCTAAAAATTGCCATGCTAGACACCTCCACCTAATAACTTTACACAAATGGGATGCCTCTAAGTATGACCAAGGTTCTCCCTCCTCACTACGTCTTGGCCTCCTCATCACCCAGTCAGCAGGCAACAAATCTCACAATATCATCAACCTTATTGAAGAACTCAACCTCCACATCATCCTCCTCACCAAGACATGGATAGGAGATGGTGACAATGTCTCCCTCATCCAACACACAGCTCGTCCTTTGGGCCATGGTGGAGGTGTCGCCATCATATATCAACATAGACTCTCACTTGCCCTAGCTGTCACCCAACAAATAGACAAATCTGACTGCCTGGTGCTAAACTTCCAAGGCAACAAAGGTCCTAAGATTGCCCTGATCTATTGATCACCTGATACCCACCATGACTCCTATCTGAGAGTTCATCTGTGACTTTACCACTAAGTTCTGAGATGTTATAATTCTGAATGACTTCAATTATCATGCTGAAAACCCCCTCAATGGCACTGCATCCTGCTTCTCCCAAAACATGGCTGACCTGGGTCATGTTTAGTTAGAGGTTTAATGTTATTCTGTGTGTGTTAAAAGCTTGCAAAGGGCAGTTCTTTTGCTGTAGGAAGGTGTGAGAGCTGAGAGAAGTAATTCAGCAGTGTCTGATTTGAAAATGGTGTTATCTGCAAGTATTGTTAGAGAAAGAAAAGGGAGAAAAGCTGAAAGGGTCACTTTGTCAAGCTTCTTCCAGTGTCAATCAATTGAGTTTGATTGAAGTAATTGCCTTAGAAGCACAGATATAGGAAGGCAAGGGCTGAGTAACTCAGTTCTGAGGGAATGCTGATAGAAGAAGCTGCAACTATTGATGAGTATTTCCTTGTTGGGGAAAGTATCATGTGAATTTTCAAAATGAGTTGCGTGTGCAAATTTAACTACTATTGTAGCAATTTCTAAAAGCCCACTTAAACAGGTAAAGTACATTTACACCTGTAAAACCCAGTTTTAAGCATCTAAATGCTTTTGAAAATCAGGCCCTATGTGTTTAAAGCTTGTAAAATAAATAAGTAGAGGGTTAAAGATTATTTTGTGTGCCTATAAAGTTTGTTAAGAAAAATAGTTAGAGATAGACAGAGATGTTTAAAATCATGAGAGGTCTAGAACGGGTAGATGTGAATCAGTTATTTACTCTTTCAGAGTAGTCAGGGGGCACTCCATGAAGTTAGCATGGGGCACATTTAAAACTAATCGAAAAAGTTCTTTTTTACTCAACACACAATTAAACTCTGGAATTTGTAGCCAGAGGATGTGGTTAGTGCAGTTAGTATAGCTGTGTTTAAAAAAGGATTGGATAAGTTCTTGGAGGAGAAGTCAATTACCTGCTATTAAGTTCACTTAGAGAAAAGCCACTGCCATTAGCAACGGTAACATGGAATAGACTTAGTTTTTGGGTACTTGCCAGGTTCTTATGGCCTGGATTGGCCATTGTTGGAAACAGGATGCTGGGCTTGATGGACCCTTGGTCTGACCCAGTATGGCATTTTCTTATGTTCTTATGTTCTTATTTAAAGTTATTCTTTATGCATTAAGAACTTGCAAATATCCATTCTTTTGTTATAGGAAGGCAAGAGAGCTATTTCCTGGAGAAGGTGTATAATTTTCCTATCTACCCTGTCCATCTCCCACCGATCTGGTCACAAAGTTTTATATGTAGACTGTTATCCAAATTAGGTTAGGAGGGAATTGTTTCTCCAGTAACAGATAGGAATGTGCATTCATGTGAAACAAAATTGTAAATTTTAATGAAAATTGTAATGAAAATGTATCATTTCATTTCAAACTGTTCTTAAAATGAAATGAAAGAAAAATAAATTGTAATTTAATTTTTTTACATTCATTTGGTTTAAAAAAAATAAGGCCATCATAAGAAAAAAAAGTGAAAAATTACTCTTGGTCCTCCTCCTCCAATATTCCCTGAACCCTCTTACCCTCTTCTTTGCTTGAATTTTCTTCAAAGAGAGATCCCTGATTGCTCCTGCCTCAATGGTGAGTCAGCTGCAAATGGTGCCAAAAGACCAAGATGGGCACCATTGTTCATTTCTTCTGTACAAGAAAATGGTGCTGTACATATGAATACAAAAACAATACAATTTAGCCATATGCAACAAAATAAAATACCACACAGCTTCCTTTCCAAACTTCTCATTCACTACCTCAGTCTTTAGGCAACCAAGCCTTGCTCCACTATAATTCACTCAGGAAAAAAAAAACATTATAAAAACAGCAAAACAGCAGTACCACCCAACCCAAAACACTCAACTGAAAATCAAATCAGATAAATGCCTGAGAAAAGAGCCAAGTCTTTAAGTGATGGAGGAAAATAGGGTTATCCTGAAGACAAAGTGGTTTAAGCATAGAATTTCAAATACTTGGATCTGTAACAAGAAAGGCCATTTCCTGGTTGATGCCAACCTCACTTCCCTTAGAGAAGGTGGTACCAATTGTGCATCTTGGACTAACCTAAGGGCCTGACTAGAGCCTCACTAAAATAACTGGGACCTTGTTTGTGAATGGCATTCTAAACTCAATTGGTAACCAATGCAGGGGTTTTTTTTATTCCTGGACAAATAGGATTACATTGCCTGCAGCCAGATAATTCAAAATAAATTGCAGTTAAAACTCTGGCTGCAGTAAGTATGACTTTTTTGGAAGACCTAAATATAACCAGGTTCAAATCCTGCTGCCACTCCTTGTGACCTTGGCAAGTCACTTCATCCTCCATTGCCTCAGGTACAAACTTAGGCCTAGATTTATCAAAATGCTATAAATATAGCACTTGTGATTAAAAGGGAAAGAGAGAGAGAAAGAGAGAGAAAGAACCTCTATATAGAAACCCATATGTCATTCTCTATTTATACCACTGTATGAAGGGGCACTTTTAACTCGGTGTGGAGGTTTGGGGGGTGGGGTAGGTTTGAGGGGTGATTTTACATACACAGTAGGAGGTACAAACAGCAAAGTTGACATCACTGAAGATTTTCTGCTGTTTGAATCGATGAAAGGTGCAAGAGGAGTTGATGTGTACAATGCATTCTCTACCTTCTTCTAGCTTCTAGAGTGCTTGCTCTCTCTCTCTCTCTCTCTCTCCCCGAATGGCATGTGTGATCAAAACCTTTTCCCGGTAATGCCCAACTAACTTGGGGACAACTCACATAAAAATTAGCCCATACACATGTAAGTAGTCCCTCTACTCACATATTCCACATTTTATAAAACAAAATCCGCATGCATATTCATTTTCGCATGCACATATACATGCAGAAAAAAGAGGTAGTCTAGGGGCATACTAGGGTGAGGCCAACAGTTATGCACATACGTTGCTATTTTAAAAGACCCTTATGCACAAATATTTGCCAACTTAACTTGCACATTTTTACACCTGCTAATTATCTGGCATAAGCAGTATTAAACAGATTTATTGTATTCTATTGACCGGGTGGTTGTTCTGGGTGAATGGGAGGGAGTTTAGGATAAAGAACCAGGAGGGTCTCGATGACCTGGAGAAGGACTGGCATCCTGGTGGACTAATTGGTAAAGCTGGTAATTGCCTTGATGCACACGTTTTAAATTTGGCCACCTTATACGCGTAAATCCTGATATATGTGAATAAATTCTACTTTACTTTCAATGTAAAATATACACGCATATATTTTTTTAATAGATAGGAAAAGTACGCACGTTCCATGCATTGATATATGTTGTTCCAGTGCATTGCATGTATTCACGCATAAGCCTACATACACATATATGATGAGGAGTATTTGTGTATTTTATAAAACACACGTATATCATACACGTGGGTTGTAAAACACTATGGTAAAACTACATGTGGCCATATACATGCGCATATGCCAGTGCATGTTTTATTTAAAAATTATCCTCTTAATTAACTGCTAAATCCAAGGGTTTGTTTGTTTGTTTGCTCATTAGCAAATTATTAACATTCAGTTACTGCACATTGGTACTGGGATACAAAGCTCAGGATTTGTTTATTTCCTGAGCTTATAACATTAGACAATAGCACAGTAATTGCCTTAGGAAAGAGCATATCCTGAACATTGAGCTCAATTTTCATTCTGCAATAAACATATAAAATGTGGTGTTTTATTGATAGGACTCATTTTTACACAGTGTCTTTCATAAAAAGCCATAATAAAGATTGTAATTTACTGAGCAAGTCAGATATACGACATTTTGGTCCAGGAAAAATATGCTGAATAATAAAGTAACGGGAGATTGTCCAAGCTTTTCTATTACTGAGTAGGCCAGGGGGAGGAAGCGCACTGGCACTGGGAGGGAGTGAACAAGAGAAGAGGAAAAGGGGAGTCACAGATGTTGAGGGAGAGGAAAGAGGAACTTCATGGTGGAGTGACAAGAGCATGAGTAGTACGATAGGGATAAGGGAGAATGAGGAGGAGAATACCCAGAAGTTAGTGGAAAAGAGGAAAAGAGAAGTGGGAGTGGAACAAAAGTATCACAAATGGTGAGAGTGGAAGAACAGTAACACTGGAGTGAGGGTGTTAGGAAGTTCATCATAGAAAAAACAACTAACCTGCACAAATGAAAATATGTTCAAAGCATGCTTGTCCCTTTGTGTTGATACTGCAACTTAATAAACTTATGACCACAGAATCTAACTTATCTGTGGTTAGGAGGCTGAAGGGGGACGGAACATGAATATAATTCACACCCACCCACAAGTACATTACTTGGAAAAGAGACTGGTAAATGTAAAACTGATGCATCAGTTAATTCATTGAATTCCAACAAATCGTGGAGAGATAGGTTATAGCATCTAGATTCTACTTTCTGCTCAATCACATGTCAAGAGGGGGCATTTGCAGCAACACTGAATTGGTGACTCAGCCTGTGATCGGTGACCGGATAGGAGCTAAGAGGAAGGAAGACAGTTACTAAGGCTGGCTGCCTAGATCTTTCAGTAAAAGGAGTTTTGTATTTAATTTTACCAAAGAAAGGAACAATATGTAGAAATAATTTGCTGAAAAATATCTATCGACTTACTTCTTAATGAAAAGGATATGACTAATAGAGACAGAAATACTAAAGGGGTCAAGAGTGGAAAATATTGACTCATAGAAAGGATACTAACTCATGGGAGGGGATGGTGACTAATAGAGTGCTACATCCTATACTGATCATAATGATCATTAAAGAAAAAAGTAAGGAATATAAAACTGTTATCATCTATTTGGGGACCAATCACCTCACTAGAAACAGCATCCAAGAAGTAAAGAAGGATTTCCAGAATCTGGGGAAGCAGTTTAAGCACATGGCCTTTTCAGAAATGTTGCCTATTCCCAGAAAGGGAAGGGAAAGATTAAGTCATATAGGCAGCTTCAATACATGGCTCAAAACCTGGTGTAAAGAAGAAGGATTTGGATGCACTGTGGGCTGGGACAGAGTATGGAATAATAAGACTACAGTAAAGATGGCCAGTATCTGTCTGTGGTAAGAAAAAGAATCCAAAGCGAGAAACTCAGAACATGTCATCAGGCATTTAAACTAAAGGATGTTGGTGACAGAAGCAAAGAAAAGGTCCTTTACACTAGAGTGGTCTACAGGCCTCTGAATCAGACAGAAGAACTTTCAGAGATTTGGCTGAAGACATCCAAAAGGTGGGAGGGAAGGGAGAAGGGTTGCCCATTTGAGATTTTAATCAAACAGATGTAGATTGGAGTATCCCTGCTTCAGAATCTGTAAGGAATAGGGATATTGTGGATAACTTTTATGAAGCTCTCCTTGTGTTATGCTCAGGTTGTGAACTCTTGGACCGACGGGAGGATGGTATACCTGAGGAAGTGGATACGTAGGTTCTCCCGTCGGATGGCGAGGCAGAGCAGAAGATGCGACCAGCTGACCCTCGGCACTGGAGACTGAGGCGACTTGTGGAAGCAGATGAAGAGTCGTGACATCAAGGAGAGGAATGGAGTCTTCACCACTGGAAGTCCGCGGTCCCCCCAAGAGGAGCCCATAGGGACCCGGACCACTGGGACTTAGGTGGACCTTTGAGAGGTCAAGGAGTCGAGAGTTCGGTGCAAGGGCTAACTGGAGCTTCACCCCTGGAAGCCCACAGTCCCCCCGGGAGGAGCCCATAGGGACCTGGGCCGCTGGGACTTAGGTGGGCCCTTGGAGACGATGGTCTAGAAGAAGTCCGAGGTCAATTGCCAGAGGGTCATCGCTCACCAGTCCGAGGTCTTACACCAAGGGATCGCCGCTTGCCAGTCCGAAGTCACACACCAGGAATCACCGCTTGCCAGTTCGAAGTCAGGAACCAGGAACACCAAGACGAGACAGGAACAAAGATCCGAAGAACAAGAACTCACCAAAGCAAGCAGACCTGACTACGTGGGATGTTGCCAAGTCAAGAAATGAGCAGAGGAAGCCTCCTTTTATACTTCCTCTGCTCTGGCTCATAGGGAACAGCTGTGGATAGTTAAAGGGATCAGGTCCCTTTAAATCTGATGAGGGGGTGCGGCCTCGCGCCTAAAGATGGTGGTGGCCATCTTGGATTTCCTCCGCAGAGGAAACACTGCTGGACGCCGCGAGGGAGGAGCAGGGACGGCTCCCCACCCGGCGACCATCACTGGGGCCCGTGCCGGAGCGACGGACACAGGATCAGGGACTTCCCCCGGAACTCCCGCGGCAGGTCGCTGTCGCGGACAAGGTAGGGGGCCGCGGTCGTGTCTTTCCAAGACCGCGGAACACAACACCTTGAGCAAATGGTGATGGAACGCATGAGGGAAGGAGTGATACTGGACCTGGTGCTCACAATTAGAAATAATATCTCTAATGTCCAGGTAGGTGTCCATCTGAGTGCCAGTGATCATAAGAGGGTATGGTTTCATACTGCAGCCAAGACAGAGAGAAGTCACATGAAGGTCAAAGTCTGGATTTCAGAAATAGAATCTTTGTTAAAATGGGGGAGTACCTTCAGGAGGAGTTAAAAGGCTGGCAGAAGATGCATGAAGTGTAACTGTGGACTAAATTAAAAAGCAGTATAATAAAGACACACTTAAATAACTAATGGCAATAATTTATACATATATCATTCAAATCAAACATATACAAAAATGAAATACATAAAATATAACAAATGCATTAATACAATAATTATATCCCCATCAAAATTGTATCCAGCAAATATCACAGATTGTCATCAATACATCAATCTCATAAAAATCACAAAACCCACAAAAAAACACCATACACACATATTCATACTTAAACAGAATCTCGAATCCCAACAAAATCTAAAATTCAAACAACAATCTTCCCCCAATATGTTTCACATATTACGGTTTCTTCAGGGGAGAAATATCAGTTTTAACCAATAAATGCATTCAAAATGTCAAACATCTGTAAAGATAATATACATCAAAAAGCTGAATACATTCAAAACCTTCTAAAAAGTATTAAAAATGTGAATTCAGGAGAAACAAAATAGAAAATAACAATGAAATTTCCTATTTTGTTTCATTTTGTTCTCAAAACAAAACCATTGACAATCCGACAAAGTTCATTGATTTTCACATTTCATTTTGAGAACTGCAAAAAAAAAAAAAAGTCACCTGTCGGGCCTTGCCTAGAGAATAGGCCGCGGCCCAAAGCAAAGAACTCAGCCTATGCCACCAGTATGATGCCAACACCTAGGCCCAAGGCCTGGGCCTCACTTAGGCATAGGCCATGGCCCAATGCAGTATCCGCAGCCTATACCCAAGTTCTATGCCAAGGTCTCAGCCTGGGCTGAGACCAAGCAAAGGCCCAGGCCCCAAAAATGTTGCTGGGGCTGGGAAAATTCCCGGCCCACGCTTAACTGATCTGACATCCTGGCACAGTCTGGAGGCTGGGTCCTGATGCCTGGACCTCAGCCTAGGCTAAGATCTTGGTCCTGGCCAAATGCCAAGGCCCAGTTTGGAGGCAGTGTCTCAATGCTAGGACCTCAGATCAGGCCTAGGCCCAGAGGCTGGAGCCTAGACCTCCAATGCATCATCCTCCATTTTCTTGTTTAAAATGATGGCGTCTACTGGGGATGCACCAGAGTTAAGTAACTCCAGAGCCTCCCTCCTCAGTGGAGGCTGCCATTTTGAGTATAGTAGTCATTTAAACTTCTGTACAGGCTGAGGTGTCAGGCCTGGGTCCGAGCCAAGGCCCAGGCATCAGGACCCGGTCTCTGGCTTGAACCCTGGTGTCTGGTCTGGGCCCAGGCTTTGGCCTAGGCCGAGGCTCAGGCATCAGAACCTGGTCTCATGACCAGACCCTGGCATTGGGCCAGGGCCCAAACCTTGGCCTAAACCGAAGGCCAGGCATTGGGACCTGGCCTCCAGGTCGGGCCTCGGCATTGGACCTGGGTCCAGGTTGAGGCCCAGGCAATGGGACTCATTCTCCTGACTGGTTCCCAGGGTCAGGCCTTGGCCTAGGACGAGGATGAGGCACCAGCATCAGGTCCAGGCCTTGAAGCCTGAGTTTTTCGTATGACCTAGGCTGAGGTTGCTGTACTATACCACTTTGGTCAGAGCCTAGGCCTCATCAGTGGATCCACCCAGACCGAGTAAGTGGGGGATAGGGAGGATCCTGGCCCCAGCATTTTTGTGGGTGGGGACAGGCTGTAATGATCATAAAACTTGACTGGTATTTCTTCAGATCCAACAGCTATAGGGTTAAGAAGCTGGGAAAGAACAGCCCTAGCCAGGATACAGCATCTGAAGAAAGTCATCTGACTTCGTAAGCCTATGGGAGCTTGCCTACAGCTAGGAAGAGTTTTGTTGTCACAGGGACTTAACTAAAAAGGAAAAAATGAGGGCTTCCTGCCACTTTGCCAGGGTTTTGCTGAGGGAGTGGCTGCAAGCTGTGCTGGAAAGAGATAGAGAAGGACACGGATCTGGGTCTTGAGAGAAAGAACAGCCAGCGAGGGTTGTTATACAAAGAACAGTTAAGACTGGGTTGTTTCTGCAGTTTATACTACCAGCTGGAAAGATGACTGAAATATCTACAAGATCCCTATAGTAAAGGGCTGCCAGTCTGGGTCAGCAATTATTTTGGTAGGGATTTACCCCTTATTGTTTGAGCATAGCTCGATCCCTCCCACCCCCCTCGCAGGACAAATAAGACCTTTTGACAGATCTGAAGAATCCTTTTATGTTTCTGCCTTTACCATTTTGCTACCACAGTTTGGGCCCCATCAGTTTTGCTTTTATTGTTGTACACAAAGACAGTGACATTAATCCTAAAGCTCATAACTTTTCAGGGGTACCCAAAATAGAAGTCAAGTTGCAGTTTGGTACCTGTCTGGGGTTGCAGTTTCATTTCAGTGTCTATTTACCAGCAAACAATATTATTATTCATGAACGTTGTGCCACTGGTTGTACTGTTGTTTATATTGTGTTTTTTACCTGGTTTTTTTTTCTCTGTAATTATTTCCCTTCCCCTTCCTTCTGTTATTTCATGTTCTTTAATGCTACCAGTGAAAAGCAACAAAAGCAATTACAGTGGTGTGGTGATTTTCCTTACTGTGCCCTGTTCACACGAGTGACGTGGGAAGGATAAGGACCCTGATGGGAAACAAAGAAGAGGGAAAAAAAACAAAGAAAAGTGGATCAGGTGGGCAATCGATTTGTCTGCTCTAGTGCTAAGGCACCTGCAACCCCCCACTCAGCTCGCGCCTATAACGGATACAGGTGGGGTTCTTCCTTTTCATGTAGCTCCTTCCCCCGCCCCCTTCTTGGCAGCCGTGTGTCTGTGTAACCTGCGAGACGTGCTGCAAGTAGACCCCAGTCCTTTTATAGACGAGAGGGATTGGATGGAACCAGCAAAACTGAAAGTGGCTGGACAAGGCCATGGGGGCCAGAGGAGCTACATCCCAGGATTTGAGGGAGTTCAGCCGGCAGGTCAGGTAAAAAGACCTGCTCAATGGATCCTTGAAAAAGGGAATGGGGCTGCAAGACTGGAGAAGGGTGGTTATGGTCCTGCTTCACAAACATGGTAGCAGGGAGGAGCCTGGGAACTACAAGCTGGTTAGCCTTACCTTGGTGGTAGGAAAACTAATGAAAATGCTTCTAAAGGAAAACAAGAGTGAACTATCTGCAGTGCAGAAGGATGCATGATCCTAGACATGATCTGGTTTTAATAGAGGAAGATCATGTCAGATAAACCTGATTGACTTTTTTTGTCTTGGTGACTAGAGAATTAGATAATGGTCAAGCACTTGATGTGATTTATCTGAATTTCAGCAAAGCTTTTGATACTGTCCCACATGGGAGGACCATGAACAAATTAAAAAGCCTGGGAATAGGTGTCAAGCTGGTGGAATGGATCAGAAATTGGTTAATTATCAGACGACAGCTCATAGTTGTAAATGGGAAGTACTCTGAGGAGAGAAGTGTGATAAGTGGAGTGCCTCATGGTTCATTTCTGGAACCATTTCTGGAAAATATCTTTGCAAGTATTATTGCAGAAAAGTTAGAAGGAAAAGTTCGTCTTTTTAAGGACAACACTAAGATCTGCAGTAGAGAATAGTTGCAACTGAAGGAGAAGAGAAAATGAAAAGTGATCTGAGAAAGATTGAGGAGTGGTCAAAGGTTTTGCTGCTGGGATTCAATACCAAGAAGTACAGAGTCGTGTATTTAGGATGTAGAAATCCAAATGAGTTATACATGATGGGGGGGGGGGGGGCAAACGTCTGAAGTGCACAGACAGGGAGAGAGACATCGGGGAGACAGTGTCTGATGATCTGAAGACGATGAAGCAATGTGACAAGGCCTGGCTAAGGCCAGAGAAATGCTGGGCTGAATAGAGAGAGATCTAACCAGCAGAAAAAAGGAGGTGATAATGCCCCTGTACAGGTCCTTGGTGAGGCCTCACCTGGAGTACTGTGTTCAGTTCTGGAGACCGTATCTCAAAAAGGATGGAGACAGAATGGAAGAGTCCAGAGAAAAGTGACCAAAATGGTATTGGGTTTGCACCATAAAAGAGTTATGAGATGAGACTGAAGGACTTGACCATGTGTACTTTGGAGGAGAGAAAAGACTGAGCGGGGAGGGGATGTGATACAGACTTTTACATATCTGAAAGGTATTAATAATGCACAGGGATCTAACTTTTTATTTTAGGAAAGAAAACTGTATAAGAAGTGGTCATAATATGAAGATCCAAGCGGGGTAGGATCAGGACCAACAACAGGAAGTGTTTTTTCACAGAAAGAGTGGTAGATGTATGGAATGCCCTCCCAGAAGAGGTCATGAAGGTAAAGATAGTAAAGGAATTCAAAAGAGCATGGGATAAACACAGAGGTTCCCAGTGGCTAAAGGATGGAAATGAAGATGGGTAACCCATGTTGACTGAAATAACCTGTGCACAGCAGCAATTACCCTAAGAATACAATAATTAAAAAAAAATAGCTTGCTGGATAGACTGGATGGACCACTTGCATCTTTTCCTGCAAATATCTATTATGTTACTATGATGAACATTTAAGCCCGGATTTTCAAAGGCCCACGCACATAAAGACCAGGGTTTATGCACGTGGCCGGGCCTTTCGCGCCATGAGCATTTTAAAATAGGCCCAGCCACGCATGTAAACCCCAGTATGCGCACAAGTGCTGGGCCTTGAAGAAGGAGTGGGCAGGGGGTGTGGTCTGGATGGGGAGGGGCAGGGCAGGCGGGATGGAGGCTGGTCAGGACAGCAGCCATGAGCCACTGTTCCGGGGAAGTGCATGCTGGCAGCCAGCCAGCGCTCAGAGATTACTGCTGCTCCAGAGGAGCAGTAAGTAATAGGGATGCGCATTCGTTTGCGATGAAATAGGAAATAGAGATGATATTTCCTATTTCATCGCATTTCGGAGGGTGGCTGAAATGATAAGAAAACCCATGAAATTTTGTGTAGTTTTCTTATCATTTTTGGGGAGGGGAGAAAGGGCACATTACAAAAAAAAAAACCCCAAACCCACCCCAACCCTTCAAATTTAATTAATTGCAACCCCCCACCCTCCCAACCCCCCAAGACTTGCACGACCCCCCCCCCCCCCAAGACTTTCCGAAAGTCCCTGGTGGTCCAGCGGGGTCCCAGGAGTGATCTCCCCCTCTCGGGCCATCGGCTGCCACTAATCAAAATGGCGCCAATGGCCCTTTGCCCTTACCATGTGACAGGGGCTATCGGTGCCATTGGTTGGCCCCTGTCACATGGTAGGAGCAATGGATGGCCCGCCATTTTTTAAGATAAAATTTTGGAAAAGGAAGTTTAGGTAGGGAGTAGGAAAGTTCCCTCCTAGTCTGCTTCTTAATTAGAGCGAACTGGGAGGGAACTAGGGAAGGCCCAATTGTGTCACTGTGCGTATTTAACGAAAATTCATCACCCTTGCACGTGCCGCCAACATATGTGTGCTCAGCCATCGGATTTTATAACATGCCTAAACATCCTCCCTCTTCCCCTCTCAGTTAACAGCTGAGTAAATTTCCAACATGTTAATTACCATGAAATTAGTAATTAGCCCATATATAATATCTAATATACAAGATAAGATTAATTCATATTTAAATATTTTTATTAATTTTATTATTAAATTTTGCAAAACACAATTTAAACTGTGTGCTTTGCTTAAAAACAAAAAGGTATACCTCTTTCCCATCAAATAACCTAAGTAGTACCATTATCAGATCAGCCCAACCAACTAAACTTATTCCTATACTGTTAATTCCTCAAATACCTAATGAAATAGCCTACTCTTCACTTCTTTATGGCAGCGTGAATAGTCTTTCTGCAGCAGAGTCTCCACTGAAAGACTATTCCACAGCACTGAAATAATAATGAAGAAGGCTTCTGGCCTCTTGCAGTCATGCCTCCTTTTACGAAGGCACGCATGGCAGATCGTTCTGAAAGGAACACAGATTGTATGCTGGCACAAAAGAGGTCATCCACTCTAGCGGGTACTGCGGGCCCATCTTATCTCTTGTCTTAAAGAGATTTTGAACTTTCCTCAGAATTCATTTGGTAGCCAATGTAGCCTTTTCATTAGAGGGGAAGGCTGGTCCCGCTCACCCTCCAATAATCTTTGCCATAATGTTTTGCAGCAGTTGTAGCCAATGCAATGACACTTGAGGCAGGCCTATATGTAGCACATTACAGTAGTCAATTTCACTGTCCCATGGACTGGGTCCTTCCTGTGGGGGTAAGGCTAACCTTCTAGGCCCAACCGGTGGTGTGGACTTCCTTCCTAGGTGTGGCTGTATGTGGTCTCTCTCTTTCTGTCACTCTGTGATGGTGCTGCAGGGACCAGACAGAACAAAGTATTGGGTGTTAAAAATAACTTTACTGTGGTTCTTAAGAATAAATAGATGTCCAGTTAATTGAGTAACAGTTCCTTCACATCTGTGTTCCAAATGGGTATTTACAATGTGGAATGTCCCACTGTCTTCTGTATATGTTTCCTCATACTACTCTCTGGGAGGCAGCTTACCCTGTCTGGCTCTCAAATTAGCAAGTATCCCAGCCTGGCATGGAAATCCTAATTGTGAGGATCCCCAAAGCCATGAAAAAAAAAATCATTCCTGTGTTCCAACAGAGAGTCCAAGGATTCCCCCAGTCTGTGTCCTGCGATCCCCAGGGGAGAGATCCTGTAGAGGGTCTTCAAACCATCCAACCTCTTTTCTCTTAACTCCATCTGGTGTGACCTCTCTGGAGGAAAGGTCCTCCTCTTCTACAAGAATCTTGAATGCAGTTCAGATTTCCAGTGAGGAGGGGCAGTAGGAGAAGCCTCCTCACAAACCAAAAAAAGGGTAAGACACTTCGAAGTCAAAAGCTCGCCTCTGGGGTGACACTGTCACTGAGGGTCCTTCTCTTGTTTAGAAAGGGGCACGCATGTCTTCAGGTCCCTGGCCTCCAGATCTGGGGCATGTCCCTCACCAGGTATGGACCAGGGCTTCATCACCAGTTAGGAATCCCAACTAAAAAAACTGTCCGTACATTATCAAAAGTCTCGACTTAACCTTGAGGCAGATCCTCACAGGCAGTGAGTGCACTGCAAGGAATCTCCTGTTTCCAAACTGCAGCAAGTTAGGTCCAGTGTCCAAACCTCAGCCAGAGACATCAAAAATAGATCCTCACTCCTTGAAAGCTAAAACCAAAACTTCACCTACTCTATTCCTCGCTCCCCCCACCCCCTTCTAGGCAGAAGTCAAACCAACACAGACAACCAAAGAGGGAGGAGCTATAGAGGATGGTTTCTCCCTCCTAAATGGTTAACTGAAAGGCAGGGATCTAGGAATAAAAGGTTTTTTTTAAAGAAATAGTGCAAGGGATGTTTTGTTCCCTTACTAAATATTTTTCCTTTTTTTTTTCCTTTTCTATGTACTTTTTTGACCTTCCCTAAGATTTTTCCCTGCCCTAAGTGCTGGGATTGGTCTGGCTCCCCTATATATTCTGGGTTGAGCACATGCAGATTGTGGTTGGATAAAGTTTGTAGAGGTGGGCATTCATTTGGAATGAAATAGGAGATACTGACAATATTTCCTATTTCATTGCATTTTAGGTATAAAAAAAAAGCAATAGGAAAAATAACATTTTGTGTGGTTTCTCCAATCCTTTTTTGGAGGGGGGGTAAAAAAAAAAGTATGTTTAAAGGGAAAAAAAAACAACCCCAGAACCCACCCCAACCCTTCTCATTTATTAAAATATGGAGCCCCCCTATAGGCAGACCCTACCTATCCTAGCCCACCCTTCCAACCCCCCCTCCCCCCAGGACTCACCAAAATTCCTTGATGGTCTAGCGCGCAACAGGGTCCCTTACTAGACCACCAGGGATTTTTGGTGAGTCCTGGGGGAAGTCAGAAGAGTGGGCAGAGAGATCCTAGTGGGGGGCTCATTTGTTTTCTTAACGAAACAAGAAACAAATTTAAAAAAAAAACCATCCAGGGTGGACCCAAAATCGTCCACCCCCAGATCAAAAATGGAATTGTGACAACATTTTTGTTGGCTACTACCTCTAATAGTTTGCTTTTGGGGAAGGAGAGGAGTGAATTTTGGTGGTTCTCTAAATTCAGGCCCCATAGCCTGTAGCAAAGGGGAAGGACTTTGCCTGCTGTCCAGTTGTCTCCATAGATCTAGAAGAGGAATTGTCCAGTTGAGAAGAGAGGAAGAGAAAGAGTTTTCTTTGGGTTTTTTTTTTTAACTTTTAAGAGCGTTGGCTGTTTTGATCCACAACCAGCTCAGGAGGACAAACACCTCTGCCTGAGGGGATTGGGTACTACATTTGCCCTGCATCCAGTTAACAGTGGTTGTCCAAGGGTGGAAATTGTGCATGTTAAAATAATTTTCTTTAACTGTTGGAAGGAGGGAGTTATTTTTTCCACCACCATCTCCCTGACTATTTTGAAGAAGAGATGTTTTTCTACTTTCCATTACTGGGAAGGGACAATGACTCAGAGGGATAAGATGGAGAAAGTTTGTGGCATTGGAGTTTTTATCATGCTTTGTATCCTGATAATTTTCGCTATTTTAGCTTGAGTCTTATTTTTTAAGTCACAGTTAACTTTTTTGCTGAACAGCACTCCAAGTTTCTTGCCTGCTCTTTTCTGCATTGAAGAGCCAGACTGCTGAGATCCACAGGAGTGCGCAGTCCTTTGAGAAAGACGGAGTGGTGTTTGCAGGACGTAAGAGACTCTATGTGGATTCCCTTCTACCCAAAAACAAGGGCCCTGGAGGCTTTTCCTCCTCCCTACTGGTGGAACCCCTGCACTCAACAGACAATAGTTTAGAGGTCCAGGAAGTAAAAGATTGGCCCTGTGAATTTGCGTGGTCCCTGTATTAGGGCCCTCCATCCAGGAAGGGGGTTACAATAGGCATTGAAAAATTGACCATTTACTCCTATGCTTTGCTTCTTGTCTTTTAACCAGTTACTAATCAATTTTAGGACATTGCCTCCTGTCCCATGACCTATTCATTTAGGGGTAGATTTTCAAATAGCGCGAATTGGCTTACTTTTGCTGGCGCATCAGGCGCAAGCAAAAGTAAGCTGGATTTTAAAAAACCTGGATCGGCGCGCACAAGGCTATTGATTTTGTATAGCCGGCGCGCGCCGAGCCGCGCAGCCTACCCCCGTTCCCTCCGAGGCTGCTCCGAAATCGGAGCGGCCTCGGAGGGAATCCTCTAACGCCCTCCCCTCACCTTCCCCTCCCTTCCTCTACCCAACCCACCCGCCCAGCCCTGTCTAAACCCCCCCCTTACCTTTGTTGAGGGATTTACGCCTCCCGGAGTGAGACGTAAATCCCCGCGCGCCAGCGGGCCTCTAGCGCTGGGCCGCGACCTGGGGGCGGGTACGGAGGGCGCGGCCATGCCCCCGGACCGCCCCGGGCCGTAGCCACGCCCCCGGGCCCACCCCCGGAACGCTCCCGACACGCCCTGAAAACGCCGCGCGGTTCGGGCCCGCCCCCGACACGCCCCCTCCGAAAACCCCGGGACTTACGCGAGTCCCGGGGCTCTGCGCGCGCCGGTAGGCCTATGTAAAATAGGCTTACCGGCGCGCAGGGCCCTGCTCGCCTAAATCCGCCCGGATTTGGGCGGATTTAGGCGAGCAGGGCTCTGAAAATCCGCCCCTTACTGAGGAGTCTCTTCATCTAATGCCTTCTGAAAATCTAAATATAGTGTATCGACTGCCTTACTTTTATCTACATGCTTATTTCCACCTTCAAAATCAAATAGATTTCCCTTTGCTAAAACCATATTGACTCTTCCCCCATTAAACCATGTTGGTTTGTTTGTTTGGGGGTTTTTTTGTTTGCTTTTTTTGCTTGTTTGTTTTTTAATAAACAGATGTCTATTTATATGGTCTACATTCTCCTACAGTCTGAGTTCCTCATGAAGAAGCCTTCCATGTTAAGAAATAGAGAGGGGGAAGGAAACCATTGAGAAATTTTATTCTCCTTGTTACTTATTTTTATTTCTTAATCTCTCTGCACGTGTGTCTTTCATCCTAGGTCAGAGGTGGGCAAACATTTTAGCTCAAGAGACACTTTAGAGGCCTGTTCCAGGTGAGGGGACCTAAAAGGGAAATCCTTTGATTTAGGGACTCCTCAGGAAATGAAAAGCTCATGGAACAGGAGAAAATGTCCTAAAGTGGATTAGTAACTGGTGAAAAGACAGGAAGCAAAGCATAGGAGTAAATGGTCAGTTTTCCAATGCCTACTGTAACTCCCTCTTAGATGGAGGGCCCTAATACAGGGGTCACACAGATTCCCAGGGCCAATCTTTAACTTCCTGGACCTCTACGCTTCCTAGATATGGAAAGCCATGAAAGTGGAATGCATGATAGCAAAAAACCTCATGTTTTGAATCTCTCAGAGATCACCTCCCCTCCTCCGCCCCAAATAAAGCTGCAGCAGAGCACTCGCTCAACCACCTCCCTTATTTCCACCCACTCCCTACCAGTCTCTTCTTTAATTATGTCTGGTAATATTTGTACTCCAACAGCAGGGAGCAGCTTTCTTCCTCCTCTGGGCTGAGTATGCTGCTCTCTCCATTTTGGCCTACATGAGTCCATAATGACTCCACCTCCTTTCAGCCTGCATGGGCCCAGGATGAAACTGCTTCCACTGGCATTCAAACAACCATTGTTTCAGTTTCATTGAGCCACATATGGTCTGTAAGATACCAGTTAGTCACTGTGCTCTAGCCGCTGAGAACTGGGACTGCACTCATAGTTGCGAGCTGGATGGAAAAATGACATGAGCTGGATGTGGCCCACAGGCTATAGTTTTCCCACCTCTGTCCTAGGCCAACTTTTAGGTATACTATTTTATGGGGGGAAAGCTGGCAGACTTAGGTTTGGGGAGGGAAAGTCTGTGCAGTGATTTCCTTTTTTTTTTTAATTTTATTTATTTATTTATTGAAAAATTAGCACTATCTACCACTCTAGGCAGTTTTTAAATCAATGTTCATGGAAAATCACCATTCATATTTTCTGTCATTTAATTAACACCTTCTGCAAAGTTCATGGGAATTGTTGTACCTACTATGTGCATGCTGGTATAATCAGGTGTGAAATACAAATAGAATTTCACCAGATCCTACCGTCTGCACTATGTAATTAACTGCTTGGATGTTGTGCAGGACAGTGAGAGTTCCAGTGAGAGTGGAAAGAAGAAGCTTCCAGTGGAAGAAAAAGGTTGTCTTTAAAAAGTTAATTACCCAACAATGCTTCCTGCTTTTACAGCTGGAATCCTGTACAAGTGCAATTAATGTAGATACATTTCCCCAGTTACACAGTTGGTTAGGCTGATAAAAGACCAGAGGTCCATTGTGTCCAACTGTTTTCTAATTTACCTAACTACTATCTCTATATAGCAATGGTTCCCAAGCCAGTCCTCGAGGCATACTCAGCCAGTCTGAATTTCAGAATATCTATAATGAGTATGCATAAGATATATTTGCATATAAATCCTTCCTAATTGAACTGGCACTTGCTTGAGGATTGTTTATGGTTCTGTAGGTATAATTATGATTTGCATTATAGAAAATTCTAAATCAATCTCTGCAAATTTCTCCTTGCTAGAGACTATGACTTAGCAATTACTTGTATATGCTTTTTAGTTTTTCATTCCTTTAAAAAAAATTGCTCAAGTGATTTTTTTTCTTGGAATATTCATATTACCATTTCACAACTGTGAATAAGGTAATTGCATAATTATATCAAACATATTTTATTTTAATTTCAGAAAACTAGAAACACAATGATATATTTACAAAAAGGCAAGACCAGTCTTTAAGTATGAGATTTCCTTCCTCCACTGCTGATGGAGACAGAGGACACACCTCTTTTATAACCTCAACCAGTAGCCCATTACCAAAGTACTGTGGCCACCAGAAATCTCCCCAATGTCACATTCTTGGACTGAAATACCACAGGGTACTCAAGACTGCTCTGAGTGAGTCAAGAAGTAGGGAGAGAAAAAAGCAGAAGCAGCAAGTATCACTGTTCCCCATCGCCCCATCTTACTGGGTGGGCTCTGGACTGGTCTAGTAGGACTCAAGGAAAAACAATTATCAAGTAATAATAATTTAACATCCAATGTCTTCCTGCTATACCAGTGATGGCAAATTCCAGTCCTCGAGTGCCACAAACAGGCTAAGTTTTCAGGATATCCACATTGAATATGCATGAGATAGATTTGTATACAATGGAGACATTGTAGACATCTTGAAAACATGGCCTGTTTGTGGTACTCGAGGACTGGAGTTTGCCACCACTATGCTATACCAATCCTCACATATGGGAGTTACCTAAGCTTCTTCTTGCTGGTGAAGGATGAAGATAGGGCTGTCTTGATGACATCCACCCCAATGGCAGAGTCTGCCTGGGCTTGCACATTCAACCTGTAATATTTTGCAAAAGGAGTGCAGGGATGACCAGGTGGCAGCAATGTGGGTCACTTCTGGGGAGATTAAAGATTCTTCCATCCAGGATGCTACCTCCACCCCAACAAAATGAGCTCGCAGAGCTGCCACCATTGCCTGTTTGCTTGAGAGCATGTATGCCAAGCCTATCATCACCTTGATATATTTAGCCAAGGAGACCTTCGGGGCTCCTCCCTTTTCCTGGGGCCACCAATTAATACCAACGACCTGTTTAGGTATCTCAAGAATACAATGTGGCTTCAGCTGACAAAAGTGGCAGAGAAACCACCTGGCACAGGATGGAAAGAGACCGAATCTGGAGAAAAGTTAAATAAGAGTCTCTACATGAGATGGCCTGCTGCTCGGGTAGATCACTACTAAGGATGATATTCAGGATCAGGTCTTTTAAGGCCTGCTTTATTGGCTCAAAGGGAGATTTGACTAAGGCCCTTAAGACCCACTGAGGGATTGTTGATCAGAATGGAAGCTGAAGACATCTTACCCATCTCAGAAACTTCACTATGTCTGGGTGCACTGCTACATGGGCACCCCTGATTCAGCCTCTCTAGCATGAAATAGCTGATATCTGAATCTTCATGGGGATAAGAGTCAGCCCCTAGATTATGCCTGATTATAGGAAGTCTAGAATTTGTGGTATACCAGACTTCTGTGGGGAAAATCCCACTTTCCACAAAAATCTTCAAATACTGCCAATCCCAATATATGCTAAGAATATCAGAACCCTATGCACTTTCAAACTGGTCAAAATCATTGGCCAGGGAGAAATCTCTCTAAGCAAGAGTGCCCTTTCAAGGGCCATGCTGGAAGAGATATGTCTTCCATAATAGCCATGTCTTGTCAGAGTAGGCCCCCCTCCTCCTCGGAGAAGTGCAGCAGAATCCCACTCAGCAGCCTCACTGAGTCTACATGTCAAGGCCTCCTAGGCCAATCTGGGGCTACTAGTATCATTGTAGACTATTCTTATTACTTCCTTTCCTACCAGAGGCCATATTGGGAAGATATCAAGCAGGCTGAACCTCGACATCTATGCTGCTGGAGCCTGGCTCCATCCTGTGACTGAAGGACCAGCCTTGGCATTTTCCAGCATCACCAATAAGGCCACACCTCAGCAACCCCATCAATTCACTATTATTTGAAAGGAATCTGAGCTTAGATTCAACTCCCCTGGGTCCAACCTGGTAATTTTCCTCCTTTGTTAAATACGATGCAGAGAGCCAAAAGAGATTCTCCTTCTTCCATTCGCATAACTGGGCCACCTCCTAAGCTAGCCCACTACTGCAGGTATCTCTGAGCTTGCTTACATATGCTACTACCTTATCATTGTCTATCAAGACCCTGACTACCTTCCCATTATAACAGTGGGAAGAAGGATTATAGAACTAACTTGATAGCTCTTGCCTCTAGCCCATGCCACTTTTTCTCCTGACCACTGCCCCTGAGATGTTTCCCTGGCAGTGCATCCCCCATCTTCCCGGGCTGGCATCCATGATGACTATGCTCCAACTACGGGACTCTAGGTCTACACTTGTCTGTAAATTGTGGGGCTGTAGCCACCAATCCAGGCCCCTCCATACTCCTATAGGCGTCTGGAGCTGAAAGGAGAGCGATCAGTGCAACAAGAAGGACTGCAATAACAACCACATATGCATCCTGGCCTATGGGATGTCTATGGGACCAGATCCAGCAATTCTGGAATGATGCCCAATAGCTGAAGATAGCCCCATGCCCTGGGTGACTCCTGTGCCCAGAAGGCCAGCATCCAATCTATCAAATTAGAAATTTTGTTGGGCAAGAGAGTAAATCACCCTTTCCTTGTATCAGAGAAAGCTCCTAAGAAATCCAGAATCTGAGATGATTCCAGGTTGTTGTTTGCATAGTTTACTGGCCAGCCCAACTGCTGTGGCAGGTGGACCAATACAAGGTCCTGTGGCTTTCTTGTGCTGATTTGGTTCTTACAAACCAAATGCCCAAGTAGAGATGCACCATAATTCCCTGCTTGCATTAAGCTACCACTACCACCATCATGACCTTTATAAAAGTCATGGGGGTTGTTGCTAGGCCTAAGCATAATGCCTGGACTTGAAAATGTTTGCCCACGACGTAGACCCTTAGAAGGTTCTGGTGAGTTGCAAAAATGGAAATGTGAAAGTACCTTTCAATCAATTCCAGTGAAGCTCTCACCTTCCTGCACTGAAACCATGACCGAGTGTAACATCTCCATTGAAAATTAGCATGCATGCAAGCCTTTGTTAACCTCTTTTAGATACAACACTGGGAAGCCCCACTAACTGACCTTTGGGACCGGCTTCGCGTACTCTGGGACATAGCCCCACTGCACAATGTCCAGGATCCTCTAGTCCATCATAATTTAGGTCCACTACATGTAATACCTTAAAAGGCAACCTCTTACTGATACTATTGGCAGAGGAAGTCGCTGTGTATCATTGTGCTGAGCGAATGGCTCCTGATGCCACAGGGAGATCTATCTTTGTTTTTCTGGACCCCTAAATGGTGGATTTACTCTGCATGTCAGATGAGGAACCCCCTCACTGTCCTATAGCTGCGCCAATGTCCCAGAGGTGCTGGGACTTCTGCTTCTTGTGACCTTGGGCAAGTCACTTCATCCTCCGTTGCCTCAGGTACAAACTCAGATTGTGAGCCCTCTGGGAACAGGGAAATAACCTGAATGTAATCCGCTTTGAAATGGCTGAAAAGTGAAATTTAAATCAAATCAATAAATAGATACATCTAGCCCCATGCGACTCTGAATGCTCCCTTTCCTCAGGGAGTCTCTGGGGTATTGATTCTCTCCAGATCCTTTACTAGACTTCCAACCTCTTCTTTGACAGGAGTTCCTCTTAAGGGGCAATTCACAAATACGTGACTCTGATCCTGAGTCTGTCAAACAGTCGCGCAATTAATGAAGCCACCTGGCTACCACACCTGAGGCCAGCACCCTAGATGATTGCACCAGGCCATAAATGTCATTGGGTGAAAATTGCTCTGACTGACTCTAGGCAGGCTGATTTTGAGCTTTCCATGCACGGCTAAAGCCAGCACAGGCTGCCCGGGAAATGTAGCCTCCATACGTAGAGGTTTACTGAGCTAAGGCCTGTGTTTAGGGTCTTCGGAGTCAACCTTTCTTTTACCAGTCCCGAGTTCTTGCACATTACTACTCAGCCCAAGGGATTGATCCGTGAAACTCTAAGGAAATTGCTCTTTTCCTCCCGAGACAAGGAATAGTTTTAACCTAAACTCTACCCTTTTTTAAGCCATCCCTGGAGTTAATCCCCTAAGGACGGATCAGGCTCCACCTGCTAATTAACTTGTGCAAGTGAAATTGGGTTGCCTGTTATCTGAAGTTATTGGGTACGAGATCTGATGAAGTTCTAGAGTACGAGATCTGATGAAGTTCTAGAGGGTCTGGGTGAACTGGTGATTGCAAGTACTCGTACAAGTAAGTATTTTCAAAATGGTATATGTGCATACTTTGTAAAATACCTGCTTCCCTGTTTGATTCTGATTGTGGCACAGTTGTTGTGAATGAGCTGTTTAGTGGACCCTTGGGCCGACCTGTGAGAGACTGGGGAGAGGTGGACTATAGTCTCTAGTGATTGACAGGTCAGGAGGCGAATACCAGGCAGGAGCTGGAGGTGAGCTTCACCCTGGAAGCCGGTACTCCCCCGGGAGGAGCCCGTAGAAGCCCAGCCGCTGGGACTTAGGAGATCACAGAAGCTGGAACTGGAGCAGGCAGGCAGGGATCCGGAGTCAGGCAGGAACTGAAGCAGGCTGGAGCTGGAACCAGGCAGGAACTGTGGCAAGACTCAGAACTGGAACCAGGCAGGAACTGGGGCAAGACTCGGAACTGGAACCAGGCTGGAACTGTGGCAAGACTCGGAACTGGAACCAGGCAGGAACTGAGGCAAGGCTCGGGTACTGGAACCAGGCAGGAACTGGGGCAAGACTCGGAACTGGAACCAGGCAGGAACTGGGGCAAGACTCGGAGCTGGAACAGGCTGGAACTGTGGCAAGACTCAGAACTGGAACCAGGCAGGAACAGGAGCAGAGACTGGAGCCCCCCCGGGCGGAGCCCATAGGAGCCCAGCCACTGGATCAAGCGGGCAACGTAGCAGGCAAGCAGGCAGGTACGGTGGCAGGCAAGCAGGGAGACTCTGTGGCTGGAAGACAGACTCTGAAGCAGGTACACCTCGGGGCCAGGAGCAACTAGGGACCAATAAGGGACCCGGTTGCAAGGCCCTGAGTGAGTGCAGACACCGGGGTTAAATCCCCCCAGCGTCTGACATCAGCAGAAGGGGCGGAGCGTCGCGCAGAGGGGAAGCAGGCTATTTCAGTGCCCCTCCCACGCGTGCACACCTAGAGGAAGGGCGTTCCCGTGGCGGCCTCTGCGGGACGCCGTCGATGTTTGCGCCACCAGGACCGGGAGAGAAGAAAAGGTAAGGCCCCGGTTGCGACTCGGACCGCAACAAAAGTGTCACAATTATTTCATGTGTAAAATATACACATGTAGGTTTACAAAATGTATCAAGAAAGTATGCATTTTATAAATATATGCACATACATACACATACTTTCGGAGCAGAAATATGTGGTATTTTATAAACTATTCAGCTCCTGCTGCACAGTTTATAAAATGCTAGCATTAGTCTCCACCCATCGACTTATGTGTGCAAATGCTGTATCATGGATAGGTTTGAAAGTTGCGCTCCCTGGGAGCAATTTTCAAAAGTGCCCACACAGTTGCAAAGTCTGCCAAAACGTTTTCCAGTGGGCTTTGCACCAGTTCTGAAAGAGAAACTATGAACAATTACAAGCAAGGAAGGAACCAATCACACAATAATGATTAGCACAAGAAAAAAAGAGAAATACAAAATAAAAAGAATCCCCCACCAACACGCAAACCCTCACACACTTCAATCTCCTTCCCATGTGCTGCTATGTGTCAGATAGATACTATATATTTTCTGTACAATAATCAGCTACTTTATTTGCTAATCTTGATGTTCTGTATTTTGCCAGTGACTCATTTGTTTGGGGAGGCTGAAGCAGAGGAGTGAGAAGTGGAGCTCCTCCCACAAAATGCTGAGAGGAGGTGCTTCATTTCCTGGCTTGAGCCCATAATTGTCTGACATCATGTAGAATGAAAAGACAGTAAAAAAGTTGCAGGTAATACCTTTAAAAAAAATGTATTTATAAATTTTATGCATTTGATATAAAACAACCAAAACATGCAATTAAATATAATAGATCTGTAATCATCTCAAAGGGCATATAAGCATATGGCCCTTCCAATATTTGCAATTCCAAAAAGTTATAAACTATTGAATATGAAATGATCACATCAGTGAAGTAAAATCTTTCGACTGGACTTCACAACATAGATATAAATGATCTGTTTAAGGGTCTGATGTACTAAATTGGTCCACATTTCATGCAGAAGTTGCAATTTTCCATTGATAAATGTTCTACCTGGACTTCTATGCAAATAAGCCTGGTAGAAAACTTGAACAAACTTCAGTGAACAGACAGCTATATAAAAAGGATAAATTGCACCTCATTGAGTGAAAACTGACTTGTGCTGGCCTTTTTGGGCATAGTTTAGACCTACTAACATAGTTAATGAGCTGCTTTGTATAAATTTGCTTAACAGCTCATTAAATTGATTTTGCATAAAATTGTACAAGTGTAAACTTATGCATGCAAAGTCCAAAATGTTTGCACTTACAAAGGGAAAATTGTATGGCTAAGACCAACTTATGTGCACAAGTTGCTGTTTTTACATGCAAAGCAGACTTTGCAAAATTTGGTGCACTTAAATACATCAGTCCCAAGGTCATTTTCAATGTGCAGTAAAGACAAAGCTGATGGTCTCTCTTGACCCATTGTGTATTACATTCACTTTCATATACAACAAATGGCAGAAAATGTCCCCTCACGGATAGGTAACTGTGCCAATAGGGAATAAGTACCAGTTTAAAAAATGTGGATAAAAAGGTATTGAAGCAGCTGCTTTCAGCGTTTCAACAGTGATATTTTGAAGCCCTCACCTCTCGGACGATAATTCTCTATCAGAACACAGCTTGTGTTCTCCCTTCAGGATCCTGCTCCTAGAATTATGGAAAAACTTCAGAGGAATGCTATGACAGTCCAATCCACTTTGATTACCGAGTTTCCTATAACAATATCACAATCTACTGGTAACTCTCCTACTCACGGTTATTCCAGTTCAAGCCACGAGGAAGAGGAATTTGTCTCATTTGTCCATAAATTCCAGTGCACCACTATGGCTCTTTTGAGATGAGTACAATTATGTCTCACTATGATTCCCAATGCATGGGCGCAGTTTCAGTCCATAGTATCATAGAGCACTCAGGCCACCAGCTGCTAAGTCTAATATCTCTGGAAGCATATATTCTCGGACTTCCATAATGCTGAAAGAGCCTTGGCGTAGCATTAGCTCACAGCTATGTATCACAGTTCAGGGTCCTCACTAATTTTTATTCAGTTTTTCAAAATCTCCATCACCATCTGCCAGCTGTTCAGAGGGCAAAAGAAAACAATATTCCTGCAGTGTCCCTGCCCTACTTGGGCAGTGCTGCCTCATCTCCCATGCGGCAAGTCAAACAGTTTCAAATAGTATCAGCTGCTATAATTGCCGAGTCTCTCACTCACTCTCTCTCTAGCAACTCAGCAGTGTCCCACCTCCACCTCCACACCTTAATGATCCTTAGTAGTTTTGTTTAATCAGGACTCAATGTTCTTGTCTCCACATTATTTGCCCAAGGGCTTAGCAACTTGTGGTCCAGCTTCTGAAAGTCGTCTGCTCCAGTTTGTTGTCTTGCTGTTCTCCTGCTTCCTCTCTGTGGCTGTTCTAAAAAGGAGGAAACTACATTTCCTTTCCGTTTTTGGTTGTCCCGCTTGTAGTGAGGTGGGAAGGACCTTGGCCCACCTATCTCCCTAAGGTCCCACCCTCAGATCTCCCTTCTATCTCCCAATCCATAGACCTGATGGGAGTTGTAGTTTCCCCGTCCTCCATTTTCCTTGCTCTGAGAGTTTCTTCCCTTTGCCATAGCTTCCTGCTTCCCTTCTGGTGCTCCTGGGTCCTGTACTGTGATGGAGACATCACAAATATCTGTCAGGCTTATACAGTACAGTGTGCTCCGACGGAGCGCACTGTTCGCCTGCTCTTGGACGCGCGTTTTCCCTTACCCCTTATTCAGTAAGGTAAGGAAATCGCGCGTCCAACCTGCGGCACCTAATAGCGCCCTCAACATGCAACATGATGGCCCTGTTAGGTATGCGCGCGGGATACAGAAAGTAAAATGTGCAGCCAAGCGTGTCCCTAGCGCCTCCTTTTGCCCATTTTTACCGCCGGGCCTAATTTAAATATTGAATCGCGCGCACCGGCGAGTGGCTGGTGAACACGCCGGGAGAGCGGGCATTCGCCCGCTCTCCCGTGTACTTTACTGTATCGGCCTGTGTGTTTGGTAAGTCTCTTTTTATGAAATCACCTCTGTGTGAGCAATTTTTATACTCATTAAAAGAGAACTTGCATATTTACTGAGCAGCTCAGAAATGCTCTCTGACTCAAATTTCAGCCCTACATCTGCACTATTAACAATTTCCATTGACTAATATAAAAACCTGCAATTACAATCTTCTAACAGGGTGTTCAAAGCAGAAAAATACATCCATCTGCCCTATTTTTCTTTAGCACTCATTTTCACCTGGCTGTGAATGATATTTTCATTGTCCAAGTGTGCTAGTAACAAATGATCAGACAAGTGTTTTATCTTAGGTCAAGATCATTATTTTTTAGCTTACTCTTCATCTGTGAAGAATTAACAGGGACATCATGCAGCTCAGAGAACTTTGGGTTTTCTTCCCAAACATCATCCCACTTAGCACTGGTTTGCATATTCTGTAACAGTATTCCCCAGCCCTCTTCTGGAGGCACACTCATGCAGTCGGGTTTTCAGGATAGCCACAATGAATTTGCATGAAATAGATTTGCGTACATTGAAGACCAGGCATATGCAAATCTATCTCATGCATATTCATTATGGATAACCTGAAAGCCCAGCTGACTGTGGTCGTCTTCCTTCATCCGCCACTAAGATCCTCTGTGTCTCTCCCATGGATGCTTGAATTCTGCCACTGTTTTGGCTCCAATAACCTCCACTGGAAGTCTATTCAAGGTGTCTGCCATCCTTTATTTATTGAAAAAGAGTTATAACCTGCATGCATCCATTGCTCATGACAGGGAACAAAATTACATACACAATGATTAAAACAAACATACCAAGCCATGGTCTTAATAAACAACCGGTGACAAGTAACACTTGCCTATAACATTATCACCCATGCCAAATAATCAGTCCAGAATAGCCTGCAACAATCTCACCCAGAGGTCATTGCCATTCCTGCTCAGTTAATTCGTGGTCTCAGACACCAATTTGAGCAGATATGTTTTCAGATGTTTCTTAAATTGAGTTGAACATGCTATCAGATTGTTTGGGCAATATATTCCAAAGAATAAAGCCTGCAATTGAGAAAGCTCTGTCCAGGTTTCCCCTAGGCGAGCCTGTCTTAGTGAAGATACTTCTAAAAAACAATAGCTGACAGAGCATAATGCTCAGCTGAGGGGGTAAATTCATACTACAGGGTTCAACTTAGTTGCAGCATCAGAATTTTATGCATTAACATAATTATTTTACATGTCACCCTGCAATGCACTGAAAGCCAGGAAAGATGTGCTGATTCATGCCTGTCCCAGTCAGAATGCATGCTGCAGAGTTCTGGTCAATCTGCAATGGCCTTAGCATGCTCAGGGGTAAGCCAAGATAGATAGAATACAGTAATCAAGGCCTGAAAGCACTAAGGGCTGCAAGACTGGACGAAAGTCATCTGGTGGCAAGCTTGGTTTCACTCACCTTAACATTTGGAGCTTAAACAAAGCAGCTCTGGCTACATTCTGTATATGAGTATGCATGGACATACTGGGATCAAGAATAAATAAATAATCCACAACCTTTAAACAATAACTCGGAGGGGGGATCAGTCACGGGGAGAGACTCAAGAAGATTACCAGCTCAATTTTGCTTACATTCGGCATGAGCTTATTGTGATAAAACCATCATTGCGGTGAAAAGGTATTTTCCCCCAATGCTTTTGAGCGCCCCCCCCCCCCCCCCCCTTCATCTTCTAAAAACCGTCAGTACTGATCATTTTCATAATTATTCAGCCAACCAAAGAAAAACAGGATCATCACCAAATGTGACTCTGGCGAAAAGTTCTGTAAGTCAGAAGTAGGCACCTTCTTCAGTCCTGGTGTACCACAAACAAGTTGCTTTTCAGGATATCCAGAATGAATATGCATGAGGTATGTGTGCATGCACTGCTTCCATTGTGTGCAAACATATCACATGCATGATTATCGTGGATGTCCTGAAACCAGACTTATTTGTGGCACTCCAGGACCCCTGCATTAGATAGATACATAAGATTCTTTTGTTGGAGTAAAGTACTTTCCAAGTCTTCCCAATATGAACACTTCATTTAAAAAAGATAGAATACCTGGTCATCCATAAAATATTCATGGGTCAGTGCCTTTATCCCAGATGAATACGCAGATGACTAATCCAGATTTCTGAATTTAGGTAGGAAATAGCCCAAAGATCACTTATTTTGGTGATCTTCCACAGACAAGATGGGCTTACTCTGCAAATAAAACACCAAATAGGAACATAATAACATAAGATTTACCATACTAGGTCAGACCAAAGGTCCATCAAGCCCAGTATCCTGTTTCCAACAATGGCCAAGTCAGCTCACAAGTACCTGGCAGGTTACCAAAAGGTAAATAGATTCTATGCTGTTTATCCCAGGAAAAAGCTATGAATTTCCCCTTAATAATGGTTTATGGACTTTTCTTCCAGGAATTTGTCCAAACCTTTTTTAAAACTGGCTACACTAACATCTTTAACCATTTCCTCTGGCAACAAATTCCAGAGATTAATTATAAGTTGATTAAAAAATATGTTCTCCCATTTGTTTTACAGTAAATGTAGTACTTAGCAACTTCATTGAATGTCCCCTAGTCTTTAAAATTTTTCAAAGCTTAAACAACCAGTTTCAATTCACATGTTCCATTCCGCTCATTATTTTAAAGACCTCTATCATATCTCTCCTCAGCCATCTCTTCTCCAAGATAAAGAGCCCTAGCTTATTTAGCTTATCTTCATAGAGGAATCATTCCAACCCTTTTCTCATTTTGGGCATTCTTCTCCTCACCTTTTCTAATTCTTTTAGATCCTTATTATAAAGTGACCAGAATACTCAAGATATGGTCGCACTATGAACGATACAGAGGCATTATGATATTCTCTGTTTTATTCTTCATTCTGAGCACAGGATTTCAATATATCATCCATAATGACACCTAGATCCTTTTCCTAAGTGGTGACTCCTAATGTAAAAACTTGCAATGTGTCGTTTCCTAAGTACATCACTTTGCATTTGTCTATATTAAACATCATCTGCCATTTGCACACTTAGGCCTGGATTTATCAAAATGCGGTAAGTACCGCATGCGATAGCAAAAGGGGTGTGTTTTATGCTAATATAGCATTTATTGCAATTTGTGCTAATTACCTGTGCAAAGAGCTAAGTTGCAATACCATTTTCAGATTCTGTGATAAGTGCCAGACCTGTTGTATTTCCTTCATTCAACCACCAGGGGACTATTGTTAAGGGAGAGAGAGAGAGAGAGAGAGAGAGCGAGCACCTGGCCATAATGTCATGGCCCATAGGTAGGTATTTGTATCCCTATGGTAGGCCCACCTAGTAACTCGAGGTGGGGTTTAGGTAAGAGTGTAGGGGGTTAGGGGCCACTTTGACATTCCATGTGACACCTACGAACAGAACAGTGGTCTCTTGTGAAGATTTGATGGCCGCCCAAATCTCATCTTGGAGTGAGTTTCCTCACTTCGAAGGCCATCAAATCTTCATGAGACCACTGTTCTGTTCGTAGGTGTCATGTACAATGTCAAAGTGGCCCCTAACCCCCTACACTCTTACCTAAACCCCACCTCGAGTTACTAGGTGGGCCTACCATAGGGATACAAATACCTACCTATGGGCCATGACATTATGGCCAGGTGCTCGCTCTCTCTCTCTCTCTCTCTCTCTCTCTCTCTCTCTCTCTCTCTCTCTCTCTCTCTCTCTCTCTCTCTCAATTCACCTGAAATAGGACTTACAGGAGACATCACAAATGGTGATGAAACCTTATCACACAGCCTAACACAATCCAAAGAGGTGTAGATAAAATCAGCATTATGGCTGTGCAATAGCTCTTTACAGACAGGCTAACCCAGCTCACTCCTCCTATTTTCTGAATTTGCATCGCATCGCACCATACCATATGATGCGTTCGCATGCGTTAACAGGACTTTTCGCATGCGAAAACGCCTTATCGCATTTTGATAAATGACCCCCTTAGTGTCCTAGTCTTGCAAGGTTCTCTTGTAATTTATCACAATCCTCTTGTGATGTTTGAACAATTTTGTGTCATCTGCACATTTTAAACACCTCACTCATGTTCCCATTTCCAGGTCATTTATAAATATATTAAAAAATAGTGGTCCCAGAAGACATCTCTGGGGCACTCCACTATTTACATTTCTCCATTGACGAAATTGACCATTTAGCACTACTCTCTGTTTTCTATCTTTTAACCAGTTCCTAATTCACAATAGGACATTGCCTTCTCTCCCATGATTTTTTAATTTCCTCAGAAATCTCTATGAGGGACTTTGTCAAATACTTTCTGGAAATCCAGATACACCATATCAATTGGCTCACCTTTATCCACATGTTTATTTACACCTTCAAAAAATGTAGCAATGAGGCAAGACTTCCCTTGGCTAAATCCATGTTGCCTTGGTCTGATTAAATTATGACTATCTATATCCATTGGATCATAATCTTATATGTCTAAACTATGTTAGATGATCTATTATTTTGAATGTTTAAGTGTGAACCATTGTGATCTAGTGATCCTCACATGGAACGACAGTATATAAAACTACTAAATAAATAAATATATATATCAGGGGTGGCCAACTCCAATGTTCCAGAGCTGCAAACAGGCCAGATTTTCAGGATATCCATAATGAATATGCATGAGAGAGATATGTATGTACTGTCTTCATTACATGCAAATACATCTCTTGCACATTCATTGCAAGTATCCTGAAAACCTGGTCTGTTTATGGCTCTGAAGGACCAGAATTGGCCACCCCTGATCTATATGTTTACTAATTTTGTTCTTTGTGATAGATTCTACTATTGTGCTCAGTGCTGATGTCAGGTTCATTGGTCTGTAGTTTCCTGGATCAGCCTGGAACCTTTTTTAAAAATTGGCATTACACTGGCAACCCTCCAATCTTCAGATACCATAGATGATCATAAAGATAGTTTACAAATTATTAATAGTATGTCTGCAATTTCAGTTTTCTGTTCTTTCAACACTCTGGAATATATACCATCTGGTCCAAGTAATTTGCTTCTCTTTAGTTTGTAAAGTTGCCTTATTATATCTTCCAGGTTCACTGAGATTTGTTTTAGTTCCTCAGAATCATCACCTTTAAATGTCATTTCTGGCATGGGTATCTCCCTTGTATCTTCCTTAGTAAAGACTGAAGAAAAGAATTCATTTAGTATCTCCACTAAGGCCTTATAACACAGTAACATAGTGAATGAGGGCAGATAAAGACCAAAATGGTCAGCAATTTATTTATCTTTGGTTTTCGGGGTTTTAGTTTTTAGTTTTAGAGTAGTAGCAACTGCTGCTCCATGCAGGCCACCCCCAAACCTTCTGTTAAGGGTAGTAGTAACTGCTGTTTTGTGTAGTCCACTCCAAGCTTTCTTTTAAGTGTAGTAGCAACTGCCAATCTGTGCAGGCCAACCCCAAGTCTTCTGGTAAGAAGTCTTCTGGTAAGAAGTAAGTAACTGATGCTCCATGCAGGCCACATCCAAGCCTAAAAGTAAACTATAGTGTAACAAAAAAGTTACGTTGTTTCTTCTTTTCGATTTTCAAGCCAGCAGGCATCCTCTCTTTGTCCCATGCACTTTTGAATTCCATTATCATTCTCATCTTCACCACGTCTTCCAGAAGGGCATTCCATGCATTTACCACACTTTCCAGGAAGAAATAGTTCCTGATATTGTTCTTGAGTCTTTCCCCCTTAGAGCCCTCATGACCTCCGGTTTTACAGCTTCCTTTCTATCGGAAAAAAATTGATTTTTGTGCATCATGAATTCCTTTTAGGGTTTTGTCTTCCCTAAGTACCTCTTTTACCCTCTCCAATTGAAGTAATTAGAATGTTTAGATTGATTAATCCATATTCTCTCCTGAGAGAAACGTTTGCAGATCTTTACTGTCTCAGTTCTCAGGGAGCATGCTAGAGATTCACTTTGTTAGCTTTTTTTTCTTCTTTGAGACAATGGATGTCCCTGCACACTCCCCTCCAACCTAAAGCCAACTCAGTATTATTCTACAGGCCCTCATATTCTTTGGCTGGCACATATCAAAATGCACACATGAACTGGGATACATGGAGCTAGGACAATACTATCTCTGAAGTACAGCATGGATTTAGATATAAATGAAATAATGATCAAAAGTTTTTACATGGCTACAGGTATGTATACTAGGTGACAGGGCACATACTTTGTAGCTGTGCCAAAAGTAGGCAGTGCTAGGGGCAGAGTTTTGTTGGTGATAGGAAATTACATACAGATATTTCAATGCAGGTGCAAAGCATGCAGGTACTTTGCATCCACAGTTTTGTTCCTGGCCCAGATTTGCAAAGGGAATTTCTGTGAGGAATTTTCATGTGAAATTTAGCTTGCAGACCCATGCATGCAAAGTACCTGCAGCATGCAAGCTCCCTGAGGGTTCCATTATTGCCCTCAAATGTATTACGAGATCACAGGAACCTTACATTATTGCCATATGTGCTACTGTTTCTACCTTGTGGTTTCCAGTTTCTTCTTACTGATATTTTCCCTTGTATAGACAGACCATGCAGCTGCCTTCATAAAAGGGCCTGAGACATGCATGCACTGTGATTTACACTGCAGTGGAAGAGATGGTTCTCTTGGACTTGCAGTTGTATGTGCTACTTCATGTGTCACTTCCTAGTCACTGAGTTCTGTTCTGTGTGCAGAGCTTCTTTTCGCGTCCTTCTTCTTTCTCTTTCAGACCCACCATCATATGCTGGTTCTCTAGAGTAAGAATAGGTACTGAAAAAGAGGATGCTCAGGAGGAGAAAGAAGTCCGCACATCATTCAAAAAAGAAACAGGAAGGATACATAAGCAGTACCACCACTATTCTCCTCCTCATCCTCCTCCACCTCTGTATTATGGAAGAGTCTTACACATAATGAAAATGTAATATTTCGTTTTTACTCAGTGAATATTTTATATTTTGTTTAACATTATTGTCCTGTGTCTGTTGATAGGTTTAATGGTGTTCAGTTATAATTGATGGACATAAACATAGGAATACGCATGCATGTGTACAGTGTAGTCACAGATAGTGCATGTATGAAAGAGAGCATGTGAAGGTGAAGCATGCATGATAGAGAAGGGCATATGTAGTTAGTGAGGTTGCTTATGTAAAGTAGTAGGTGATGTCTGACAAAGTGCTTTTAAAAAGTCAAGTACTGCAATGTCCAACAAAAAAAGCAGGAAAGGGCACTGAAATGCATCCTTTTGGAATATCTATTCTGCTTTCATATTCACTACCAACTAAACAAAAAAGATGAAAAGAGAGAACATGGTATAGACCAGTTTCCAGGATCTGTTATGGGAGGAAAAGAAAAATAATATTCACATCTTTCTCCTAGAAGAGTGGTTCCCAACCTGGGGTCCGAGAGACCATTACAGATGGTCTGCCGGAAGGAAGACACTCAAACTGCAGTTGCTGATAAAAAGTGCAGGCTGACTTCTCCTCTGGGGAACTCTGCTCTAAGGCTTCTGCTGACTGACCTCATTGCCTAATCCCACACTGCGTGGATGAGACGATGGTGCAAGGAAGAGGTGCAAGGAAGAGGGATTCAGTTTTGTTAGGAACTGGGGAACCTTTTGGGGAAGGGGGAGTCTCTTCCGAAGGGATGGGCTCCACCTTAACCAGGGTGGAACCAGACTGCTGGCGCTAACCTTTAAAAAGGAGATAGAGCAGCTTTTAAACTAGAACAAAGGGGAAAGCCGACAGTCGCTCAGCAGCGCATGGTTCGGAGAGATGTATCTTTAAAGGATACTAATGATGCATTAGAATTAGGGCATCCCGACAGTGAGGTTCCAATAATTAGAAAAGTAGTCCAAGTGCCTGTAACTAAAAACTCACCTGAGCTAAAAAATTCTAACTTATCCCTATCAATTAAAAAGCAGAATAAAAATACAAACAAAAAACAAACTTTGAAATGTTTGTATGCTAATGCCAGAAGTCTAAGAAGTAAGATGGGAGAATTAGAATGTATAGCAGTAAATGATGACATAGACTTAATTGGCATCTCAGAGACATGGTGGAAAGAGGATAACCAATGGGACAGTGCTATACCGGGGTACAAATAATATCGCAATGACAGAGAGGAGCAGTCGGGAGGAGGTGTAGCGCTTTATGTCCGGGATGGCATAGAGTCCAACAGGATAAACATCCTGCATGAGACTAAATACAAAATTGAATCTTTATGGGTAGAAATCCCTTGTGTATCAGGGAAGACTACAGTGATAGGGGTATACTACCGTCCACCTGGTCAAGATGGTGAGATGGACAGTGAAATGCTAAGAGAAATTAGGGAAGCTAACCAAATTGGTAGTGCAGTAATAATGGGAGACTTCAATTACCCCAATATAGACTGGGTAAATGTATCATTGGGTCACGCTAGAGAGATAACGTTCCTGGATGGAATAAATGATAGCTTTATGGAGCAATTGGTTCAGGAACCGACGAGAGAGGGAGCAATTTTAGATCTAATTCTCAGTGGAGCACAGGACTTGGTGAGAGAGGTAACGGTGGTGGGGCCGCTTGGCAATAGTGATCATAATATGATCAAATTTGATTTAATGACTGGAAAAGGAACAGTGTGCAAATCCAAGGCTCTCGTGCTAAACTTTCAAAAGGGAAACTTTGATAAAATGAGAAAAATTGTTAGAAAAAAACTGAAAGGAGCAGCTACAAAAGTAAAAAATGTCCAAGAGGCGTGGTCATTGTTAAAAAATACCATTCTAGAAGCACAGTCCAGATGTATTCCACACATTAAGAAAGGTGGAAAGAAGGCAAAACGATTACCGGCATGGTTAAAAGGGGAGGTGAAAGAAGCTATTTTAGCCAAAAGATCTTCATTCAAAAATTGGAAGAAGGATCCAACAGAAGAAAATAGGATAAAGCATAAACATTGGCAAGTTAAATGTAAGACATTGATAAGACAGGCTAAGAGAGAATTTGAAAAGAAGTTGGCTGTAGAGGCAAAAACTCACAGTAAAAACTTTTTTAAATATATCCGAAGCAGAAAGCCCGTGAGGGAGTCAGTTGGACCGTTAGATGATCGAGGGGTTAAAGGGGCACTTAGAGAAGATAAGGCCATCGCGGAAAGATTAAATGATTTCTTTGCTTCGGTGTTTACTGAAGAGGATGTTGGGGAGGTACCCGTAATGGAGAAGGTTTTCATGGGTAATGATTCAGATGGACTGAATCAAATCACGGTGAACCTAGAAGATGTGGTAGGCCTGATTGACAAACTGAAGAGTAGTAAATCACCTGGACCGGATGGTATACACCCCAGAGTTCTGAAGGAACTAAAAATGAAATTTCAGACCTATTAGTAAAAATTTGTAACTTATCATTAAAATCATCCATTGTACCTGAAGACTGGAGGATAGCAAATGTAACCCCAATATTTAAAAAGGGCTCCAGGGGCGATCCGGGAAACTACAGACCGGTTAGCCTGACTTCAGTGCCAGGAAAAATAGTGGAAAGTGTTCTAAACATCAAAATCACAGAACATATAGAAAGACATGGTTTAATGGAACAAAGTCAGCATGGCTTTACCCAGGGCAAGTCTTGCCTCACAAATCTGCTTCACTTTTTTGAAGGAGTTAATAAACATGTGGATAAAGGTGAACCGGTAGATATAGTATACTTGGATTTTCAGAAGGCGTTTGACAAAGTTCCTCATGAGAGGCTTCTAGGAAAAGTAAAAAGTCATGGGATAGGTGGCGATGTCCTTTCGTGGATTGCAAACTGGCTAAAAGACAGGAAACAGAGAGTAGGATTAAATGGGCAATTTTCTCAGTGGAAGGGAGTGGACAGTGGAGTGCCTCAGGGATCTGTATTGGGACCCTTACTGTTCAATATATTTATAAATGATCTGGAAAGAAATACGACGAGTGAGATAATCAAATTTGCAGATGACACAAAATTGTTCAGAGTAGTTAAATCACAAGCAGATTGTGATAAATTGCAGGAAGACCTTGTGAGACTGGAAAATTGGGCATCCAAATGGCAGATGAAATTTAATGTAGATAAATGCAAGGTGATGCATATAGGGAAAAATAACCCATGCTATAATTACACGATGTTGGGTTCCATATTAGGTGCTACAACCCAAGAAAGAGATCTAGGTGTCATAGTGGATAACACATTGAAATCGTCGGTTCAGTGTGCTGCGGCAGTCAAAAGAGCAAACAGAATGTTGGGAATTATTAGAAAAGGAATGATGAATAAAACGGAAAATGTCATAATGCCTCTGTATCGCTCCATGGTGAGACCGCACCTTGAATACTGTGTACAATTCTGGTCGCCGCATCTCAAAAAAGATATAATTGCGATGGAGAAGGTACAGAGAAGGGCTACCAAAATGATAAGGGGAATGGAACAACTCCCCTATGAGGAAAGACTAAAGAGGTTAGGACTTTTCAGCTTGGAGAAGAGACGACTGAGGGGGGATATGATAGAGGTGTTTAAAATCATGAGAGGTCTAGAACGGGTAGATGTGAATCGGTTATTTACTCTTTCGGATAGTAGAAGGACTAGGGGACACTCCATGAAGTTAGCATGGGGCACATTTAAAACTAATCGGAGAAAGTTCTTTTTTACTCAACGCACAATTAAACTCTGGAATTTGTTGCCAGAGAATGTGGTTCGTGCAGTTAGTATAGCTGTGTTTAAAAAAGGATTGGATAAGTTCTTGGAGGAGAAGTCCATTACCTGCTATTAAGTTCACTTAGAGAATAGCCACTGCCATTAGCAATGGTTACATGGAATAGACTTAGTTTTTGGGTACTTGCCAGGTTCTTATGGCCTGGATTGGCCACTGTTGGAAACAGGATGCTGGGCTTGATGGACCCTTGGTCTGACCCAGCATGGCATTTTCTTATGTTCTTATGTTCTTATGCCCATGCCAAGAGGAGAGGAAGATCACAGTCTCGAGGAGGCCAAACCCATGCAGTGAGGAGGGGAAGACGGATGGGTCTGACTCCAGTTATGAAGAGTTCAGATTAGAATGGCGAGGAGGCGGGGGAGAGAGGGGGCTGATCACCACCATGAGGAACCTGAAGTCACATGAAGAGGAGGAGGAGAAGCGTGATGCCTCCAGCATTCAAATTAGCTACTGCTGCACATGACTGGAGGAGGCAGCAAGCAGGGTCATAAATCTGAGGTGCATTTGCAGGGGCTACTGCACATGCTCTGGCTATCTTGCTGGACTGACACTGAGGGAGAAAAACTGCAGTGAGTGATTACTATGGCCATGGAGGGAAGGAAAGGAGAGGTTTAAGGTTTATTGTTATTTATATACTGTTGTCTCAGCATAGCCTTCACAGCGGTTTACATTTCAATAAATATACAGTGAGGAAAATACAATCGATTATAAAAGATAAAAAATAAAACAGCAAAAGTTAAAAGATAAGAAATAACCAAAACCTATTAGCTGATAAAAATATATAATGGATAACCATAAATATTAAACCAATAAAAATACAAAAAACATAACTATACGTTTCCAGCATTAATTATGGTTAAAATAGAGAGAGCAGGAGGAAGTGACCATTTGGGAGCGAGCACATGGGGTGAAGGAAGTAAAACAAGCACTCAAAAAGGGACAGAGAAGGAGGCCAAGGGGAGTAGAGGACAGGAGAGGGAACACTCGGAAAGAAAGAGCACTTGGAAAGCTGCTATGTGTGGGGAGAAGAAGGGCAGGAGGAAAGGCACTCAGGAGGGGGATACAGGAAGAGTGCAAGAGTGAGACGACTGGGGAAGGTGCTGCAGGGAAGGTATTTGAGAAGGGTCATGGGTGGGTGGATGAAGAACAGAGAAAAAGCACTCGGGAAGGGTTCAAGTGGAGAGGCTAGGAGGAAAAGGACCAGGAAGGAGCTGCAGGGGGGACATGGGAAGATGAAAAGAACTCAGGAAGGGGATCAAGTGTGGGGGGAAGATGGCAGGAGGGAAGGCATTTTGCAAGGAGTCATGGAGGAAGGGCAGTAAGGAGAAATGACCAGGAGGGTAGGGATGGATGTCTGCCAGGAATGAAAATAGGGGGTGTGAAGGACACACCATCACCAGAGATCATTTTTAAATTCCTGCATGTAAAGTCTACAGGTAGTAAAGCACTTGCAATGCCTCCAGTCCTTGATTGTTCAAAGGGACACTCCATGAGGGGAGACTGGTTGGGACAGGTTGGGGGGTCCCTAAGACTTTTGGATGTTGAAAAGGGGTCCCTGCACTCAAAAAGGCTGGGAATCCCTTCCCTAGAAGATATTGGGAGCTAGGCAGCAAACAAGAAAGTAGCCCAGACTTACAAATATATTCAGGATTGATGTCTATAAGAATTGTGAATACAAAAAGAACATCAAAACATCGCTGTCTTTTAGATCGTGATACCTCATAATAAGTAGGGCCTCTCAATTTTTTCGGAGAGTGCTCTAAAAAAACGTGTCATGTTTCAAGCGTTTCAAGCGTTTCCCTTTAAATGGTTTTACGCTGAACTGACTTGTTTTTGTCGTTGTAATCACTGGTATCAACAATCAGTAATCTTAGAGAATATTTTTAGAAAAATTTTTTTTGTATATTTTCATAGAATATAGATGAGAACAGAGTACTTATCATTTTGTACGCTTGGCTCGCGATTGAAGTCTCATCTGAACATCTTCAAGAAATTATAGACAAAAACAAAACTAAACTCGAGGAATTTAGAACTTCTATCAAACAATTCAAAATCAAAAAAATACAGAGGGATGAAGAAGATTATTCTACTAACAACGTATATCGTTGGCTTAATCCAGACAATCCGAAGCCTGAACGCCATGTCACTTTTGCTGAATCTGAGGGCAGTGGATCTAGTGACTCAGACGATGGCGAGCGTAATAAACAACAAAAACGAGGAATTTACAATCAGCCTTTTTTAGGACGAGGCAACCGTGGCAGACGAGGCAGATGGCAACCTCGCAGACCAACTCGCACAGATCCAGTGTCACAAGCCCATGCACAATGGCAGGGCCCCCAAACGAGATCCCGATCACGCCACGATCAGCAATAATAAATATCTCCAACCATTTACTCACTCCACAACAAGAGAGAGTATTAAACCTTGGGTTATCCTTTGTTCCTTTCAGAAGTCACGATCCTTTCCAAAGCAGATTGGCGATATCTCGTTTCATTCGTAAATTACAAGTAAAATTATATTGTGATGTAAACATGGTACCACCGGACACTATATCCATAGTACGTCCGAAATCTAATTGGATCCCCCCTGGACCCATGGATTCTAATATTAGCACGTTTCAGTCTTTAATTCTCAAAGACATTGAAGAGTTTGAAAAAACATCCACACACCCATACATTAATCTGTCATCTGAACTACATCAAGCGTTACAAACCCTTTCAGAAAATTCCACAATCATTATTAAGCCGGCCGACAAAGGCGGCAGTATAGTGATACAAGATCGCGCACAGTACATTCAGTCCCTGTCCAATCAACTCACAGACATCAAGTATTATCAACATCTATTGGAAGATCCCACCCCCCAGCTTATGGATTCCATTAAAAATCTTTTAGATGAGAAAACAAGTCCTTTTCTGACTCGTAAAGAACGACGCTTTTTGAAGGTTGAACACCCGCGGATCCCCATATTATATGGGGTCCCAAAAGTCCACAAATCTAAAGATAATCCTCCACTCAGACCTATTATTTCGAGCAACGGATCTTTATTGGAGCCTCTAGCGATCTTTTTAGATTCTTTTCTGCAACCGTTTGTCAAAAATATGAGGTCCTATGTAAAAGACTCCACTCAGGTTCTGAATAAGCTTCAAGAAGTAGAAATTCAATCATCAGATTCAATATTAGTCACTATGGACGTTATCTCTCTCTACACCAATGTATCACAAACAACTGCGTTGTCTGTAGTAGAAGAATGTTTAAAAGAAAAATTAGAGGGTGGCCGGATCCCTTTTAGATTTGTATTTGAAATAGCAAAACTTGTGTTACAAAAAAATTTTTTCCAATTTAATAACGAATTTTTTCTACAGATTCATGGCATAGCGATGGGGTCCTCCGTGGCCCCCTCAATAGCCAATTTGGTCATGGATCGTTTTGAACGTATATTCATATACACATCTATTTGGTATCCACACATTAGCTTTTGGATCCGATATATTGACGACCTTTTGTTCTTTTGGACTGGGGAAGAATTAAAGCTGACAGATTTTCTGATGTGGCTAAACAATCAAGACCCAGATTTAAAATTCACTCTACAATCAAGTCGGACCCAATTACCATTTTTGGACATATTGATTACCAAACAATCCACCAGCTTGCACACAACCATCTATCGCAAAGATATCGATAGGAATAATCTCCTTCGTTATAACAGCTTTCACTCTCGTGCGTTTAAAAATGGTTTGCCAGTAAGCCAATTTTTCAGAGCACGGCGATTGTGCTCCTCTAACAAAGAGTTCAAGATCCAATCTCAAATCTTGGCTAAAAGATTTTTCGAACGAGGATACCCTTTTTCAGCGGTATACAAAGCTTATAAACGTGCTTATTATTCTTCGCGAGAGTCACTTCTCCAATATCGCATGAGAGAATCAATAACAGCCTGCATTTGTGTGTTACCTCACACTGATAAATCTTACTTGTTAGTACAAAGCATTAGAAAGCACTGGCATATTTTACAACTCCATCCTACTTTCGCTGAAGCTCCTTTAATTTCTTACCAGCGCAGTAAGAACATTAAAGACTTCGTTGTGCATGCAGCAGTATCCCACAACAAATCCAAAATCAACAATGGAATACACCGCAAATGTGGAAAATGTGATATGTGCGAGCATACAATGGAGGGACATGAATGGCATCACCCCATTACTAATCAAATATATAAGAAAAATGCTAACACCACTTGTGAATCAACACACATAATATATTTAATCCAATGCCCATGTCCCCTGTTATACGTAGGTCGCACTAAAAGACAGGTTAAAATCAGACTACGTGAACACAGAAGCCGGATTAATACGGCAAACATTGAGGCTCCTATAGTGAAACATTGTTCACAATTCTCGCACACATTTGATCAGTTGCAGTGGACTGTTTTGGAACAAGTACAATTGAATCCCAGGGGAGGAAACATTATTAATCACTTAAATAATCGTGAACAATGGTGGATTTTTACCTTGGCAACGGAGTTCCCAGCAGGGTTGAATGACACCATTGAGTGGTCATCAATGATTTAATCCACCTAGCGTCACGTCATTTCCGGGCTTGTTCGTCATTGGTCTATGTCAAGCTTCCTTTTTCTCTTTAAATTAAGTGCGGTAAAGCAATGGCGGATCCTGCTTTGTTAAGCTGTGATCACGCAATGGCGCTTTAATGATGGGACAAGCTTTCAACAATGTATGCGGCTTAAAAACCGGGTGACGTATCATTACAACCAACAATGTTTTTAGAGTATATAGGATTCTAATAACCTTCTTTTCACATGTTTTATTTAGACACCGTGGTAAAAGTTAAAACCCCTGACGAAGCAAACGAAACACGGACGTGTCGGGTTCTTACCGGTGTTTAGAAAAGCAGTCATCACAGCGAGCCAAGCGTACAAAATGATAAGTACTCTGTTCTCATCTATATTCTATGAAAATATACAAAAAAAATTTTTCTAAAAATATTCTCTAAGATTACTGATTGTTGATACCAGTGATTACAACGACAAAAACAAGTCAGTTCAGCGTAAAACCATTTAAAGGGAAACGCTTGAAACGCTTGAAACATGACACGTTTTTTTAGAGCACTCTCCGAAAAAATTGAGAGGCCCTACTTATTATGAGGTATCACGATCTAAAAGACAGCGATGTTTTGATGTTCTTTTTGTATTGACTAGTAATTTTACATCATACTTTACACAGTTCACTAGTGATTTCCTATAAGAATTGTGAGGCTAAATAGCCCCGATGGACTGAGTCAGAGGAGGAGCAGTGGATGTTAATGGAGCATGTATGGTGACTCAACTTCCTGCGCATCCCGAATGTCTTTTCCCAAACTATATCAATCACCAAAGGAAATGCAGGAAAACTGAAAGGTCCAAACTTAAAGGTTGTGCATGAAAAAACAATTTCTCTTTTATTTAAATCGGCAACTCCATTGCTCAAATGTCAAGCCTAGTGGTTCTCTTTAGGGTCCCCCGAACATGGACCCCGTGTTTCGCCCCGTGTTACTTTGCATCTAAGTTTTAAAATACTTAACTTGTCCCTCCCGACACAGCCTTCGGGCGAAACACGGGGTCCATGTCGGGGGACCCTAAAGAGAACCACCATGCTTGACATTTGAGCAATGGAGTTGCCGATTTAAATAAAAGAAAATTTGTTTTTTCATGCACAACCTTTAAGTTTGGACCTTTCAATTTTCCGGCATCTCCTTTGGGGATTGATATTGATAACTTGGAGTGCATACTTCGGCTCCGAGTCTTTGTGATTTTGGATTTTCCCAAATTATGCCATACAGATGTTCACCTGCCCCTCATAAACCCTTTTACAACAATTACAAATTGATAAAACCCAAATATTTGTCACTATTCAACAAGTGGAAGCCCAACTTGCTGGGAGATGCATTAACCCCACAGTCCTTACTGAAACTCTACTTCATATTTGTAAAAACATATCAGCAGCTTGCAACCTTTGATGGCAAAACTAGGATACGTTTTAAGTCTTCGGTGATGCAATTAAAAGGTAGAGCATAAACCAGTAATTATGAGGCAGGGGTCAGTAAAGTTCAGCTATTCCACTTAAAAGGGACAGACTAGGAACTGGAACATTTTGTGACGAAATGTCTTAGCAGCTATTTATACAGAATAAATGACCGAGTCAAAAGTAAAGGAATAAAAGCTTTGAAGTGACTGCAGACTTTTTATTCCCCCCAAAATCTATTTCCCCAAATGAAAATCTATATTATTGAAATAAGGGCAGGAATCGTATTTCTCAATTACGTTTTTAAATAATTTTCTTATTAATGGAGCTGAGTAGTTCAATACTGTTTGTGCTAAAATGTTTAACTTTGCCCCAGTTTGCAAATAAGCCCTGACATTCCTGATTTTCCTTGTGATTACTTGTGTGTCCTGTCTCATGAAACCTTCATCACTTCAGTGAATGTGGGCGAATTCTGGCGTCTGTTTTGATGACACATTCGTTTCAGTAGTCTTTTATGTGTACAAATTTGTCTGCCGGTCATATGCTTTTTATTTTGCCACTTTGTATGTATTTTCCTTATCTGCTTGATGCACACATAGCTAGACTGCAATAGATCTTTTGCAAAAATTGGCCATCAGGATGCTGATTGAACTAAACTAGCTATAATTGATGTGAAATGTAATAAGTTGGATGCAGAAATACATTCAATTAGCATTTCAAAAACCTCTTTGAGGTCTATTGATGATGTTTCTCAATCACCATTTAGGAGATTATTCTTAAGCATGACTCCAAAAAGTAGCACTGACTTACTCAAACTACACAGCAAGCCATAAGTATAAGGTTAACCTCCACAGCATTTTAGTTTTTCAGAATTATATGTGACTGACACTATAGGAATAGATTTACATTGTGCTTTGTAGATTTTACAATTTTTGCAACCAGCAGACAAACCAATGGATATTATTTCCATTGATTAACATCAAGTTAATGTGGTGTGATTTAAAAAAATACAACCCTGGAGTTAGAGGATTAAATTAAGCATCATTTACTGTGATTTGTTTCCTGAAATGGATATATCTGGGCTTTCAGTTATTGGCTGAGAGTAGGGTCCGTGAGCTAGGAGAGGAATGAGAAGGGAAGTAAGTTGTTTTACGGTTTTGAGGGTATTCTTCTTCCGCCCTGTGTACATATATATGTTTCATTATTATGCTACCACCTGGTGTCATTTTAGGATATTGCACATCGCATGCTGTGGAGCTCTGTTTTCTGATTGGTTTATTGTTTGAATGTTTCTGAGCTCCTTATTGATTCTGTTCTGTTTTGCTTTGCCTCTCTGTCTGTGTTCTCTTGCCTTTTCCTATTGGTCCCTTACCCCAAGGAATGCCTGGGACAGTTTATTTCCTGCAGAGACTTTCGGTTACCAGGGGTACTTGACAAGCTACAATATCCTTAGAGCATCGTTTTTTCACCTATTTATTCTTATCTCACTGCTATTCTTTAATATCTACAGCTACTACAGTTACAATTATCTCTCCTCTAACTATGGGGCTTCCAGAAACTTAACAGCTGAAGTGGGTACTGCTGACTGTGGGGCTATTCTTGATCTGCTAACATCCACAGTGAGATTGAACTGTTCAACTTTTTACTAAATGTTATTTGAAATTCAAAAATGAATTATCTGGTATTTGAAGCTGGGAAAGGAAAAATGTTTGACTGACTGTTTAGCAATTCAAGCAAAGGCATACGATTTGTGAGAACAGTACAAAGAGAATTTTCCACTTGGGGGAGGCCTAGAACTGTTAAGACTCGGCAGTCCACAGGCTATTCCCGCGGACTACCACTGTCACCTCCAGCTCAGCCCAAAGAAATACACCGTGTCTCGGCACAGTTAGGGACCTGTGCGTGCCGCGTCACCATCTGTGGCAGGAGCTCTATTCCCCGACTCAGTGTCGTGCCACCAGGACTCGCAGCTGAGACACTGCCAGCAGAGTTTGAGGCAGCACATCCTCGTTAGCCATCCTCGTTAGCCATGCGCGCATGCTCCTTGTCTAAATTTAAAGGGACTGAGGCAGGAAAGCCCTGCACCACCACCCTCCCCCCGATGAGGTCACTGCCCTGGGCCTATAAAAGGCCACGTCTGCTGATGCTCCATGCCTTGGAAATAGGTCAGCTCCTCCTGGGGAAGTGCTTTGCCTGTGTTCCTGCTTCCTGGTTTCCGCTGTTGTGTCATTCCTGTGTTCCTGTGTCCTGTTCGTGGTTCCTTGGCAGTCTTGTCATTTCCTGAGTTCATGTATTATTCTGTTTTCAGTGCCTTAACTTGCTCCTGTGGTTCCTCGATTTCCTTCCCACTCCTCATTCCTTGTCTCTTTAGATTGGACTTCTGGCTTGACCTCGGATTGGACCTCAACACTGCTTGACCTCTGCCTGCCCCTGACCATTGCCTACTTCTGCTTCTGACTGAACTCTGCCTGCCCAGACCTCTGCCTGAACCTGATCCTGTTGACTGCTGCCTGTCTTGACCACTGCTTGTCTAACTCCATATTTGTCCACTGTGCTGGCCTGCCACATCTTCCAAAGGACAGATCGTCACCTCCACAGAGGTCCGCGCCTAATTCCAGCTGGCCCCTGCACCCGAGGGCTCAACCTAAGGGGAACGAGGGCTGGTATTGGTGAAGCTCCAGTTGGGCCTCTGCTCCAGTCAGTTCTGCCTGCAGCTGGTGGGGACCTGTAGGCCTTCTTCCCTGCAGGTTGTGCCAGTTCCACCTCGGCCCCAGAACACTGTCTATTAACTGCTAGCATGCAGACCGTGCTGAACCAAAAGCTAAGCCTGAAGCACTAAGAGGCCTTGCATTTTTTAATTCCTTTTAGCATGGCCTTAGTAAATAACGTTTGTAGACCCTGTCCCAGCTTCTCCTTGATGACAGGAGCTCACTTGGGATTCAGTTCATGGGCCATACCAGTTCCCATAATCCTGGTTACTCCAAGTTCCAGTTCCCATAATCCTAGGCCCTTAGGGGTTTTTTTCCTGGAAGTCCTCTGCAATAGTTCAATAGGAAAAATACATACACCACTGTAAGCCTTGTTCAAAACAAAATGTTTTACTGGTTAAACTTGGTTGCACATGAAAATCACAGAAGAATATACTTTGGCTTAATATACAGTTCATACAGTTTAAAATGTTTCAAGAAATCACAGTCTCAATCACATATATATTTGTACAGCCTTGCAATAGGTACTCTTGGTCAAGAAAACCTTTCCTGGGCACTTCTGCAAATCTGGGAGCAGATCCTGGAATGCAGGAAATCAAAACTGGATGCTCCGCTATAGACAAGAGCAAATAAACCTCTGTTAGATTGACTTGAACCAGAGTCAATTTTAGGTTTAAGGTTGGGAGTTCTAACCCTCATACCAGATGAGGACCAGAAGCAAAGAGAAGCAGCAGAGAAGATTGCCTCAGATAGTCCCCGAAGCCACACCTCTAGATATCCGGGATTGCCTGGAGCTTAATCAAAAAAGGAATCGCAGAGGAACAGGAAGCTGTTCGTAGCAACCCAACTGCTGACGTGCTATCAAGTTTGCCTCACACAGACCCTGACTCGGTGGACCTTTTATGTGAAAACTTTGGTTATATTCTGTCTCTTCAGTCTTACGGTTGTAGTCTTTCAGTTCTTTCCTGCAGTTCTGCTAGTTCTAGTGTTTTACTAGTTCTACTACTGCTTGTGACCTGTTTCTTGATCCTAGCTCCTGACCTGAAATTCCAGCCTTTTAACCTGCCTGCTGATTCCAATTCCTGACCTACAGCCAAGCTCTGCTCCAGCTTTTTTTTTTTTTTTTTTTACCTCCCAACTCTAAGATCCAGGCATCTGTCTATCTGAGTGGAAGTCTTGACTACTGGTTGTTTCCCAGCCCGTGCCTGGCCCAGCCTGCATGTCAACACCCAGGGCTGGCCCCACCCGGGCCCTGTAAGTACCTGAACAGAGGGAACCTGACAGTTTTGCTGCAAACCTCATGTAATGCAGGAGAGGAACCACAACATGTGTTATGAGTGCTTTGAAAAGGCTTTCTTGCCTTAAAGAGAAAAGGTATTGCAGCTTTTTACCATTTTCTATCTGGATTAGGGGTTCGTTTTCAGCCTGCGGCAGGAAATCTCGTATTTCCCGCAGCGGGCTGAAAACGGAGTTAGTGCGCACTAAACCCGAGACGAATTTTTTCTGAAATTTCAGGGAAAAATTCCTTCGGATTTCGGGCTCCCCGATCCAGGACGAATGCACATCCCTAATCTGGATAGTGGCGAGTTTCCCCTTTCTCTAAGGGAAGATAACTCATTCCTCTTTGTGTCTGTTTCCAGGGAGAGAAAAGCGCTCACAGAATGTTTCTCTGCCAAGTCTAGCAACCTGTAGCATTTAACTGCACTGTTTTTGTTGTGAAGGAGTTTTGGCATTAACTATTCCAGATGATGTGTTTAGTGCCAGGTTGGTACTGAATCCAAAGCGGGGAGCAAGAAGAAAGTGCCCATCCGATACAACCAATGAGGAGAGAAAAGGCAATTCAAGCACGTCTGTACTTTGGAAATTCAGGTACAGGGGATGCATGAAAGAGATTAGGAGCTTTTCGCACCCTTTCCCCAAAGTATTTCCTGCCAGGGAGCACAGGAGATTTCAAGAGAGTGTGCTGTAGACATAACATTGACATGAGTTGGATTCAACTCCTGGAAAAGTTTTGCTTCAGTAAAGTTTTATTTTGTTGGAAAACCAGTTCTCGGTGTGAAGTTTGTTTTTTTTTTAAGTGACTGTGAGTCCTGTCCTTAAGGGTTCTGAAGCTATTGCTTCCCTCCTGTTCAGAACAAACCAACAGGAGCTGTACTGAGTTGTGTTAGATCTCAGCTGCCTCTGGATAACCGCTCTCCATAGTGAAACACTGGGGAGGAGTTATATTTGTAACCCTTTCAGACAGGCTGCTGAACACACTACCAGAACTCCTATTTACTCTCAGGCCGATACAGTAAGGACGCGGTAGAAAAAGTGCGGCAGTGCCGGGCGCCCGCTGGTTTGCCGCGCACACAGTTCGGATCACATACCGCTTGATACAGTATTTAAATGGCATGCAAATGCAAGCCACGTCCAAAGCGCGTCCAAGAAGCGTCCATGAAGCGCAATCCATTTTACTGTATAGAGCACTATACAGCGCCTATACAGTATCCTGGGTGCACTGGTACCTGTCATTTCAAATGACATTTGAAATGACAGGTACCAGGAAGTGGATCCCAACTTTAAGCAAAAGAAAAGGATCAGAGAAGTATCAGCCGGCCATTAACAGCAAGGGTCATGATTTAGCAAGACAATTCCCCTAGGGGAAAAACATACAAACAAATCAGACCAAAAGAAAAACGTATTAGGAAGGGCCTGTTGTTTCCAAGCATAACCTAAACTCTTGCCTACCCAACCTAAAATCCAACGCACCGGGAAAGCCACTCTTCAGATCGCGACTAATCCCATCACTGGAAGGACGAAAGATTTTTTTAAGCGTCCCAGTTCCTCTCTCCGCTATGTCAATGCATTCTCCTATCCGCTGCAATGCGAACAGTATTCTGAAAAATAACTTTCAAACCCAGGGTGGTGGAGCATTGTTGTGCTTGATAAAACCTGCACTCAACAGGATCGAGCAAACTTTCCCCCAGCCCCCGCTCACCTGCCCTGGCCGCGTCCATGGGTGCCGGTCTCCGGAGCAGCCTCAGTCCTCTCTCCCCTCCTCCCGGGGGCAGCCGGCGGCGAGAGCAGCTTCAGCAGCCCGGGGCGGATCGGGCGCTCCCCATGCGAGGCGGCTTCCAGCAGCCCCCGCCGGTGAGGGTGCATGAACGCACGCCGTGACCTGAGCACCCGGCTGGACGTCCGAGGTCACAGCATGCGCTCATGGCAGCGAAGGTGCATGAACGCACGCCGTGACCTGAGCGCCCGGCTGGACGTCCGAGGTCACGGCATGCGTTCATGCACCCTCGCCGGCAGGGGCTGCTGAAAGCCACCTCGCATGGGGAGCGTATGACATAGTGAGGGCAAAGGTACCGCTGGCGCCATTTTGAATATTGGCAATATGGCCCGCGTGCAGGAGGTCGCTCCCGGACCCCCGCTGGACTTTTGGCAAGTCTTGTGGGGGTCAGGAGGCCCCCCCAAGCTGGCCAAAAGTCCATGGGGGTCCAGCAGGGGTCCGGGAGCGATCTCCTGCACGCGTGACATCGGGAGCCAGGAACCAAAATGGCGCCGGCGCTACCTTTGCCCTGTCACATGATAAGGGCAAAGGGCCACCGGCGCCATTTCTCTTAACGCAGCCGTGGCCAGAGAGCGGGAGATCGAGCCGGGACACCCCCACTGGACCCCAGGTAATTTAAAACATTTTGGGGGGGTTCGGGAGGGTGGGGGATTTGTTTTAAAGGTTCGGGGTGGGTTTTAGGGTTGTTTTGGTGTGCCGGTTTTCCCGCCCTCCCCCGATTTACGATTTTTAACGATTTAAAAAAAAAAACAACACGACGATCAGATTTCCCTCCCCCCCCAGCCAAAATCGATCGTTAAGACGATCGATCACATGATTCACACCCCTAATAAATACCAATAGACTCCCACCTTCTCAAATTAGTGCTAGCCCCCTTTTGATTCCTCTGTTGGATAGACGTGAAACTGTCAACCTGGATATAATTTGGAGTGCCCTGGCATCTCTCCATCAGGCTATTTCCTCATTAGCTACTTTAACCTCTCAAATAACTTTGCAGACCCAGGCTCAAGAGTTCATTATGACAGCTAAAGTCCAGAAAATTGAGAGAATTACAAGTTAAGGGTTTGATTTAGTAAGACATCTGGGATGCAGTAATTCAAAAGAGCTGTATGTGATGGGCAGTGAAAGACTGATGTGCACAGACTGGGAGAGGGATCTTGGGGTGATGGTGCCTGGCGATCTGAAGGCGGCAAAGCAACGTGACAAGGTGATAGCTAAAGCCAGAAGAATGCTGGGCTGCATAGAGAGGGGAATAACCAGTAAGAAAAAGGAGGTGGTGATGCCCTTGTGCAGGTCCTTGGTGAAGCCTCACCTGGAGTATTACGTTCAGTACTGGAGCCCATATCTCAGAAAGGATAGAGATAGGATGGAGGCAGTCCAAAGAAGGGTACCCAAAATGGGGAAGTGCTGAATGATCTGCATATGTACACACTGGAAGAAAGGAGGCACAGGGGGGATATGATACAGACCTTCACATAGCTGAAAGGTTTTAATGATGTACGAACTTCAAATCTTTTCTGTTGGAAAGGAAACAATAGAACTAGGGGTCACAAAATGAAACTCGGCAAAGACAACTCAGAACCAACATAAGGAGATATTTCTTCATGGAAAGCACGGTGGATGCCTGGAATGCCCTTCCAGAGGAAGTGAACAGAAAAACAGTCAAAGAATTCAAAGGGGCATGGGATAAATACTGTAGATCCCTAAAGGCTGAAGGACAGAAATGAAGAAAAGGGTGCATGGGGATAACCTGCTCGGTGGTGTTTACTACCCTTAACCAATATGCATGGGGATTACTACCCTGAACCAGGAAGCCTTGATGCTTTTGACACAACTGTTCTCCACTTTGACATTGCTCTCATCTTTGACAGCATGGGGGGGAAAGGGGAATTATATTCAGAGGACAACGAACACGGGCTCTGACTTTTACAGTCTAAGGTACTGAAACGCAGACATAAAGGAAGAAGAACAGGACTGCTTCTACGGCCAAGTTCAAAAGCAAAGCACGTCAAGCAGCACTGTCTGAATTTTCAAAAAGGCTCCTCACCCAGTAAAAATGATGCTTTGTTAATATATAAGGGTAGGGGTAACTTGCATGGAGCGACAGTTGCTCCCTTAGGAAACTTGCTGGGAAGACCAGATGGGTTATATGGTCTTTTTCTGCCGTCAATACTACGTTATTATGGGAAGACTTTTTTCCCCATTCTGTGTCTATGGGGAAAATGCTTGGTAAATGAGGCCCTGAGATGTTTTGCTGTCAGTGGTACAGACAAATTTAATTCAAGATAAGAAGTTGGAAAATTTGGAGAAATTTGTGAGGCATCTCAATTGGCGTATGATCAATTTTCCCTAGTTAGCTGCAATAACACCGAAAGACCTCTTTAAGAGATACTTGACTGCGATTCTGAAGGGTCCAGAAAATCCTATCCCTCCCACCCCCCCTCAGTAAGATATATTATTTGCCAATGGAGAAGAGTTCAGAAGACCAGAGAGGAGAGTTGTCTCTGGACATGACTGGTTTTATGGAAAGATCTGGAGATGATATTATCTGTCTCCTTTCTTTTTGTCCAAGACAAGGACTCTATAATGCACCTTTTTGTCCACAATCATAGTTCTCCATTTCTTGGTGGAAAAAATATGCAGTTTTCTTGATTTGTTTAAAAAAATCTCAAGAGTGTGAGAAGAAATGTTTAGGACTGCACAGGAGGTAGGTTATGTAGGAGCACAGTTTATTGTTTAATATTCTTGTAAGTGTCCTGTGAAGCTGCAGAATATCTCTCATACCTTTTTTGAACTTACGAAACTTTGTTTCTTCTTGGATTCTAAAAAGAGGGATGATAGGGAGGCCCAGGTGCTTGATAATTTGTATGAACTTTCTGGGTTGTGCTAACTTGGTTATAAGGCTTCACTGTTAATTTTCTTTTTAGAATTTTTCTATGTAACTGATACCAGTTTCTTAAGGTACCTATGTTGGAATCCCCTCTTTTTCTGCTGGGCTGAATAGATAGATGCTGTTCTATTTCATTCTTAAATTTGTTTCTGCTTTTTCTTTGTTTTACTTTCCATTCAGTATATCCTCTTTTAGCAGATCTCAAAATTCTCATATTTTAAAATTTCATACTAAAAATTAAAATTCTAAAAAAAAACCTGGGGATTTATCAATTTAATACATTGGGGCTGGAGAACTTGAAATGTTGATGTCCATGCCCTCTTATTTATTTATTTATTTATTTAGCAATTTTATATACCAATATTCATGTAACAAGTTACAAATCACCTCGGTTTACATAATCAATGATAACCATTGCAAAAGAATTGCATTACATTAAACAAGGAAATAAAAGTTGGATACTTTACATTAAACAAGGAAGTAAAACTTGGAAGTAAAACTAAAAGGGGTTGAATCAGTATATGAGAAGGACGAGCAAAATATTGACCGGGAAGGAAGTTGTCTAAGAATGAGTCAGGGGGATATGGAGAGACAAGAGGTGGAATTGTAAGATCGGCCGATGACCGTAAGGGATGTTAGTGAAATAAGTTCTACTTGCGAAGCTGCGAATAGAAGTTCAAAAGGGACAATGTAGTTAAGAAAAGGCTTTTTTAAATAACCATGTCTTGAGTCTTTTCTTAAAGGTGGTTTTCTTCCAATGTAGGGCCAGATGATACTTTCTGCTAGTACTCAATTATTCATGTCAGAGCAGCACTTGGCTATTTTTGCGTAGCACTGGCGGTTTTAGCACTGGAAAGACCCATAAGGCTCCTTGGTCTGCAAAAGCTTTGAAATCCAATGATACCGCTGCCAGTGATTGCAATGAACGGCTCTGTATGACATGAAACGACGCACCTCAAGCTCTGCTGCACAATCATAGGGAACAGTTTGCCATTTGGGACACAGTAAAAGGTCTACCTGAAGTGAAGTCAAGTACAATTTAAGATATTCTCAAAAACAGACAACAAGAAAATAGACAAATTCAGAAAACAGCAAGGAAATAAAGAGATCCATTTTAGATGTTGGCCAAGGTATATCAAAAAGAAAAACGTTGCACCTTTTGTTCGTAGAGGATCTTGAGATAAGGATAACTAATGGTATTACCCTGATGGAGCTGATATGCCTGTTGGGCAGAATGAAAGGAAGGGGCATAGCCAGACCTGAATTTTTCAGAGGCCCAAGGTTCACATGGGTGGGCACTGTCACGAGACCCCCACCCCACCCCATCCCTTATCGCATCCTGTGTGGGTTTTTCACAGCAATCACTACATCACCTTTTTAATTTCTGGCAACACACTGTATCTGCTGTCTCTTCACTGTCTCTCACTGGCCTATCTCTACTATTTCTCACTTTCCTTCTGTGGTTAAGGCAGCTACTTTATACAAGTGTTAATCTCTCAGGTACTGTAGAGAAATTATGTAAATAGGTTTCCACCCAGCCCAGGCATTCCTGAACTTTGAAGGGGCTGAGAGGAGGGGGGATAAATAATTACCTGCCACAAGAAAACAAGGACTTTCAGGCCGATTCAGTAAAACATTCAGGAGAGCCGGCGCTCCGAGTCGAGCGCCAGCTTTCCTGACATGCGCCTGGGCATTTCTCCTGGGCGCGCAAATCTCTATTTAAATTAGGTATCGCACTAATAAGGAGGCTCTAGGGACAATAGCGTGTCTCTAGTGCTTCCTTATTTGCGGAAGCGGCGGCTGTCGGTGGTTCTGACAATCGACGCTTAATTTTAACGGTGTCGGTTTTCCAATCCGCTGACAGCCACAGGTTTGGAAAACGGACGTCAGCAAAATTGAGCGTCCTTTTTCGAACCCGCTGACCAACAGGCAGATTTTTTTTTTTTTTACTTTTTTATTTTTGGTGCTCCGACTTAATATCACTATGAAATTAAGTCAGAGGGTGTACAGAAAAGCAGTTTTTTCTAGTTTTCTAGGCTTTAATTTCTGAGAGTAAAATGTGTGGCTTGGCCGCACATTTTACTCTCAGTATTTCAGGGTAATAACTAATAGGCTCATCAACATGCATTTGCATGTGATGAGCGCTATTAGTTTCAGGTGGGTTGGCCACGCATTTTCCATGTGCTATTACCCCTTACAGTATAAGAGGTAATAATAGCACGTCTAAAACACACGGCCAAACGGGGGCTAAACGGTGCACTCGGCCGAGCACATCTTTCTGTATCGGCCTGTTTGATAGCTCAGACTGTTACATGTCAAGTCCAAGGGCAGCAGTGTTTCCCATTCAAGATATCCCTTTTAAATCATAGAGGATCATGGACTGGCAATGATTCCAATGCCTCTAGGCCCTCTAAATGCAGCACCTTTAAGGAACTGACTCCAGTGTGTCATGACCCTGCTGCTACCCTGGGATGTCTGAATCAAAAGCAAGGAGGCATGGGCCCTCAAAGCCCACCCATAACTGTTTCTCTGCTATGTATTAATTAAAACCCCACAGATAAACGACAGACTAATAAAGCTAAACAGAAAAAAAAAAGAAAAGTGTGTCCCAGGGGAGGAGCCTGAGATAATGAAGAGACCAGACCCCACCCCTCCCAAAAGGAAGCACACTTCAAGGGGGAATAAAAGGAATTTACAGCACAGAGCCGGAGAGGCATATGAATGGAACGTCTCTTCCCTACAGAAAGTGAACTATTGAAATGGGCAGTCTCAGGAAAGGACCTAAACATTTCTTCATTTATTTTTAAGAGTTCAGCAGTTTTTCTTCTCCTGCTCCTTTGGGTTTTCAACTCAATCAGAACAGGGGAGGGTATCCGGCACCATGAGCCTTCATTCACAACTATGCAGGGATGGTTTTCCCCTGTTTTATATCCTTCCTCCCACTCACCTTATCAGTTATCATAGTGATAATTCTCAGCCAGGGACACTATACCAGAACTCTTTCCAGAATGCTGCAGTCATAGGTTCCTAATCCTTGCCCCCCAGGGGTGTGAGTGCTGCTTCTGCAGCATCCCCAGTCCTAACCAGTCCTGGAAGTGGTGGGGAAGGCCTGACCCATGAATTGAATCCAGGACCTTCTGTATAGAGGTTCTCAACGCTACAACCGAATTACCAGGTTAGCCCACACCCAAGCTGTGAAAAGAGAGGTAGTGGAGCATATGGCTACAAGGTTAAATCTTGCTCTGGCAGAATTTAAAGGGTTGGTCATAAGAGAAGCTAGAAGTGAGTAGGATCGGACCAGGGAACAGAAGCAGGATAGTTACTCACAGGTGAAGCTTTCCTTTGCTCTGGACTGACACGTTTATTTGATAGGCTAAAAGGCTTAGCCTGGCCCTGTTAGTCAGGGAAAGGATAGCAAATGTACAGTCACTATTCAGACAGAGCTAGGAACTGTGTTCTTTTAGTTGATTATTGGAGTTTACATCCTACATTTCCCTTAAAACCAGGAGAATAAACCCAATTTAAGAAAAATGCCCCAAGAGTTATAAAGTCTTGCCTGGTTCATAAAAGGCAGATGAGGACTAGCATAACCACTCGGTAATTCACAATAATTATATTTTTCATAATATTGTGCAGATAATAAAAGACAATGCAGGTTTGAACTGAATATACAACACTGTTCATTTCTGTTCTGTGGTAAACACAATGACAGGAAGGTCTTTATATATTAATAAAATTATACAGTCATAGCTTGTGAATATTGTAGATACTAAAGAATCCCTTAGCATTACTGAGTTTTGAATAAATGAAAAATAATAATATCCCTTGACAATTTAATTAGGATTTTCTTTTGAATAGCCTTTTGCTCCTATTGACCCAATTCCTCCCAAGTCTTGTTTTAGATAGCAATTATATGAATTGTTTTAAACCATAATAATTTATTTGGAAATTTATGTGAATTGTCTTTTGAAAGAAGCAGAGAATTAATTTGTCCTAATAATTGTATATCCAGGATTAATCATAACAAAAAACAAATTAAAGTTTAAAAGAAAGTTGTGCTCACTGTATACTGCTCACTATTTCAAAAGTACAAAGAGCAAATACTAACAGTAGTAGTTTTGGAAATCATTTAAGAAGCTCCCATGTAATTCTCCTCAATCACTGGGAGCAGTCTTGCTCTCAACCTTGTCATAAATTGCTTCTCATGGAATAGGATCTGACTGGTTCGTAAATGAGCAATGTCATTTATGATGTCATAGCCAATGTGCACCAATCAGATTAAGTGAATATGAAATCATTTGTGTCTCTCTTGCTGACATGGATTGTCTAGGAGCATTTTTGCTTTAGGAGTTAAGATAATCACAAGAGATCAGTATGAAATATTTTAAAAATAACTCAATAATATATCTTTGAATTATACAAGACTACTTCCTACAGGTACTTTTAAATAATACCAAAAGGTTATTGTTTCCTTGTAATATATTTTGATATAAAACATCACATTCATATGTAGCATTTGAAAATGCAATAAAGAAGTTGCTACATCATAAAGAATGCCAGAATGCAATTTGTTAAATTGCTTTCTATTTTTTAACATGCTGTAACAAATAAAGACCAAATGAAGACCTATGATACTAACAGAATGAAAATTTAAGTAGGGTTTCTGGCTAGATCTATGAAACAGCAAGTTTTAATTTGGCATTGAACTAAATTAATAATTCAAGGCTTTAGAGGATTATAGAGTAATCAACATAAAACAGAGAGATGCAGAACCTAAGAAAAGCCATGCTGGGTTAGGCCAAGATCCATCATGCTGCCCAGCATTCTGTGTCTGGGTCACAAGTAGCCATCAGATCCCCAATAGTTGAGCTATTTCTTGTATCTCACTCCCAGGAATAAGCTCTGGCTTTCCCAAGTCTACCTAGCTAATAATTCTTTCTGTGCTTTTCCTAAACCACTTTGTTAGTTGCCTTGACCATGTCCTCTGGCCACAGATTCCATAGCTTGATTGTGCGCGGAGTGAAAAAATACTTCCTATGATTTGTTTTAAATCTGCTGGTTACTAGTTTCATGGAGTGACCCCTAGTCCTAGTGTTCTTTAAAAGGGTAAAGAACTATTCCGTATTTACTTGTCCCACCCCACTGTCTGTTGTGGGGTATCTCCCATTATGGTCTCACCAATACAGAAGGTACATTTCTCCAGATCAGTATCTAATCTAGTAGTTTACTAATATGTTGCTGTCATACTCCTGCTTCTTGTTATACTCATCCTCATTTTTTTCTCTCAGGTAGTGTCACAGGCTCTGGACTCAGAATTGTTCCTTTTGCAAGCAATGGTGATGTCTACCCCTTGGTAATTCTTCACAGTTGCACCCACACTGTTTTGTTGTCTCCCCTCTCCTTCCCAACAATGGTAATGTAGGTTTTGCTCAGGAAAACAAGGCAAACCACTTTGACCAGAATGTAGTGATATATGGTTACTTAATAACTTGGAAAATGCAAACTGTTCATAAATCTAATTGTAATGACACTGGTTCATTACCATTAAGGCCTTAGTTAACTCATTGACAGGCCGATACAGTAAAGCGCACATTAGACGCACATTAGACGCATGTTTTAAGCGCGTAAGCCGGACGAGCGATTCAGTATTAGCTTTTACGCATCCTTAGCACGTGCCGAAAAAGACGCATAGCCATTTGCGCCCGCTGCATGTATATGGTATATTAATGATCGGATTAGCTATTCCCCTTGATACAGTAACGCGCGCCCAAAGTATCGCCTCTTTAACCTGCATATTTACCGCGTCTTTAACCTCTATATTTACTGCCTACTCTGACCCTGGCGTTAGTGTGGTGTTCAGTCAGCTTTGGACCGGACAGCGTCATGGACAACATGTATATATTTGCTTTGGTGATCTTTTTCATTCAGTTGAGAAGCAGAATAAGAAATGCTCAGCAAGCAAATTCTAGGCGGCTGATTGGAGAACCCAACAGGAGAACCTAGCAGCAAGGAGAACCTGGCCAACAGGAGAACCCAGCAGCATGACCAGAGGAGGTATGTGTTCATTTTTGTGAGTATCCAACGGTATCATCCACCTCTGGGCGTCTCTGAGGCTCCGGGGGTCCAGCGGAGACATTGACTCCTCTACAGATGCCTGAGAGAAGGAAGCCGCTACAAAACAGAAGAGGAGCACATGCAGAGCATACAATAAAGATTGAATACAAAGGGAAAATCTACAAAACAGAAGAGAAGCACATGCAGAGCATACAATAAAGATTGAATACAAAGGGAAAATCAACAAAACAGAAGAGGAGCACATGCAGAACATGAAATAAAGATGTCCATGGCTGCTGCCTTGAGCACCATGATCGGAGGCCCCTACCTTGCACGTCTGGGTGCTCAAGGCGCTCAAGGCAGCAGCCATGGATGTTTGTAAGGCAGCAGGGCCTCCGATCATGGACGTCCGGAAAGAGGCGGGAACGTCCATGATCGGAAGCCCCTACCTTGCACGTCTGGGTGCTCAAGGCAGTGACCATGGACGTTGTAAGGCAGCGGGACCTCCGACTCCGATCATGGACGTCTGGAAAGAGGCGGGAATGTCCATGATCAGAGACCCCTACCTTGCCTGTCTGGGCAAGGTAGGGGCCTCAAGGCGCTCAAGGCAGCGGCCATGCACGTTGGAAGGCAGCTATTTCCGGACGACAGGGCTGCCTTGGGCGCCTTTCCAGACCTTCACATGCGCCTTCACAGGCACCCAGACGTGGAAGGTAGGGGCCGATGTTCCCGCCTCTTTCCGGACGTCCATGATCGGAGGCCCCGCTGCCTTAGAACGTCCATGGCCTCCGATCAAGGACGTCCGGAAGCTTAGAATGTCCATGGCCTCCGCTGGACATTCTAAGCTTCCGGATCAAGGATGTCTGGATGCTCAGGGCAGCAGCTCCGGTGTCCATGCGGGGTCTGTTGAAAAGAACCATCTACTTACCTGTGAAAATGACATTTGAAATGACAGGTATGGTGCCAGCGCACCCTGGATACTGTATAGGCACTGTACACCGCTCTATACAGTAAAATCGATTGCGAACGCCTACCGCTTCATAGGCGCGCTTTTGGCGCTCCTTTGGTGCCACTTGGATTTGCGTCTAATTTGAATACTGAATCGAGCGGATTGAGAACCAAAATGTGCATGCGTCAAATGCGCGGGCACCCGACACTGCCGCACTTTTTTTTACACATCGATACTGTATCGGCCTGTGAGCTAGGACAGACAGATTAGTAATTTAGGTGGGGCATCTTTTGGTACAGCTCCTCCTTTTGAGGGTGCTGAGATGGCCATATCCCATAGGGTATAAAAGCAGTTCTCCCTGAGTGCAGCTAGAGTCTGCAGTTAGAGGAAGTACAGGAAAATTGGTTCTTACCTGCCAATTTTCGTTCCTGTAGTACCACGGATCAGTCCAGACTGCTGAGTTTTGCCTCCCTTCCAGCAGAGAAGACAGAGAAAAACTTTGAAAGCACCCCCTCTTAAGCCGGTGTGCCACCTGCAGCTCCTCAGTATAAACAGTATCCAAGCAAATATTAAACTTTATGGAACAAAGGCATTTCAAGAGAAGAACCAAGAAAAATTATTAACTCCAACTATATACAAAAGAATTTCCTGCATAGGATAAGGATACCCCTATACCCTCCTGCTGAGGACAAAAATAACTAGATTGACCAGGTCTGCAAACCAAGGTCTTCGGGGCCACTCTAGGGCTACCAAAATCACTGGACCAGGATGAACCTTTTCCAGACACTACTGTTTGGATCCAGGCTATGTGCAATGCTGCCAGCACGGACAGATTCTGTTCTGCCCAGTCCATCGGCACGTGCATGTTATAAAATAGGATTCCAAATCACACATGCATGCCACATTTTAATATCCGCGCACATATGTGTGGGTGGATGGCCTCCTCCGCATACAGGGGGGTTGATTTTTTTAATTACGCACGGCAATATGAGTTGGGCTTCCCCAGTTCCCCACCCCTAATCCTATCCTTCCTCCCTCTTCCCCTCTCCTCCCTGATCTCTAAACTAACCCTACCTATCCCCAATTTTTTTTATTTTTACACTTACTGCTCCTCCAGAGCAGAAGTAAACTCCGCGCACTGGACGGCTGACGGCACGCGCTTCCCATGGACAGTGTCTATGGCACTGTCCCAGCCTACCTCCCTCCCCGACCCCCCCAGCCCACCCCTTTTCAATCGTCCGGCACTTCTGCACGTACCAGGGGTTACGCGCGTGGCCTGGCCCTTTTGAAAATGCTCTCGGCGCACATAGGGCCCGGCCACGCATATAACCCCCTGTTTTATCGCATGCAGGACCTTTTAAATTCGGCTGTTAGTGTGCTTGCTGCCTGTCCTGACCCCGGTGTGCCTTTGAACTCTTGTTCACTCTACTATCCTAAGGACCCATTTAAGTCCTGCTGACCACCAGAACCCAAGGATTCAATCTGCAGGGGAGGCAACTGGTATAGGTGAAGCTCCAGTCTGTCCCACTACAGGGCGTGTTCACCAACTGAAAGAGTAGGACTCATAGGTTCACCTACAAAGTTGTGTCAACTATGCCACAGCATAATGGGCTCACTTCCACACCACTCATCACAATGCCACTGTTTTTGGTAATCTCTTTTAGAGCCTTAGGGTGTTATCCCACTCTAGCTTTCTTCTTTATTGATTATATTGGGCTGTTTTGTCCCCAGAACAAAAATACTGTATGAAAAAAGACAAGAGATACAAGATTCTCCTGCATGTTCCACCCATTTTATGGTTCTTCATTTACTTCTACCCCTCTACAATCCCAGCCTTGTTCTCCCACACTATTTGTTGATGGCACTGGGATGGTTTGTCCACGAAAGCCCTCAATCGGATGGGAGAAATCCAGGAACAAGAGAAAAGATACTGAGCAGAAACCATTTTGGTTTTCAGTATGTGGAAGAAGTGTCAGTGGGCAGAAAGAACTCATGCAAAACCAGAAAATCAAAAAATAGAATATCCTAAATTAAGCTTCAGAATATGGGAAAGGCTTTCTTAAAGCAAACCTTGCCACTTACCAGGAAAACCATAGGGAGGGGAAGGCATTTCCATGTTCTGAATGTGATAAACATTTCATTCAGAAAGCCTTTGACTCAAGGAGCCTATAATTCCACCCAGTAGCAAGATCAGGCTCAAGTAGGGAATGACATAAAAGCTCATGTCACAAAAATGATGTGGATGACAGATCTTTGTCCTGCACTACATCTGACAAGTGGCATGTACTTCCACAGGAAGACAAACATCTCCAGTGCCGCTCTACCTTGCTGCTCTATCCTTCATGCTACACCTTGGAAGTCTATAACATTCAGACTTGTTACCATACCCAGACTTTACACCTTAGAATACTTTTTGCCATTCTGCCTGGCTTCCATACCTCAGACTCTACTCTTTGGGGTGTTCTTCCTACTATGGAAAGCTGCTTTGCACTTCTCGTGGTTAGTTGGTGTGTTGATGCCACTCTTTGTTCTGCTTGGTCCGTTTCTCGGTGCCTTTGGTGTTTTCCTATCACCTTTACCATTTCATTCCCCCTGCCTAATGCCTTAGGATGCTGAGGCCACACTTAGTGCCAGTTTAGCTCTCGTGCTGTCTTAAAGGGTTCATACCAGTGTTGTTTTGAAACCTTCGGATGTTCTTCCCTCTTTTTCTGCTTCTTTGCTGCTCTCACAGTGCCTTGGAGAAGTCCTGCCACTGCTAGTACTTCATTGCCCCTTTACGGTTCCTTAGGCTCCACTTTTGGTGCCACTTTGCCTAGAGTTATTTCCTCCTTCTGATGATATCTTCCCACAAGTTTTATCCTAATTGATGAGAAAACCCCAATTCTACAGCCAAAACTAGGCTGCAGAATTCCCTTATTGACTTTAATGGCAACTGAAAACAAATCAAACAAATAAACTATTTTTGTTTTGAAATGAAACAAGTTGGGTGTTGCACTTGGTGGTCTGCAGTCTGGGCCCACAGATCATCGCTCTTACCCATTCATCCTGCCTTCCGACACTGCAGCTGGTCTCCACAACTAGACATGGCCGTCCGACACAGGCCTGCTAGGTTGAAGCTGACACCTGCAGGGGAATTTCCCTAGGCATGCTCACGCCCGTCTTGGCAGTATTTAAAGAGCTTGTGGTGGGAAATCCCCATGGTACCCTGTTGATGACATCAGAGCCCTCATAGTATTTAAGGCTGCCTCTCCCTGCAGTCATCGCCTCGGCATTAGGTTGACCCCGTCGGAGAAGTGCATTGCCTCAGCGTTGTTCCTGTTCCTGCTCCTGGCTCCGGGTTCCTGTTGTGCTTATTCCTGCTCTGTGTTCCTGTGTTCCGCTATCTTGTTCCTGGTTCCCATGATGGAAGTCTGGTCTGTATTGGAGTTCTACTCTTCTTCTTGGTCAGTCTTCCCCTCGTCTGTCTCCAGCATCTTCGTCCCTGCTTATGTTGGTTCCTCATCCTCTCCATTCCTTGTTTCCTTGGATTGACTTCTGATTTTGGATTGGACCTCGACACTGCTTGACCTTCACCTGCCACAGACAACTGACTGTTGTCTGTGGTAAAGTTCCCATTAGGCCTCTGCTTCAGCCAGCTCCACCCGCCGATGATAGGGACCTGTAGGGCTCCTCCGTGCAGATTGCACCAACTCCACTTCAGCTCAAGAGTACATGCCAGCAACATTGGGGTCCCCATGAAATGAATGAACCAAAACAAATCTTTTTCTCCTGCACATCCCTACCATTATGCTCGGCACACACAGTACACATACCAACCCCTCATGACCTTCCTTATTTAAGAATTTCCAGCCTCTCTCTTATTCCCAGATGAGACAGGGAGAGCATGCACTGAGCACTGAATATGACTCACTCTGAGCAGCAGCAGTGGAGGAGCTCTGGCAGCCATATGCAACAACCAAGGTAACTAACCAAGCTCGCTGACCACACTACACCAACTTCCCCATTCTTTTGCACTTGTATATAGAAGGAACTAGCCTATTGTGATGCGTTCTTGTGTGTTTCTGCCTCCTCTTTTCTTTTGTTTTAAAATTTGAAAGGGAGACCAGTGGACTTTCAGTGCTTCACTAGCTCTTCTTTTGGCCATCTGAGTTCATTCCATGTCTCTGCATTGCCTGCTCTGTGGAGGCTGGTGAGCCACACAAAACGTTTGTTATTAGAGGTGTGCCTTGGACTTGAAAAGGTTGGGAAACATTGACTGATCTGGTAACTATTGTAACAACAGCAAAATAGACAAGGGAGATTCAGTAATTCTATGTTAATTCAACTCTGAGCTGTTTTTACAAAGGCCTTTCTGGGTCTTATTTACAAACATGCAATGCCTTAGGCAAATGTCCTACATTTTCCAACAGTGAAATTCCCCAGAGCAGAAAACCATTATTTTCAGCAAATACTACATCTGGTGCAGTGACATTCAGCTGAAAAGGGATGTAAGCAAACACTGCTGAATATTAATTTGTGAGCTGCTCGAGCCATCAGTTGAAACAAACTCAGGGGCCTGGGCCAGTATTTCCACCTAGATATGCATTGCTTATTCACATTACAACACAACCAACTTCTAGCAAGGTTTACAGTGCTCTGCCTGTTTCCCCCCAGCTGTCCTACACACACAGAGCAGCTGCACTCTGAGACGAGAGGAGGTATGGGGAGATAGGATGCATTAACTTTAAGCCTTTTCTGTTGGAAAAGGTTCAGACTAAGGGTCAGAAAAACCATTATCAGGAAATACTTTTTCATGGAGAGGGAGGTGGATGCCTAGAAATGATGAGGATAAACACAGTAAACAAATTCAAAAGGGTATGGGATAAACTCTGCAGATCTCTAAAGGCTAGTGGTTGGAAATGTATAAAACCCTCACCATTCTTCACAATATTCTCTACAAAAGCAACTCCCCCTGGCTTAAAGAAATGCCCCACTTTCACTATTCCCATCGCCCCACAAGATCCACCCTTGCAGGTACCCTACACACCCCACCCCTCAAAACAGCGCACCTCTCCACCACCAGAGAGAGAGCCTTCACCATCGCAGGCCCTGCCCTCTGGAACTCCCTCCCCACACACCTTCGTCTCGAACCCTCCCTGCCCAAATTCAAAAAAGGCATCAAAACCTGGCTCTTCAGACAGGCCTACCCTGAAACCAACCCCCCATAGGCACCTGCTCCCCAACACTTCGACCCACCCTCGCATTACCTACACCCCCCCTTGGACACCTCACAAACTTGCTACACGAATATTCTTGCCATAAGTTAATTGTAACTTATACCCTGCTGTAAATAAGTTGTATGTATTTTTTACAATTTTTAAGTTAACTGTTCCTAAGTTATAAGTTAATTGTAACCCTCTGTCCTCTTAGCTGCTACCCCTCCCTCCTCTGCCTATCCACCCCATCCCGCCCCTCTTTCTCACCTGTCTCCATCACCCGCTCCCTGTTTTAATGTAACTTTTTTTCCTCCTTTCTCAAGTTTTACTGTAAACCGGCGTGATGTGCCCTACGAACACCGGTATATTAAAAGCTGTTAAATAAATAAATAAAAAATAAATAAATGAAGAACAGGATGAAGGGGGGGTAACCTGCCAGGGAGCGGCAGTTGTTACTACCCTTAACAGAAAGCATGGGGACCAACCAATTAGCCTTGACGCGTTTGATGCAACTGCAACGTCAATCTCTGCTTCGACAGCCGGGGGGGAAAAGGGAAATTGGATTCAGACGACAACCAACACTGGGCCCTGACTTTTACGGTCTGGGGTACTGATAAGTAGACAAGAAAAAGCACAGGGCTAATTCCATACCCAAGTCCAAAAGCAGCATTGTATGAATTATCAAGAAGACTGCTCACCCCGTAAAAATGTTGCTAGCAGTAATTTTATTATGGGTCTGACAGTTGCATGGTTGTGATTCTAAACATTACTACCTTTAATATAAGACTTGGAGGTAACCTGCACGGAGCAGCAGTTACTACCATAAGAAACTTGCTGGGTAGACTGGATGGACCATTTGGTCATTTTCTGCTGTCATTACCATGTTACCATGAGACGAGGAACTATTAACCCCAGGAATGTCAGCTGGTAGGCTACATAACCGCTCTACGGTGGATCTTAGCAACTTCCAAGAAAAACTCCGCAGTGTTTGGGGGAGGGGGTTGCAGAAGATTTTGCTTTTACAATTTTTTTCTGTGAATATTTTTCCCCTTATGTAAAGTTGCAGAAAAATAAATCCTTAGACAATAGATACACTCTTTCAAATTTCTGCCAGGAAAAAAGACTTGGCGGGATTATTTTTTCATCCCTCTTGCTCTCCTTTTACCCAAACTTTAAATCTGTCCCTAAGGCTCTTCTCAGCAGCAGCAGATCTTTGATGAAACCCTTCAGCATTGATATTTTAAATGGGGATTATAACAGCAGGTGTTTCCAAAACAGGGACTCGCATGGTCTGTAAAGAGAGTGAATAGCAGAGAGCTGCACGAGACAAGCAGGGTGCAGCGTTACATTTTGCCCTTGTGTTTTTTAAACCAAATTCATTGCACAATGCTTTTCTTTTTAGGAAATCCGTGGATTTTTTTTGTGGATTGTCTGTGGGACGCTCCATGAACAACCTGCAGACTGCCTGTGAAGACCTGGGATGTTTAGCAGCATGCACTGTAGCTAGATAATTTAGATTGAATTAGATTGATTGATTGATTTCATGCTTATGAAGGTACTAGTTTTACAAAAAGCTTTTAGTCCTCCACTGATCAGTCAGTGTGTGACACGGAGCATCTTAATGTACTTTTTGCTGTACTGCTCCTCCAGTGTGCCTCAGTCCTGTTCTTAAAAAGACCATGTAGTATCAGGCTTTATTCAGAAAGGAATTTTTCCTCTTCTGTGCCTATGGAAAAAAAAATTCTTTATTCAATATGAACCATAGCGACTTGTTTACAACCCATTTGCATTGCACTAAAGCAAAAGTATAAAAACTGAAATCAATTTTACAAAATCTTTATTAAAAGACTTCATTTAGAGGTGCTTAGAAATAGCGACCTGGTGGCTCAGTGCATTGTACTGCCATGCAGAGGGACCAGGGTTTGATTGTTGGCTCAAGTTTTCTGAACCCACCCCCCATGACGGCCAAGACTAGAAAGGCTGTGGAGGCAGCACTCATAGCCCCTGGCGGGGAGGGAGTCGTAGTCATTTCACACTTAGTGGCCAGATTTGGGGCCCATGACTGCAGGATTTCAGAATGAGCCCTGGTGCATGGCCCCAGCTGAGAACTGTTACTCCCGTGACTGGAAAAGCATATAAGAATTGGGGCGGGGGAGGGGGGGAATCCCTTGGAATTATCAATAAAGGCTTATGGCACCATATCACAGCCTTCATTTTGATAGAGCTTGAAGCCCAAAGGAAACTGCCAGATCAAAAAAAAAAAATAGGAGCCTTATAAGAGCACCTTGATCTTGATTTTAGAATCAGATTAAGTGGGCAGGCTGTGTAGTTATTTATGATATAAAAATAACCTGCTTCCACTTTTATACATGAAAAACACCCCAAAGTGGTACATTTGTAATTCCTTAATTTATAATTTTGAAAACATTTTCTTAGAGTTTGGGGATTGCTATATCCAATGAAAAAAAAAAAGATACAACCTTATATTTCTATCGTTCTTTGATCTATAACAGATCAGTCAACCTGTCATTGGATGAATAACAGTCCACCACTAGAGGGAGCTCCAGAGACAACCTAGGACATGAGCTCTTAATTGAAAGAAGCCTCCTGGGAGATTTATTCTGCCAGTGTTCTGAATTGATGGGAAGTGAGCTCATGTTTGAGAAAAGCCTCCTGAGAGGGGTAGTTTTCAGGCAGTGTGAGCTGAGAATTCAAGAACAGGTAAATAGTTACCTGAGGTCAACTGGAGAAGCTTCAGCTAGAGTAAAAATCCAAACTGCTCATGGAGAGTGAGAGAGAAGAGGAAAAAGCGGTAGAAAGTCAGGATGGAGGAGGCCATGGACGGGCTAGGAGCCCGAGGATGAACTGCACCTGTAGGAACTCTGCTTGATAATCAGACGGCAGTCAGCTGTTGGGATGCTGATAAGGGACAGGTGGAAGTGCGGGGGCTGAGTTCTGCAATGTAAAGAGTCAGACTATCCGGGAATTGTGTCTTTAGCTGCCTGCTTAAAAGCCCAAAAACAAAGTCTGTAACTGGCAGGCAACTTGAAAGCAAGTTGTGAAGCACAGGTAAAATAGTGAGCATTTTGCCTCATCTCTGGGAAGGAGAGATATGCAAAGTTCCTTCCCTGAATAGCTGACTCAGGGAGATCATCCAGTAACAAGACCTTGTTTCTGCACGTTCAAGTGGACTAACAGAAGCCAAACTACTTTATCCAGGTTTGCCGTATAAAAGTCCACACTGAACCGGTTATGCAGACTTCCTATCTGGTTAGAGATTGCTGAAAAAAAGCTATTCTCCCACCGATCTCTAACCTGTAGGACTGAGGCCAATAACTGCATTATTTATAGCCTCAGCATCCGACCTAGCTCTCTTTAAAAAGCACATGAATTGCACTGCATATAATTAATTTTCTCCTTCCCTGTAAATTTTCTGAGCACTAAATTTAGCACCTGGGCACATAACAGCACTATTCTCTGTTGCGTCCAATGCTATTAATGTCCGAGTTTGTAAATAAGCTTCCTGGTGTTGAAATTGTAATGCCGACTTTGTTTCTTGAATGCTTCCACTGCTCGTTCACAATTATTCTTAGTTGTGATGCTCACTTTGTAGTGATGCAAGCAACCATCCTTCTGGGAAATGAACTAAACCGCAAGTTACTTCCTGTGATTCATTGAATTTTCATAATAGTCAGTCACTTCTGATTTTAGACCATAACCAGTCACCTGAACAGAGAGCAGAACAGAGATGAATCCATCACTGAACCATCCAGACCTCCTCAACCCCTTTATGATCCAATATTGTATACCAATAACACCCTAGAAAAGAAAGAAAGAAAGAAATGTATTTAAGAAAAAATTCAACAAAGCAAATACGTCTAAAGGATGTCAGCTAGATTTATAAACCAGGGCCAGTTTCAGTCAGCCGATTAATGCCAAGAAAATGTATTTTTACCCACATAAATTGCTTGGAAAATTGCCTTCGATGTTCTCTTCCTCTTAAAATGTGAAACAAAAACAAGTGGAATGAATGTAGTCCAGCCCTGACTTCATTTGAACCAGTAAAAAGGAAGACTGAAGGAAAAATTGTAGTATTCCTTCTCGATGGATGTCTAACAGTCAAATTCTAGAAGTGCTGAAAGCACCAGGAAGTGCATTATAACAGCCTCACAGTGCCCTCTGCTGGTAAGTTACATTCTTGTCTACGAATCTGAAAACCATTTAACTTCTGAATGAATCTGCATCTGCTTGCATTTACTGTGCTTATTTTCAACAGCTTATTTTCAACACCTGCCAAACAATGGTTAGCAAACAAAACTCAATATTCAAATGAGCTGGGAGGAAAAGGGATCAATGGGAGGGAGGGGAAATCAGAAAAGTATTAAAACATTACATTTTCTTTCCAAACTGGCAGAGTATATAAAGCACACAGGAAGACACATTTTGGACTCAAAGGTTATCGGTAAATTGTTCACATAGTTTACAGTATTTTGGGGTGATGTGTACTAAAGACTCTACAGTTTATGCAGCCCTGAAAACCCTGGCTTTGCAGTAAATGGGCCCGGTTACTTGGAAAGCCTTTTTGCATGTGTCAAGCCAGCACCAGCAGGATTAAAAACAAAGAGAACCGCAAGCTTATTTCTGTATGAAACTTCAGTTACCCCCTAATATAAACACACATGTTCCACCATCACCATCACAGCACCACTACTGCAAAATATTGCTTCTCAGAAGCAGTAGGTAAGATGTCAACTACTCACGCAGGTCCTGCTAAACCACTACTGCCATAATCCAAATGCCCAAAAATTGTGAAGGCTGTTGTTTTTTAAGAGGTATCAGTTCCACCATAGTCACTTTCTGCTCCATACAATGGGTGATTGAAAGGAGACTAGAAAACCATCTAATCCAGCCCATGTTTGATTTGAAATCCAGTGTAGTTCCAAACGTGTAACACTGTCATTATATCATGTGTGTTATCCAACTGCTGGTGTTGCTCTTCAGGTTTTGTTTTATCAGATTGTTTACCACACAATCCTGGAAGGTCATACTCCAATAGACAATAGTATTAATAGGCTTTCTTGTTCTTTACAATTAGGGATCAGATAATAGGAAACATCATTTCATCTTCTCTTAGATGGTGACCATAGATGTAGTAACTAGGCCTTAATAGCAATAAAGAACACTACTTTTATAACCATATATAAAAATGGTCATCTTTACGCATTGGTAATAAAAGTAATTATGTTTCTTCACACCACATAAGTAAATACATTGTTTAAAATTAAATCTATATTGTTATGTTACATAATGTTATGCTGCTTTCCTTGGAATGGAGGAATAGCCTAGTGGTTAGAGCAGTTGGCTATGAACTAAGAGACCAGGGTTCAAGTCCTGCTGTCATTTCTTGTGATACTGGGCAAGTCACTTTACCTTCCATTGCCTCAGGTACAAACTTAGGGGGTCATTTACCAAACTGTTATGTGGTGTTTTTGCATGTGTTAAGGCAGAGGTCCCCCTGTCCTGGGGGCCCACCAGCCTCCATGACATGCAAATTTTCTCTCATGCATATTCATTGTGGATATCCTGAAAACCCAACTGGCTGGTGGGCCCCCAGGACAGGCTTGGGGACCACTGCGTTAAGGTGTTTTTGCATGTGAAAACGCATAGTGCGATGCAAATTAGAAAAAGGGGAGGAGTTTGTGTAAAGCTGTGTGATAGAATGTCCTGGAGAGCCAGCCTAGCTATCAGGGGCCTCCTACAACCACTTGGGGGGGGAGAGACTAGCCATAATGCCCTCATACTAGGTAGGTATTTATACCTCTATATGAGGCCTACCTAATCACTCGAGGTGAGGTTTAGGTAATAGGTTTTAGAGTAGTGGGTTAGGGGCCACTTTGACATTCAAAGTGAGACATATGAACAGAACAGTGCTCTCTTGTGAAGATTTGATGACCTTCTGAGTGAGGAAATTCACCCAAAGATGAGATTTGTGCAATGTTCTCTCAACCTAGCTTGATGGACTCTTTACCTGGGTAACATCATGCTAGGTTGAGAGAACATAGATTTGAAATGTTTGGCACAATATAAAGGGGTGAGAGGTGCCCACCAGGCACTGACAAAGAAGTTTAAAAAATCAATAAGGAGCGTGGAGTACCCTTCAGGTGCTGCATAAAGAATTAAAATTATTTATAAAAGATTTCTGGAAGAGTGTTAAAGTTGGGACTGAGTTCTGATTAAATATTAGGACTATGTGTATATTCTAACCACCTCCAGTGGGAAGAGCAAAGAAAAATAAATTGAGGAAGTGAAAGAAGATTAAACTAACTTTAATCAGCACAGTCTGAGGAATTTAAGAAATTGGATACAAGAAGGAATTCTGTGTCAGTATAGAGCTCCATTAGAAGTAGAGACCTTAACAAGAAGTGGCGTCACAAGTTTATTATATCTCTCTGCTGTCTTATTATTTATTGTTGCTAATCAGTCGAATACAGGAAGTGTAAATATTATTCAACCACCTAACCAAACTATCAGTAAAGAAGTTGGAAACCACAATTCCTCTGCTGTGTGTTTATTGGATGCTGAGACCGTATAATTATTGCTGCCGTGCACAGGGATGGTAACTTTGAAAGCAGCACGGAAATGCCCATGTGCGCGCATTCATCAGCCTGAGCCCAGGGATGTGTTCATTTTATGACATACATACATACATATATCTGTGCATGTTATAAAATAGCCTGGATGCCCGTAACTACCGTGTAAGTGGGAACATTTTACAAGGGACTGCATTTGCCATTTTCCCAGTTCATTCCCAGTTTACCCAGTTAAGAGCTAGGACTTCCCAAACCCCCCCCCCCCCCCCCCTAAGTTTAATAGCCTCCCTTCCTCCCTGTAAGCCCTGACCCTTAAAACCCCTCTGACTTGCCTACATTTTTTTTGTTTTAAAACTTACACGCCATTCATAGCAGAAGTAAAGTTACGCAGCAGGGGACCCTGGCGTGCGCTAGTGCATGTTAAGTATTTATGCACTCATCTCTTAGCCAGGCCCTGACACGCCCAGACCCCGCCCACTTCCCGCCCTTTTTGTAAACTTTTCATTTATGCTTGCAGCGGGAGAATCGCGCATGCTCGGGCGGCTTTTAAAATCCACTCAGGGTGCACCGGCCCGACTTCTGCGCATATTTCCCCGTTTTGGCGCACGCCAGGCTTTTACAATTCATCTAAAAGGATGGATACTGGGCTAAAGTGCAAAGAAGCAGGGTATAGGAGCTATTGTTCATCTCCATATATTGGAACTTTTGGCCTCAGATGAAAGCTATCTGGGAGGGGAAAGGAGTTGAACAGAGCGTGAGAGGAGCTGTGCAGAAAGGATCCATCTTTACATTTTTCTTTCCTTGTGCCGTGGAGTCCTTCCTGCTCAGGGATTAGAAAGAGAAAAAATAACTACAGAAAAAGCAGGTGCAAATATCTGTGGGTATTTTTTTTCCAGGGGCAGTTTTTAAAGGAAAAGTAGAAACTCTGGGTAGTTTTCAAAATTATCCCCATAATGAAAAGTGCTGACATGTTATGTTATGTGTTATGTGTTATGTTATATGTTATGTGTTATATGTTATGTGTTGCTAGTCTCTCTAGGTCTGCTTTTATCTAATTTTGCACCTGTACCTGACACGGTGCACCGAATCAATGTTACTTGTCTTTGCATTATCTTGTTGTAATACTCTGTTCATGAAAGGTTGTAGAAAATGTGGCTGTTCTCTTTTTTTGTGTGGTCTCTGGGGGATTTATTTCTAATATGGAACAAAAGAAGCTTATTAAGAAGTTTCCTTGAATGTGTTTCTTACAAATCCATAGCAACATTTTGCTGGAAAATAACATGGTATTTCAAGAATAGATCTATTAGGGATGTATATTTTTTTAAAACAAAAATCTCTCATTTTGTTTCCATTTGTTCATAAAACAAATGAAATTTTGTTCATTTTCATTTTTTTTTTGTAAATATGCCACCAAAGCAAAATATATTTCCAGGCCTGATTCTCCCCCACCTCCTGAACATGCTTACCATGATGATGTCTTTCACGGGGCATAAGCAAATCCCGGTCACTCCTACTCAGGTGCACCGAAATATGAAATTACACTGGAGGACAAAGGCATGTGCCATGTTTTATTTCTTCTGTACAAAATGACAGCAGCCTGGGCCTAGCCAGTGCCATTTTGTACTCAAACAATGGAACTGGTCTTGCTCTACTGGCATCATTGTTAATTTTTCCATTCAAAATGGCACCGGCCAGACCCAGGCCAGCACTATTTTGAATGGAAGCACTTAAAAATGGTGCTGGCCCTAATCTCTTGGTATCATTTTTAATCATAGAAATGGTGGGGATTGCTCCTGCCCACTGAAGAACATCAATGTGATAAGAATATTCATGGGGTGAGGGAATCAGGAGAAAGTCCCAGGAGGGGGATTTTTGAGGGGCGGGGGGGGGGGGGGTGGTGACAGAGCTAACAATGTTTTGCTTTTGTTTGGCTTTTGTTTTAAATAAATAAAAAGAAACAAAACAACAAACATCATATATACAGTGAATGTATAAGACACTTTGTTGGCATCTGTATGCCAAGGACTAGGCTGGGTGTGTTGCTGGGGCTCTGGCCACATGGGAACGCTGTGTACCGTACAATCCTAAGACCAGTTCTGGTAATGTAGCCTCTTGCATTTTCTGAACAAACATGAAGACATGCAAGGAAATTTGGATGTGCACATGGTATCCTGCTTGGTCGGCATTGATGCCTGAATCGCTGAGTTGTGCCTTCATGAGGTCTGGTTTGTATGGGATAAGTCTTTCGTGGTTTTTCTGACATTTAAATCAGATAAAATAAGGTCCAAGTTTACGTAAAGAGAGCAGAAGATCTATGTCTTTCTTGAGGTGAATGATAAGAGCTTTATTGTAGCAGCATAAAATATTCACTGGTTTTGTATACAGTAAATATTGTTTTTAAGTTTCTGGTTTAACAGAGTAAATCAATCCTGTTACGAAGGTTATGAAAACCCCTGCATATATCTCAAAGCCAACTTGCACTTCTCAAATGCATTGGCAATACACTAGCCACTTAAAGTAGTAATTTAGCCAGTTTGTTTTACACCGATTAGAGGTATATGAAGGTGTCACAAAGATGGTCTCAGGCTCTCTCACTTTCTGCTGCAGTTGAGTCATCCTTCCGGAGAATCAGGGTCCTGTCTTAGCATGGAAGATAGCCAGCTGGACCTCCAGTAGGCAAGCAACAAGTTAACATCACTGTCTCAGGGCAGCAGACCCTGAACTTATAGATGCCTCTGTAAGCTATGCAGACAGGGATCAGTGGCAAAGATTGGCTTGGCTTTCAGAGCTTAGGCAAGGACGAGAACTGGCAAGTACTGCAAAGTTAATGGAATAGGGCTGGGCTGAGCTAGGAGCCCAGTCTTGAAGATCAGGCTTAAGCATCATGAAAAGTCTCTGCCTAGAGCCACAGGCTTGACTTGGACAGAATATTCATGTTTTTGACTAAATAAATAAATAAAAATCTCGGGTGCAAAGATCACAAGTATAAAGCAAGCAGTGCGGTGTGGTACTGAATCTGTAAGTCCAAACTCTTCTTCTCTTCTTAGGACTTCAATATTAACTTTTGGATCCTATGCATACCCACATGAATGATTGGATGTTACCACAATCCACTAGCGTAAGATTGGTGGGCTTCCAATATGACTTCATCTTAACTGGAACATACAGAATATGCATGTTTTCACGGTGATGATGGTATAAGTCAGACAACATCTGTCAAACATTTTTCAAGGCCACAAATTCAGCAAGTCTGAGTCCAGCAGTAGCAGCAAATTGTAAGGTGAAGACAGATTACTCAGTATAGTTCTCACAGACATTAAAACTGCAGGGGCCATCACGTGGCTTGACTTCCATCTTGTATTGCTCAGGCCTGCAAAGTTTGGTTCAGTTGCTCACTCCTTTTAGAGTGACTGACTTATCCCTAAAGGTTCTCGCAGCATTCTACAGGCTGTAGTGCTGCTCCATGGTTTTTGAAATTTTAGAGTTAGCTGCAGCAGCAGTAATGCAGGCACCCACTAAGATCAGCGTCATCATCAATGCAGGGCCCTAAAGACACAGAACCACACCTGTGGAAGGAGTACTGGTGTTCTGTCTGCAATGGGCCACACAAGGGTTGAAGAGAGTTAGGCACTGGAGATGTGAATCGGATCCGGAATCCGTTCGGTTCCGATTCAAATCGTGCATTTTTTTTCGTCCGGCCCGATCTTTTTTTTTTTTATCGGCTGTGCCTAATCCGATAAACAAAAAACCCACCCCGACCCTTTAAAACCACTCCCTTAGCCTCCACCACCCTCCCAACCCCCCCCCCCCCCCCCCCAAAAAAAGTTTTAAAATTACCTGGTGGTCCAGTGGGCCCCGGGAGCGATCTCCCGCTCTCGGACCGTCGGCTGCCACTAATAAAAATGGCACCGATGGCCCTTTGCCCTTACTATGTGACAGGGTAACCATGCCATTGGCCGGCCCCTGTCACATGGTAGGAGCACTGGACGGCCGGCGCCATCTTTAAAAATGGCGCGGGCCATCCAGTGGACGGCCGGCGCCATCTTTAAAAATGGCCCGGGCCATCCAGTGGACGGCCAGCGCCATCTTTACCCTGTCACAGGTTACTCTGTCACATGGTAAGGGAAAAGGGCCATCGGCGCCATTTTTATTAGTGGCAGCCGACGGCCTGAGAGCAGGAGATCGCTCCCGGGGCCCACTGGACCACCAGGTAATTTTAAAACATTTTTTGGGGGGGTGGGAGGGTGGTGGAGGCTAAGGGAGCGGTTTTAAAGGGTCAGGGTGGGTTTTTTGTTTATCGGCCGACAGCCCGAGCGAGAAAGAACACTCCCGGGACCCCCGCTGGACCACCGGGTAATTTTAAAATGTTTTTTGGGGGGTCGGGAGGGTGGTGGAGGCTAAGGGAGCAGTTTTAAACGGTCGGGGCGTGTTTTTAGGTTGTGTCCTAACTCCCGTTAGTGTGCACTAACCCGATTAACGATTTTTTCATGCTAAATCGGTGGAATTTCTATTGTATCGCACTCTTTAACGATTAATGACGATTTAAAAAATATTGGACGATATTTTAAATCGTCAAAAAACGATTCACATCCCTATTAGGCACCATAGTGTGAAGATGGAAGCAAGTTGGGCCAGACATGTGCTGACAGCAGTTCAGCTGTATTGGAACCAGAGGCCATGGCTCAGGAGCACAGAGATGGTGTTAGCCAATAGTGAACACTGCATGGCCAGACAATGTATTTCTGTCATGCACTGCATTGGCTGCATGGGTTGAACTCATAGTGAGAATGATTGCAAGACAGGAGGCCACAAATGTGGCAAACAATCTAAGACTGAGGCAGCAGAGGAAACAGGTTGCCCTTGTAGAAACACTAGGGGAGAAAGGGAATTAAGGAAAGGGGAGGGGAGGGGAGGGGAGAAAAACAGAGTAGTGAAAGGTGAGAGGACATGGAGGTTGAAGGGGAAAAGATGAGTGCAAGAGGGAAGAGGAATAAAGGGAGGGGGTGACATGGGTGAAGGATGATGGGAAGAGGAAGGAAAGGGAAAGGGAACAGAGGAAAAAGGAGGAAAGGGCGAGGGATGTTTCAATATAAAAACTTTAATTGCAAATATTTTGTGGGTTTCATTTAAAAACATAATAATGGAAAGAAAATATGTATTATAGATAAGGCCATAAGGTTCTAATGTTTCCCTTTGAGTTTCTTTCTTTTTAAATCCTCTTACTGTCTGTCTATCATCTCAAATGCCACATCTTCTCCTACGCATGTAGGGTCTGTGGTCCTAGCCATCCTTCACCTTGCTACCTGATCAAGCCTCAATATCCTGCTGAACAGTCTTCATGGGTCGTTCTCTGGACCCTTTCCCCTCTGCCTGCATTTCTAGTACCTTCCAACCACCATAACTTCATTCCCTTCTTTCTACATGTCCTGTCACTCTTATTAATAATAATAATAATAATGTTTAGCATTTGTATAGTGCTGTTGGATGGTTGAGGCACTGTAGGGAAGGCAAGTTTCCAGGAATAACAGGAGATTTAATTTAAATCATGGCTTGGTAAGGGCGTGGCTTGTGGAGTTACCTGAGCCAGAGGTCTAACATGGGGAGTGAAGGAAAGAAATAATTGGGCCTTGCTCCGGGAAGCCACTGCCTATGGGGGGAGAGGGACTTAGTGGTGGCAAACCAGTCAGTATCGTAATTGTGGGGGTGCAACTGGTAGGACGAGGAGGCTGTCAGGGGCAGCCTAGCTGGTTTGATGGAAAAAGACATGCAAAGCTCAAGTGAGAGGGAGAGCTGGTGATTTATTAGCTGGCACCAGTGCTCACAAGGTGCAAATTGTTATTGGAAATAAAGCTGTGGCCTGAATTTTTTCCACTACAGAATGGATCATGTCAAATATCTTGTGGGGAATAGGAGGCTGGGAGAATCAAGATCGTAGAGGGGAAGAAAGGAAAGTGTAGAGATGCCAGGGTTAATAAAAATGATTTCAAGTATCTTCCAAATAGTTCGAGACTCGTGTTGATCCTCTCAGCGCTGAACCAGGGTATGACTCCAGTTTCTTTCTTGGGGTCAGAAATGACTTTTTTCAGTTTAAGAGGGTGAGAGAGGAAAAGGGGAATTTCCTTCTTCTGAATTTATATAAAGGAGCTCATTTATCAAAGGTTAGTGTTGCGCCCGTCGGTCGCAAACAGCTGCGACCTCTCATGCTTACCTCTTTTTTTCCCTGCACTGTCAATCATTGGGAGAATGGCGGCCTCCGCCAACCAATGCCGACCTCCCCGGAGTCCCCGGGATGGCATGGGTGCTGCCGACCGCCATCTTACTTCCAGCATCACCTAGGCACGTGCACAGGGCCTCCTTATGTATACGTCATGGCGGGAACCTCGGGGGTGACCCCTCCCGATGATGTCAGCCCACTAGTGTACTTAAACCGACTGTCCCATTGCTAAGACGAGTTAGCAAGGAGTTCTCTCGTTGTTAAATCTGCTCTAACTTGGATCTTCTGTTCCAGATTTTCCTCGTGGCATTCGGATGCTCTGAGTACCCGCTCCACAGGGGCTCTTCCGCGTCTTGGCTATCCGCTCCTCGGAGGGCCTTTCTGCCTTGGACTTTCCTGAACCGCTCCTCGGGTATCTCTGCTGAAACTTCCTTGTGTGAGTACCTTCTTCACCTCTTTCAACATTGCTGTACTCCCATGGTGTACCCCGTGCCTCTTTCAACATTGCTGAAGTCTCCATGGTGTACCCCGTGCCTCGGGCCACTACCGTTCTTCAGCATCTCGATTCTACTCATCCTGTACCTCAGGGTATTTCTCCATCTACACAAGATCTACGGCCTGGTTCCTGCATCACAGATCTCTGCCTCCTTGGCACCTACAGTACAGTTTCCTTGGTATATCCCGCGCTGCGGGCCACTACCGGATCTGCACTCAGAGGTATCTCCATCAGCTTGCAGGAATCTCCTGGTGTACCCCACGCTGTGGTCCACTACTGGAACTTCTTATCTACAATACCATCTTGACTACTTTATCTGCTCAAGAACTGTGTTTGTTGCATTTCCCACTCCTCGGGGTATGCATTATCTTTTCTCCCTAATAAAGTCTCTCTCACAGCTGTGTCCTACATCGCTGAGACCACGCCCACCGATGGTGAGGCCCACGGGGCTCCTCCCTGTGGGCGGAGACATCTATCATCTCAGCCCAGGGTTCATAACTTTCATCAAAGCCATAACAGTTAGGGCTGGCACTATGAACTCAGTACTGATGCTAAACCTTTTTAATGTTCTTTATGAACTGGTGCTCGATGCAGGGAGAGAGTCAAACTGTAATAGCAAACTTAGTAAATTGTCTTAATTGCTCTAAGTATATGTATTTATCTGATTTATATTCTGCTTTTTGGCACTTCATAGTGGATTACATTCAGGTACTGTGGGTATTTCCCTGTCCCCAGAGGGCTCACTATCTTGAGGGTAAAGTGATTGCCCAAGGTCACAAGGAGCAGCAGTGGGATTTGAACCCTGGTTTGTAGCCTCCTGCTCTAACCACTAGGTTGCTACTTAAACTCCAGAAAGTAGGGCAAAAATAAATGTATAGTTGTGGAAGAAAAAAATCTAAAACATGATGTAATGGGACCCCCAAATCTGCAGCTTATTAGTAGAATTACCCTGAACTGTGATAGCCACAGTGGTCCCAATAGACCTAGTGGGTCAGCAGTGTATGATTAATGGTCTCAATAGATCCTGCCCTGTTAGATCAGTGAGGGTGGGAGTGTGTTAGAAGGTTGGGCACTCCCCAGTGGGAGGTGTCCTGTTGTGCCCTTGTGACACAGATCCAGAGGGAAACCCAAGGGCTAAGGAATGCCTCTCCCTGGCAAGAGTGCTCAGAAGGGGGTTTTCCCTCTCAAGAATGAGCCCGCAACCTGAAGCGCGATGAGTACCAGTGAAGCCTCCACAGAGAAGGTCCTAGGAAGCGCCTTCTGCCAACAGAGGAGTTCCGTTTTGAGAAGAAGGATCCAACAGAAGAAAATAGGATAAAGCATAAACATTGGCAAGTTAAATGTAAGACATTGATAAGACAGGCTAAGAGAGAATTTGAAAAGAAGTTGGCTGTAGAGGCAAAAACTCACAGTAAAAACTTTTTTAAATATATCCGAAGCAGAAAGCCCGTGAGGGAGTCAGTTGGACCGTTAGATGATCGAGGGGTTAAAGGGGCACTTAGAGAAGATAAGGCCATCGCGGAAAGATTAAATGATTTCTTTGCTTCGGTGTTTACTGAAGAGGATGTTGGGGAGGTACCCGTAATGGAGAAGGTTTTCATGGGTAATGATTCAGATGGACTGAATCAAATCACGGTGAACCTAGAAGATGTGGTAGGCCTGATTGACAAACTGAAGAGTAGTAAATCACCTGGACCGGATGGTATACACCCCAGAGTTCTGAAGGAACTAAAAAATGAAATTTCAGACCTATTAGTAAAAATTTGCAACTTATCATTAAAATCATCCATTGTACCTGAAGACTGGAGGATAGCAAATGTAACCCCAATATTTAAAAAGGGCTCAAGGGGCGATCCGGGAAACTACAGACCGGTAAGCCTGACTTAAGTGCCAGGAAAAATAGTGGAAAGTGTTCTAAACATCAAAATCACAGAACATATAGAAAGACATGGTTTAATGGAACAAAGTCAGCATGGCTTTACCCAGGGCAAGTCTTGCCTCACAAATCTGCTTCACTTTTTTGAAGGAGTTAATAAACATGTGGATAAAGGTGAACCGGTAGATATAGTATACCTGGATTTTCAGAAGGCGTTTGACAAAGTTCCTCATGAGAGGCTTCTAGGAAAAGTAAAAAGTCATGGGATAGGTGGCGATGTCCTTTCGTGGATTGCAAACTGGCTAAAAGACAGGAAACAGAGAGTAGGATTAAATGGGCAATTTTCTCAGTGGAAGGGAGTGGACAGTGGAGTGCCTCAGGGATCTGTATTGGGACCCTTACTGTTCAATATATTTATAAATGATTTGGAAAGAAATATGACGAGTGAGATAATCAAATTTGCAGATGACACAAAATTGTTCAGAGTAGTTAAATCACAAGCAGATTGTGATAAATTGCAGGAAGACCTTGTGAGACTGGAAAATTGGGCATCCAAATGGCAGATGAAATTTAATGTGGATAAGTGCAAGGTGTTGCATATAGGGAAAAATAACCCGTGCTATAATTACACAATGTTGGGTTCCATATTAGGTGCTACAACCCAAGAAAGAGATCTAGGTGTCATAGTGGATAACACACTGAAATCGTCGGTGCAGTGTGCTGCAGCAGTCAAAAAAGCAAACAGAATGTTGGGAATTATTAGAAAAGGAATGGTGAATAAAACTGAAAATGTCATAATGCCTCTGTATCGCTCCATGGTGAGACCGCACCTTGAATACTGTGTACAATTCTGGTCGCCGCATCTCAAAAAAGATATAATTGCGATGGAGAAGGTACAGAGAAGGGCTACCAAAATGATAAGGGGAATGGAACAACTCCCCTATGAGGAAAGACTAAAGAGGTTAGGACTTTTCAGCTTGGAGAAGAGACGACTGAGGGGGGATATGATAGAGGTGTTTAAAATCATGAGAGGTCTAGAACGGGTAGATGTGAATCGGTTATTTACTCTTTCGGATAGTAGAAAGACTAGGGGGCACTCCATGAAGTTAGCATGGGGCACATTTAAAACTAATCGGAGAAAGTTCTTTTTTACTCAACACACAATTAAACTCTGGAATTTGTTGCCAGCGAATGTGGTTAGTGCAGTTAGTATAGCTGTGTTTAAAAAAGGATTGGATAAGTTCTTGGAGGAGAAGTCCATTACCTGCTATTAAGTTCACTTAGAGAATAGCCACTGCCATTAGCAATGGTTACATGGAATAGACTTAGTTTTTGGGTACTTGCCAGGTTCTTATGGCCTGGATTGGCCACTGTTGGAAACAGGATGCTGGGCTTGATGGACCCTTGGTCTGACCCAGTATGGCATTTTCTTATGTTCTTATGTTCTTAAGGTGCCTGGAACCCAAGGTTGTAGTTCATGGAAGGAAGAAATCTCTTTGTGACTTAGAGGGACTCCTGAGATTGTTCCAGAGAAGTGCTAAGTGTCGGAAGGTCCAAGAAGAGTGAGTGCTTCAGAAACAGTGATGTGAGAGGATTGTCCTTTGGGGAGTTCAAGGAGAAACGTCATGCCAGAGGAAAGTCTTGCAGAGCTGCTGACTGGAAAGGAATCAGCCAGAGCCTCACCTGTGTGCAAAAAGGAGAGAAGTTCCAGAGAGAAGGAGAGCTGCCTCCTGAGACAGGGACCTGGCAAGGGTTGACAGAAGGGTCCCTGCTCCACAGAGCTTGCCTGCCAGGTTGTGCAGCCTTTTTGTTACTAAAAGAGAGAAGTTTGATGTTCTGATTTTGGATTTTGTTTTGCTGCCTGAGGTGCTAGCAATTGGTGCATTATTATGTTGTGTTTTGGTTTACCTGTTTTATCTTTCCAACAACACGATCTCCCTCTCCTTCCCCCCACACCCCCATCAACCACCTAGGGTGCCATTTAGCTCCATGACAGTCCTACCTCCAGGAGATATCCAGATCCAGGGAAAAAGGAGAGCCCGGAGGAACCAGAGGTCAATGCAGCCACAGAATGACTTCATGACGCCCCAGGACGTGCAGACTTCCTCACTTTAGCCTGTCACTTTTGATGGACCTTTTATACGAATTGATTTCATAATAGTAAATGTTCTATTCTCTACCATACTTTTGTTTAGAAATATATTCCATTTTTATTCATGTGGGACGTCTTACAAAACCTAAGATGTTGATTCATGTAAGAATTTTGATAGACTGACCAATGTGCCATCTTGCGTCCTCATTACCATCCACATTAAATTGCTCAATTTAAAGCACCTTTTACACAAGGCCTCCCAGCTTTCAGCATAAAAGGATTCTTAATCTCCAGCATAATTATGTGCCGCCTTTGACCAAGCAATAAGAATTGCCATGCAATTGAAGTCCAGCAAGAAGTCTTAAGTGAAATTAATAGCCCTGGCCCAGTCCCTTGCAGGCTGTAATATTACAATACTGCCATAGATAAATTACCAGAGTGTACCGCGACTAACATTCACTGTTCAGAAGAGGTTGAGGATTGATCTGGAAACGTAGATTTCAACTTCAGGTCTGAGCACAGGCCCTTGAGGTCAGTGCAGAAATCAATTAAGTGACTCTTCTATTGGGAGCCGGATGGAAATGGAAAATGGATGTTTCATTACATTGCTAGGCTCCCTTTTGACTTTCACACCTTCAGACTGCAGCTTTTGAGCTTTTGTCCTACAAAAATTGTATTGTTTGCTTTGGAATGAATGTTGACTGAGTACATAAGAGAAACAATGTCTTTTGTGGCCAGAGGAACTCGAGGTTTAATGAATAACTATTAGGTGTGTGCACTGCAAGGGGCTCACCTCATGCCCAACATGAGTCTCTGTTGTTTGGTTTATTAAAGCCTCCAAAAAGCTTGTCAGGAACACAAACCTGATCCCGATCCTGCTGATGAGTGGTGTTAACACTCAGCCACAGAGTCAAACCAAATGCTGTCACACCTGATGCTTTTAGCCCATGCTATCTTGTTTGCATATTATTAGCTTTGTCGGAGAAGCAGTCAAAATTAACTGCAGAAAACCCCATTACCACATTCACCACATCTCTAAACTTAACTAGCAGGGACTGCACGGAGTCTGAACATCCTGATAAAAGTGAGCCTCTTTTTCATGCAGTTCTGATAAGATTTGGCCAACTGACAGGCTGACGCAATAATCTGTGCATTAGGAAACTGTGCGTTGGAGTTCAGCGCACAGTTTTAACGCGCGGAGTAAAAAAATAAAATATTTCATCTCCTGATGCAGCAAGCTGATGATATTCTAATGAACTGGGTAGTTTTAAAAAAGGCGCACATCCTGGAACATGTGTGTTCAGCACAGGCTGCCTGCACATTTTAACTTGGTGGAGGGGAGTGTGAGGTAGCGCAGCAGAAGAGGGCAACCATTGAGGCTGAACTAGCAAAATCCCGATTACAGCTCAGCACGACTCAACTTGAAATGCTGAAGGGGCAATAAAGTGGATCAGGCAAATCTTACTGGCATTCCAAAGATCTTAGTTTCCCCGAAATGAATCAACATAACCTACCAGCAATACCTACATTTGAAAAATGCTTGTTGGCAGGCCATAGAGATCCTCTTTGTTTTCAAATCACTAAAATCAACATTTTAAAAGGAGGGCTTAGCTAGCGCTGGAAACTTACTCCACCCCTGACCAAGAGTCAATTATGAGCACTAAGAAAATGGGAGTTATCCCAACAGACCTCTGTGCATTGGGAGGCATTAGCTAATGCCCTCATTAGCATGGAATTTCCATGTGAGGGTGCTAAGCTGACCGCATGTTTTGTGACATAAAACTCCTTGCTGCATAGGCAGTTAGGTTTACCTGCACAAGATGTGCACTCCAGTGTGGGTAAAGCTGCGCCATCTCTGAACGCACCTCTCTGCATCAGCCTAATGGAAAGCCGCGCGTCAGAAACCCAAGCCAATTCACGCATCCACAATTGGTAGAGCAAGCAATGACTCAAAATGGTCAGACCCCTCTGTATTGATCCACTTTTATTTATTCATAGACATTTGATATTCCACCTCTTAGCAAGAATGGCCTCAAGGTGGATTACAATCAGTGAGCTGACCACTACGTTAGGAGAGGTATGATCTGCTGTTTTAGATTATTTTCTTCACCTGTGCTTTAGAAAATCAAAGATATTCCTGCTGCAGGCAGAAAGAACCAGAGAAAAGTCTTGTTTTACACTTTCTCACAGGCAACTGGCTTGCTTATGTGCCTTTTTCCCAGGATAAGAGCATGCATTGGTGCTGGAGCTCTGCCATGCCAATGTAGTTCTCATTTGGTTTGCCATGCTGGTGCCATTAAGCAACATGCATTCTACTGTATTATAAGATACTCATATCCTCAAATATCATACATAAAACTGAGGCAAAAAAAAGTATTTGATGTTCCTGAAATTTCATTCTACATACCCATCTATACCATTAGCTTGGTAGATTTATCTATGTTTTGCTTTTTGACTATGTACACAATTTAACTTTAAATTGAATTATTGTAATTTATATATTTTATACATTGTGATATCATATTTTTTTTCATGGGTTGTATGCTGCTGTGGGCATCTATGGTATATAAATTTGAATAAGAATGAATAAATTGGATTAATGCAACTCACTGTTCCTAGGACTCCCCTACTCCACCATAAAACCCCTCCAAATGCTCCAAAACTCCATGGCAAGAATCACAACAAACACTCGAAAAACATACCACATTACCCCCATCCTCTGAGACCTTCACTGGCTCCCCATCCCGTATCCTATTTAAAACTCTCACCATCATCCACAAAGCCATCTACTCTCACCATTCCAACTGGCTCGACTTTCCCTTCATGGCTGCTCACCCAAATCAACCCACGAGATCTATCAACAAAGGACCCCTTCACGTGCCCCCCCTCAAACAGCACATCTCACTTCCACAAGAGAATGCACCCTCACAATCGCTGGCCCTGAATGTTGGAACTCCTTGCCCTCTATTCTCCGTCTCGAACCACGTTACTTTAAGTTCAGAAAGAAACTCAAAACATGGTTGTTCAAACTGGCCTTCCCTGATTAACAGCCACCCCCACCCCCCCAATATACATTCCAGTCTAAAAAACCCTCCTTGAAGCCCTTTCCAGATATTCTCTATGTATTTATACCTCAATTACATATGTATATAATGCCAATTTACTTTACCAGTGTGTATTTATAACTTAATTACATATGTATATAATGCCAGTTATACCTTACCTACTTATGTATATAGATCCAGTCAATCATACTTCACTCACATATGTATATAGCTTCAGTCAATTACTTCTCTCTCTATTCAATTGATAATTGAGAGTTGTCCTATATCAATATATTTATTCTGATTTACTTTGTTAAGAAGTTCTCTGCAGTTGCTCTATCCTTCCCTACTGCCTGAAGTGTGCCCCCTACCTTACTGTTTACTAGCCCTGTTATATGTATTTTCCCCTGCCATTGAAGCAGTGAGCAATGATGGAGTTGCATCACATTATGAAGGTTACTACCCTTTTTAGTAAAGGGTAGTAACCACTGCATCAAGCAAGTTAACCCATGCTTATTTGTTTTTCCAGACTGTACAGTTCAGTGTCCTTATTGGTTGACTGAATCCCATCCCTCTTTTCCCCTGCCATTGAAGCAGTGAGCAATGATGGAGTTACATCACATTATGAAGGCTTATTTGTTAAGGGTAGTATCCGCCACACCAGCAAGTTACCTCCAAGCCTCTTACTTCATTCCCCTCCCCCTTGCCTTTAGGGATCCATAGTGCTTACCTTTGATATAGCAACTAATTACATTTGAATAAGAATGAATAAATAGGTAAACTGGAATGCTGCTACCGGAACTATCATTATCTACCTTCACCAATATCATTCCAAACTGCCCAAAAGGCTAATAAAGGCCCCTAATTAAAGCACATAAAACTATACCTATAGAGAGACAACCTTGCCACTCTGATATACATATTTATCCTCACTCGACAGGAGTAATGTAACTGGGCCTCCCACAAAAATTCCTAAACTGTCTATAGCTAGTGCTGCGCAGATGTTATCTGATAGCAGCCACGGAGACCACATTACGCAATCCGGCTGAACCTACACTGGCTACCAGTACCTTACCAGGTCCAGTTCAATGTCCATCTGCATTGCCTTTAAGTCACAAAACATCAAGGTCCAACCTATCTGATAGATCACCTGTCCCCCTATAAACCATCTCATAGTCTAAGATCCAAAAAAGAGAGGCACTTCTGCAGCTGCCATCTCCTAAAACTTCTAGGCTTCCTCAAACCCATAAGTGTGCCTCTCCCAAGCTAGCCACCAAAATTTTAACATCCCACTGTAGGTAAAGCTAACACTCCTTCTCTAAACCTACCTTTCTTACAGGCCTATTCAAAAAACTCTATGGGAGAGCTGGCGCTCCGTGTTGAACGCCCGCTCTCCTGGGCACGCGAATCTTTATTTAAATTAGGGCCCACGCTAATAAGGAGGCACTAGGGACACTAGCGCGTCCCTAGCACCTTTTTATTATCGGAAGCGAAAGCTGTCAGCGAGTATGACAACTGACGCTTAATTTTACTGGCGTCGGTTGTCAAACCCGCTGACAGCTACGGGTTCGGAAAACGGACACTGGCAAAATTGAGTGTCTGTTTTCCAACCTGCAGGCTGGCAGACAGGTTTTTTTTTTTTTGGACCTCCGACTTAATATCGTTATGATATTAAGTCTGAGGGTGTACAGAAAAGCAGTTTTTTCTGCTTTTCTGTACACTTTCCTGGTGTTGTCTGTGATTAACGCCTGCCTTTGGGCAGGCGTTAATTTCTGAGAGTAAAAGGTGCAACTTGGTCGCGCATTTTACTTTCAGTAACCCGCAGGGATAACTAATAGGCTCATCTACATGCATTTGCATGTGATGAGCACTATGAGTTTCAGGGGGTTGGCCGCACATTTTCCACACACTATTACCCCTTACAGTATAAGGGGTAATAATAGCGCGTGTAAAACGCATGGTCAAACGGGTGGTCAAATAGGGTCTAAACTCTAAACGGTGCGCTCAGCCGAGCGCACCGTTCTGTATTGGCTTGTGAGCCAGTAAGAAAAAACACTGTCACCAACCTCTGACATCCCTCACCCCAACCCTCTTCTCTTAGACTCCACTGTTGTCAGCATCAGTTTCTGATATACTGTGTATGTATGCTATGTCCACGGATCGTGTATCACGTTTTTGTATCATGTATCTATATTTATGTATCATGATTATTTTTTTTACATATCTGTTCACATACTATTTATCATGTTTGCATCCTTTGTCTTGAGGATGAAAACTACTCAGTAATGCTGTACCTCATGCTGAATACAAAGGTAGGAGACCTAGTAACAAATTCTCACAATAAATAAATATATAAAAAGATAAACACCTGCAGAATGTCCTTAGAAGAAAAGATATATTTTGAATGCAGGTGTGGTCATTATAAATACACATTTTAATTCTAAACAAATATAAAAATATAATGAATATATTTGGGGGGGAAGAAGACCAACATAAGGAGGAATAAATACAAAAGAACATAAGGAGGAATAAATACAAAAGAAGCCAGTTGATGTTTTAAGCAAACTTGGCCCCGTTTCTGTTTGAGCTGTTGACATTAATCCATTTTCTTTCATATCCCCAGTCATTTTTACGTTTATTGCATTGATGGTTAAAAGGAGACTGGCATCTCTCCGAGAGGGGAGGGGAGAGCGAATGGTGCGGTATTGCCAACCTTGCATATTTGCCATGAGTTGGGGCTTGTTTTTTTAGTGATTTACTTTTTTATTTTATTTTTTGTTTAACTCGAGGGTAGCTTATTTATTGGGCTTTTTTCTTTTCAACTCACATTTTTTTGGGCTTGATGGGTAAGACTTGTGCCCTGCTTTTCCTGTCACCTCTGATTGGCTGCTGCTGCTGCTGCTGCAACTTCCTGTCTCTATTCCACCAGGCCCCCAACCCCAGGTGTCAGTATGGGGATTGTGACTGCAGCCCTTAGTCAGTTCCCTGTAGACAATCCCATTTGATTATATCAAAGATGAGGAAAAGAGCAGCAGCTGCAAAAGTATCCTCTTTATTTTTCCCTCGGGCCTGCCATATAAAAGGGCCAGCACCCTCTAGAAACAAAAGTAAGAAACTACATTTTAACCCCTCATTTACAATCCTAATATAGTGATCGGTCTCTGGGAGGACTAACCAGGCAGCCTTTAATCTGTCAGTAAATAGTGGTCACTGGAATCTACGCTGAAGAGAGAAGAGTGATAACTGGAGTTCTTTAAGGATCCATTCTAGCACTGGTTCTGTTCAATACCTTTGTGAGCATTATTGTGAAGGCTAATGCAACATTTTTGTCAATATTGCAAGAGCATTATGGAATGAGACACCAGGGTACTTGCTGTACCAACTTCATGCCAGCCAGTAATATGCTGAAGTGAGTCAATGAAAATATGTCTCGTGACAGTGCTGACAGGACAGAGGATGAAGAAATAGTGGCTGCTGTCATTGATTGTCGGACCTTTTTTTAGTTAACTGTCAGAAGTATGACCATTTCTTTCCTCCTTTACACTCAGAAAAGTATTTTTTAAAGTGTTTTCTATGTATAAATACTTTCTAATAAAAGTAGTTTAAATTATGCGTGTTTTGGGCTTGTTTTTTTCGGCAAAGTGTACTTGTTCTTTCATAACTTCCTGGCAATACTGGCATGGTGCCACTTGAGAAGCCCGAAACATTATGGATGGCAAAACAGAGCTGGGATAGTTTTTGTTGCGGGATCCCAAAATCCCAGGGAGATAACACTCTTGTCAGAATAAGAGAGATGCTTTCCACTGACCATATGTACTCTCTGCTGGGCAACAGGACATTGTATCTAAATACAAGTCATGAAATCAAGCTTTACTAAAATGTACAAGAACAAGTAAGAAAATATTTTCAGATCAATTTATATGCATGTTTATTTCTAAGAAAAAAGAGACATTATGGTTGTAAAACATATTAGAAGTTTGATTAAGTCTAGTTCCACCAAAATTCCAGGGCAAGGTGAATAAATCTGCCTGGCAACAAGCACCAAAGGTCAGGCAAGATGCTCTTGTGTCCAATGCTCCAGCCAAAGGGAAAGTTGCATCTTTATAGAGACACAGACAGACAGCACAGCAGGAGAATGTCCAAAAGAGGAACCAGTGTGTGCCAGCCTGACTACGGCTAGCAGCGATAATGAAGCAGTTTGCCCAGCTGCTGGGGTGAAATGTAGAACCAGAGCTGGGACATTTGTAGTCAGAAGGGGGGGGGCTATACTGGCTTAGGTGTTGAAGTATATCTCAGTGCCCTTTTTTGTGCACGGTAAGTGACAAATTACAAGAGTTCTGGGTAACGCATGACGGAGGAGGAGGGAATGGAAGGGTATGGAGCCTACAGCAAGAGTTCTGTAAATGAGACAGATGTAACAATTAGCTCTCTGAAGGAGTTTGGAGAGCAGTCAGACACTGCACTTTGTGTACCTGTTCTCGTTCCTTCCACCAATACCTCGTAAACCAAAGACAAATTTCCTTACAATAAAGATTTCATTATTGGCCATATTTGGTTCTCCTGTGTATTGGTATTGGGGACAAACACACAAAGGCCATCATAAATAAATTGTTTAATGTAAACCAATATGATGTCCACAACTAATACTGGTATATTAAAATCTCTAAATAAATACATAAATAAATAAATAGATAGATAGATAGATAAATAAATAAATCCTTAGGAAGAGACCAATTGAAACGTTTTTGGGCACTGTACTACTGTAGTACATCTGTCCTCCTTCCCCCTAACATCTAACATCATTTCCCATTCCTTAGGAGTGCAGGTAAGGCAGGAGCTGCAGCGGCCCATAGGCTCCTGACCAGAATGTATAGTGCACCTACCCAGTGTGTGCTCTTCCCCTGCTCTTTAATCTCAGGGTCCCATCCCCAGCTCTTCAATGTTTCAGGAAAGGCGAGCTGTGTCTCCTCTCTCCTTGCTGTGCAGGCTGCAGTACTCAAAGTGGCCACAAAGTTTCAGACTCATCTTGTGGCCACTGAGGGTACCGCATCCTTTCAAATTTCTCAGAAAGAAACTGTTTTTGTTTTTTCTCTCTTTCAACTTTTTTCCTTTTCATTTGTTTTTTTTCTTTTTTTATCTTATTCTTTTTTCATTTACTTTTTATTTGCATTCAAATTGCATAAATGAATGAAATATGCAATAAATTATGTATCAGTAAATTTAAGATAAACAAAAGAAACAAGTTAAGCATATTGCATACCAAGGTGCCCATCAAGAGGTAAATGGTGGGGGGATTAAAAAAACATTAAAAAGTCAAAGAAAATATAGATAGAAATAAGATTTAAAAAAATAGAGAGACTTGCCTATCATTATTTTAGGGTGAGAAACCTATATCACTCTTGATCATGCTGGGGAATATAAGTGTTGATCTGTTAGATTTATGGACAAACATTATTTTGGTTTCTAGATTTTATATAGAAATCCTTATCCTGAATGTGGTTACTGTAAGCTGATTGGGAGATAATGTATCCACAGACATATCCATACTATTAATGAAAAAATAAATTCCTTTTTCTATTTTTTGCTAAATCCATCAATTTTATGGGAAAACATTATTTTGGTTTCTAGCTTTTTTTTGTAATAGGAAGTTATGTTTTAAGAAGGTGATATGTAGGCTATAATGTAAAATAATATCTACCTATCCTGAAAATTTGGGTATGGGAGGTAGGATAGTTTGTGAGATAAGCAATCTTTTATTTATTTATTTATTTTTAGAAAGAAAAAAGGCAAAAAAGAAAGCATTTTTGTGGTTTTCATTTGTAATCTAAATTCTACCATTACAGTTTTTCTTCTCTTAGTTGCTTTTTCACTGGCATATTGTAGCAGACTCCAGAGCTCACCAGCCAACCTCTCTCAAGGATCAACAAGCAAAGCTACTAGAGTAAATTGAGACAGCTGAGAGGAAAAAGTAATTTTAAGTAAAGTCCAGTATTTATCAGTCCAGTATTGGGAAAGCATAGACTGTATCCACAATGTAAAAGTGTCACACTGAACATTGTTTAGTAGAAATGTAATAAAAAGATGCTCACAAATTAGGCATTACAATAGTATTAATAAAAAAATATGAATGTATTATTAATCGGTTTACTGTCTAATTAATAGCCTGAAAAAAAGTAGAAATTATTAGTTTTAGATACTTGATCCATGATAATGCGCATCTTATGAAACGATTTGTTACTATGTTATCCTTGATAGATTGTTTCTGTCCTATTAGATAGTTTCAAGAAACTTGTCCGTCTTTCTGGACTTACTGATTTGGGTTAATGAATATTTTTCTAATTAGTCAAACTGCAGAAAGTCTTTAATAGATGACCCAGACTAGCTGAGTTTGTTTCTAAATTCTCTTTTTGTTTTTGTTTGGGGGGTTTTTGGGGGGATGAGGGTTGTTGTTTGTTTGTTTCTTGCACTGTTGCTCTGTTTTTTTTTCACCTGCACCTGTGAAATGAGGAAGAGATGGACTCTAAATTTACATGCGTGCTTTTTCTTCTTCGGAAGAAGTAAGTCATCTTAAATTTAAAAATGAAAAAATTCATTGCCTTCTGTAATGGAAACCACAATCGTCTCCTTAGTCTGACAACTGCCTAGATGCAGCTTTGGAATATTCTGATGCAACTTCAAGATCACGGAAAAAGGAGACGCAAAATGCATTTACCTATTTACCTGTTGTATTTGTCAATTTACTAGGCATATTTCGATTTGTGTACAATACTCTAAACAAGCAAATAAAAGCGTATTTAAACTGTGAACTGGGATGCTAACTGGAGAGCTTGGAAGGAAAACTACACATTATAATACATTGTAAATGATAATTACACTATTTTATCTGCAAAAAAAATATTGTTTTGGGGGGAAAAATTGTAATAACTTGTTTCAGTCTACGGTATGATACTCATGAATTATATAGGGCAGCGTCTCCATATTATGAGAAGCAAGCTACAGCCACAGAGAAACACTGCACTAATGAGTCCTTGCTTGCCAGCTCACTGCTGTACGATCGAAATGATTCATTTCACTGTAAAGAAAAGTATTTTGCTACTTGTGATGTTGATTCTCTTTGACAAAAATATTTATAGCTAAAGTCCGAAGCTGGTTTTAGTGTTTGGACCAGAAAAGGAAGCTCAACCAAGTTCAGCAAAAATAAAAGAATAAAATACAAAAAACAAATCATTTTATTGTATAATGAAGCCTCTAATAGAGTAATTCAGATTTCGACTACAGTATTCAGAACTTAAGTTTGTAGACTGAATTGTGCAAATTATATTTTAATAGAACGTTAACAAATTATATTTTACAAATTGCTAAATGTGCTTGCCATGCTTTCTTCGTTTCACTACCTTATTTTAATTGACCTGGGGTTGAGGAGTTTTTTTTCCCTTTCTTTCTTTGCTTACTTTTCATTTCCTGCGTTTCAGACTTCTCCAAGCAGTGCTTCTTTTTGAGAAATGAATTTGAAGGCTTGTCGAGTCCATCTTGTCATTAAAAGTTCTGTCGCACCTGGGCCACATCATAGAGTAGAAGAAACCCGTCTTCCGTCTCATTAATTACAAACATAATTTACAGCCCACAAATCGTGCCTCTGAGATACTTTTAAGTTTTAGCTTTTTCTCGTCATTTTAAACGTGCTTTGTATCTTTTATAAACCCTTTAATATGAACAAACCCAGAGATCAGATTTATTGGCAGGATGATTCCGGCGGTATCCTGTTCCTAATGTGCATTTTAGTTTGCTAGTTTGTTATGATAAAATTGCAAGGGAGTCTTTCACAAGGGAGTCTCACCAGCTCATTCTACTTGCTTTCATTTTTCAACCAACTTTTATCTTTCAGGGAAAAAAAAAAAGGCCGCTTTCCGATGCAGTTTTGACTTAGTAGTAAATTCTGACTTAGCATTTGGGATGATATTCGGTTTCACTTGCTGGTTTTATGGCGAACGAAATATTTGCCACCTCTTCTCCCCAAACCCTCTGCTGGTTGTATTTTATTATCCTGGGAAATGAAAAATCTCTTCTACTGTCGTTTTACTCCCAGAATCCTGTTTAATAAAACCGTCTCGAAATTGTCGCCTCCATATGCTGTGCTTTCAAGGTCTAACAGGTATAGGTTTAAATAAATTCGAGGACTAACAGGAAAGAGAGTCCTGCAAAGCAGATTGTAAAAATCTCAGACTTTGTTGCACCGCTGCCTTCTGCATATTTTGAATCACGACTCCCATGGTGGCTGGCACAATAAATGACCTGCTTAGATTATAAAGGAAAAGCCGAGCTGTTTTATATTTATTGAGAAGTGTAATCAGTTAAACGTTACCAACAATCTGAAAATAAAGTGCTACTGACATAGACGCTAAACCTGAACTGTTTCTAACTGATACTTAAATACCCCCCGTTTGCTTGAGTCAGGCGTGCGCTAATCAAGGCTGAAGGCCGCGAAGTCCCTCTGGAAGCACATTTTACATGCACGTCGCCAGGCCACCTAATGAATTCATTGCCGGGCATCATCGCAGCACACAAGCGCCAGGCAGCCAAACACTTGTTGTGCAAAGGAGTCCTGCAGTGAGCCCGCGTCTCCACTAAGCGGCGCTGCGAGCGCTGTTAGCAGGGAGCCCCGGCCCGGAGATTCCCGTTCCTGCTGGCGCGCGGGCGCTCTCTTTTCTTCCAAGAAGGTCAGCATTGTTGAACTCTGCCAGTATCAAATGGACTTTCCGATGTTAAATGACTGGCCGAGGCTAATAGTTCAGTTGATCACAAGACCGGTACCGCTATATGAGGGGGGAGCGGATGATCTTCAAGCGCAGAAGCCCTCAATGTGACACGGCTGACCCAAGGGAGCCCCTTCCTGGAGCCCCGCAGCCTTTCCTTTAAGACCAGGAAACATTTTCTTTTCTCTTCGTGTCACTAGCACTGTTCCTGAAGAAACTAATAAACACCGCCTGCGCCTTTTGCTACAAAGCAGAAAAAAAAGTGCAAAGCAAAAGCACTTTAGATGCTGCAGGGTCCATGTAACGTGAATGTAATATATTTTCTTTTCATGTAAATGCTCCTACGCTGTAAATGGTTCTTTGTTGCCAGGACAGACTTAAGATCGTTTCATATAACCTGCGGTGCAGCTTTTCGTTTTATGCTTATTTATTTTAGCATAGCTTCAGGTGAAGTTAGAGAACAGCATTTTCCTCCAGTTAACTCCAAGCGCCCGATTGCATCTCCAAGTGTAGAAACTTGAGCTTTACAGCAGTTTTATTGCTGGAAGAAGAAAATGCAGGAAACGGTAATATTAAGCAGTTCAAATTAACATTTTGAGATAAACTTGCTTTACTACAACATGAAACGCAAATACAAAATCATGACAGAAAACCGGACAGCTTGATGATAGCAGCTGGGTTATTTCCGAAACGAAATGATCGCCACTGTTTCGATTTCTATTAATGGCGGGAAGTATGATGTTCGGTTCCCGGGTAATCAGATGCCCTCAGAACTAGGAACTGTAGAAAATAATTCAGACAGAGGTGGGGGTAAAAGCTTCAAATTATCAGGGTTTATTTCGAAATTAGATACCCGAATGACCAAAGAAGGTTATGTTTTGTTTTTGTTTTTTTGTAATACCGCGGTGTTCCTATCGCTCATTTTCTCACGGCAAGAGAAAACAAAACTAATACTTGGGCCCAAATGTGCGAAATATTGTCTCACACTGCGGAGAGGCCTTAATACATCCGGCCTTAAATGTTTCCCTATATTCCTTCAATAAGTGACTGAAATGTTTGTTTAACGCACGGTTTGGGTGGCAGTGAGATTTAGAGCCTGGACCGCTCCTCGCCTAAATGTTAATGTTTACCAATTCATTTTAGTGCACACATCTGGTAAAAAAAAGAAAAAAAATGTTCGCAGTAAATGTTTTCAAAAGTAAAATACGGATTCCGAATTACGGGGATGATTTTTCTGTAGGCACAAATAGAATATTCCCCTTTAAAAGGAAGCTCCACACAATGTTGCATCTGCCTACTATCAATAGCTCTGAAGGAAAATAAAAGCACCTGCACCGGTTCTATGTGGTGAGTACCATTCTGACTCTGAACAATTAGTGTATCCTGCTAGAGACCCTGTTTATAAACAGATCAGAACAGAGTTCAGTCCTCGCCTCAATTGAGCTGTGATAGATAAAGCAAAGCCATCACCTCCCTGCGCCAACCTGGAGGGGATTCTCATTCTTACCGCTATCTGAAGAAAAAAAAAAGCCAGGAGAAAGAAATCTGGGTTTCCAGTTCATAAGAACATAAGAAATTGCCATACTGGGTCAGATCAAGGGTCCATCAAGCCCAGCATCCTGTTTCCAACAGTGGCCAATCCAGGCCACAAGCACCTGGCAGCAGGACCGAGTCTTTACTGAGGGAGATGGGGATCCCCATGTTAACCCCCTACCCTTGCAGTAAAACACATCCGGAGCCCCTGCACCCTGAGTCAAAGCATGGCTTATAACATGGCTGAGGCTCTCTCGCGTCAGCTGCTCTGACGTCTGCCTTCACAGTATTAGAATAACCAGATGGGCAAATACAACCCAGAGCTCTCACAGGGCAGGGTTGAGCCGACCCGAAGAATATCTTTCATTGGGCGAAAGATGCTGCTGGAGCTAGGGACCCAACGCATAGACTGACCTCATTCTATATAACAGTTACTTCTTGCTTTACATAACCTATACTAGCTGTGCTGTGCACCTTGAATTTCATAATCGCCCATGCTGTACAGATTTCACGTGTTTTTAATCTATCTATCTATCTATCTATATCTCTCTATATATATCTTGTTCTTCCAAAACTTAGAGTCCCTCTTGATTACCTTAAGTCTTCCAAAATTGTTGGGGTTTCTATAATAACAGGATAAGTCCTTATTCTCCAGGTAGAGGTGGAAAGCCACCACTTAATCCTGTGAATAAGCGATCTCGCTTCCAGTCCTTGTGACCTGGAATAGCCACTGTGGGACACAGGGCACTGGGCTCCCTGGATTATTGGTCAGACCCTTCTTATCGCCTTATGGATGCACTTTCCCTATCCTAGTGTTTGTTATCCCACCTCCGGAGGTAAACTGGCCTTGAAATATATTGCGCATTTCTTTTACGTTTACGGCACTTCCTGTTGCTATTTATGATTCTTTGGCCTTTTATCTTGAACTCTGCCTAGTGTAATCTCTTTTCCTTCCAAATAATTGTGCAGGTTGAAATTAAAAGGCAGATGGTCCTTTCATAGCTTATTGTTCTGGGGTGGAATCCCACCACTCAATTAAGGGGAATGGGAGAGGGGAGGGTGACGTATATGAGGGTCACTAACGCAAGGGAGCACTTTATCCCTCGCCCAATGAAGCTCTGAAACCCCTCTCTCCCTCTGCATCTCCTCTGGCTGACCGCCCGCACCTCCCACTTAACCCGCTGGGCCCTGTGAAAAAGAGGAGAAAACGCACATTTTTTGTTTCTGAGAGGTATCTTCTTCTCTACCCACACTACTGACTGCATTCCCAGTGTCTCTGACCGTGCTAGTTTGCCGCCTCTTTCTGTACAGGTTGAAAGGGACCCAGCATCACTTCCTAACCAAGCCGTCCGGTGGCGAAGGGCCGATCCCCCACCAGCCCTTCCCGACCCTCTACTCATTGGGGCCGCTGTCACACGTCAGGGCCCGATCCTCGCACCGAAGCTGCTTTCCAATGTGTTACGTCTCATCGGAGCGCCAAATAAAAAAAAAAACCATATAGACATAAAAAAAAAAAACCCAAACCCTGTAAAAAGCAGGTTTATCAGGGCACGGGGTCTGTAGAGATAAGAGCCATATATTTCCTCCCAGAAAACTTCCAGGTATAAGATTGGAAGAAAGTCAATAAACAGGACGAATGTGCAATTAATGCGTAACAAGTGTCAGAGATGACAGATATAAATTATACCGAGGCGCTAGCGTGGGCCTGAAAGAGGCAGCGAGAAGGATTCCGCATCTCCATACTGGTTTGGGTTTTATTTATGAGAGGTTTTAAAACGCTGCTCCCAGTCAGGGCGGAAGGAAAGGGAGGCAAATTAGCAGCCCCCGCTTTTCATCAGTGCTAGTTGGGAGTTCCTGGGAGAAAGGTGATGGGAACGCTCATAAGCAGCATCTGAAAGAAGCAGATACTATAATAATTGCATATACAGTAATCAAACGATTTGGGGGAATAATATACTAATGTCCATGCATTGCAAGGCTAGGTTTTCAATTATGAAATCTAAAAACTCGTAGCATGCAATGCACGGTGTTGTATTTGCAGGCACTGGTTTTCCCCTTCGAGAAAGTTGTAAAAAGGGTCGGAAACTGAACAAAATCTTAAATGTAATTGCTCCCACTCAGGAGACTATGCAAAAGTTTTCTTCGGAGCGGTGCCGGGGTGCTTTGCTATTCCTTTTCATCACGTCAAGTCCGTATATTTAGATTTACACAGAAGAGGCTAAGCATACATTCAGGTCCCTGAAGTGCCGGCTTTGCGAGTTGGTGCATTTCCTCATTAATAGACTGAGGACCGATACGGACCTCGCCTCCCAGTGGCGTTAAAGCCGAGGAGGTCCATTCTTCCTGAACAAAGCGCGCCTTGAAAGGGTGGTCCCTGGGCTTGGCGGAGGGGTTCTGCTCCGGATCCAGCAGTAAGAGATCGGATTCTAATCGTGTAAACAGGTCCTAGAGCAGATCCCTCCCCAACACATAAGTCAACATTTTGGCAGAAAAAAGCATCTTCATTAAGTGAATTGTTCAGTTTCACTAAATATATTTTTATAGGCTTGGTTATAATCTCTAACAAGCAAATCTAATTAGGAAGGATATATAGCTGCGTGCTGATAAAAGGGACTAATATTGCAACTGTCTTCTGTGTGGTATGTTGCATGGATTTAACATTTATTTGTGTCGATTTTTAAATGTGTCAGATTAATTATAGTTATAATTAAACTAGAAGTATAATAAAGAACATATCCAGAATCAAAGGAAAACACACAAAAAAATGTCCCCTACTTGATGTAAAGAATATGTGCATTTAATTAAGATACAATGTAAAGTGTTTTTTTTTTCTGCCTGCTGCCAATGCCATTATACTCACCATATATTTAAGGCGCTCTGAGATTAAGATTTAAAAACAGGAAACAAACGGGGGAAGAAAAGACTATAGAGTAATTATGTGGTATTGTTGAATATATATTTGTAAGGAATTCTGAAATACTATTTAACAATGTTTTTATTCAACCGGGTAGTGATGTGTTCAGCGTTTTTGCTTAGTTCTTAGACTAAATAATTGTTCAACTGTTGATTGAGCAAAACCATCCTACAAATGGAAACCAGATTTTTATTTTTATTTTTTTTACAAGTCGAGCACGGTTCCTATATTGTCGCTGAACCCCGGAAACACCTCTTTGATTCATGGGATCATTCTGAAGAACCAGTTTATGCTTTACTGTTTTAGAATAACAAAAGTAAGACTACTGCGATTATACTGCTTTTCCTTTCGAAGGGCCCTGCTTTTCTCAGGTTTTTCTTTTTTTTTTTTTTTTTCTTATAGAAATAGAAAGGGGGGAAAGCCTCAAACAAGAGAAATAAAATCACGGCAGTGCAAAAGAGTGAGAAAGCGGCCAAGTGATCTCACACCTGCTGCATCACAGCCCTGTCATTTCCTAGAAATAAGATGCAACCGGGCTTCTGAAAATGACAACATTCTGGCACAGGGCGCGCAGGGGACACTTTTATCACAGCACTTGCTAATTGTTTGGTTAAGTCCCATAAGTGCCTGTTTTACAATCACACTGCAAGGTTTTAAGGTGAGAATGTAAGAAGGGTCTTCTCATGCCCCCAGTTCTTGTACGGCACAGCTGCTTTGAAAGAACGGATTCTGCTGGCTTTATAAATCTGGGGGGTTTTACCTTAACGTAAAAATTAAATCTGCTTCTGGATTCCCGGGGCTATCATTTTTCACCTCCAGGATCAGATTCACGGACACATCTCATCCGTTTCACTCTGCCTTCAAATTATTCAGATAATTTAAACAATACGTTGAAGATCTGTAAAGCAGCGGGGATCCTAGCAGTGAGCGTTTCTGAAAGGCTGGAGGGGGGCTGGTAATAGATTTACAGAGAGGGTTTTTTTTGTCCTTCATCTACCCAAATCCTCTGGAAGGATACATTTCCATCCTCAGATTCCCCGGGTGGGAAAGAAAGAAGGTGAACCCCCGAAGCTGTTTGCCATTGGTAATCAGCAGAAAAGGTGCATTTATTTATGTACACATTTTATATACCGTCCTCCCATGTGAAGATCACAACTGAAAGTAGAGATGTTCCCGGCAGTCAGCTCCCTGCTGGTGCAAAGTGAGTCCAAACTCACAGGGAGGGAAGGGATCGGAATGGCACATTATACAGGAGGCACAAAGCAGGAAGCATCACAGTCTTCCGAGCAAGGTAACAGGATGGCTGTGGTTACTTCTACTGCAGCTTGTCTCCTCTACCCTGTCCTATACATGGTTAGCTTTTTATTATTTTGGAATGGTTGAACGGTCGGCTACATATGTACATTACTAGATCTCTGTTTCCTCTGTGTGCCTCTGCGTGCTACTGCTTCCCTCTTCCAACTGGGAAAACACCACTAAAGATGCAATAATAACATTAATCCAGCTAAGCATGTCTTTAAGCACAAATTTGCGTATTCAGTTCGGGACTTTCTCAGACGCACTATAGGTAACAAGAAGAATAAATCTGCTTCTCTAAATTGTCAGAGACAGAGAAAGAGACGTCTAAGAAAATGAGGTAGGAAAAACAGTCAAGAACGAAAAATAAACATTACATTAAGTTTTATATTTAGTTATATCCATGTAAAGAAAAAGGTGTATGAAATCGTCTTGTCTGCAAACCTAATTTTTTTGTGCTAATATGAAACATCCTCCTACATTTTATGGACTGGATGCAAGTTTTGCTGTTCTGCACATAAGTCCTGTAAGCCAATTCTATACTCCCTGCTCAAGAAAAGATAAACTAAGTTTATGTACAGGTCGGGTTTATATTACTGAAGATATTTCTGTCTCACAGCTAATTGTGATATGTATCTACTTAGTGTGAGTTTTTATTCTTCACATTATGGGATCCTGAGATTAACATCTCCTAGAACCTGCTCTGAAAGCAGCAGCTCATTCTCAGACAGTGTCTGTGATGTCAGCAGGGAGCAAGGGGCCATAACCACTTATAAAATAAATGCACCTGAAAAATTCAAAGATTCACCCAGCTATCTGCTTTACAGTCAGCCCGAACCAGGAAAAAAAAGTCCATCACAGATTATTGATCATCCTAAAAAAACATAAAAATGGCATTCAAGAGTGTTTTGCATATTAATTGGAGCACAATAATTTACAAAATGTACGATAGTCCCTTCTATCATAGGTGAGGGAAACAAAAAGAACATTAAATGAAAGATTTCAAGGACTGGTTTAAAATAATGAGGGTGGACCTTAGTCTATGGAATGCAAAATGAATTATTTCAGCTATTTTAGCGCGATTTAAGCTTAATGAATATTTTTTTTGGGGGGGGGGGAGTTATCCATACAAGTATCTATTTTTTATGTTCAATCATTTTTATTAGTACTTGAATGTAATATCAACTGTTATAACTTGCAATGAGCAATAATTATCTATTTTAGTACCTTCTATATTTTATTTCATTTTCCATGATGCTTCAAATGTATTTTATCTAAAACTATCAATTTAATCAAAGCAAAAATACAAAGCAGCTGAGATCTGCTAATCAAGTTAGAAGAATCTAATGCGAATATGTAATGCCTTTCAAATCACATTAAATACATTGTAATGATAATATCCACAGTTCTTTAGCTTTATTACAACGATACATACTTTCAATTTAGTAGTTGAATAGAATGCGCTTCCCAAACTATGTTGCGCTTTTAATTGACGTAATATGCTTAAACAGATAATAAATACAGTGTCAGCTTGAATACTGTACCTAAAGGATATTAAAACAATATGCCTAATTATTTCAAAATGATAAATATTTCACAATAAAATAAAACACGTCGTAGTTAAACATCTAAGTCCATTGTTACATCGATGAGGTAAACCGCTATAGTTTTGTTCAGCATCTCAGACACATGCAACTTCTCAAAACTTGATGCAAAGTCCATTGACTAAAGTCATGAATAATCCCTGGAATGGACAAGACAATCCTTTGCAGTCAATTTCAGACAATATAGATTTAGAGGAAATAATCTAGAAAGACAAGGAAGCCATACTTTACCGAATTAACCTCGAATTGTACTACAAAACAAAACATTGGACGCTCCAGCTAATATATACTTCATGGATGTGTTAAGAGTAATCGATGTACAATCTACGTTCAACAATTACAACGGCTGGCATTATCTAGTAGTACAAGGTCCTGAGGAATCTTGCATATATAATATTTCATTTTCTATGCTTCCAAAATACTTGCTTTTACAGCAATATTTTAAGAAGATTTTTTTTATAGTTATATTAGCTCTCTCATATTTTAAAAGTGATGCTTTGTAATCAAGAATTTGATTTATTTGGTTGTGATACAATACGTGGACCTATTTTTTTTTTTTTTGCTCCGATTTCCTTTTAAACCTTTAGCCTAACTAAACTCCCATTCAATGGAATTTATTTAGTTGCCTGAGAGATAAATCAGTGGGTAGATTTACAGCCATTTAAAGTACCTGACTTTATAATAGGACCTTCATTTACTGTGGCTCTCCTTCCAATGACGTGCAAGCACAGCGAAGGACAGGGGGTTCCAATCTGTCGGCCAATCAGAGCGCGCCCTGCCGCGGGCTCGGCCAATGGGCGGGCGCGCCGGGCAGGTGGCTTTGCGGTTATCAGCGCCTTAGTGTGCCGCTCCGCTCTCAGCTCGGAGTCCATTTCCCCAAGAACTCGGGGTTTTGTTGTTGTTGTTGTTGGGGGTTTTATTTTCACCCCCTCCCCCCCCCCCCCACCGACCAACACGGGGGACCCGGCGGCCGGATCCTTCTGTCTCCTTGTGGATTTTCCCAGCCTGGACCCGAACAGATCAAAGCGCCGGGGAGGGACACTCCGGAAGCGCGCGCTCCGGGGGCCGGCACCGCTTGCACGAGAAACTTGAAGCGCTTCGGCGGTCCTGGGCAGAGTTGGAGGGCTCCTGGAAGAGAAACTTCGGTGATTTTTGGGTTCTTGCTGTTCTTCTTGCTGCTGCTGTTGTTTTCGTGGCTGCCGAGGGCGCCCCCCACCACCACCCCGCGTGCTTTCTGCCGGCCTCGGAGTGTCTTTAACCAAGCGAGCGCGGAGGGGGGCGGGAAGGGGCTGCTTTCCTTCCTTGATGCTCCCAAATGTTAGCGGTGGGGCAGATGGATTCTACTAACCGGCAGAGCGCCTTCGTTCTGAGCAGCGCGCCGCTGGCCGCCCTCCATAACATGGCCGAGATGAAGACGTCCTTGTTCCCGTACGCGCTGCAGAACCCCTCCGGCTTCAAAGCCCCCACCCTGGCCGCGCTCAACGCCCAGATCCCGCTGGGCACCCCGCACGGAATAAACGACATCCTGGGCAGACCCTTGGGCGCCGGCGGCAACCTGCTGACGGGGCTGCCCCGCATCAACGGACTGGCCGCGTCCGCCGGGATGTACTTTAACCCCGCCGCCGTGTCCCGGTATCCGAAGCCCCTGGCCGAGCTGCCCGGCAGAGCGCCCATCTTCTGGCCCGGAGTCATGCAGGGCGCTCCCTGGAGGGATCCCCGCTTTGCCTGTCCCAGTAAGTACAGGAACGGCGCGAGAGAGAGAGAGTGCACAGGCTTTCCAGTGGTTTCCTTCTCCCAACCCCCACCCCAGAAACTTTTCCGAGGATTCAGGTTTTCTTGCTTTCTGCAGTTGAACTTTGTGTGCTTTTTTTTTTTTTAATTTCCAGTTCATGCAATGCATTGCATTTTATTCAGACACTTAGGAAGGCAAGTGATATTAACAACTTCTAATTTCACATATCTTTATTATAAAAGGGATAAATAGAGATTATATAGCTATGTATATCAGGAGCTGCAGGAAACCTTCATTGGTTTTCACAACTACAGAATACGTTTCAGACAGAAAGCAGAGATCATTATGGATTGCAAATCATACCTGTTTCCCAGAGAATAAATATTACTTAGTATTTTTAGAGCATATAAACTCCTTCTTTTGCAGCCTGTTTCAGATGTGCAAACGGCTATCGGTATATAAGAAACTCCAAATAAAAAATAAATAAATATAATACACTGATTATATTTTGTACAGAGATGGCGATTGTTTACATGTTGTTTTAACAAATTACTTTATCTTGTTGTTGGGTTTTTTTTTCAGCACAAGGTGGAATGGTTCTCGACAAAGACGGCAAGAAGAAACATTCAAGGCCAACTTTCTCAGGCCAGCAGATTTTTGCTTTGGAGAAAACTTTTGAACAAACTAAATACTTGGCAGGTCCAGAAAGAGCGCGGCTAGCTTATTCTTTAGGAATGACAGAAAGTCAAGTTAAGGTAAGCAACCCGAATATATAAATTAAAACAAAGTAGCATCCACATAATATTTGTAGTCTAGCAAGTGAAGATATGACATTAGAAGAATATAATGCAAGAATAACGTTTCAGCATTTAATGTTAAGCCCCACCAGCTTGTTATAGACAATACCAGAGAAAATAAAAATGAAATAGATTGAAACATGAAAAGCCAGAACTCAACTATCTGGAAAGCAGAAATTACATTATGGTCATTATAGCTTAATGTAAGACTGCAGATGAAAAGCTATAGCAGGCACTGATTGAAAGATGAATTCTTGGGTGCCAGTACACATTTTCTGTCAGTTCTGAATATAATATATATTTATCTGCACTCATCTGTCTAGGTACCTTTTTTTTTTAAATAAAATAAAACATTCATGTACCAATTGGCTAGAAATATCAATCATAATATTGTAGTAAGCAACATTTCATTAACCATTCTTTTTTTGAAAATGTAAATACGCACTAAAGTAATTATCTTAAGATTTCTTAATTTATTTCGGGCACTGTACCTGCCATAGATCATCATAATGGCTCAGAATGAAAAATAAGTTGGCTGTCAGAGCCTTTTAGTTTCTACAATTACATTTCATTTCAGATGAGAAAAGCGGATGATTGAATATTAATTTCATTATATTTAGGAGGCTAATTTCACTAGCAAATTATCTTATAATTCAAAGGTCAGTTCTGAGGGGGGGAAAAAAGCTGTTTGTTTTTTTTTGACGGTTTGTAAAACATGAAATAGCAGAAGAGCGATCAGAGAAATCTTCCGGCTATGGATCGCAGTCAGATTGAAATAAGCTGATCCACTCACTGTCTGTCTGCTACTGTCCACATTTTAGGGTGCCCTAACGCCACCTGTTTATGTCAGGGGGTGGGGGGGGTGGCTGGCGGTTACCTTCCTGCCCCCCGGGGGCCGCTGGCCGTCCAGCTGTGCTGAGCTCTGGCTTTGCTTCCGACAGGTGTGGTTCCAGAACCGCAGGACGAAGTGGCGGAAGCGGCACGCGGCCGAGATGGCCTCGGCCAAGAAGAAGCACGACTCGGAGACGGAGAAGCTGAAGGAGAGCTCGGACAACGAGGACGACGACGAGTACAACAAACCCCTGGATCCCAACTCGGACGATGAGAAAATCTCCCGGCTATTGAAAAAGCACAAGTCCGCCAATTTAAGCCTCATTAGCCCCTGCAGTAACAACTCCGACACTTTGTGATACAAGGACAGGCTTGGAAAAAAAAACAAAAAACACTGAAAGACCAGGACCCCCTTTTCCTTCCCAGGCGCTTTATAAAAGCTGAATTAACCAGGGTACAAAAAAATTATAAAGAATTGTAAGTGGATGTTTAAAGGTGATATGTGTTGTACAGCGGAAAATGTATGTGAGATGTATATATATTTTTTACAGAATAAGTTATGAAATTATCTTACTGCTCATTGATGTAAGTTGGACTGCAGAGGAATCTTAAAGTACAGTTTTCCCCCTTTTATTCCTTTCTTTTATTTCAGGTCCTTACCGATTTCCTAAACCTAACAATCAGACTTTGTCACTGTTTTGTATAGATTTCTGATTCCAGTTCAGCCACTTTGTACAGACGGTAAATTGCTAATTTTGTGATGTAGATTTCCAGTGCAAAAAAAAACAAACCTTTATTGTTCTTCCCTCTCTTTTTATTCGGTGTTTTAGCCGTTTCCTCCCTCCACGGATTTCATGCTCAACTACATCAAACCAACCAAAAAAAAAAAAGAAAGAAAGAAATGGACACTTGCTTTTATGTTGGATTTAGAAATTGTCTCCACGGTGGTTGGAGAGACTTTGTATAATCAATAAATTATTTAACAAGCTTTTTCTTTATATTTTTATTTCACATTTCTTATTAAAATTCGTGACCGCTGAGGCAATGGGGGGTGCTTTGAACCTTGTTGCATGCACTGTCCTAGAAGTCTACTATTTCCTTCCAGGTTTTTGTAACGAGGAGATGCGATCAAAATCCCCCCGGTGCGAAATCCTACTGTAAGACCAACTCGCAGAAGCAGGGCTCGCTTTGCATACTGCGCTGGAGACGGCGTTTTGGGGTCCCCCGCCTTTTGGCTAGTAAAATAGTGAATCACCTACAATTAAACCGTGAGAAGGTGATAACTTGCGCTGGCAATCTTTAAACTTGGATTTTTTTCGTGAGATTTTTTTTCCCCCTCCTCCGGAAAAGTATACCTCGATGATGTGAAAGGAAAACGCAGAATACAGACATAAATAAAGAGATCATGAAAAGTAGCAAAAACCTGTCTTCTAGAGGATCGCTGCCGCCCCTCTGGGCCCTGATTCCTTCTGGTGGAATCGGTTCAAGTCGCTCTCGTTTATATTGACCGAATTTATCACAAATCGGAGTGACATTCCACGGAGCAGAGTATATAATTGAGAACCAGCTCAGTCAACACAGATGTAGGAAGACAGGATTACTCAGAAAACCATAAAGAGAGGCTGAACGGGAGGTGTCCAATTTCAGTTTTTATAAGTTTATTGATCTTATTTGCTGTATGGTTTTTTTTTTTTATTGCTTTACTGCAACCACTTTGAGAGTGTTCCTCCAAAGCGGACCATTAGATCTAAATAAATACCTACCAAGTAGACAGACTGAGCCTGCAGCTAAACCAACAGGTTTTCCGGGCTCCTGTCACAATGTCTAGAAAGCAAAGTGCTACCTTACTCGGTTTTAGAATTTCATTTAGTTGACCCCCGTTTGGCTTTGTATAGTTCTTTTGTTGTTATCTTCATATTTTATCTGAACAAAAATTACTACCCTTTCTCGGTTTTTGGAAGCTTTTGAGGAACGAAAAAGTCTCTTTTTAATCGACGAGTCAGCCGCATGAAAGTCAAAGATAGCCCCAGAAAATATGGCAACCGAAATTCATCTCTGCAGAGCAAACTGTGTCCTTAAGCAGAGGAGAGCAAATTCTGCTCCAGAAATTTAACCAAAACGCTGCAGACCTTACATTTTAAAATAGGGACTCTACAGACCCCCCGACAAAGTCCTACCATTAGTTCTCCGGACATTCTCAGATTTCTCTTAGCATATTTTGCCAAATTAAAAACAAATTGGGACTCATAAGGGTTTCAGTGGTTTAGCTGAATTTCTCAGCTCTTCCTTGCCTTTGCGCAGTTGTCTCCAGCTTTAACATCTAAATAGACTTGCAGGCCCCGATTTAGTGTAGCGAATGCCACGAACGTTTTTACAGAAAAATGTAAAAAAAAAAATGAACGTTTTCAGCGGGCTTTTGTTTTATTACTTGTTTCGTATTTTTTTTTATACCAATTCCCCCCTCCAAAATCACGACATCACTGTTTTAAAGACGTTACTTTTTAAACCTCCGTTTATTCTTTTGATCTCTATCAGCATACAGAGCAGTAAAATGTTTTCTCGCGATTAACAGTTTTGGACAACAAACCTGGTAAATTCAAATTGCAAACGGGACAAGGAAAGCCTGTGTTATTCTTATAACTGATAAATAAAGATATAACAATATCTCTACCTATCTAAACATACAATTGCATATTAAATCTTGGAAACAAAAGTTATGTTTAACTTTTTCTCACCTTATCCCCAAAGAGAAACTAATATTTCAAAATTTTAGAGTTTGAAATGTAATTCGCTACTAATAACTACATCCATTTAAAACTGATTGTATTTAAATGTTTTTTTATTTTATTTTTTTTTTATTGCACAGGCACCCATTACAGAGAGCAAAGATTTGTACTGCTTTCTTTAATAGCTTTTCATTCACGGCAATGGTTTTAGTTGAAACAGGGGTCTGAAAACTAATTCTGGAACTTTTGGTCTTTTTGCAGTTCACACAGACTCATTGTAAGGGCTTGAAAATTAATGAGACCGTCAACTCTACGGCTCAGCTGCTGTACTTCTGTCCAAGGAAATTAAAGGAGTACAGCTAACAAGCAAAACATTGGGTTTCTCACTTGCCATCTAATCTCATTTCTCAAAGGGAGGAAAAAGTATTAAAAAAATATTTTCTAAAAAGATGATATTTGCGCGAAGAGGCAAATTCATCTCCAATAAACTGCTTGGTCTCAGCCCCTGACAAACTTTTCGGCTCAAACGAAACCGGCTCTTTTTTCCATTCTATCCGGACAAATTTATAAGCAACAGGCATACCGGCTTCATTGAATCAAAATTAATGCAAAACCAAGTTTCTAGACATCGCCCTGAGTATTTTCCAATCACGTAGTCCTGGCACCCGCCAAATAAACTGCAAAACGATCTCTTCTCTATGGTTGGCTTAAAATGAATTTCTATCCCATTGCCTTCACATTTTTCTTCTCAGTCAAGCTGAGACCCGGCTAACTCAATGCAAGGTGACTGAGCGCTGGTAATAGGACTGAAAAGAGTACTTCACTGAGTGAGATTTTTTTTTTTTCCTTCGGTAGAACAAAATTGTTTCTTCAAAGTACATTTATATTTTCTGCCTTTTTAATAAAGCGAGAAATAATGAAGAAATCTACTCCATGCAAGGAGGCACACTTCCACATTTGAAAATTTGATTTGTTTTTTTTTTTTCAAACCTATTGTTCCCTTTTTCTCTAAATAATGTTGATAAGAATTTTGAAAATAATAAAAATGTACGCCCGATCCTCAATCTCTTCTACAATTTAACCTTGCACAGCTGATATTTAATATCATAGTTTTTCATTTGTGTGTAAACTAATGCAAGAACATCTTGCACATACTAGCTCTATAATTCAGCTATACAGCTTCCTTCAGAAACATTCATTTTTGTAAATCTTACTTTTATACAGTGTTCAAAATCTTACCCTTATACAACAGCACTAATACATAGATAGATACATATATATGAGCACGCACGAAAAAATATTGCCTTACATTTGTAATTATTTCAATTTTTTAAAGTATGCGCTTGACATAATATGTCATAATTGCCTCATGCAAATAAATCCCAAATTACTTGAGATTTGCAACAATTTTAATTGGTTCACAAAAGGTTACAAGGAATTTGCCTAGTGACCTCTTCAAAGAACAACCAGCCTGGTGAAGCTGGCACATTACTATTTTTTAATGCTTTTTTAAACAGTTTTCCTAGACAAATTATAGATGGGCACTTTAGACTCATAGCAGTACAACATTGCCCCTCACTAGCACCTTTACCTCCAGAGGCAATTTTTGCCTTAGCCTTTACTTTCAGGAAATATAATCCTCTGTCAGTTGCTATGTGCTCTCTTGAGATCAATATTCTTCTACTCTCTATATATTAGTGCATACACACAGTGATCTCTGTTATGTAACACTAGAATCAGATAAGAAGTTGAATAAATGGAGACAGTCTGAGTGTTGTTTTCTCAATATTGCAAAAAAAAAAAAAAAAAGTTTCAGACTAGAATATACATATTTAGCTCTGTCCCACAGCATTTTATTCCTTTGCACAGCTTCAAATATTATAGAATAAAAATCTTGGCAATTATGCAGTGGTTGTCTTTTAAATATTATATTCTAGCAAACCATCACTGTTGGGAGGGTTTCCACAGGTCAAAAATGGGAACGTCACCAGATTTTTATTGAAACCCTCACCCTTCCTAGTGAGAATCAATTCCAAGAGTCTAACTAGCTGTGCATTAATTTAAACAAATGGGTAATCCTAAATGAAATAGGACATTTTCTTTTCAATTGAAACTAAATGGATGGATAATGCCCTTCAAAATAACAAACATTTTAATTTGCATTTGTTTTTGGATCCCATTCAAGTCTATAGGGAAACAAAACTGAAGTTTTTGTTTCTACTCAAGGCAAGTCACTGAAACCAGACAGTATGGAGCAAAGGTGGGAAGGAACAAGGCAGGAGCAGAACTAATCAACATCAAGCATTTTGTCAACTAGTCTAACCCAGCTGGCACCTGCATGGACTGACAATGAGCTCCTCATTTTTTTAAACTGAAAGTGAAAGCAACACGGAGCTTTGAGCAAATATTATTTTCAACGGAGTCGTTTTTCTGATGGATAGGAGGTAGTGCTTCTGAAGATTTCTCTCAAAATCAAAGAAGTTGAAAACAAGATTTAGAAAGGAAAGGTAGGAGAAAATTAAAGTAGGTATTTCAGATGACTAATACATGCATATCCACATGACTCTGTCTTTGTCTGTCCCTGCATCATAAGAACAGAGATGAGAGTGGCAGATACTTTTCCTAGTTTGAGCTGCTTCTTGCCTGACCCTGTCAATGGCTTCCCCCTGCTGAAAAAAAAATCTCTCTTTATCTTGGGCAGTGAAGTCCTGCTCTTCTCACTGCTATCATCAGTAGCACTATTTGTGCTCACCTTATGTCCCTTTACAGAAAAAGCTTTCCTTCTTCCTTTGGCATTGTTGTTGTTACTAGTGCCATGTTTACCTTTTGCTCCATGTGACATGATGAAATTTGACACTGTTACTCAGTAACTAATAGTGCCTAGAGGTTTGATGCATTTCTTCAAGTTCTGTTGTAGGAGAACAGACCAAGTCAGCAAATCACTGTGAATTATTGCTGTCTCTCCTCCTCATGTTTCTTCTTGGAATGTGTAAGCAGATTTGGAGGACCAAGGGGATGTCAGTTTCCTGTGTCTGGATCTTTCTTCAGCATGGGATATCAGCAGACTTCTACATTAGTAAGTCTGTATTCTGCTTCTCAATGGTACTTCCTCTTGTCATTAAACATTGTGATTTGGGTATTCCTATTAAGTTTTGTAATGATGATGATGATGACTACATATTCAACCTTAAGTGGCTGCAAGTGAAAACAAAGGTACATGCAACAGTAATCCATACTCTCCAGCACAGACTGGCAAACCTACTGAGGAAGGCTTTAAATTAGGATTGTTGGGGATAGGTGAGGTAAGTAAAACATTAAATACTTGTATAGAAATTGGGGGGGAAAGTCCATATCTGGAAAGCAATGCACACTAATGCTCATAGTATGGGAAATTAGTCCCAGATCTAGAGGCAGTCATTGGAAGAAGTTGTTTTAGATGTCATGGCTGTCTTGGAGATGGCATATGGAAAGCCATGACTGGGATATAATTATACCAGGCTACAATCTATTCAGGAAGGACCAGGTAGAAAGAAAGGAACAATGCATGGCACTCTATATATATATATATTAAAAAATATTAAAGCAACAGCATTGCTGGGCTTACAAGGTAAGGAGGAGGCACTGTAGGTTAAGCTGGAAAGAGAGAATGGAACATCTGTTTATATTGGTGTAATATACAGACCTCCATCACAGACAGAAGAAATGGTTAGAGATTTAATGGAGGATATTCACAAAATTGCTATGAAAAGGGAGGTGCTATTGCTAGGGGATTTCAATCTGCTGGATATTGATTGGGACATCCTGGCTGCAGTGTCTTCTAGAAGCAGGGAAATCTTGGATTCTCTGCAAGGAGATTTATTCTGTTAAGTGGTAACAGAACCCACATGGGAGGGGGTGATACTGGACCTACTGCTTACCAATGGGAACAGTATCTCTGTGTGTTGCTGTTGTGGTCAGTCATCTGGGACCAAGTGATCACCAGATAGTGTGGTTCAGTATTAGAGTGTAGGAGATGAAGATGCATTCAAAGGGCAAGGGTCCTAGACCACAGGAAAACCAACTTTGTTAAAATGGGGGCGTACTTCAAGGAGTCATTAGCTGATGGGAAAATCAAGGCAAAGTTAAAGAGCCGAGGGTAAAACTAAATTGAGATATTACAAGAGCAACTAAACTTTTTGCTAGGAAAGTAAATAAAGGAAAGAGGAAAAAGAGGCCTCTGTGGTTTTTTTTTTAAAGAAGTAGCTGAAAAAGTAAGGGAGAAAAGGGTAACATTCATAAAGTACAAGAGATCACAGAGAGAGGAAGACAGGCGACAAGCTGAGAAAACAGTCAGGAATGTAAAAATTAAAATGGAAGAAAAAAATGGCAAATATGGTAAAACAGGAGGGATAAGACTTTTTTTTAAAGTTATGTTAGTAACAGAAGGAAGTGCATTGTGAGACTCAGAGGTGAAGGACAGGAATATGCAGAGACTGATGAGGAAAAAGCGAAATTGCTTAACAAATATTTATTTTAAGTGTTCACTGTGGAAGGACCAAGAGCAGGACCACATAAGACAAGCACAAAATCTTGGAAGTGAGGTACACCTCAATCAGCGCGCACAAATCTACGCCCGATTTTACATGTGCGCGCAGCCGCACGCATGTTATAAAATCCAGGGTCGCAAGGGGGTGCACACTTCTGCACGCCGAGCCACGCAGCCTTCCTCCGTTCCCTCCGAGGCCGCTCCGAAATCGGAGCAGCCTCAGAGGTAACTTTCCTTCCGCCCCCCCCCAAACTTCCCCTCCCTTCCCCTACCTAACCCCCCCCCCAGCCCTACCTAAACCCCCCCTTACCTTTAACTTCTAAGTTGCGCCTGCCTCCGGGCAGGCGTAGGTTACGCGCACTGGCCGACGGCCGGCCCGCAATCCCGGGCACAGCGGCAAATGGCCTGGAGGCTCCGGCCCCGCCCCTGGACCACCCCGCCCCCCTTTTCAAGCCCCGGGACATGCGGGCGTTGCCGAGCCTATGCAAAATAGGCTCGGCGCGCGCAGGGACAGGTTTAGGTTGCAAAAACCCAAGGGAGAGGTACATAATTGGAGGTCAAACTCTTTTAAACATGAAAGAAGAGCGGGATCTGAAGGTGATCATATCTGATGATCTTAAGGCAGCCAAATAGGCAGATAAAGCAAAGGAAAAAGTCAGAAAGATGTTTGGCTGCATAGGGAGAGGAATGATCAGCAGAAAAAGGGCGATGATACTGCTCCTGTATAGGTTTCTGCTGAGACCTCATTAGGAATATTGGGGCAGATTTTTAAAATTACGCGCGGGGGGTACATTTGTGCGCGCTACCCGGCCTTGGAGGGAACTTTTTTTTTGTTTCCCCTCCCCCCCCCCCCACCTTTCCCTCCCTTCCCCTATCTAACCCAGCCCTAACTAAATCCCCCCTCTCCACCTTATTTTGTTGAGTTTCGCCTGCCTCTAGCCGGCGTAACTTGTGCGTGCCGGCTGTCTGGCCCCAACACAGGCCACTGGGTCGGGGCACTCGGCCACGCCCCCAGACCGCCACCATGCCCCCGGACCACGCCCCCGGCCCGTCCATTTTTGCAAGCCCCGGGACATATGCGCATCCCGGGGCTTGCGTGCGCCACTGAGCCTATGCAAAATAGGCTCGGCGCGCGTGGGGGGGGGGGGGGTTTAAGGGTTAAGCACATAACCCTTTTAAAATCTGCCCCATTGTGTGCAATTCTGGAGACTGTATCTTCAAAAAAATATAAACCAGATTGACTTGGTACAGAGGGTAGCTACTAAAATGGTCAGTGATCTTCATTCCAAAGCACATAGGGATATAGACTTAAAGATCTAAACATGTACCTAGAGGAAAAGTGAGATAGGGGAGATATGATAGAGACATTTAAATACCTCTGAGGTTTCCATGCACAGAAGGTGAGCCTCTTTCAATGGAAAGGAGGATCTACAACAAGGGGTCATGGGATGAGGGCGAAAGGGGACAGACTCAGGAGTAATCTTAGGATAATATTTCTTTACAGAGAAGGCAGAGGATGCCAGCTGATTTGCAGCCACAGGGTCTCCTCTTCATTTTCAGCCACCAGTGGTTTGGGCTCCACCGGCAGCCCACAGCCACAGGGCTCCTCTTCTTTTTTTTCGGATGCCAGCGGGTTGAGGTTCGCTGGTGGCACATGAGGTCTTTTCATTTTTCAGCAGACGGCAGTGTTATGCGTGCCGCCCATGGCAGACCCGCTGCACAGCCCTCTCACCTTCTCGTATGGACTCCAGCTTCTGGTTCCTCTTCACTGGTGGTGGTGGGCCGCCAGCTCCAACCTTGGGTCGCCTCAGACTCTGCCATGGTCCCCAGTGTTGCCAGCCAAGATGTCCTGCTCGTCGGGCCTCTCCGCGTGGCCCGCGGAGGGATGCCGCGCCACTCCCTAGGAACACGTGCGCACATCGCTAGTTCTTTTAAAGAGCCCACGGCGGGAACCTGGCCGCGGCCCCGGATACTGACATCAAACTCTTCAGCGTATATAAGCTCAGGCCTCGCTCCATAGTGTTGCCTTTGCAACAGGTCTCCTCGTACTCCCCGCTGATAGAGAATCCTCTCTATGTTGTGTTCCTGATTCCTGTGGTTCCTGATTCCTGTCTCGTCTATGTGTTGGACTGACTCTTTGGATTTCGACTCTGCTTTGTTTGACTACTCTTCAGCCTATCTCCAGCCCTGGAACTCTGCTATGCTCAACTAATCTTCAGCCTATCTCCAGCCCCGGACCTCTGCTACGCCTGACTACACTGACCATTGCCTTGATTGACTACGCCTGCCTTCTCCGTGCTCCGACCATTGCCTTGATTGACTACGCCTGCCTTCTCCGTGCTCTGACCATTGCCTTGATTGACTACGCTACAGACCTCTCTGTGTCCAGAGTTCTACATTGCTTGCTACAACTTCCGTCTGTCGCCGGCTCTGATCCTAGCCTGTCAGTGATGCCTCCTCTCGTCTATCCCCTGGACGTGGACTTACAAGGCTCCAGCTTTTCTTTGCTTGAGTGCCTCCAGTTTCCTTCTGTTCCTTTGGTGCCTGAATTCCTGTACCGAACCCAGTCCACCAGGGTAGGACTACGCCACCTATCGGCTGCAGCCTCTGGGCTGAACCGCTTCTCTTTACTAACTAACCTCGAGGCCCACCTAAGTCTTGCCGGCCCCAGCACCCAAAGGCTCAACCCGAGGGGAACGAGCGCTGGTATAGATGAAGCTCCAGCAGTCTCTAACTTCACCCACTCCACCTGCTGACGATGGGGACCCATAGGTCCCTACCTTCAGGTTGTGTCAACCCCACCTCGGCCCAAGGGTCCACCTCCGATGCAACAGGCAGGGAGTGGAAACCTTTCTGACGTGTAGCAAAATATATATTTAGTGTTTGGGTGAGGCAGCCACTGTTTTGGGGGGCACTTTTCGCCACTCCAAAATTTTTATGTCTAAGGCGGCTACCTCACGCTCCCTCATTGTATAACCACCCCTGAAGGCAGGCAATGTTCTTTTATACAACCAAAACAGTTATGAAGACAAAACATGCTAGAGAACTGCTGTCAATGTGGGTTATAATCATGTTTGTTTATTTATTTATTTATAGCACTTATAATCCACCTATCATGGGACATGTCAGGCAGAGTACAGAAACTTCAAATATATGTATTGATAACATATTACATCAATCATCATATTATATTCTTAAAAATCAATATTTATTTATTTATTTATTTACTTAACAGCTTTTAATATACCGGTGTTCGTGCGAGCACATCAATGCGGTTGGAAAAGCTTCTTGAAATAACAGAGGCTTCAACCTTTTTCAGAAGATCTCCAGGTCAGAAATGCTCTTAAGTCATTCCATAGTTTAAGGTCAGTGACAGAAATTGCACGATTATGTACTTCCTGCATATGAACATCATTAATATTGGGATCCTCAAGAAGATGCTGCAAAGAGGATCTTAATGATCCAGTAGGAACATACTGTATCAGTTAAAAACAGTTTTGATAAATAACTGTGAAAATGTTCCTGCTATGAGTTCACTGTTAGCATAATGATCTTAAACTTTATCCACTGAGGCACTGGTAACCAGTGCAAACTTTGCAAAATTGGGATGATATGCTCCTATTTGCAGAATTCTGAATATATTGTAATGCATGTAACCGTATTTTAGGTAACCCTATGTACAAATTTACAGTAATCGATTGTTGTTAAAACAAAGGCCTGCATTATTGTTCTGAAATCATCTGGCTCTAAAATAGTTCTAAATTGTGGAGAATAATTTAATTAAATATCAAATTGAACTCGCAAGTTACATATGTCATCAGCAAATTTTATATTTATTTCTAAAACAGACAATTCAACAATAGTCCATGGTTCAACATAGTCAATAGTCCGTCAAAGCTATAAGAACTTATTTTAGAATCAAACTAAAAATATTTTCCTTTCCTCGAGATATTTTAAAGATTTAATAGCATAATCCAACTGTTATCGAGAACTATTTTGCTTATTAGTTATGTCTCACCTCAGTAAAGATCTAATGAAATAGAAGTATTTTACTTATTTACTGTTGCGGATGTCTGATGCTTAATTTACAATTTATAAGACGCAATACTTAAATTAGCTATAAAGTGATGACCATCAATGATGTCATTGTTAAACCAACTTGTTTTCTGCATGTGAAGTAAATTGGGTAACTACATTTTTTTTTCCTTCTAACAAAATCAGATCAGCAAAGTAGGTTATGGCTTGTATTTCAGGGTGTTTTGCCATTTTTTACTATACATGACAGTAAAAGGTAAATTCTTAAAAGATTTATTTAGGATCTACAGAGATAATGGGGTAGAATAGCAGACAGTGTACTTTTAGTCGCAGTAAAAAGGAGCATTCTAGGAACGAAAGGGGAACGTTTTTCTAGACTGATGATTATACTTGTTGCTAAATCTTCAGCTCATTGGACTGTCGATTTGGTATTTGAAGTCTTTTCCTCCTGATAATTCAGTTATGCACAATTTATATTTCATTGTGATATAGTTGAATCTATCTTTGGACTGGGACATACACATAGGCCATAATGCTTTTAATTGGGTCCCAAGATTCTTTATAGTGATTAATGAATTAACAATCTTACAAATAAAAAAAACAAATGTTTTCAAACCTTTGGTACCTTTTGGTTTTATTTTCTGCTCTTCTTCACCCTCTTTTTTTTTCTTATTCTCTGATCCACTTCTCTCTGCTGCTTTCTTGTTGGTGCCTACTCTTCTTCCTTTTAACTTTTACATTTCAGTTCTATTTCTTCATTTTGTGCCTTTTCTTCAGTGAACTCTTAATTCCATTCCTTCTCTCCCACATTCCCATTCTCCTACTCTCCTCTTACTACCTCTTCTTTCTGCTTTCCTATCCTTCACTTTTCCTGCACTCACTCCCTTCCTTTTCCTCTGTCTTCCGTCTTTCCTTACCTGTATTCCTCTTGCATATTCCCCCTTCCTGCAGTGCTCTCTCCCCTCTACCTCTCTCCTTCCTAATATAGCAGCCCTACAAAAAATACGATAGCATGTCAGGTCCTGACATCCACTCATGCAAAAATAGCCAACTATGCTTGCTTCCCAATCAGTTTGTTTCTATCCTGTGTAGAAATAAACAACCCTTGACTGGTCTTGTCTACACCTTGGTCAGGCTCTGAGCTGATTTATTTCAGGTCTCCATTGAGCCAAGAAAGTGAAATTTCCCCTTGTTTAGAACTGCTGCAGGGAGTGTAGCTCCTGAAAGTTAATCGGGAAATTCATGTTTATCCAAGAAAAAGGTATCACCTTTTTATTGTTAATGTACCATTATTCCCTGGAAAAGGAAAGTGTACAAAAGTTATAGGTGCATTTTTGTGGACTGGTCTGTTTTCCCCCCCTTTGCCTGCCACAGTCAGAACAGAAAGCTTCTCGAAAATTATAATGCTTCTCTTTTTAAGTCTTTTCATAACCTTTTCTTCTCTGGGAATCCCTTATTGCACCTACACGCGTGTCTCCTTCTGAAAGGACTTCGGAACATTGCTACCCAGTCAGGGATGGGAGTAAACTTATCCCAACAGCAGAAACTGGGAAGATGGTTGGGATAATGTCCCTAACACCAGGTGTGCTGTTAATTCATAACGCTGCAGTTCCAGATAATATTAGCTGACCAACAGTAGACTATTTTAGCAATCTACATACAAACTTGCTGTTTCTTTCTGAAACAAGGATGGCCATCATATAATGGATAAAAGTAAACTTTGAGATGGGTTGATTTTGCACCATGTACTATCTTGGAATTTCGACAAAATATCATTATAAAACACTTTTAACAGTTAACTAGGTTGTTTACCAAGAAATGGTGTGGAGTTTGAGACTAGAACATAGAGAGAGAGAGAGGTAGCGAATCAATGAAACAGGAACATTTTCCATTTTTTAATGATGCATAGGCTTCCATGTATTCTGCTAACAACTGAAGCTTGTAATTAATTGCAAATGGGAAACAAGTCACATAGTTAAAACACACATTAAATATAAATTATGCTTGCAATAAAGGCAACATACAACTTGAAGAGCTGAGAAAACTAAAGTGCATGATATACTATCATTCAGAAAACAGAAATGTCAAGCAACTGAAAACACCAGTGTAAACATTAACAAATCAATAACTACATCAATGCTGTAAATAAAGTTGTACCTTTGGGAAGCTAAAGCATCTCCATCTTTAATAGCAGATCTGAATATCCACTGCAGAAATACATGACGCCTGATTCAGACCCTTTATGTGACTTGTTATTGGCATTTCCTTGCCAGAAAAGCCTGATTGATCAATTCTTTTTTTTTTTTTTTGGGGGGGGGGGGGGGGGTGGGGTCTTCCTGGCAAATACAGTCTAAAAATGTGAATTAAGTTGGCTCTCAAGTCTTATAGACAGGCTGTCATGACATTATATTTTAGTGGTCTGAGACAGAATTTTGCTCTATTTGTGGTTAATGTTTACAAAAAACGTGAAAACATATAAAGAGCTACATATAGATTAGATGAAGTAAAAGGGTCAAGAAACAATGAGATAGGGAACACCTTTCTTTCTGAGATGTATGCAAATAACATTTATGTATTTATTTAAAAGTTTTTTTTTAAACACTTTGTCCACAGTTCAAAGCAGTGCATATTATCAGCGAGCATAAAAATTAAACAATACATATTAAAACAACATGGTCATTTACTAACCAAACAAATATCAACATATATGTTGATAAAAAGTGATACATAAAATGAGGAAGCTGATCAGGGAAACATTATATAGAAGTATTTTTCAGTTTCAAATGCCTGCCTGATCAATGTCACACTGTTCAGCAGGGGCCCCTATAACTGCAGCTAAAACAAAGTTACAAGACACACACATACACACACGCACTCACACCCCATAGATCTCGAGTTCAGTATTTTTTCCAGTCAAGCTGTAGTGTTGCTTTAAAAGCCAGATAAGCACCAATATATTTAAAAGTGACCTAATGTTTTGGTAAATATTTCACAAGTAATGTCTCCGGTATCATAAGTACTACGGCTCCATCATGTCATTGTCTTTTATATGGGAGATTAGTGTTGCATGTAATCTAATTAAAACCGTGCATTTGTCACATAACTCACATCAGACAAGTGGCTACAATGAATCTAATTTAAATGTGATTACTGTAGAATATAAAACATTAGTACAACATTTATTTGCACATTTACCAGTGAACTGCTTAATACCATAACATAATATTAATACTTGTCTTTATTCTTGCTAGATTTTCAGCAAAGTAGAAAGTACCAAATTGACTTATAACAAATAGGGAAGTATGAAGAGGCATTGCTTTGGGAATGCTTTCCAACACTGATTTGTAGAAGGGGTGCATGTGGATGGGGGTTTGGTTGTGGTGGTGGGGGGGGGTGGGGGCTGTTTGGGGGAAGTGGAGGGTGTGGGTGTACAAGGGATATAAGTGGATTGTGTGGGGGTATGGATGGGGGTGGGTGATGGGGTTGTGTATGTAAGGGACATAAGGCAGTGTTTTGTGCAGATGGCTATGTGTGGGAAGTTATTTGCGGTTTGGATGTGGGTGTTTTTAGATGGGTAGGGGATTATATGGATAGGAGGGATTTGTGGAGGAGTTGTGTGTGTATGAGGGTAGTGGGATGTGCATTTTTGGGGTGATGAGTGTATGTTTATAAGTAGCAGATATGGTTGTGAGTGTGGGAGTTGTGTGTAGGTTGGATATGTGTAGAAGGGTTGTGTGCATGGGCATGTGTGAATGTATGTACTGTGTTTGGGAGGTATAAGTAGGTGTGTATTGGGGGATGGATGTTTGTGTTTGGGTAGGTTTGTCTGGACAGGTCTTAAACGAGAGTTTTTAGGTACTGGTGAAAGTGTAGGTCCGTGGTCAAGCTAGGGGTCAGTGGCAGACAGCAGACAAGGGTAGTCAAGATTCAGGCTAAGGACAGTGGCGGGTGGCAGACAAGGGTAATCAAGGTCCAGGCTAAGGTCAATCACAGGCAAGCAATCCAATAGAAAGACAGGATCAAGACAGGAGAGAAACAGGGCAAGGCTGGAAGGATGAGGCAGGCAAGGCTGGAATGCAGCAACTACACCATAGGGAAACTGTAGTCTACCCGTTGCTGAGGCGATGCTTGGTTATCTGCAAGGCCCTTAATAAGGGATGACAATGATGACATCATTGAATAGTGCTATGGATATCCTCTCGCCGCAGGCCCTTTAAATTGAATGATGTTTGGTACACTCGCACCAAAGGAGTGTTACAAATTCGAGCCAAGGAGGCCTCAGTCCAGGCCCTCCTACCTTCCAATGCCGGGCCCCAAGTTCGGTCCCTCCTGCTCTCGCGGCAGCCCTCTGTGTGGCCATGCCGCTGCTGCACACCCCAGTCCCTCCGGCATGGCGAGGGATGCCCCTCCGTCGGAACGTGCCTCTTCCTCTCCGGTGATGCCTGCTGTCACATGGCCTGCTGCCGCCGCCTTCCTCGGCATCCTGCTCTAAGCGTGTGTGCGCACCACTCACCGAGACTTAAAGGGGCTGTGGCGGGAAAAGCTCCCGCGGCCCACTTAGATGATATCAGCGGCCCAGAGTATTTAACGCAAGCTTTGCCAGTCAGAGCTTGCCTTGGCAACAGGTCGCCTCACTTGTCCTAGTGTAGTTCTTGAGTTGCTCTGATCCTGATTTCCAGCCTTCGTTCCTGTTTTGTTTCTGATCCTGAGTTCCACCATTATGGCCCTGCCTTAGTTCTCCTTTGCCTTGGTCCTCGGACAGACTTTGGCCTGACCCTTGGACCGGACCAGACTACGACTTCGCTGCCTGCCTCTGACCCTTGGACCGGACCAGACTACGACTTCGCCCCCTGCCTCTGACCCTTGGACTGGACCATTCTTCTCCTGGTGTCCGCTGTGGTTCCTGGACTGGAGCTTCATTACACCTTGTCCCATTCCTTGCCTGGCCGCTCCTGGGATCATCTACGCAGACGCCCACCTAAGACCAGCCGGCCCTGGCACCCATGGGCTCAAACTGCGGGGAACGTGGGCTGGTATTGGCAAAGTCCTTGTTTGCCTCTGCTTCCTGTCTGGCCTTGCTTCCCAATGCTTGGGACCCGTGGGGGGTTCTCCCTCACAGGTAGCGCTAACTCCACCTCGGGCCAAGGGTTCACTACTGCAACAAGGAGGTCCAGCGAAGGAGTCAAGATGACAGGATCCTGCCGCGGAGCAAGCGTTGGTGGGGGTCCTACCTCTGGGGAATGGGGCCAGCGGGTCGGCATCATCCCACCACAAAGGGAAGACTTAGCAGTTGTCACGGGTTAGTGCACTGGCTCCTTGGGACATGCTGCAAGCCAGCAAACCTAACATATAGGCACAAAAGTTCAATGCAAAATATATGCCCAGATATGCTAAAGCAATATTTGTTTTATAGCACATGTAGTAATAGACTTTAGATATTTGCACAAGTTAGTATTCTACAGTTCACATCTCTTCTTTTTGTCAATCCAAGGCCAATGTTCAGTGCTGGCAGGCGGCATCATGTGTGTAACTTTATCTGGATATTCAGCAGGACTTGCCCAGATTAGTCTGCTGCTGAATACACCACACACAAAGGTGCATTGAAAAAATAGAAAAATCCTGCTTTCTGTGATCCCTGCTAATAGTATCGTAGCGATACTAAGGAGGAGGAACCAAATTAAGCAGATTTAGTTAAAAAAAAAAAAAAGTTTCTGAAAAAAAAATAAAATTCTGGACGCCCAATATACACACATAAGATACATGGTCCAGGCCGTGTATCTTGTGGTGTCTATGCCAATAGCGGGAGAAAACGGAGGCTCGTAGATTGAGTGTCCGCTTTCCCAACCCACTTGACAGCCACCTCTTCTGGGCACCTGATGCTGAGGAGGTGCTAGGGATGCACACATTTTCCCGAGCGCCTCCTTTTTTGTGTGACCCCTAATGCAAATATTGCATCGCGCACTCAGGAGAGGTGGCTGGCCGCTCGTTAGGAAAACAGGCGCTCAACACTGAGTACCTGTTTTCTGCACACAAATAATGCAGCGGCCCCATAGTATATTTGGGAGTGGGAGAGAACAGTGCTGGGTGAAGGAGCTGAAGAGGGAGAGTAGTTAGGGGTACTGGGAGTGGTGGAAGAGTGAGGGAGGCTGAGAATGCAAGGATTTCCCTCATGCACACCACAGCTTCCTCCCTCCATGTGTACACACATACACATCTCCTTCCCGCATGCACACAGACAAGCACACGCTTCCCCTCCCCCACGTATGTAAACACACACACACACACACATTCCCTTGTGTGTGCAGACATACTCTCCCAAACTTCCATTCATACACTCACTCACATCACCTAGTCCCTACACACTCAGCTCTCCATACCCCTAACTCTAAACACACATGCACAAGAGTGAAAAGGGTTGAGGGAGTGGGTGGTCTGCCCCATCCAACTCATCTCACACAGCTTACTCCCTCCCCAATGTACAGCATCCACCCAAACCCCTGCCTCCAAACCCACAAGCACACACACAGGAAGAGTTGTAACTGTGGCTCCGTGCAGGTTAGCGCTGTGCCTTTCTTGGAAGCACATTACAGTCATTTCAATGCAGTTGTGGGTTGAACCGCTGCACTTTGCATGTTACCCCAGGGGCGGATTTTAAAAGCCCTGCTCGCGTAAATCCGCCCGGATTTACGCGAGCAGGGCCTTGCGCACCGGCGCGCCTATTTTCCATAGGCCTGCCGGCGTGCGCAGAGGCCCAGGACTCGCGTAAGTCCCGGGGTTTTTTGTCGGGGGCGTGTCGGGGGCGGGGCCGATCAACGCGGTGTTTTGGGGGCGGGACGCGGCATTTCGGGGGTGGGCCCGGGGATGTGGTTTCGGCCCGGGGCGGTCCGGGGGAGTGGCCGTGCCCTCCGGAACCGCCCCCGGGTCGCGTCTCGGCACGCCAGCGACCCGCTGGCGCACGTGGATTTACTTCTCCCTCCAGGAGGCGTAAATCCGTGGACAAAGGTAGGGGGGGGGTTTAGATAGGGCCGGGGGGGTGGGTTAGGTAGAGGAAGGGAGGGGAAGGTGAGGGGAGGGCGAAAGAGAGTTCCCTCCGAGGCCGCTCCGATTTCGGAGCGGCCTCGGAGGGAACGGAGGCAGGCTGCGCGGCTCGGCGCGTGCCGGCTGCCCAAAATCGGCAGCCTTGCGCGCGCTGATCCAGGATTTTATAAGATACGCGTGGCTACCCGCGTATCTTATAAAATCCAGCGTACTTTTGTTGGCGCCTGGTGCGCCAACAAAAGTACGCGAACGCGCATTTTTTAAAAATCTACCCCCCAGTGTTTTGTTTCCTTCTTCTTACCAATGGGGGCTCCTTTGTGCTGGTCCATGCTTTTTTGAATGTTGCCATTGTCTGTCTCTACCAGCTCCTCTGGGAGGCATTCCATGCTTCCAGCATCCTTTCTGTGAAAAAATATTTTCTAATCTTCCTGAATCTACCTCCTTGTAGCCTCATACAGTGATTCCTAGGTCTACAGCTTCCTTCCCATTGGAAAAGGTTTGTTTGAGTGTTAATAGCATTTAGATGATAAATAAATGATATTGTTACATTTTCACACAAATTACTTTAGAAATGGTGTCAGACCTGATGTATACAAGAATCCAAACAATGAAAAACTACAGCCCTGAAGACATCATACCATAAGACAGCTATAACTTGTATCTTCAGCATATCTGTGCCCTATTTGGTTTAATGTTTGCCTTTGTCAGTGGGTTAAAACAGAGATTCAAACAATGCCTCCACCGCGTTGTCTGAAATAAAACAATTTGAAACAGTTATTAGATAGTATTGAACCAATGAAATCTCCCCCAAATATAGTATTTGGCTATTTAAAAATAGTGGTAATTTAATTGAGAGAACCCTAGTGGCGCTGAACAGCTAGGATCCAAGGCTCTCTATTGTAAAAGAGCCCCATTTCCAAGACCACGGTGCAAGGTAAGACTTGCATTGGCTTTGCCTTTCTTAATTACTTACATGAAGGAGAGTTTTCACAGGATAGACCAAAGTATAGATCTCCAAGCCCAGTTTCACCGGGGATAATGTAATCTCAAACATGATGGGGTTACCTTCCAAGACCCAAGTTCAAGAAACCTTCCTCCTTTTTCCTCATGAGGATTGTATTAGATCTTCAGAGGCAGATTTCCTAAGAGTTTCTAAATTTTGCAATTTTACTTCCTCCCACCCCACCCTCCTGCAAAAAAACCAAAACAAAAAAACCCCATCTGGTGTGGACTGAAAAGCTTTGGAGTACATCTGCCTCTATAGCAGCTACTGTGCTATCATCGCAGTGTTCCTGCTGGGGAGTACACGTAGGGTGGTTTCTATCACCCAGTTTGCCACTGTAATGGGTTTCTTCATGTACTCAGATCTTTACCTACTGAGCTGCATACGCTCACATTCAGATATGAAATTCACAGCCTCCCAGTTCCACAAACACCACATTTCTTGCAGGTAATCACAGTAGCTCCTTTCTTCCATTCACTTCCGCGCTGGAGCAGTTAGAGGAAGGACTGCTACCGAGAGACATAGAAGCTGAAAAGGCCTAAGAATGGAACGAGGCCAAGGGAGTGCCATACTATTTGAGACGCACATATTGATAAATCAAGAGCAGAAATCCATCGGCTATTTATTTATTTATTTATTAAAATGCATAGCCCGCACATTCCCTTACAGTACCATTGCAGGTACTAAAATTCCAAGCCAAAAAGCTCAATGATGCTCAGCTTTCTGCAAAACACCTAAGTGAAGAAATTGCTTCAAGAAAGGACCGATTCTTCTGAATTCTTCTTGGTCTCCACCTGCCAGTTGAGGTATGCAATGGGTTATAAAACATAAAGAGTGTAGTTATTATGAATGTGGGAATGAATGGAACCCATTGACTCCTGCCTTATTTTTATTACAGAAAATGTTATTTATAAGGGCATAATGATACTGATTATAATTGTTTCATACATATAAAACTAAATGAAATAATTATATTTGAATGAAAACGCCAGTCAAACAATATAAAGAATTTTTGGCTCAATATTCATTTCAGCAGAATATTTTCTTGTATTCTCTTTGCTAATACCTGTGTACTTTTGCAAGTATATTTTAATTAGTGTATTTTACATTTGTGCATCTATAATGCCATTGGATTAGGGCACCCACATGTTCTGCAGTCCTGGAAATTATTTTGACTAAAGCATGTTTTTGATTTTTCTCAAATTAACTCACTCAGAATGAAGACATACTTGCTGCCTGAGGCAATAAATGCATAATAGCAGTACCATTTCAAACCTTTCTAACTGTGCACATCTTCTATCAAGAGGAGCCTTCAGGCAATGGATAAACAATACTGTGATGCCAATTTGTTAAATTTGGCATCTTTCATCTTAAATTTGATAGTGAATTCACATTTGTCTCAACAGATCCAAGTCCATAACCTTTGTTAAACTTCAGCATTCATTCATTGGGCATACAAGTAGATAGGTGGAGAGCTTGCTAGTCCATGTACTACTCCTGGGGGAATTCAGCACAAAAAAAATTAAAATTCTGCGCACAAAACTTAAAATTCTGCACACTTTATATTGGTCAAAATAACACAATTTACATGACAGTCTAAGTATTAGATTAGTATCAGATTAGAACCATGCCCGCTTACCTTCCGTAAAAAACTTAAGACATGGCTCTTCATCCAGGCCTTCACTTAACCTACAGATCCAGCAATTCCTCACTAATTCAGACACTGACTCCTACCTAAACTCTCTGACAAGTGTAGCCTATACACTTATGCCTCTTCTCATCATATTATTGTATTATCTAACTTGTTCAGTTATGCCTTCTATCGCTCCGGCTATCCTAGCCCTCCAGGTTAATACCCCTTGTTATATGTAACTTTCATTTCTTGTTATATGGTTGACTTTGTTATTCCCCCATGTTATTTGTAAACCGATCTGATATGAATTTCTTTCATGAAGGTCGGTATATAAAAATGTTAAATAAATAAATAAAATAATTAAATTTTAAATTACAGAAAAAAGATATTACTTAAAGATGCAGAATTTTAAATATTTTGAGCAGGATTTCCCTAGAAATTCACTGTAAGAGTGTCCCTTCCACTCGCTCTCCCTACTCCCCTGGCCACTTTGCCCTCTCAGGTCCCAACTCCTCCACCTGCCAGTATCGCCCCCCTCAACCTTTAGGCTCAACCTCTTCCACTCTATTGCCAGTCCCAGAGTTTGACCCTGTTCTCAGTACTGCCCCTCACACAAGCTCCCTCTGTCCCTCCCTCTCTCACACACATGCTCCCGTTCTCTAATACACATACACACATCCTCATACAGGCTCCCTCACTCTCTAGCACACACACACCCTCATACAGGGCCCTCTCTCTTGCATACACACCCATACAAGCTCCCTTTCTCTCTCACACATACATCCTCACACAGGCTACCTATGTCTCTGTCTCACGCAGCCCTTCACACAGGCTCTGTCTCACACATACACAATCCCTTCACACAGGCTAGCACCCTCACATACACACGGATCCCTTTTTCATACACACAAACTCGCAATCTCTCACACATATACGCACTCCACAATCTCCTCATATAGGCTCCCTCTCTCTGAAACCCACACTCAAGCATCACCCCCTAGCTCTCTTACCTCCCATGCTCTCTCTCACACCCTCCTGCTCTCTCTCCCCCTCCCGTCTCTCACACACACATTCTCTCATCGGGCCTTTATCTTCACCGCGAGCGGAGCACACTCCATTTGAGGCACGCCGGGGCCTTCATCTTCACCGCGAATGGAATGCTTCCTGCGGCACACGCGGGCCTTGGTCTTCGTGCACGGCATGCTGGTGTCTCCTCTGCTATTTTCTGCACAGAATTGGGCAATCCTCGCAGAAAATGGCAATTCTGCGTGGGGGGGGGGGGGGGGGGGGGGGGGGGAGGATGAATTCTGCGCTCTGCAGTAGCGCAGAATTCCCTCAGGACTAATGTACGTTTCATTACATAGTTTTAATACTTGATATATTAAATAGGATCACAATAAACAGATTTTTTTCTTCCATAATTATTTGATGAATAGGCTAAAGGTGAAAATTCTCTTTTTCCTCTAAATATCCTAGTACATATTTGCTGGTTAAAAAGTAAAAATGTATAGCACTAAGACTTCTCGCTAGCTTCAGTCAAGTTTCATTATAAGAGATTTTACAGAGATTTGTTTCTGTTTTTAAACTGGAAATGTAGTCATATCAAAAAAGTGCACATTTTTAACCCACAAAAATGTAGAAACACCCGAAATAAAATCTTTGAAAAAAACAGAATGGAGACCCTTATGAAGTGGAACAGAGTCAAGAACACACCAAGCAACTTTTGAGGACTGTGGGAAGAAACTGTGGTTTTAGACTGGCAAAGCTAAGATAAGGTAAACTCCTTTCTGGAGAACACACGAGCAGCTTACTCTTTTAATGAACAAAAAGAGTTTTCTTTACTTTCCTCTTAAAATTAAGATATACTGTGCAGATTACCATACAAAGATAATTATTTAATAATGTAATTTAAATGTTTTACATAGGATTTGCTGTACTGGGTCAGGCCAAAGGTGCGGTGCTGGGTTGGAGCCCAAACGCCACTGATAACCCGGTGCCATGCTTGGAGGAGGAGAGGGAGGGGGGCCCATGGCTCACACTCACTGTGTGTTGGCGATGTTGTCGCAGGAAGTGCGGCGTCAGCGCCACACGATGATGTCGCCCAGATGGCGCACGCATCTGCAGTGGAGCACTGCGAGGGGAAAGGCAGAAGGGCCAGAACGGGGGAGGGCCCCCATTGACAACCGGAGGCCTGGGGGCGGGTTGTGGCATCCGGGATGGCCCATTGGGCCATTTCAAACTTGGGGGGGGGGGCTGTCCTGGGGGGCGGAGGCAGCAGCTCGGGGAGTTATCAGGGCAGCACTCCCTGGCTCTGTCCCTTTTGGCTCCCCCCCCCACCCCGTGTGCTGCTGCCTTCACTGCAATCCTGGTAGGTCATCTTCCCCCAGCTGGCCAATCTAAATTAGACCTAGTCAGCCAAAAAAAAAAAAAGAGGAGAAAGAAGGTCATTTAAGCCCCTATTTGCAGTCATGCCACGTGGCCACAAACAGAGAGCCCCAGCTCGCCACCCAGCCCCACGGGGATCTTGACAGCGCAGCTCCACCTGAGGAGGAATCATTGGGTGTGCTGCCATCCAAAAACCCCCGGGGACACATGAGGGAAAGAAGCCACAAGACACCTCAGGGAAGAGTAAGACAAAGGTCCCATTTCCTTCCTAGAGACCCACCAGCCGATTTGAACAATCTGGTGAATGGCAGTGCAGTGAGGGGGTTGGGATCAGGCTTCCTGGGGGAAGTCACTGTTATGGATCTGCTCCTGTGGAAGGAGGAGTTAGCAATCTGTTAGGGATTTGCTGTACAGTGCACCATAGGTGCAGATATCGGCCTGGAGGGCTACAGAGGCTGTACCTCCTTTCTGGCTGATATGGCCATACTTGGGCCCTCCTGGATTTTTATCATGGAGACCAATCTTAAATTACAACCTGGGGCATCCCTTGGCACAGGGCTTCCATGTATGCTACATGCCTGCAAGCACAAAGCAGCAGCTTGCCTGTGCCATGAGAGCCCATGGCGACAGTTCCCTCACATCCTGGGAGATCCTCGGCCCCGGCGGCTGCCTGTGCTGCAGCTGCTAGCGAGAGTACCGATCCGTCTAACTTGCTGGATCTCTGGAATGCCAACATTGCGGCTCCCGCTCCAGCCCTTGTTGTACAGTCAGTGGCCCCTGTGTCTGCTGAAGGTGAGTCTAATGCTGTAACTCCTGTGGGTGGGGTTGGGGAGACCGCTACTCAACCGCCGAGGGGAGAGGAGGCAGCCATTGACCAACTCCCCGTAGTCGGCAACAAGGCTGCGGGGTGGAGGCACAAAAAGAAAAGTAGGAGGCACTCCCGCCGCTTGGTCATTCCAGTGGGAACACTGAGAGGAGAGGATCACCTTGCTGGTGGCTGAAAGGAATCAGCAAGTTTTTGCTTGGGACATTGTCTTTCTTAATAGTATTAGGGCAAAGTTAACTATTTGAGAATATTATTTAGTGTGTGTGTGTGTGTGTGCGTTTGTGCTTTTAATAGTCAGTAAGACAGTGAATAAACAAGTTAGACTGTTTGTATTTTTAAATAGTCAGTGAATAAGGCAGCTAGAAAGCAGTAGGTAGTGTGTTTATTTTTAAAAGTCTGTAAGGCAGCTAGTAAGCAGAACTGAGTGTTTGTATTTAAAACAAACAAAAAAAAGTAGCCAAGAGCTGTGTATACCTAAGTAAAAAGGCTGAAAAGTTCAGTCCAGTTACTCACCTTTGAAAGGTGTTGAGGTAGTGTGACTTGGTTTGAATAGGTACTAACATTTGTTAATCAAGAGAGCAGTGAGTCACTCTGGCTGACTAACTGAAGTTAGACTGTTTGTATTTCCCAACCCTCCCACCCCTTGCCTACCCACCCCTAGCTCATCCTTTAATTTATAGGCAGGTGCCACTTTCATAAAAAACAAAACAAAACACCAACAACAAAAACTTTATTGAGAATTTGATCAGACCCCTGAAGGCCACTACCAGACATATAGTGAATTCACTAATACATTTGAAGGACGTTAGACACATTCCTACTCCCATAGCAACCTAAAACTTAACTAGGAACTGATTAAAATTGAGATGAAGGCAGCAGTCCAGCAGCAAGAGGGGGGCTTCCCAGTCTTTTGCATCGAGTGTCACGTGTATGAATTTTTACCCACCGGTGAGAAGTTGTACATGTGCATGCGATGCAAAGAGCTCCTGGCTCTCAGAGAACGAGTCCAATCTCTGGAGCCTAGAGTGGCAGACCTGGAAGAGCTGAGGCAGACAGAGAGGTATATAGATGAGACCTTCAGGGATATAGTAGCCAAGTCCCAACTTCAGACTGGCAACCCTGGTGCTGCCTTGAAGGAAGAAGGTCTCATGACTGGAGAGCATCAACCTGGTGTAGCAGGAAAGGATCCTGTAGCAAGGACCTGCTCTCCAGGTGATGCACTATCCTTTCGTACCGAGGATATCTCCCCAAGGCCTACTGCCCAGGAGGGAAGGGTTAGGTCGGCCATCATAGTTGGTGACTCAATTATTAGGAATGTAGACAGCTGGGTGGCTGGTGGGCGTGAGGATCGCCTGGTAACATGCCTACCTGGTGCGAAGGTGGCGGACCTCACGCGTCACCTAGATAGTATTTTAGACATTGCTGGGGAGGAGCCAGCTGTCGTGGTACATGTGGGCACCAACGACATAGGAAAATGTGGGAGGGAGGTTCTGGAACCCAAATTTAGACTCTTAGAAAACTTAAATCCAGAACCTCCAGGGTAGCATTCTCTGAAATGCTCCCTGTTCCATGCGCAGGTCACCAGAGGCAGGCAGAGCTCCGGAGTCTCAATGCGTGGATGAGACGATGGTGCAAGGAAGAGGGATTCAGTTGTGTTAGGAACTGGGGAACCTTTTGGGGAATGGGGAGTCTCTTCTGAAGGGATGGGCTCCACCTTAACCAGGGTGGAACCAGACTGCTGGCGCTAACCTTTAAAAAGGAGATAGAGCAGCTTTTAAACTAGAACAAAGGGGAAAGCTGACAGTCTCTCAGCAGTGCATAGTTCGGAGAGAGGTATCTTCAAAGGATACTAATGATGCATTAGAATTAGGGCATCCCGTCAGTAAGGTTCCAATAATAAGAAAAGTAGTCCAAGTGCCTGTAACTAAAAACTCAGCTGAGCTAGAAAAATTCTAACTTATCCCTATCAATTAAAAAGCAGAATGAAAATACAAACAAAAAACAAACTTTGAAATGTTTGTATGCTAATGCCAGAAGTCTAAGAAGTAAGATGGGAGAATTAGAATGTATAGCAGTGAATGATGACATAGACTTAATTGGCATCTCAGAGACATGGTGGAAGGAGGACAACCAATGGGACAGTGCAATGCCGGGGTACAAATTATATCGCAATGACAGACAGGAGCACCCGGGAGGCGGTGTGGTGCTTTATGTCTGGGATGGCATAGAGTCCAACAGGATAAACATCCTGCATGAGACCAAATGTACAATTGAATCTTTATGGATAGAAATCCCTTGTGTGTCGGGGAAGACTATAGTGATAGGAGTATGCTACCGTCCACCTGGTCAAGATGGTGAGACTGACAGTGAAATGCTAAGAGAAATTAGGGAAGCTAACCAAATTGGTAGTGCGGTAATAATGGGATACTTCAATTACCCACACATAATGTCAACAGTTATGTTCAAAACACAACAAACACAATTCTCACTAGAAAGACGTCAAGCAACTGTAATTCTTCTTAGTTAATGTGCTGTTTTTGCTTATAGGACCATCATAACACCTGCGGGCAATACCAGCATATTTTAGCTTAAGGTTTTGCCACCACAGGTCGTGTTTAATCATTGGTCCGAGTCCTTTATTATTTATTTATATTCTATTTTTTTGTTTTTAATGTTTTTTGTAAAAATATGTACCGGGGTAATACCTTCCTTGACTTGGCTCAAACTTTCAAAAGACGTGATTATTTAAAGTCCAGTCCGATGCGCGTTTCGCTTCGCTGCTTCAGGGACTGACACAGAACACTTAACTTCTGTATTTTATCACTGACAGGTATATTTATCACTGCCCCGTTATTTCTTTATTTTCAAACCTTGCCGCTGGTAAGAGGAAACGGCGGCAAGGTTTGAAAATAAAGAAATAACGGGGCAGTGATAAATATACCTGTCAGTGATAAAATACAGAAGTGAAGTGTTCTGTGTCAGTCCCTGAAGCAGCGATGCGAAACGCGCGTCGGACTGGACTTTAAATAATCACGTCTTTTGAAAGTTTGAGCCAAGTCAAGGAAGGTATTACCCCAGTACATATTTTTACAAAAAACATTAAAAACAAAAAAATAGAATATAAAGAAATAATAAAGGACTCGGACCAATGATTAAACACGACCTGTAGTGGCAAAACCTTAAGCTAAAATATGCTGGTATGCCCGCAGGTGTTATGATGGTCCTATAAACAAAAACTGCACATTAACTAAGAAGAATTACAGTTGCATGACGTCTTTCTAGTGATACTTCAATTACCCCAATATTGACTGGGTAAATGTATCATCGGGACACGCTACAGAGATAAAGTTCCTGGATGGAATAAATGATAGCTTTATGGAGTAATTGGTTCAGGAACCGATGAGAGAGGGAGCAATTTTAGACCTAATTCTGAGTGGAGCACAGGATTTGGTGAGAGAGGTAACGTTTGTGGGGCCGCTTGGCAATAGTGATCATAATATGATCAAATTTGATTTAATGACTGGAAGGGGGACAGTAAACAAATCCACGGCTCTAGTGCTAAACTTTCAAAAGGGAAACTTTGATAAAATGAGAAAAATAGTTAGAAAAAAACTGAAAGGAGCAGCTACAAAAGTAAAAAGTGTGCAACAGGCGTGGTCATTGTTAAAAAATACCACCCTAGAAGCACAATCCGGATGTATTCCACACATTAAGAATGGTGGAAAGCAGGCAAAACGATTACCGGCATGGTTAAAAGGGGAGGTGAAAGAAGCTATTTTAGCCAAGGATCTTCATTCAAAAATTGGAAGAAGGATCCAACAGAAGAAAATAGGATAATGCATAAACGTTGGCAAGTTAAATGTAAGACATTGATAAGACAGGCTAAGAGAGAATTTGAAAAGAAGTTGGCTGTAGAGGCAAAACCTCACAGTAAAAACTTTTTAAAATATATCCAAAGCAGAAAGTCTGTGAGGGAGTCAGTTGGACCGTTTGATGATCGAGGGGTTAAAGGGGCACTTAGAGAAGATAAGGCAATTGCGGAAAGATTAAATGAAGAGGATGTTGGGGAGGTACCCGTACTGGAGAAGGTTTTCATGGGTAATGATTCAGATGGACTGAACCAAATCACGGTGAACCTAGAAGATGTGGTAGACCTGATAGATAAACTGAAGAGTAGTAAATCACCTGGATCGGATGGTATACACCCCAGAGTTCTGAAGGAACTAAAAAATGAAATTTCAGACCTATTAGTAAAAATTTGTAACCTCTCATTAAAATCATCCATTGTACCTGATGACTGGAGGATAGCTAATGTAACCCCCATATTTAAAAAGGGCTCCAGGGGAGATCCGGGAAATTACAGACCGATTAGCCTGACCTTCAGTGCCAGGAAAAATAGTGGAAAGTGTTCTAAACATCAAAATCACAGAACATATAGAAAGACATGGTTTAATGGAACAAAGTCAGCATGGCTTTACCCAAGGCAAGTCTTGCCTCATAAATCTGCTTCACTTTTTTGAAGGAGTTAATAAACATGTGGATAAAGGTGAACCGGCAGATGTAGTGTAATTGGATTTTCAGAAGGCATTTGACAAAGTTCCTTATGAGAGGCTTCTAGGAAAAGTAAAAAGTGATGGGATAGGTGGCGATGTCCTTTCATGGATTGCAAGCTGGCTAAAAGACAGGAAACAGAGAGTAGGATTAAATGGACAATTTTCTCAGTGGAAGGGAGTGGGCAGTGGAGTGCCTCAGGGATCTGTACTGGGACCCTTACTTTTCAATATATTTATAAATGATCTGGAAAGAAATACGACGAGTGAGGTAATCAAATTTGCAGATGAGACAAAATTGTTCAGAGTAGTTAAACCACAAGCAGATTATGATAAATTGCAGGAAGACCTTGTGAGGCTGGAAAATTGGGCATCTAAATGGCAGATGAAATTTAATGTGGATAAGTGCAAGGTGATGCATATAGGGAAAAATAACCCATGCTATAGTTACACAATGTTAGGTTCCATACTAGGTGCAACTACCCAAGAAAGAGATCTAGGCGTCATAGTGGATAACACATTGAAATCGTCGGTTCAGTGTGCTGCGGCAGTCAAAAAAGCAAACAGAATGTTGGGAATTATTAGAAAGGGAATGGTGAATAAAACAGAAAATGTCATAATGCCTCTGTATTGCTCCATGGTGAGACCGCACCTTGAATATTGTGTACAATTCTGGTCGCCGCATCTCAAAAAAGATTGCGATGGAGAAGGTACAGAGAAGGGCTACCAAAATGATAAAGGGAATGGAACAGCTCCCCTATGAGGAAAGACTAAAGAGGTTATGACTTTTTAGCTTGGAGAAGAGACGGCTGAGGGGGGGATATGATAGAGGTGTTTAAAATCATGAGAGGTCTAGAACGGGTAGATGTGAATCGGTTTTTTACTCTTTCGAATAATAGAAAGACTAGGGGGCACTCCATGAAGTTAGCATGTGGCACATTTAAAACTAATCGGAGAAAGTTATTTTTCACTCAACGCACAATCAAACTCTGGAATATGTTGCCAGAGGATGTGGTTAGTGCAGTTAGTATAGCTGTGCTTAAAAAAGGATTGGATAAGTTCTTGGAGGACAAGTCCATTACCTGCTATTAATTAAGTTGACTTAGATAATAGCCACTGCTATTACTAGCAACGGTAACATGGAGTGGACTTGGTTTTTGGGTGCTTGCCAGGTTCTTGTGGCCTGGATTGGCCACTGTTGGAGGCGGGGTGCTGGGCTTGATGGACCCTTGGTCTAGCCCAGTATGGCATGTTCTTATGTTCGACTCCTCGGACTGTAGGAGTTCCTCCTCAGGATCCTCCTATGGTTTGCATGCATCGTCAGTGGCGGGGGGATTGTGAAACACCACCGCTGCTAGTGCAGGCTTCCCTGCCCTCAACATATCATAGACAGTGAATTGAATTTCAAGGCACATATCGCAGCAAAAATTAAAGAAGGATATTACAAACTATTAACCTTAAGGAGACTAAAGCCTTTTTTAAACCCCTCTGATTTTAGATCTGTATTGCAGCTTCTCATCTTTGCCAAGATCGACTATTGCAACTCACATTTATTAGGACTGCCTCTATCCACAATTCGCCCACTACAAATCTTGTAAAATTCAGCAGCCAGAATCTTAACTGACACTAAAAAAACATGACCACATCACGCCGATTTTGATATCATTACACTGGCTCCCCATAAAATTCAGAATAGAGTATAAGATCTTAACAATTCTTCATAAAATCATTTATGGAGAACAGACTGACTGTCTTAATACTGCAATCAAAATACATATACCCCACCAAAATTTGCGCTCGGCTTATAAAGGTTTATTATCCATTCCTGCAGTAAGATCTGCACAGCTCTCTCAAGTGAAAGATCTGCTATCTCTCTTGCAAGTCTAAAAATATGGATATGGAATTCACTCCCTATTGAAACACGTCTGCAGTTGAATTTAAAAATATTCAAAAAGGCTAAAACCTGGCTTTTTACGAAGGCTTTTAATGACTCCTAATGAAATACCTGCATATCTTATCCTATTTTCCCTAGTACTAATCCCTTGTATTTACAATGCTCGTAAAAAACCTATTTATCTCACTTTTCGATCTTAATTTTATATACTTATTTTACTAATTGCTTTTTAATTTTTAATTATTTTACTCTGGATTTGTATTTATGCTTTTATTCACTGTATTTTATGTTTACTGTTGTAAACCGTTATGATGGCTTCACTGAATGACGGTATATAAAATCAGTAAATAAATAAAATAAATAAACATAATGAAGCAGTTTTGGCAAGGTGTCCCGCGTTCACTGCAGCATCCCATATGTCACTGCCAATACGTCAACATATTTAATCTAATGAAAGGTGCAGAAGGGAGGAAGGGTCGCGCAAGAGGCACAGGTGGCAGGAAGCTCCTATGGGTCCCAAGGACTATTAATAACTGAGTGTGGTCCTTTGCACAGTTGGCATTGATAATTGGCTGAGCTGACCCCTCACAGTACTTGGCAATGTAGTCATACCTGGATTCCATTGTCAGTGCTCACTCCACATATGAGGGATTTGCTTGGCTGAACTAAGATGAGCGATTCAGAGAAAGGATGGCAGACACGCCAAGCATGTCCTGGGGCACCCATGTCAAGTTGTGGCTGACTCACATGACAGCATGGAGCTCAGAGGCCCAAGCTACCAACTTTTGGCCCCAGGGGGGCTCCCAAGGGCAGGGATGGATATCTAACCCTACTGCGGAAGCCTGTTGGTGAAACAATAAAGCGGGATGTATGGCTCAGTATTACATGTACAAACATATTCGCACCTCCTGCGCTGCATGTCACCTTGCCACCAAATGCACAAAGAAAGCTCCCGGTGTGAGAGGCAAGTAATCTTTACATAAGAGCCCCAACTCCAGTTAGGTGGGAGCAGCTGGAGATGGGTCTCAGCCTTTATCCCAAAAGGCATGCAGCGGTTACTATTCACCAGGGTTTTAAGGATGGCTTCAGAATCCCTTACGAGGTTCCTCTGAACCCGTCAAGCTACTCAAATGCACCTTCTGCAATCAAGTTTGCCAAGTTTTGCGGGTGAAACTGACGGTGGAGATTAGTCTTGGTAGAGTGGCAGGCCCCTTCCCCCGGCCTCCTTTCAATAGAATGGTTTTATCACCATTGGCTGTGGTGCCCAAGAAAGAACCGGGTAAGTTTAGGCTTTAACATAACCTTTCTTACCCGGCTGGGTGGGCCATGAATGATTTCATCCCCCAAGAGGCCTGTACGATTCAATGCACCTCCTTCGACAGCACTCTCAACCTCCTCAGGGATTGCGGGGAGGGGGCTTTCATGGCTAATGTGGATATAGAGTGTGCCTTCTGGCTCTTACTCGTGCATCCAGATAGCTTCCCTTTGCTGGGGTTCTTCTTTGAGGGCGCTTATTACTTTGATAGGTGCATGCCTATGGGGTGCTCAGTTTTGTGCGCTCACTTTGAAGCTTTCAGCACCTTCTTTTGCATTGGGAGTTGTCCCAACACAGGTTTGACAAGCATCATTCACTACTTGGATGATTTTCTATTCGTGGGGCCTTGCGACTCAGGTGTGTGCTGCGATCTCTAAGATGGCTTTCAAACCATGGCGAGAAGCTTTGGAATTCCGCTGGCAGCGGACAAGTTGGAACCACCAACTAAGGTGCTTAGTTTCCTTGGCATTGAGCTCGACACCATTCAAATGTTGCCCAGACTCCTGGCCAATAAAATTCAGAAGCTGGTTTAACTGATTTGGGCTGGCTCACAAGATTACCCTAGCTGCCATGCAATCCTTAATTGGAAACTTGGCTTTTGCTTGTTGGGCAATTCCGATGGGGTGTCCATGACAGTCATAAAAAAGTCCACCGCTTGTGGGTTACCCATGCAAGGCATGAGGATCTTGGGGTGTAGGAAACATTATTGGCTGATTTCAATGGCTCAGTAGTGTGGCTACCCCCACCAGTATCCAGCTATGACTTAGAGCTGTTCTCTGATGCCTTGGGGGGGCATTGGCTTTGGCCTATACTATCAGGGCAGTTGGTGCATGGAGACATGGCCACATAATTGGGTAGAGTCAGGGATCACATCAAACATCACCTTTCTGGAGCTGTTCCTGATAGTAGTGGTGCTTTATATTTGGAAGGAGCAACTGGTGAATAGAAAAGTGATATTCTGGTGTGACAACATAGCAGTTTGTCCACATAATCAATCGGCAGTCTGCAAGATACACTCCAGTTTTGGAACTCCTGAGGCTAATGGTCTTGAGGTGTTTGCAGATAAACGTGATGGCACGGGCTAGGCATATCCCGGGTCATCGCAACGAGTTGCTGATTGTCTTTTGTGTTCTAAGCGGGAAGACTTCCGGATGCTCGCTCCAGGCACCGAAGAGAAGGGGACACCGGTTCCTGTACACCTCTGGAGCATTGGAGCCAGGATGCACTCAATCTGCTGTGCCAACTGATGGCACCATCTACGTGGCAAGCTTACCTGAGGGGATATAACGAAGTCTCGGATTTCCTGGAAGCCCCTGACCAGTCAGAGGATCAGTGTCTTTCACACATGATGGTGACATATATTGCTCAGGCTAAGCAGCATGGCACATCTCGAGGCACAGTTCAAACCAAGCTGGTAAGTTATGCCTTTTTTGCGAAGGCCTAGAGTTTGCCCAACTAAGTAAGGAACTTTGCGGTCAGGTGCGTCCTTTCGGGTTGGGCCAAATGCAATCCACATGTTCCCGATGTGTGCTGTTCTATCCTGCACGATCACTTGCTTGCCCTATGGCGGTCTGCCTTCCGAGGTGCTGGACTATTTTGAGCTGGTCTTGTTCCAAGCCTCTTTTGCATTGAGTTCTTTGTTGCTTGTCAGGTGAGCAAATTAGTTACTATGACCAGTTGCAGACATGACTGCTCTGGTCTTTGAGCTTGCGATATTTCCATCGCCGATGGGAGGCTGACTCTCTGGATACAGAGATTGAAGACTGACCAGCTCAGCCGCAGGGCATCAGTCACACTCGCTGAAGTACTGGGTCTTGTTATATGTCCCATTGCTAATGTGGCATGCTAAAGGGTGCTAAGACCCTCTGGGAGGATACAGTTTCTATTACATGCCAACTCACATCCGCTGAGCAAGTATCAATTTAATGCCATCCTTAAACATGCCCTGGATGTGGCCGGGATGAGGTCGGAACAGTTTGGAACTCATTCCAAATTGGGGCGGCTTCCAGTGCAGCTGCATCTGGGTTGTCAGGTACCACCATCCAGCATATTGATAGATGGCGCTGCCCAGCTTACTTGTCCTATATTAGACAGGGTTCTCGGCGCAACTTAGTGATTTGGGCATGGAACGTCATGAGCGCGATCGTCCCATCCCCTCCCTGCAGTAACTCTAACACATTCTGTCTTTTAGGCCCGGACACTCGTTTGTATTTTGGGCAGAGCAGCGTGCAGTGAAAAATGCCATTGCTACACAACTGGGCGTAGTGGCAATGAATGGAGTGGTGCGATGATTTGGACGGAGGGGCATGCGCTGGGACCAGCTTTTCCCCTGCTAAGGCAGTAGTTAACAATGTTGAGTATGGAGGCAAGGAAGACACTTGAGGCAGCTTTCATCGCAGGCAGGAAGAGAAAGGGAAGGGGTGAGCCCTCACGAGGCTCTTCCTTTTATTGTACATTCATACAAAGGCAGATGATGTGTCATTACATGATTGGCTACTTTCCCATAGCAACAGACGAGTCCCTACACTATTGGCTTTGGCTCAGGGGGTGTGCACGGATCATTTCATTGGCTGCTGAAATCTATACCTCCTGACTTTGTCCTGCCTCTGACTAGGGAACACCCAGCCCTACTTTCAGGCTATCAGGATTAATTATAAGCCAGAGAAATACATGATGTCAGGTATCCTTTCCTAGGCAGAGAGGCTTAAGCACAAGTGATGCTTTTATTCAGGCAAAGTTCAGGGAGAAGGGAAGTTAAGTGTTTAAACCCTGAAATGGCTTGCTGGCAAGCGCATATTTCCCACATAACAAGATCTTCCCCTCCAGAGGTATTAATCATATACCTCAGACTCAATGATTTGGGAACCACGCCAGGGCGTCTGCTCCTGGATAACATGAGGAATGTCATCAATCATCTTGCCCTTGATGTCCCACACCAGGCTCATTTGGTTGGAGATCATCCTCCATTGCCAGTTGCTGAACTCACCACTCTGGGGGTGGTGGATGAAAAAAATTAAACAAGCAGATTGGCAATTTCACTGAACGCAGGGGTGGCATTCACCTTAGGCACGACTGGCTATGCATTGATTGCATGGAGCTGTTCCTCAATGATGGGTGCATCTCTCAGACATGGGGCAGGATCTGTTCTTGAACACTTTGAAGTGTGCTATTCACAGAGGGATAGATTTTCAAAGGGATACATGCGTACCCCCCGAAAACCTACCCCAAACCCCCTTGCGCGCGCCAAGCCTATTTTGCATAGGCTCGGCGGCACGCGCAAGCCCCGGGACGCGCGTAAGTCCCAGGGCTTGCATGGAGGGGCGTGTCGGGGGCATGCCAGGAGTGACGCGCTGTTTCGGGGGCATGTCGCGAATGACGCAGCATTTCGGGGGCAGCGCCGCGGGCGTGGTTTTGGCCTGGGGGCGTGGCTGCAGCCTCCGGACCAGCCCCCGGACCGGAACATGGAGCGCGGCAGCCGGCCCGGCAGGCGTAACTTTGCCGACAAAGGTAGGGGGGGTTTAGATAGGGCCGGGGGGTGGGTTAGGTAGGGGAAGGGAAGGTGCGGGGGTGGTGGTGGAAGGAAAGTTCCCTCCGAGGCCGCTCCGATTTCGGAGCGGCCTCAGAGGGAACAGAGGCAGGCTGCGTGGCTCGGTGCGCGCAGGCTGCCGATTTTGGGCAGCCTTGAGCGCGCCGACCCCGGATTTTAATGGATACGCGCGTATCTATTAAAATCCCGCGTACTCTTGTTCGTGCCTGGTGCGCAAAGTACGCGTGTGCGCAGATTTATAAATTCTGCCCCAGAGTGTTGGTGGGCTCCTAGGCATTGGTCACAGTTGGGTTGGTGGAGGGTCCTGGATAAGCCGTATGGCTATTTGGGCCCTATGGTGGGGGTACTTGAGCGGGGGTGTATATGTGTGTGTGTGTGTGTCACAGTTGGCGGCAGTGCACATCATGTGGTATATCTTACTTTGATGTAATGGGGGCTGTCTGTTGCCAGGGCACGCTGGCCCTGGAGTGGCGGCAGACCGGATGTCCAACCTGCGATTGGGCAGTCACCATACTTGTGCGAGACAGGTGACTGGGAACGTCCTGAAGTTAATTACCTCCCAGAGGGCAGGGCCTTGCTTGTTGCGTCGGGTCCCGGGTCAGAGGTGCAGAAGGGGACGCTTTGACAGCTCTTTGTTATGGCTCAGGTACACGGTTATGTTTGTATATTGTTATTATTTGCTAATAAAGCTGCGGCCAATTATACCCTACATCTGGACTCTATGGTACTTTGGAATCCACATGTATGTGCTGTCTTCTCTCCCTCACCCTTAGCGACAAATGGTCGCAGCTGCTCGGGTTAAGGTCCTTCAAGCCCAATATCCTGTTTCCAACTATGGCCATTCCAGGTCAAAAGTACCTAGCAGGCTCCCAAAATATAAACAGATTCCATGATGCTTATCAAAAGGATGAGCAGCGGATTTTCTCCAAATCCACCTTAACAGTGGTTTATAGAATATTCCTCAAGGATCTTGTCCAAATCTTTTTTAAATTCAATTACACTAACAGATTTCACCACATCCTCTTGCAAGGAATTCCAGAGCTTAATTATGCATTAAGTAAATAAATATTTTCTCTATTTTAAATGGACTGCTTAGTAACTTCATTGCATGTCCCTTAGTCTTAGTCCCTTTGTACTTTTTGAAAGAGTAAACTGATTTTTGTTTATTCGTTCCACTCTGCTCATTATTTTATAGACCCCAGCAGTCTCTTCTCAAAGCTGAAGATCTCTAACCTCTTCAGCCTTTCCTTATAGGGGAACCATTCCATCCCTTTTATCATTTTGGTTGTCCTTCTCTATACCTTTTATAATTCTGCTATATCTTTTTCTGAGATGTGGTGACTAGAATTGCACACAATATTCAAGATGTGGTCACACCATGGAGTGATACAGAGGCATTGTGATATTCTCTGTTTTATTCTCCACTCCTTTTCTAACAATTCCACACTTCTATATTTTTCTTGGTTGCTACCACACTTAGCAGAGGTTTCAATATATTATCCCTGATGATGCTTTGATCCTTTTCCTGAGTGGAAACCTTGCATTGTGTAGTTTTAATTTAGATTACTCTTCTAAGTGCATCACTTTGCACTTGTCCACATTAAATGTCATCTGCTATTTGTATGCCCAGTCTTGCAAGGTCCTCTTCCAATTTCTCACAGTCTTCATGTGATTTAACAACGTTGAATAATTTTGTGTAATCTGCAAATTTGATCACCTCACTCATTTCCATTTCCAGGTCATTTATAAATATGCTAAAAAGCAGTGGTCTCAGAACTGATCCCTGGGGTTCTCCACTATTCACCTTTCTCCATTGAGAAATTTGATCATTTAGCCCTACTCTGTTTTCTATTTTTTAACCAGTTCCCAATCCACAATTTTATTTATTTATTTATTTATTTTGGGTTTTTATATACCGGCATTCGAGAACGCAGTCCCATCATGCTGGTTCACATAGAACAGGGGTGCATCGTAAACATAAACTAAAAACAGTGGTGCGGAAAATGCAGTTACATATAACAGGGAGATTGGAACTTGGCAGAGAAAGAAGAGAAAGGACAGGTTATTAATTCAAACATGTAAACAATAATGGAGATGGTTAATCATGGTGTAGTTGGAGATAAGGATTGGCGAGGATGAGATATTGCCTCTTATTCCATGACTTTTCAATTTGCTCAGAAGTCTTTCATGAGGGACTTGTTTCAAACACTTTCTGTAAATCCAGTTACACTATATCAGCAGACTTACATTTATCCACATATTTATTTACACCTTCAAAAAATGTCGCAGTGATCAGTGTTCAGTAATTTTGTTCTTTATGATAGTTTCTACCATTTTGCTTGGTACTGATATTAGGCTCCCTGGTCTGTAGTTTCCTGGATCAGCATTGAAACTCTTTTTGAAAATTGGTGTTATGTTGGCAACTCTCCAATCTTCAGATATTGTAGATGATTCTAAAGATAGTTTACAAATGACTAATAGTATGTCTGCAATCCCATTTTTCAGTTCCTTCAATCTTCTGGGATGTATACCATTTGGTCCAGGTGATTTGCTACTTTTTAGTTTGTCAATTTGCCTTATTACATCTTCCAGGTTCACTGAGATTTGTTTCAATTCCTCTGAATCATCACCTTTAAATACAATTTTTGGCATGGGTATCTCTCTTATCTTCCTCAGTAAAGACTGAAGCAAAGAATTCATTTAGGGGCAGATTTTCAGAGGATTTATGCACGTAGGGGGGGTTATGTGTGCCGGGCCTATTTTCAAAAGGCCCGGTGGTGAGCGTAAAGCCCTGGGACGCGTGTAAGTCCCGGGGCTTGAAAAAATGGGCGGACTGGGGGCATGGTGGGGTGTGGCCAGAGGCCTCTGCAAGGCTGCTGGGCCAGGAAATCGTGCGCCATCATTTGGCTGGCGCGCGCAAGTTATGCCTGCCTCTGGAAGGCGTAACTTGTGAAATAAAGGTACGGGGTTTTTTTTTTCGGGCTGGGGGGCGGGACAGGTAGGGGAAGGGAAGGTGGGGGGGGGGAAGGAAAGTTTCCTCCGAGGCCGCTCCAATTTCGGAGCGGCCTCAGAGGGAACGGGGAAGCCAGCTTTGCCAATGGTCACACTGAAGCTTTGGGATTCAAGTTTAAGTTAAGTTACATCTGATTCACCTTTCTGGGTTTTTAAAATATTTTTAGCGAACTGCGATCCTCTGTGTTGCTTTTCACATTTCTACATAAAGAATTTGAAATAATAGTATAAAAATAACAAAAAAACTTTACCTCAACATGCCCTGATATGACATTTACCCAGTCAATATTGAGGTAATTGAAGTCACCCATTATCACTGTGCTGCTAATTTTGTTAGCTTCCCTGATTTCTATTAGCATTTCATTCTGGCCAGGTGGATGAAAATGCTTGCCCAAAACTATTCCCCCCCCCTTCACATAACATTTTTATCCATAAGGATTCTACAGTGCATTTTATTTCCTGTAGAACTTTTATCCTGTTTGACTCAGTGCCCTCTTTAACATATAGTGCCACCCCTCACCAATTTGATCCATCCTTTCATTGCGAAATAATTTGTACTCTATTACAATATGCCATTGGTTATCCTTCTTTTACCAGGTCTCTTGAGATGCCAGTTATATTTGTTTATAAAATACTAGGGGGCACTCCATGAAGTTAGCATGTGGCACATTTAAAACTAATCGGAGAAAGTTCTTTTTCACTCAACGCACAATTAAACTCTGGAATTTGTTGCCAGAGGATGTGGTTAGTGCAGTTAGTATAGCTGTGTTTAAAAAAGGATTGGATAAGTTCTTGGAGAAGTCCATTACCTGCTACTAATTGAGTTGACTTAGAAAATAGCCACTGTTATTACTAGCAAAGGTAACATGGAATAGACTTAGTTTTTGGGTACTTGCCAGGTTCTTATGGCCTGGATTGGCCACTTTTGGAAACAGGATGCTGGGCTTGATGGACCCTTGGTCTGACCCAGTATGGCATGTTCTTATGTTCTAAGCAGATTGCAAATAAACATACATATATCAGAGTATAAGCAAATAAAAACATAAAATGATACCCTTCCTTCTAGCATTAAAGTGTATTATTTGTCCTTTAAGAAAAAAGGTGTGAGTGGGGAGGCTGGTGGTCCAGAAGTTTCTGATGATCTAACTTTGACAAACCTTTTGGAACAGTCAATTGAATTCATTGATGATTTTGCTACTTTACTTGTTATATGTTCATCTGAATCAGGGAAAATTTGATTTTGCAATTGTTTTTCTCTAACTTGAATTACCTTTTTATGGGGCATATGATTTGAGTCTTTCCAGATGTCTATAAGCAGACACAGGTGCGGCGGAAGTCTTTTCTCCAACTTAGAGATGATACGGGACTTGGGGGTACTTTTTCCTTAAGATATCCTGCCAAATGTGTAATTAACATGTCTGGGAATACATGGGTTTACTTTCCTCGACCCTCAAGTATAGGCTCTTACGAACAAATAGTATTTTATGTTAAAACAGTTTCTTATTCCCTCTCCTTTCTTTGAGCTTTATATAATGAAATATTTCTGTATTTATTATTATATTTCTTTTATATTATGTGAAAATAGCCCTTGTTTCTGATGGACATTATGTGCTTATTGTATATTTTGAAAATCTAAAGAGCTAAAAAAAAAAAAAAAGGAAATCTTGCAACAAAATGCTGCCAGCTGACCTTAAGACCAGTGCCTTTTCTCTTTACTATGGTGCCAGTTTCAGAGTTGACTGGTGCCCAAGCCCTGCAGGCCATAGAAGATGCACGCTAGGAGCAGTACGCTGGCAGGGAGCCCAAGTCCTACTGGCCGAAGATGAGGGGCCCTAGGAGCAGAAGGCCAGCAGGAACTTAAGAACAGAAGAAGTTGCCATACTAAGTCAGATTGATGGTCCATTAAGTCCAGCATCCTGTTTCCAACAGTGGCCAATCCAGAATACTAAGACTTGGCAAATACCTAAATAATAAATGCTACTAATGTCAGTAATAAGCAGTGGCTATTCCCTAAGTCAATTTGATTAATACTAGTTTATGGACTTCTCCTCCATGAACTTGTCCAAACCTTTTTTAAACCCAGCTATGCCAACTGCCTTAACCAGATCCTCTGGCAATGAATTCCAGAGCTTAATTGTGCATTGAGTGAAAAAGAATTTTCTCTAATTTGTTTTAAATGTGCTACTTGATAACTTGGTGGAGTGCTCCCTAGTCCTTGTAATTATCTGAAAGAGTAAATAACCAATTCATTTACCCATTCTATTCCACTCATCATTTTATTGAACTCTATCATATCCCTCAACTGTCTTTTCTCCAAGCTGAACAGCCCTAACCTCTTTAGCCTTTCCTCATAGAAGAACCATTCTATTCCCTTTATCGTTTTGTTCACCCTTCTCTGAACCTTTTCCAATGAAACTATATCTTTTTTTGAGATACAGTGACCAGAATTGCATGTAGTACTCAAGCTGCAGTCTCTCCAAGCAGTGCCAAACAAAGAAGATGTGCCCTGGAAATAGAAAGTTGGCAGGGAGCCAAAGCCCTGCTGGCAAAATGTAGGAGCAGGGAAAGGCAGGGGGAGGGGATTGGGAGATGGAGTGATGATGAGATGGGGAGTTGAAGTGGAGTGGAGAGGGGAGAAGATGGCCTTTGCACTAGACTTCTGGGGGAAGGAGGACTCTGAGATCTGGAGGTGGAGAATAGAGGAAGAATGGGAACTGGGGATTTAGGGGTAGGCATACCAGAGGAAGAATGGGGACTCAGGAATGGTGTGTGTGTGTGTGTGTGGGGGGGGGGGGGGGGGTTAGTGGGTATTCTGAAAGATAATGGAGGGTGTGGGTAGAGCAGGAACTTGGGATGGGGAGAGCTGGGACTGTGACCAGAGATTTGGGGTGCAGGGATAAAGGGAACTTGGCAGTTAGGTGGATATGAGTGTGTGTGTGTGTGTGGGAGGGGGTGTTAAATAGGCTGGAAGTATGAGTGAGGGTGTGAGATGGAAGATGAAGGGTGGAGAGGAAGTGTGAATGCAATGAGAGACAGTGGAAAAGGATGCGGGAGCTATTAAGAGAACAGGAATGGGGTTGAGGTGGCAGTGAAAGAAGGGTATTTAGAGTGTGGGTAGGGAATAAAAGACTGAAGAAAGGGGCTGGAGGAAGGGGAAGGCATGATAAACAGAGGACATGAGAATTCTGATTAGAAGTAGAGTAAAGTAGTTGAGGACTGGAGAAGTGAGGATAAAGGGTAGAAAAAGGGAACTAGGGAGTGTGGAATAGGAGATGGGGAAGGAGACAGATAGCTGGGAGATGGGCTGGGAAGGTGGTGGGAGTGGGAGATGGAAAGTAGTGGAGAAATGTAGCTAGAGGCAGAAAAAAAAGAAAAGAAAAAAGAGATGAAAGTGATAGATCAATCTATGAGCCAAATGTAGAAGAGGAATTGAAGACAGGAAAGAGAGAAGAAATGAAAAATGGAAAGGAGACCCTGGACAAGGTCCAAGGAGAAGCAGAAAGGACAGACTAGAATTAACAAAATTAGAAAAATAAGATGTCCAGAGAACAGAAGCAGAAGAAAGCAGTTTATTGTTAGTTTATTGATTTGAATATGTCTATTCTGGAAATATGCATCTTTCATTTTTCTCAGCAGAGAAGCAAATGCATTTCAGTTTGAGTTTTCCATTGCTGAACTGTCTTCTGTTTTCCCAGTAGGACATATATTGGTGTTCTAGGGACCACTGCAATATTTGCAGTGCTATCTTTTCATAGGCATGGTGTTGCTGTTTGAGTTTTAGGTATTAGTACTGTTTGGGGATGGCCGATTTGCTACATAGGTGCTGAGAGTGCTTTTTGCAAGGTTTTCTGTTGCTTCACAAACTGCTTGGTAGAGGGAGTTTATGTCACCATTACTGAGATGATGCCAAAATATGAATATTCTTTTTTATTTGGTGCATGGTACGGGGAAACATCCTAGTTCTGCTCTGCGCCCTTAATAGGGGTGCTTCTACGGACATAGAATATTTGCTTGCAGAACAGGAGGTGCTGGATTTCTATAGCAGTTCTGTTCCATTGTGTATAATTTGAGGTTAATGATAGATCCAAGAGCTCAGTCTTATTAAAAAGAATTGACTGAATGATGCTGTTGAATAATTGGTCTTTATCTGTTATCATTTACTTTGTTGTTAATAGTGGGGAGGCAATAATAGTCATGTTGGAATGTGGAAGGTCATTGTCAGCAAAAGCTTTTCTTGGCACCTCCAAGTGTTTGGAATTTTCACAGTTGAAAGTTATCAATCCTAATTACAGTACAGACCAGGTCTTGTGTGAAGCAACAGCTTCTAGTCTCAGTCTTTACAATACAAAAGGGCAAAGATGGTGAACTCTGGTCCTTGAGTGCCACAAACAGGTCTAGCCTTCAGGATTTTCATAATGAGTATTCATGAGATACATCTGCATACATCTGATTGAATAGCCAGGTTAATTTCAATAGTTTGGCTATTTTGTAAATCAGACCTGTTTGTGGCATTCAAGGACTGGAATTTGCCATTTCTGCACTAAAAAATTCAGTTACACTTTTTAAATAGTACACCAAATTGTGACTTACTATTTGATTCTGTACCGGAGATTTGAACATGCTTAAAGAAAGTCATCCACTCTCACTCTGATATGCAGTGCTATAAAAGTATGTTCCTATCTACAAAAGCCATGAAAAGAAAAAAAAAACAAACCTCATATATCCATTCTTTAATCTTTATTCATACTTTTAATAATAATAAAAAAAAAAGCTTGTGAAATAAAATTTAAGAGACAAACTCGCTGGCGAAATTTCAACATGAACAGTTTTATTGCTCGAGAACCAGAGATATCAATTCCAAAGGCCTTGGAAAATTACCATGAACTGAATCTCTATTTGCAGAAACAGAACTGCTTGATTATATTGCAACATGGCACATTAATATGGTACAACTGCTCTGTCTACCTTTCCAAAAAACAGTACCTGCACAAACCCAGATTGTATTGTAAAGAAAACAAATTCTACAAGCAGACATAAAATCATTTCCAATAGTAGTGATTTCTATCAAATCAAGCATTGGATTAATGCCATCACACAGTCCAGGAACTTCTTTAGTGTTCAAAATTAAATCAGTAGAAGAAACATTTGTTTTTCATCAATAGATTCTCTAATCCCCTTTTAAGACTGTACTTAGTGGTGGGAGAAAGGTATGCAACAATATTATGCATACGGATACAAACAAGGAACATTAACAGGGTCTTTAAAAAAAACAAAAAAAAAAACGTCATACATACAATACATATTAAGCAATTTCTACCTGAAGCAGACTATGCTATTGTACTTCTCCCATGTTATTGTTTTAATACAGAATACTTGGCACCATAGTACAGTAACAAAAGACAAAACAGTTTACAAAATTCTTTTAAAAGATACACCCGAGTCTATCTATAAACTTCACATTCAGTCTTTAGCATTATGGAGAAATAATTTATATGAGTAACAAAGTGAAAATGGCAATACATATATATACGTATGATATAGTATGCTATATATCTGTATCAAGGATGGCACTGCTCTGTGTTATTTGTTATAGAAAGTTTGGGTGCTACACTTAACTAGAACTGCTAGACTCACATACTACTTGCTGATATGGCACTCTCAAGCCTCTTACTGGAAAGTATACTGCAATTAGCATACATTTTGGTAAGATTTATAAATTATTTTAAAAAGTATATGTATATATAAAAATGGAAAGCAGCTGCTGTGTGATTCAAAAACCATGTAAAATGGCAGTGTAGTAAAGAACACGGAATCAGGACAAAAATCTGTCTAAATGTAAAACCAAAGGGAAAACAACACTAGCTATTCCAATCCAAGGAACACGGGTGGACACCATTTAAAACAGTCATTCTCTTTTATCTATAGAATTCAACGTACAAAACCTGAAAAGTGGAAGAGATACTAAGTCAGGCATTGCACCTTTTCCCATGTTTTATATATCAAAGTAACTTTCCCTATTTAAAAGCTGAAATAAGTGAAATCTAAAATACATAACTCTGCTGTCTATTAGAGTTTTAGCAAGAGGACTGTGACAAATAAAATAAAAATCCACATTTCTATATGATGTCACAAACATACAAGACAGTGAGGTATGTGAGGCTTTTCTTGAACAGAGTCCTGATGCTGAAGCATAGTGTAGGTCAGCCATCTAAAAATGTGGCACTAAGGACTTGATTTTCCGCACAGCTGTTAAGATAATGTATCTTGGTCTACTGTGTCTTCTATTCTTCTTCTCTTCATTGCTACAGGGTGGTCTCATGAAAGATCTTCTCATTGTGCAAATGGCATCTTTTACCTGTTGTGCAACGGGCATTTTGTTTTAAACACGAAGAACACACAAATGGAAATAAGGTAAAAATAGATCTGGAAAAAAAATATAGCAAAAAAAAAAATGTATATTTACCACAACATCACTGCACGACACAACACTTGTGCACATTTGCATTAGGTTTACCTGCCCCAGCAGCTAATCGAAAGGACAGGAAGACGGGCTGCAGAAATCAAAGAAAGCAAGCTGTCAAAATCAAACAGAATAAATACTTAGCAATATTTTTTTATAAACACAGCAAGAACCGCTTCATCAGCAACAGGAAAGTAGACATCTATGTATATATTTTCAACAGAAGAGCGTTAAGACCATTCCTGAGCATTTCTCACGATGGATTTGTGGCAGACAGAAAACTCAGGTTTGGAAGGATACTGTACACATGTAGACACCCCAAATGAACTATTCACTAATTACCTATTCAGCAAGATAATGAATTCAGCTCCCAAGGCAGCTATTCAATTCAGCAAGGAATCAAGCAAAGGACAAAGGACTGGAAGGAAAGGCTTTCTTTACAAACGGGCAATCCTTGGCCTCATATCATTAATCAGAAGTCATTCAGGAAGGTTCATTCAGAACTTGAGACTAATAAACTAGGATTAGGGTCTCCTAACTCACCTTCTGCATGACCCATGACCAATTTCATCCAGTGGCGATGAAGAATGCCTCATGGGCATCATGCTCTTATAGTAAACACTTGTTGTAAAATGTAAAATTGCAATAAGTAGTAGGAAGAGAAAGAATGAAAGCAAAATATGTTTTGCAAGCCCTGTATTATTTAAAAAAAAAGTCCAGCAAAGTTAAAAACAATTTTCTTATAGAATGGAGAGAAAGATGGGGGGCAATTGTTTGTTTTCTGGTACTCGCACATCTTATTTGATTTGTAAGAAGCAAAGCAATTAAATAAATCTTTTGGTGCAACAATCAATTGTCGAGTCTGTATGTACCAAACAAATCAAACAGGATTGACTGAGAAGGTTCAAAAGATGCCATCGTCTGATGATCAACATTTTCTCAAATCCAAGAAAATTAAGTTTTTAATTGCTTCTAATCTATTTTACTTTGGGCTTGCTGAAATGAAATAAATACATATAGAGAGAAATCTGTTAATCTTCTTGCTCTCTGTAAATTTCAGTGGAAGGCCTTCTTATTTTAATTACGCATTTATAAATTTTTTCATTCAAAATGTACCATGGTGATAAGGCTGCATTTGGCTAAAGCAACAAACATATCAACTCAAATCTATCTCTTAAGCTTCCTTGCTTTTCTCATCCTGCCTCATGTTAAGTGACCATTTAGATATGCTCAGTGGAACCCAACATTATTAATGCTTAAGTGGTGGAATTTAAAAGACACGCCGATTTCCTACGATGTGTGTGTGTCGCCGCGTGCATGTTATAAAATCCGATGCTTGCGCACCCGATTTTGTATCCGTGCGCGCATCTGTGCATGAGTGCCCAGTCACATGCGCAAGGGGGGGGGGATTTTAGTTAAAAAAAAAAAAAAAAATGCAGCGACACGATCTGTCCTACCCAGTTTCCTATCCCCTTACCTCCCTTTTCCCCTGCCCGACCTCTAAACCTACCCTATCTCCCCTCATTTTTCTCGTTGCTGAACTTAACCGCTCCTCCGGGAGGAGTAAGTTACACGCGCCGGCCGGTGCTGTCCCAGCTAGCCCCGCCCCTTTTTTCCACACGTATCGGGAGAAATGTGCGTGGCTGGGCCGCTTCGAAAATGTGCTCGGTGCGCGCACGACCTGACCATGCACATACCTCCTGGTATGTGCGCGCCCCGGGATTTAAAAATCTACCTGAAATGAACAAGAAGGAAAAATAGCAAATCAGGTAAATCAAGATATATTTACTGATTAGTGAATTAAGCATGGGCTTTACATGAGCCGATTTGTGGTGGAATTCAGAGCTTGAACCCTAGACATTATGGCTGGTCAATTCTGGTCCCTAAGGGCTGCAAACTTCAGTGAACAAGTATGAGGTATGCATTTGCATGCAACTGCTTTAAAATACCCAATGTGCATATTTTAGTTTCCCTGAAAACCAGAAAGGTTTGGAACTGCCAAGGACCAGACATGGCCATATATGCTGTAGAAGAGACCTTTGTTTTCAGGTTTTATTCTATTTTTCCTGGGAATTTCAATGAAAAATAATTCCTTTTCCACTACTTTTTCTCCTATTATTTTATTTTTCCACTAACCTTTTTTTGTTATAACATTGAAATTCCAAGGAAAAATAAAATTAAAATTGAAAACGAAGGTCCCTAGCTGTAGACCATGACACAGGGTTAACAAGGAAGAAACAGTGTCTGTAACTAATTATCACTTTTTATTCTTTGCGGAGTTATTTCACTTTCAAATGCCTTTAATATCACACTCTGTATCATAATCAGAGGATACAGCAGAGTTCAAGGGTATCCAACTCTGAACTCAAGGGTTGCAAATGGATTTGGTTTCCTAGATACCACTAATGAATATGCATGAGATAGATATGCATACAATTGAAGCAATGTGCATGCAAGTTTGTCTCATGAATATTCATTAGGGTATCCTGAAAACCTGACTGGCATGTGGCCTTCGAAGCCCAGAGATGGATATCCTGGCATAGTTCATATTTTTGTAGGACTGTCTCCTTTGGTTTAATAGAAAAGCTGGAGTCAGGAAGTGCTGCATCACGGCAGATAAGAATGCTGTAGTCAGTTGCCACAGACAAGGATTCACTTGACTGAAGGATGACAAACCTCAGCATGGCTGGAAATGGTTTCCTTGTGTACAGAAATGTGCCTGATCCCAAGAGACTATTAGTAAGTTATGCTCAGAAAATCAAGTAAGTGGTAACTCAGCAAACTAACTGCCTGACTTGCCCTAGATTCATCAAAATGCTTCGCATGGATAACACCTGCGATAAGAAAAAGGGGCATTTATGATAATTTTAGAATTACCATACCATATGCTATGTTAGCGCTTCGCATAAATAGTATCATGGGGTGTGTTAAAGTTTTCGCAAATGCCCAGACAGGCTATTACTAAGGACGGGGGGGGGGGGGGGGGGAATGAGAGAGAGAGAGAGACTGACTCTTTATAAGGCCTTCATAGTAGTCAACTATTTATATCACTATAGGAGGGCCAGTTAATAACTTGAGGTAAGGTTTTGGTGGTAGTTTTGGGTTTTGGGGCCAGTTTAATATGCAGAGTGAGAAGTATGAACAGCACAGTAGACCTCAGTGAAGATTTTACATCATTTGGAGTGAGGAAAGTCTCACAAAGTTGAGATTACTACAGTGTTCTCTCGCCCTAGCTTGATAGTACCCTGGTATAGAGCCCATGAAGCTAGGGCGAGAGAACACTAGAAATTTAAACTTTGTGAGACTTTTCTCACTCCAAATGACATCAAATCTTCAGAGGTGTACTGCGCTGTTCATACGTCTCACTCTGCATGTAAAACTGTTCCCCAAACCCTACACCACCACTGAAACCTCACCTTGAGTTACTAGTTGGCCCTCCTATAGTGATATTAATAGCTGATTATCTTGTGTGCCACCCCAGATGTTCTCTCTTTCTCTCTCTCATGCCCAAAAAAGAATTTGAAATATTTATCGCAAATTGCATTATGGCCATTTTGGGCATATCGCACAGCTTAATGCCTGCAAAAAAGGTGTAGCTATTCCCGGCGTTAAAAGCGTGCTATAGTATGCATTACACAATGCATAGTGTGCATTGCTGATTCAACCACTATAGATTGGTGTGGTAATTGAGGGGATGAATAGAATTGTGACTGTTTCATCTTGTATTTAAGGTCTATCTTTCTAGACACTGAAGTGATGCGATAATACCCCTCCTTTTCATTAAGTCCGCCCAAATCCCTCCCCAATCCTGCCCCTTTGAATAAATTTGCCAAATCTGCACTCGCACCACACGTAGCGAAAAATATCGCAAACATTATGGCATTATTGCGGGTGTTAACGCCATAATGCACTTTGATGAATGACCCTGTATGATAGCGGCTATATTGAATAGTGCTGCTGCACTATTTGAATATACCTCCAAAGTTAGCCAGATAAGTTTATTTGGCTAACTTTGCTATCTGAACATAAGAACATAAGAAACATAAGAAAATGCCATACTGGGTCAGACCAAGGGTCCATCAAGCCCAGCATCCTGTTTCCAACAGTGGCCAATCCAGGCCATAAGAACCTGGCAAGTACCCAAAAACTAAGTCTATTCCATGTAACCATTGCTAATGGCAGTGGCTATTCTCTAAGTGAACTTAATAGCAGGTAATGGACTTCTCCTCCAAGAACTTATCCAATCCTTTTTTAAACACAGCTATACTAACTGCACGAACCACATTCTCTGGCAACAAATTCCAGAGTTTAATTGTGCGTTGAGTAAAAAAGAACTTTCTCCGATTAGTTTTAAATGTGCCCCATGCTAACTTCATGGAGTGCCTCCTAGTCTTTCTACTATCCGAAAGAGTAAATAGCCGATTTACATCTACCCGTTCTAGACCTCTCATGATTTTAAACACCTCTATCATATCCCCCCTCAGTCGTCTCTTCTCCAAGCTGAAAAGTCCTAACCTCTTTAGTCTTTCCTCATAGGGGAGTTGTTCCATTCCCTTTATCATTTTGGTAGCTCTTCTCTGTACCTTCTCCATCGCAATTATATCTTTTTTGAGATGCGGCGACCAGAATTGTACACAGTATTCAAGGTGCGGTCACACCATGGAGCGATACAGAGGCATTATGACATTTTCCGTTTTATTCATCATTCCTTTTCTAATAATTCCCAACATTCTGTTTGCTTTTTTGACTGCCGCAGCACACTGCACCGACGATTTCAATGTGTTATCCACTATGACACCTAGATCTCTTTCTTGGGTTGTAGCACCTAATATGGAACCCAACATTGTGTAATTATAGCATGGGTTATTTTTCCCTATATGCATCACCTTGCACTTATCCACATTAAATTTCATCTGCCATTTGGATGCCCAATTTTCCAGTCTCACAAGGTCTTCCTGCAATTTATCACAATCTGCTTGTGATTTAACTACTCTGAACAATTTTGTGTCATCTGCAAATTTGATTCTCACTCGTCGTATTTCTTTCCAGATCATTTATAAATATATTGAACAGTAAGGGTCCCAATACAGATCCCTGAGGCACTCCACTGTCCACTCCCTTCCACTGAGAAAATTGCCCATTTAATCCTACTCTCTGTTTCCTGTCTTTTAGCCAGTTTGCAATCCACGAAAGGACATCGCCACCTATCCCATGACTTTTTACTTTTCCTAGAAGCCTCTCATGAGGAACTTTGTCAAACGCCTTCTGAAAATCCAAGTATACTATATCTACCGGTTCACCTTTATCCACATGTTTATTAACTCCTTCAAAAAAGTGAAGCAGATTTGTGAGGCAAGACTTGCCCTGGGTAAAGCCAAGCTGACTTTGTTCCATTAAACCATGTCTTTCTATATGTTTTGTGATTTTGATGTTTGATGTTTAGAACTGTGTCTGAATTTGATGTTTAGAACTGTGTCTGAATTTGGACCTCATAGTGACTAGGGCAATCTTTTACTGTTGATTACCTCAGAAAACAGCAATTTTCCCTTTATTTTTGAAAGTGGCCTCATTTATCATATGCCACAGCTGAAGACTGCATGCTAACTTTGCTTTCTTGATAGACCTGCCTGATATATGTTTTGTAATGCTGGATGAGTTCTAGTAGCCATTGGTCCAAAAGGCAGGTAATAAATCCAAATACATAAATAAAACTGGATTATTTGTACATTGTGATCCCTTTTAAATGCCTAACAAAAACAATGTTGTTATATGACTTTAAAACTATTAAGTAAGTTAAACAATATATATATCTATATCTATCTATCTATCTATCTATCTATCTATATATATATATATATACATACACAGTGGTTTGGAAAAAGCCACTGCTATTACTAGCATCAGTAGCTTGGGATATACTTAGTTTTTGGGTACTTGCTAGCTACTTGTAGCCTGGATTGGCCATTGTTGGAAACAGGATGCTGGGCTTGATGGACCCTTGGACTGACCCAGTATGGCAATTTTTTATGTTCTTATGTATTCGACTCCCAAAAAAATCAGATTTGTGTGGATTATAGATGAAATTTACACAGATTGTTCCAGACAGTATGCTCTTAAATTTTCAAAATCACAATTTATTATTTTTCTGCATTTTTTGTAAAATAAAATGAAAAACTGAAAAATGCTGCTTGCATAAGTATTCAGCCCCTTCCGATTAGTACTTGGTAGAACTACCTTTTTCTGCAATAACAGCTCTAAGTCTGTTGGGGTAAGTTACTACCCACTTTGCAAATGGTTTGGGCGTGATTTTTGTCCATTCTTCCTGGGAGATTTGCTCCAGGCTGTTCTGGTTGGTTGGATGACGCTTATAGATTGTAATTTTCAAATAGTGCCACAGATTCTCAATTGGATTGAGATCTGGACTTTGACTTGGCCATTGTAGAATATTCACCTTTTTGTTGTTCAACCAATCCTGTGTTGCAATGGCCTTTTGAAATATTTAATTTTTTTGGGGGGGGGGGGAATTGAACATTTTTTAATTATTGGATTTTTTATTCATCAGATGTTTTGAAATATTTTATTGGTGTTTGGGATCTGGATACTCATTAACTGGTTTGAAATATTTATTCTTTTTACAAATATGATTTTACTATTATGATTGATGTTTTATATTTCTTGATTTTATTATTTAATGTTTTATGAAGAATGGTAATGTTTCTGTTTTTCCATTGTTGCTCTGCATGTAGAGGCTGTCTTGTTGCGGGTTCCAGTTCAGTTCTTCTCAGCACGTTTCTGTTTATACTTTCAAATCTCTTCATTCTGGATTTGGTCAGGGTCTGTCTGTGATCTGCATAGGTATCAGAGGTGAGGGGGTAGGGGCATGTCAGTTTTTAAAAGTATAGATTGCAGGAGGGAGCTGGGCTTTATTTAATGGTCCGGCACAAAGACTGAATGAATCGGGGCGAGGGGGGGGGGGGGGGGAGGCAGCACAGTAATTGTTCGCACAGGGCAGCAAAAAACCTAGCCCCGGCCTTGCATGCAGGACAGTTGTATGCAGAGCTCTTCATATGGTTGACTGGTGCATCTCCACTCCAGTCTCAGCCGGCTTAGAGTCGGCCCCGGTGACGCCCTGACCCCTCCTCTTCTGGGGCTGACTCCACCCCGACTCCGCCCCCATCCTGGTATCGCACGCGATAAGGGACTTTTCGCGTGAGAAAGGTCCCTTATCGCGTGCGAGCGGCTTGGAAAATGAGGCCCTTAGTAACTAACAAAAGGTTTGTCTTTGCAATATTTAATAGCAGACTATTGTTGCCCATCCAATTGTCCACAACAGCAATTGTGTCAGTAACTAATTTAATAGCATCATCATAGAACTGATTACTGGAAACAGAAGCTTAATGTCCATCCACATAGATTCTGATGAAAATTCACAGATTTTCTAGCAGATTACAAAGTGGGAGCAAATAAATCTTGAAGAAGGTCACCAATAAACAAAAACCTTGAGGCATCTCCGAATTAATAGGAGCCGAATCAAATGTGGACTGTCCCACTCTCTAACCTGCTGCAAATGGCCCTGCGAGAAGGAACTAAGCCACTGTACTACTACACCCCTAACCCCTAGGCTCATGTCCTACTTCACCCCTAACCCCAAGCTCATGTCCTACTACACCCCTAACCCCAAGCTCATGTCCTCCTACACCCCTAACCCATGGCCTACTACACCCCCTAACCCCTAGCTCATGTCCTACTACACCCCTAACCCCAAGCTCATGTCCTACTATACCCCTAACCCATGACCTACTACACCCCCTAACCCCTAGCTCATGTCCTACTACACCCCTAACCCCTAGCTCATGTCCTACTACACCCCTAACCCCAAGCTCATGTCCTACTATACCCCTAACCCCAAGCTCATGTCCTACTATACCCCTAACCCATGACCTACTACACCCCCTAACCCCTAGCTCATGTCCTACCACACCCCTAACCCCAAGCTCATGTGGCCTTTGTAGCAGAATCACTGAAATCCCCACTAAAACAGGAGACTTTGGATGTTTCTGATCTAAATGATAGCTGCGACAGCATCAAAACCCACTCTGAACAACACTTACAACATTATTCTTCTCCAGACAGTCGGTAAGCTGCCTGAAAACCATTTTCCCAATCATCTTCCTAAGTGATTGAAAGACAGAAATAAGCAGGGGCAGATTTAGGGAGATATCAGCCTGGGGGATTTTTACAAAATAGGTCCATGGGTTATATATTATTTATTTTATTTTTATTTATTTTAGTTTTTTCTATACCGGCATTCGTGAGAGTATCACATCATGCCGGTTTACAATAAACAGTGGAGTGATAAAAGGAACAATGAACGAAATAAATAATAGGTGCTAAACATAAAATAGTTACAGTTACAATAAAACAGGGAGGAGTACAACTGGGAGCAAGAGGAAAAATGATAGGAACTTTAACATAGTATATTAACTGGAGTATTAGACACCCTTGTGCACTTTCTGTGCAGCATGGTGCTTCAACAGCTCCCAAAATATGCCAAGTCAACTCTTTAGAGGTACATCATATGACCTGGAGCCAAAATATCTCAAAATATAAATTTCACATTTCTCAGGGGGGTGGAGTCAAGATGGTGCCCTGAGCGGACGAACTGAAAACTGCTCCGGCATTTTTTCATTTTGAAAAATTTTGTTTCTTCATTTAAAATGCCTTCTAAGCGTAAAGGGAGACTGAGAACCTATCCCTCTGCCTCAGCAATCCCGTCGGGGCAGAAAACGATCGACCAATGCGTCCAGCAAGTGGAGGAAAAGGTACTGAGGAGTCCGGCTGTTGGGTCACAGAGGGGAGAATGTGACCTGACCTCGGAAGAAGTTTCCCTCAGTCCACCGGATACGAGGCTGCCTCCGGCTGCGTGCAGCACCTAGACACCGCAGCTCTCCGAGAATCCCGAAGTGGAACTCCTCGTGCAGCAGCTTGAGGGGGCGATATCGCTGGAAGGCCTGCCGCAGACCTCCATTGAGAGCGGAGAGATCTCACTGGATAGGGGTGAAGGTGGGAGAGGTGAAGAACAGCGGAGCCTAGGAGGTGAAATCCGAAGGCAGGACCCCCCGCCCCCGTTGAAGGTGAGATTATATTTAAGAAACCAGAAATAGTCACTTTAGACTGTTTATGGAAGATGTCATCAGCTATGGCAAAACTAATAACGGATTGCTCCATAAAGATAAACACTGCTTCCTGTCAAATGAATGATTTGAATAAGAACTTTGAGGGCCATAAATTGGAAATGACTGAGAAAATTGCAAATTTGGAAAATGATGTGAAGTATGTCAAAGAAGTCCAGTCTACACTGATACAAGATTGTGGAGCTGCAAAGAGAAGGATTGAAAATATTGAAAACATACTGAGACATCTCAACTTGAGAATAATACATTTTCCAAGGGTAGTTGGAGAGTTTCCTCGAATGACAGTAAAACGGTATTTCCACGAGATTTTAGAGATTACACCTGAAATGACTCCACCCCTAGAAAAAGTGTATTTTCTCCCAAAGAAAAATCTGCAGACACAACCAACTATCAATGTATTAGAGAATTTAACAGACTTTTTGGAGTCTTCAACATATGAGATTGCTGAAAAAGCTACATTATTAATATCTTTCCATAATGAAAAAGATTTGGGAGAAGTAATGTGTGCTTATTTTAAGAAAATCAATGTTCCCTTTATGGGATGTACCATCAGAATTTTCCCAGATAGAACTAAAGAGACGCAACAAAAAAGAAAAAACTTTTTGGCTTTAAAGCAGGATGTTCTAGCAGTGGGGGCCTCTTTTGTGTTGAGGTTCCCATGTAAATGTGTTTTAAAATATGGAAGAGAAAATGATATCTTTTTTCATCCGGACCAACTTAAAAGTTTTGTCAATGCTAGAAAAGCGGAAAAGCAAATGGGAGGCAGTTAAAAGTCCTATAAATTAAAATCCGTAATGCAGGGCCCTTTTTCCTGATATGTGTATTTGAAGATTCTCCCTTGGATTTGCAGTTACCCCCCCCCCCCCCATGCAGTTTAAGGTCTAACGGGTGTAGTTAATTAAAGAGTAAGATGTGTCTAATGCATTGTTTCTGAATATATATAATTTCTTGGCTTTGAATGTACTACACCATTTTTTGTTAACAAAGTTAATGCTTTGTATATTATGAAAAACTTAATAAAGAGAAAATAAAAAAAATAAATAAATTTCACATTTCTTCTAAATAACTAAAAAGAGCATACCCTAGATCAGGGATGAGCAAATTGGAGTGCAATCCCCCTTTCATCCAATTAGTTGGCCCCCAGCACCCCTCCCTCTTCCTGCCCCCCACCCCCCAAGTTTGGGTAACACAATAAATGACAGTAGGAGGAGCCAAGAGGTCCTGCTGGAACACCTGCCTTTTGTGACTGACTCTGCCCCCTTTCTGATATCAACAGAGGAGTGTTTGAGATTAAAGACAGGCTGCAATGCTGGAGGCACATTTCATCCATTTTACTAGCTACAAGAGGTTGCCATAGCCCTGTTTTCCATCCTCAATCCATTGGAGGAATTAGCCTGGTCTTCCTGGAGCACCTGCCTTTTGCAAAAGACTCCACCCCCTTTCTTACATCATGAAGGACATTTGAGATTAAAAGCAGTTCGTGACACAAGAGGCACTCACGCCGGAGGAGCAAATGTGTTTGGCACATGCACGGAGCGTGAACAAAGGAGCTTGCCCCTTTATGAGCATTGTTTCCATGCGCTTCTTAATTTTTTTCTCTCTTTCCCTCTGATGGATATTCACCCAATTTCTACCATATTTGGACTTGGATGATATGGGTCACTTGTATCGAAGTTGCATAATGTTACATGGCATAATCTCTCTTCTTTACTTCCTGTGTCATTAATCCTTTTTCAACTTTGGTCTTTATCAACTGCTATTATGATCTTATTAGTGAATGCTCAGTCTCTGTCAAGAAAAACAGCTATTATTTACGAATTTGTATTACAACAGAAACCTGTTTTTGCATCACAGAAACATGGTCGGCTGACTATGATTTTCCCCGTTTACTGCAATGCTGTCTGCCAGGTTATAGTTTTTTGGCACACTCTCGATCCCATTGTCGTGGCGGAAGCATTGCAGTAATTTTCAAGATCTCATTAGCTTTCACTAAACATGCTTTTTCAGTGTCTTCTTCTTATGAGATGCTGCTACTTACTTCCAAGCACTTTAATTTATGTGTAGTTTACTGTCCCTTGGTCATCTTTCACATAATATTTCTCCACTGCTTGAATGTATATTTTCAAATTATACATAGTCCCACTCATAGAACTGGTCATACCCTAGATTTAATTTTTATTAGCCCTGCATGTTTTTCAGTAAATAATACTAATATAGGTATTTCAAAGGTTCCTTGGTCAGATCATTTTCTTATTAGTGTTTCCCTGGGTTATAGGTTAGCTTCCCTGAGAAATCGACATTTTATAAACGTTCCCATGTTGATCTTTTGTTATTTTCAGAAAAACTGAATGAGCATTTGTCAGTAGTAGTTTCAGGCCCTTGAGAATACTCATTATTAAACTCAATGCACTGATAATGGTTCACGCAAGAGGTAAACCACTAACACAGTTCCAGAGCTACCACATTCATGAAGGTGATGTAATAAAAGCCTTCACAGTCCTCCCCTATTTAATTTCCTTGCTTTTCGCCCAAGTTATACAAACCCTATTCTCTATACTTGCTTCACCCATTTTATGTTTTCCAGGTGATTTCTTCCCTGTTCATTGTTTTATCCAGGTTATTTTTCCCTGTTCATTGTAAAACAAGACTTTGTCTATGTTATTTTGCTGGTTGTAATGTAAACCGAAGTGATAATTAATCTTGTTAATTGAACCTCGGTATATAAAAGTTATAAATAAATAAATAAATAAATCTTCTACCTGATTCCATCGACTTATATGTTGACAGATGGCATAATTCTATTAATATAGTATAGGATTATCTCGCCCTCCCCCCAAAAAAATTGCACAATGCACATAGATCTGCCTCTGCTCCCTGGTACACTAATGCATTATCTATCTATAAGCAAAGTTTGTAGAACAGAGGCTAAATGGTGTAAAATTTCTACAACTGACAACCTTATTTGTTAGAAGCATCTTTAGGATTCATACAGATAGGCTGTTTTTACAGTCAAGCGAAAATATTATAATGATAGAATTATGGCATCTGGGAATAATACGAAACAATTGTTTAGTGCTGTAAAATTTTTAACTGGGGTATCCGCTAATTCTAATGGTTTTCCTATCTCTGTAATATCTCATTCATTATGTGAATCTTTTGCCAAACATTCTGACAATAAGATCTTAAAACTGTCATCATCTTTTTTAAATACTAATGTTTCTTCAACTTCTATATTAGATTCTCCCCTTAGTTGAGATAGCTTTGATGAAGTTTCGCAATTAGAGATTAAGATTATTCACAATTTGTACCCTTGATCCATGCTCTTTTGTTCTATTGGAATGCTGTTGAAAAAGTATCAGCCGACCTAGTACTGATATAGTTAACCTTTCTTTATCTGCCTTTCTCCCTGACTGCTTAAAAAGAGCCTGTTAGGCTGCTCTTAAAGAAACCATCACTTGATATCTTTGAATTAGATAATTATCATATAATTTCTTCCCTTCCTTTTCTCACTAAAACAATTGAGTCTGCTATTTTAAAACAACTGACACAATTTTTGGAACACCATTCACTACTAGACCAACATCAGCTTGGTTTCCGTAAAGGGCACAATACTGAAACTTTACTTATTTCTCTTTTTGATATTTTTCACCAAGGATTTGACTCTGGTACACATCAGTGCTGCATTCAATACTTTAGACCACCAAATGTTGTCATCACGATTGGGAGACATTGGTCCTTCAGTGGTTTTCCTCTTATTTAGCTAATCAATCCTGTCAAATTAGAATCAACTCTTCCACCTCATCTTGGCATTGAATACAGTCTGGTATCCCTCAGGGCTCAGCCCTTTCTGCAGTTCTTTGTAATCTTTTTCTTACTCCTTTGTGCCATATTCTTGGACAGCTTGGTATGTCATTTAAGCTTTCCGCTAATGACAATCAGTTTTTTTTTCCTTTGAGATCTTGGCATGATACAAATTAATTTTTTCTCATTGTCTCTCTATGGTCCAAGTCTGGCTTTCTCAACACGATCTTTCTCTTAATGTTAACAGGACTGAAGTTCTCTGTCTTGGGCAGCCTGCTTCATATCCCAATCCTCCATCATTTACTCACAATGGGTTAGATTTTCATTTTTCTCAAAATGCTCATAAGCTTGGTGTTTTCATTTATCCACAACTGTCTATGAAACCCCACATATAATCAGTGATTAAAGCTTCCTTTTTCAAGCTAAAGTTATTTCGTAATCTTAAGCCTCTTCTTGAACTTTTCAATTTTCATACTGTCTTACAAGTTCTTATATTGCCAGGCCTTGATTACTGTAACACATTGTTTTCTGGACTTCCACAATTCATCCACTTCAGATCATACAGATTTCTGCTGCATGTTTACTCACCGGAATACAGATTTGGGATCACATAACACCAGTCCTCAAATCTTTACATTGGCTTCCTTTCCATTATTGTAGACAAAACAAAACTGCCGTAATTGTAAGAACATGCCATACTGGGTCAGACCAAGGGTCCATCAATCCCAGCATCCTGTTTCTAACAGTGGCCAATCCAGGCTATAAGAACCTGGCAAGTACCCAAAAACGAAGTCTATCCCATGCTACTGATGCTAGTAATAGCAGTGGCTATTTTCTAAGTCAACTTGATTAATAGCAGGTAATGGACTTCTCCTCCAAGAACTTATCCAAACCTTTTTTTAAACCCAGCTACACTATGATATGGCACGACATTATTATACATTGGTTTGTTTTATATTAATTAATTTTATTTTTTACAGTTATTTATTTTTCTATTGACCATTTTTTGTAATTTTATACTTTTTATAATTCTACGTTTTTTAATTTCTTTCTGTTTACACTTATTTTATTCAGTTATGTAAACCGTCTTGATTAAACATTGTTTGTAAAAACGGTATACAAATACTTTTAAATAAATAAATAAATAAATGTACTAACCACATCCCCTGGCAACAAATTCCAGAGTTTAATTGTGCGTTGAGTGAAAAAGAACTTTCTCCAATTAGTTTTAAATGTGCTACATGCTAACTTCATGGAGTGCCCCCTAGTCCTTCTATTATCCGAAAGAGTAAATAACCGATTCACATTTACCTGTTCTAGACCTCTCATGATTTTAAATACCTCTATCTCATCCTCCCTTTCCTCATAGGGGAGCTGTTCCATCCCCTTTATCAGTTTGGTCGCTCTTCTCTGTATCTTCTCCATCACAACTATATCTTTTTTGAGATGTGTCGACCAGAACTGTACACAGTATTTAAGGTGCAGTTTCACCATGGAGTGATAAAGAGGCATTATGACATTTTCCGTTTTATTCACCATTCCCTTTCTAATAATTCCTAACATTCATAACCTTCTCTATAATGTCACCTCACCATGGATACAGTCTACATTAAGAATTCATACCCCTGCTCATGCTCTGCTGGCCAATACCTTCTAGCTATTCCTTCTCCAAATGTTGCATGTCTTACTGTAACCAGGGAACATTCTTTTTCCATCTACGGTCCTACATTATGGAATTCTCTCCCTAACAACATATGAGTAACTAGAAATTCAAAATTGTTTAAACAGCTATTAAAGACATTTCTTTCAGCTAGCATTTCCTGATAATTCACCTCCTTAAGATTTGATTGTATATTTATGCTGCTGTTTACCTCTGTATTATGACTCCTCCAGTATACAAAATTTGTAATTAGAAAGTATTTTTGTTTATTTTTATTTTATGTATATTGTTTTGTTTTTTTTTTTTTTTTTAACTACTGTGTATGTTTTACGCTACCCCACCCTGAACGTTTAGGAGGGGCAGGTAATAAATACTTTTAAATAAATAATTAAAAATAAATAAATACATCTTGACAAAATTTCTTATGCTTTATGCATGGCAGGATTAGTAAGTAACTAAGAAGTAAAAATAAAGTTGATACTATGCTATCATTTATGGAGATAAGCATGTTTCAATAAATAAATAAAATAAAATATTTTTATTTTGAAGTAAAAGTAGCTTAGCTGAATAAATATGAAATATATTTGATAAATATCAGATCTGTTACATGCAGATTTTTTTACACATTACCTTGTGATCTCCCATGCAGATATTTGGTCCAATGTTGTCATACGTCACTATCTTTTCCTCATTTTCTGACTGGTTTAAAATAAAAATAAAAATGGACTGGTCAGTGTAGTATCTCTGATCACACTAGCAAAAACTAATTAGCAAAAGGAGTTGTGAATGTAATTTCAACATGAAAACAACTACCAAATGTTTCCTGAACGTTAAACTACAGTAGTGTGCAGATCATTGGTGCCCGCCAATAGGGATGTGAATCGGGTGCTAGAATCGGTTCCAGTTTCGGAATCGTGGACCCGCGGGAAATTCCGTTTCCCGCGGTCCAGACGGTTTTGTTTTTCGGCTGTCCCGAGCCGAACCACCCCAACCCTTTAAAATCTATTTACAATCTCCCACCCTACCGACCCCCCCAAAACTTTCCTAAAGTACCCGGTGGTCCAGCAGGGGTCCCGGGAGCGATCTCCCGCTCTCAGGCCACCGGCTGCCAGTAAACAAAATGGCGCTGGTGGCTCTTTGCCCTTACCATGTGACAGGGGCTATCGGTGCCATTGGCCGGCCTCTGTCACATGGTAGGAGCAATGGACGGCCGGCACCATCTTAAAAGAGAGACCAGCACAGTACTGCATTCTGACACTTTCTGGTGGTTCCCTCATTTTCAGTAATGGTCTTATTTAATGCATTCTTAATAAATAGTTATATTTGGTGCAAAATATTGAAGTCTTGCAAATAGAAAGCCCATACAGGTAGCTTTTAAAAGCTCTATGTGCACCAAAACCAAGAGATATGTGCACAAGTCAGGCTGGCATCTGTTGAGCAGACTTTAAAAGGCACCCACGTACACACGTAGTTGCTGTTACAGTCACAAATACATTTTCCCAGAAAAGGGGCGGGGGTGTGGTCATGGTCTGGGCAGGGTACAGGCGTTCCTGGATTTCACAATGAAGTCAACGCATACATACTTACATGCACAAATGTGCACCGCATTCCCCTACCATGTAACTTTACTTCTGCTATGGATGGCGTGGAAGTCAGAAAAAAAAAGTAAAGAAGTGAGAGCAGAGCTGCTTACCTGTAGCAG